>NC_081846.1:49801391-50447954 GCF_963259705.1 Myotis daubentonii
TGAAAAGGGTAGCTCGTACGCCAATTACCATTTTTCTCTTTTATTAGTGTTGATAGGTTTGTTGTTGTGATACATTGCAGGATGGAACAAATTAGTTAATATATTGACATCGTTGAATGCATAGGTTCTTACTGTGGGAGAAAGATACGAATGCCCAGTGGGGGAAAGCAGAGAAGGTCCGTGTGGGGTTGGATTAGGATTAGAGGCATCTTTATGAATTTATAATTTTAAAAAATTCTTGATCTGGCTAAGGGCCACTGTCACTTTTTAAAAATAAGAAAAAATATAATATTTACTAAGATATTTTTTACTACTCATGACCAACTAAGTTCCTTTTCAAATCACCTTCTCTTTTTTCTTTTTCCTAAACCCATGTAGTTGAGCAGAAAATTGTTCCCTTCAAAGTGCGATTGTTTTGGAGTTTTAAGCAACCATTGCCATGGCTTAGATTTTAAAATTCCTGATGTGAAAAAAAAAAGTCTAAAGGAACCTACCCATTGATTTTTCAGTCATCCCAGTGGTTTCTAATTTATGTGACCTGGCTTCAAGCAGAAAGCAAACATTACAAATATCTCTATTCTCATTGATTTCTACAGCCTTGCCTTAATTTGTCCCACCCAGAAATAATTTTGAAGTCAATAGGCAGTTTTTACATAAAACGGAGAAATTAAATGGGGGAAGGAAACAAAGCCAGTTTCCAAAGATTAAGAAGAAGAAAAAATTAATTACAAGCAAAATGCAGAGAAACTATAGTTTGGAATGAATCATGCCAGGTAGTTAATTGCTCTCCTTTGACATGGATAATAGATGAGTGTTAGTGAATTTTTCCTTCTGAATGTGAAAATATAAATCAATGTACATGTTAGTTTGATTTAATGTTTAATATCCAATTTCTTCCTCTGATATTTAGCCTTTTTGTAATTTTATTTTACCTGAGCACATACACCTGCTTTGTACTGTTCCATTAAATAATGAGATATAGTTAAAACAAAATGTTTTTGCCTATTATATAATATTTAAAAGCACTTCAAATAAGGGGATGACAAACCTGTTATAAAAGGATTATGTTGGAGAAGGTCAGAGTGACTGTGGCCTGGTGGGCACTGCCTCAAAGGTTAGGCATCCATTTTTATTTCTATGGCATTTTGTGGCCTTTGGAGTTGCAGACTGGTCTGCACTTTTAAAAGAAGGGTACACAACTTGAATTTTAAATTGTTTAAAAGAAAAAGATGGAAGGGTTCATACTTTTCTATCTTACTTACACTTCTGTCTGCAGAACTCCAGTTTTTTTCCTGAAGTTCAAGGCACCTCCATGACAAGTTATTTGTAGAAAATAAAATAAAATCTATACTCCTCATGATGCATGTCTGAGATTTATTCTCCAATTAGGCTTGGCCCTCAGTTCCTTGTGGAATGAAATTTGGCCCAAGGGAACGGTAAATACTTGAAGCTGATGGAAAATCACTAGCTGGTTGATCAGTTGGGCTTGACCAATCTTTAGACGGCTATTCAGTAATTTTTTAACAAAATAGGTAATTATAGCTTATTTCCTAGTAATAAATACTAGATGTAACTCATGAACATACTTCATATGATGTAATGCAAATAACAAACTAAAGGAGACAGGACTTTTCAAGAACAAATAAACTGAAAGGAATAGAAAAATACCTCCAAGCCCCTACCTAAAAGAAAAATTCTTCCAAGTCCCTTTTCCAAATGGTAAACCAAAAGCTAAGCCCTCATATATAAAGCCATGCTCGAAAGGAGATTGACAGACGGTATAATAAACATATAGAGAGAGTGAATGTAAATTTAAAATTTTAGGATTAGACAGAACTGGAGTCAAATTCCAGCTTCTATTTCATAGCTGCTTGACGTTGGGCTTATAACTAATTTTCTCACAAATAAAATGAAGATCATATCTATGTCCGAGCTTGAGCATGAAATAAAATAATATGTAAAATGTCCAGCACAATGCTGGCACAGAGGGAATGGCTTCGATTTTCATTTGAATTATAATCACCATGTATGCGTAGTTGCAGCGTCCTTACCAGCTCCATACTGTGCTGTCCTAACTTTCTTTAGAAAACTGTGTGTAAACATATTTAATAAAGTTGAAGATCCAATGCTTACTTTTGAAGAATTCCAACATAAATGAGAGTGGGAAGGTAATAATGATTGGGGGTCAAAGATTGGAATTTCATTATTAAGTCTTTCTAGAAGACCAAGGAGAAAGACTGTAGTAGTGATGAGCAGACATATCCTCAGCCTACCTGTCAGCCATCCAATTGAAAGCAGGTCCCTCCTGGTTCTCTCTCAAATTATCCTTTTTGTGCTTTTTTTTTAAAAAAAAAACACACACATTTTTATTGATTTCAGAGAGGAAGGGAGAGGGAGAGAGAGATAGAAACATCAATGATGAGAATCACTGACCGGCTGACTCCTACATGCCCCTGGGGATTGAGACCACAACCAGGCATGTGCCCTTGACCAGAATTGAACCCAGGGCCCCTCAGTCGTCAGGCCGGTGCTCTATCCATTGAGCCAAACCGGCTAAGGCTTTTTGTGCTTTTTAATCGCGTCAGTACAATTAGCAGTGAGGTTTTTATTTGTTTAATGGCTCACACTTCCTGGACTGAAAGCTCCATGAAGACAGCCTATTTTATTACTGGTATGTCCCTATGCCTAACATTGTATCTGGCCACTGCAGTCCCTCAATAAATATTAGCTGACCAACTGCCTGACTGGATGAATTAATGGTGTTTCAAGTATTAATTATTTTTCACTACATAAAAATCTGGCAATAGAAACTAGCAGCTGGACAAAACTCACCTTTGTCAGACTTGGACCATTCATTCATCCTACACACAGCTCAGATGTCCGGGCTGGTGACATTCATCTGCAACATACAACAGTGTGACACAAATACTGTTGGCAGAAGGATGTCACCACACAGGCATCTGCTTTGCATTGCACTTCTGTTACAACCAGTAAAGATCATCACTGCTGAGACCTAGGGAATAAGGTGTACAAGACAGAACATGGTATAGAAGTAGTAAAGAGCAAATGGCTATTTTAAAAAAATACATATTTGCTTGCCCTTGCAAAAGTTTTTGGGCTTCATGTTCAAACTTAAACCATTTAACAAATATTTACTGGGCACCATCCATCTGTAGACACTGAGGTAGGCATTGATGACAGAACACCATACAAATAATTCACTAACGTCATGTTGTAATGTAACAAGAAACAATGTTATTTCTGCACATCTGGATCTCCACACAGACACCCAGGTAGAACTGCCACACCTACCTGGCAGGTTCCATTTTATCACATGGACGGAGCAAGTTAATATTATTGCCTCTTCATTTGTTTCTTTATCCTCCAAATAGTATTTTCTTACTATAATGCCGGGAAGAAAAAGGCAGTGTGCAATTTACATGTGGGTTTATGGTCTTAAAATATTTTCAGGTACAGCGGTGTTCTTCCAAAAAGCAATGGTGCAGATCAGGCCCTCCACTGGATGCTGGGTGATTGAGATAGCTGTGGTCTCTGCCCTCATGCCGCTTACCTCGTCTCACGGCAGGGACAGTGATTAGGAAATGATTAGATACAAATATATAATTGTAAATTGTGTGGCAAGTGCTAGAGAGCAAAGTAAAAATGCTAGGAGGGCATTCAGTGGGGAGGGAAGCAGAAGCAACCATAGGGAATTCTCTGAGTTGGAGTGGCATTTCTGAGAACCCTCAAAACCTAGGTGCTCGCTGGAACAGTGGGCTCCCTTTTCATTTTGTTGATGGTTTCTTTTGCTGTGCAGAAGCTTTTTAGTTTGATGTAGTCCCATTTGTTTGTTTATTTTTTCCCTTTGTTTCTCTTGCCCTAGGTGATGTACCCGTGAAAATTCTGCTACGTGAGATGTCTGATATTTTGCTGCCTGTGTTTTCTTACAGGATTTTTATGGTTGCATTTAAAATTCGGGGTCCAGGGTGCAGACTTTCCTTCTGTGGGTCCTTGCCCTATGAAGTTTGAAGAATAAATTCACAGACTAAAAGATTTCTTTGATAAAAATGTGGGAGTTTATTGGAAGCATATACAAACTCTGCTTAGAGAAGGCTCCCCAAAAAAGAACCCCTGGGGAGGGGTTTTCAAATAGGAAAAACCTGTTCTCTCTCTCTAATGGGAAAAAAAATTAAAAATAAATCATGTCCCTTTGTCTCCAGTTTATATATGCCGTCGTTCTTTGTTTGAATCTGACCCTTTTAAATTGGACCCTTCCTTAACTTAGGACACCCTTGCTTTCCTCATCGGTCACTCTGCTACATAGAATCAGGTTCAAAGCTCAAAGCCCATGTGGTGCCCCTCTTTTTCTCTCCCCCTTATTTTGCAAATTTTTCTATCCTCTGTGAAAATATCTTTCCTTCTTCCCTGATATCTTGTGACAACTGGAGTGGAAGCAGGAAGATGAAGGCCTGGACCAGGGTGGGAACTGGGTGGTAGAGGGCAAGCAGGGGATATGGGGGACCTCTGTAACTCTCAACAATAAAGATTTTTTAAAAATCTGGCGTGTTTTAAATCCACAGGAAAGGTTGTCAGTAAATATATGTAGGACAGAATAGCTCCAAGACAAAAGAACTCTCACAAGTACCAAAGGAAGATGTTGCATGTTGCTAGACATCTAGCCACTGAGTTGAAGACCCCAAAATATCATCTTGTTCTTAAACTCTGAAAACCTATAGCACATGGAGAGGAAGAAAATAAATTAGCCTGCTCATCTATAAGCTGAATTTTTATTAATCCCAGTCATATTTCTAGGGGAATACCCTTGGTAAATAGCAATAATGAAGAATTGTTGAACCTTTGCAATGAGCCAGGTTTAGAGCCAATGCTTCATATACATCATCTCATGTGGTCATGCTATTTTTGGCGTGTTATTTTGAGATAGAATTAGGTGTTATCCACATGGAATCATTTTACCACTCGGATGAAGACTCTGAAGTTTAGAAGTAGCTAATTCCCCCTCTGGTCATACAGCCAGTAAAGGGTAGAACTGGGATAGGAACCAAACTCCTGTTGATATCACAACCCCAAATCTTTAGTAATTGCAATAAATCATTAATCATTTGAAAACTGAGATTTTTCTGCCATTTTCTTATAGCAGAGAGAGAGAGAGAGAGAGAGAGAGTGTGTGTGTGTGTGTGTGTGTGTGTGTGTGTGTGTGTGTGTGTGTACCCACGCATGCATGGGCAGGCAAGCTGAATTCAAGCTTTCAAGGTGTCTTCAAATGTTATGAAATTGAGGTTTTAATAAAAGGCATTACAAAGGAATGACACTTTTAGTTACAGTTCACAATCTCTTAGGTAAAGGATTTAAACTAAATTGCAATATTGAGCATCCAAGAAAAATCTTTGCAGATAAAAAGAGATTAAGACAAAGTGGAAGCATTCATCGCTCCTTCCTATTATTTTTTTACTGCGTCTAATATGGTTGTATGAAGAACATGATGGTTACAGCTGAGGCAACCCATCTTATTACCATGAGGCTTTAAATTAAAGTGGGGGAGCCAACATGCTGAGAGGGGAGATGAAAAAAAAGCCTGGTGTTAAGTATGGATTGAATGTTTGTGTCCCCAAAAGATTCATATATAAGACTTACATATAAGACATTGAAATCCCTTTGTGTAATGGCATTAGGAGGTGATGGGGTTATGAGAGTGGAATCTTCATGAATGAAATTGTTGACCTTATTAAAGGAACCTCAGAGAGCAATCTTGCCCCTTCTGACACGTAAGGACATAGCAGGAAAACATCATCTATGAAGCAGGAAGCAAGCTCTCTCCCCAGACACTTAATCTGCCAGTGCCTTAATCTTGTACTTCCCAGTGTCCAGCACTGTGGGGAATAGATTGCTGCTGTTTATAAGCCACTCAGCCTATATAATTTAAGCTTATTTGATGATGCATATACAAAATGCACAAACGCAAACACTTAATAGTTTTTTCAGGGCAATAATTACTGGGTCAAAGTACATGATTAAAAGCCTTTTTATATAGTTTGCAAAATTACCCTCTACAGTTGCCCTCTAAAAACACCCTTCAAGAGTTCCTGTTTCCTGATTTACTCTATCAAGATATGGCTCAACCAGGACTACTGGGTTCATTGAACACAAAAATTATGAAAGTGACCTTTTATACTGAAAAGACCACAGATTTAACTTGTAAAAATTCAAATGCAGGATAGTAATTTTTGTTTAATTTTTTGAAAAAACAAATGAATTTTTGGAAAGCCTATTACAGGTGTTTAAAAAGAAAGAAAAGTTGTTTTATCTAATACTGTAAGTAGTTGTCATGTTCTGGATAACTGAATAGTCTTAGAGTTAAGGTAACACTTCTCCTTGGTGAGGGAAGAAGAAAGCCCCTCACTACTGTGGAATTATGCCCTGGCATTAAGGTCTGTCTCTACATCATGCTTTTTTTGAGAATTACATTTGGTAGCCACAATTACAAAAACTGATTAGTTGTAAATTCGCAGATTTAGCACAGTACTCATCACTCTATGGACTGCGATGTTCTTTCCCACAGAGGAAGGATCTGGAACAGGGTAAGATACTGATCTTTACAGCTACTTAATCAGCTTTATTTTTGTACGGTACTAGTGACTTCAGTTATTTTGCTGTCCTGTTTTTGCAAATAAAATGAAATTACAACAGAGGATTCTTAAAGTAGGTATTTTGTACATATGTATATAAAATATGATACAGATAAAAATGATACAGATTTTTAAAAGAGTTCCTGTTTCCCCATACCTAACTCCTCAGGAGATTGCATCAATATTCTAATCAGTACCAGTATGAGAAATTAAATATTCAATCCCCTTTTATTTTTTTGTTCTTTGATTACCATTCGTATTTAACATTTCCTAAGTGTTTATTGACTGCAGTATTGTTTTATTTTGTAGACACTCTATTCTGTTTGTTATTCTATTTGAATGTTTATCTTTATCCTATTGATTGTTAATAATTCTTAAGTATCGAGTGCCCTACATCAGGATGGGAAAAGCAGTTTCAATATCAAGTTAACTTGGCTTCAAATTCTGGCTCCACTATTCACAAATTAACGAATTTTGGGTACTAAAAACCTTTTATACTTCAGTTTCATTACTTGAAAATGAGGATAACACACCTTCTGCATGGAGCTGTTAGGATGATTAAGTTAGTTAATACATTTCAAGTACTTAGAATAGAGCCTGACATGTGGTAAGCACTACATAGAGCTAGATATTATTATTACTCTTATCAAAGATATAAGAATTCTGTTTGAAATCTTGTTAATATTGTTTGTTTTTTCAGTTCTTTAAAGTGTGGTATATGTGACACAAATTTTTACGTTCTTATGTGGGCAAATCAACAATCTTTTATTTATTGTCTGTGGTTTTGGTACTATGTTTGGGAAGTTTATTCTCAGTTCAATATTTATTTTTAAACTCTCACATTTTCTTTCAGTATTTGTATGTTCTTACTAGAGGCCCGGTGCACAAAAATTTGTGCACTCGGGGGGGCGGGGGGCTCCCTCAGCCCGGCCTGTGCCCTCTCGCAGTCTGGGACCCCTCGGGAGATAACGACCTGCTGGCTTAGGCTTCCTCCCGGGTGGCAGAGGGCAGGCCCAATCCCTAGGTACAGCCCCTGGTCGGGCTCAGAACAGGGCCGATTGGGGAGTTGGGGCGCCGCCCCCTGTCATGCACAGAGCAGGGCGGATTGGGAGGTTGCGATGCCACCCTCAGTCACGCTCAGGGTAGGGCCGATTGGAGGGTTGGGGCACGGCCCCCTGTCACACTCAAGGCAGGGTCGATGGGGAGGTTGCAGCACCACCCCCTGTCATGCACAGAGCAGGGCCAATCAGGGGGTTGGGGCGCTGCTCCCTGTCACGCACAGAGCAGGGCCCATCAGGGGTGGGGCTCCGTACCCTGTCACACACAGAGCAGGGCCGATCAGGGGGTTGAGGAGCTCCCCCCATCACTCACAGAGTAGGGCCTATAGGGGAGTTGGAGCACCGCCCCTGTCACACACAGAGCAGGACGGATCAGGGGGTTGGGGTGCCGCCCTCTATCAGCCACAGAGCAGGGCCGATCAGAGGGTTGGGGTGCTGCCACTGTCACACTCAGGGCAGGGCCAATGGGGAGGTTATGGCTCTACCCCATCACACACAGAGCAGGGCCCGTGGGGTGGGGGTTGGGGCGCCGCCTTCTATCACCCACAGAGCAGGGCCGATCATGGGGTTGGTGCGCCACCACTCTCACACTCAGGGCAGTGCCGATGGGGAGGTTATGGCTCTACCCCATCACACACAGAGCCGAGCTGATCAGGGGGTTGGGCGCCGCACCCTGTCACACACAGAGCCGCAGGACAATCATGGAGTTGGGGAGCTCCCCCTATCAGGCACAGAGCAGGGCTGATCAGGGGGTTGGGGCGCCTTCCCCTGTCACGAACAGAGCAGGGCGGATAGGGAGGTTGTGGCCCCGCCCCCTGTTACACACAGAGCCGCAGGGCGATCAGGGGGTTTGGGCGCTGCCCCCGTCACACTGATCCCGGTGCAGGGAGGCCTCTTGACTCCGCTGATCCCAGTACTGGGAGGCATATTACCCTTTTACTATATAGGGTAGAGGCCTGGTGCATGGGTGGGGGCTGCTGGTTTGCCCTGAAGGGTGTCCTGGATCAGAGTGGGGGTCCCAATGGGGTGCCTGGCCAGCGTGGGTGAGGGGATGATGGCTGTTTGCAGAGGTCACACCCCCTTCAGGGTGGGGGTCCCCACTGGGGTGCCTGGCCAGTCTGGGTGAGGGGCTGAGGGCTGTTTTCAGGCTGGCGGGTGACTGAAGCTCCCAACCGCTCCTTTTTTTCTTTTTTCTTTTTTATTCTGGCCCAGCTTTAGCTTTGAGGCTTGGCTCCAGCTCTTAGGCCTCCGCTGCTGAAAGCAGGTTTCTGGCCTTTGTTTACCTTCTGTATTTGAAACAATGTTGCGATCATGCTGGCTGAAGCCCAGCACACTAAAGCAGGTTTCTGGGGTTTTGTTTAGTTTCTATATTTGTAACATAGTTGCTTAGAGTTGCAGCTCAGAGGCCTGCAGCGGCAGGCGGGGAACGTTGGAGTCCTCCATCACTGAAGCAAGCAAGCCTCATGTTCACTTTAAGCTGCCTGGCTGCCGGCCGCCATCTTGGCTGGCAGTTAATTTGCATATCACCCTGATTAGCCAATGGGAAGGGTAGCGGTCGTACGCTAATTACCATGTTTCTCTTTTATTAGATAGGATTTTTCATATTTAAATCCATTTGGAACTTAGTAGTAACTCATGGGTACAATCTATAATAATAAAAGCATAATATGCTAGTTAAACCAGATGTCCTTCCAGACGACCTTCCGGACGAAGCCAGTGCTGCGAGGGAAATATGGGTCCCGGGTACCAGAGGGAAGCCAGTGCCAGCAGCCGGGGGAAGGAATGCCTACTCTTGCACAAATTTCATGCATTGGGCCTCTAGTTAAATCTATATCTATCTATCTATCTATCTATCTATCTATCTATCTATCTATCTATCTATCATCTACCTATCTACTGCTAGCTAACTGTGTCAGTTGGATATACAGAATATTTTATTGTTTTCTAATATATTTAAAATATATTTATCACATTGTCAATTTGCATTAGAATTTTTGTCAGCTTTTGGACATTGCAGTATGTCCTACTGAACTATATAAATTCCTTGAATAGTTATCAGCTCCACACTGTTTTAATCATTAGAACTCTAGAATACATTTTAATAAGTCCACATGTATTAATCTTATTTTTAGAAATTTTAATTATTTTAATATTTTGCAGGATGAATTTTAGATTCACTTTTTTAAAAAAACTCTACACTTCCCCACCATCCTGTGAAATAATCATGTTTTCTTTACATTTACAAATGGATTCAGAAAGAATTGATAACCCTTTCCATATTTAGATTTCCCAACCAGTTTTGTTTTTACTCTGTCCTCAATCTTTTGTCATTTTCTTTACAGAGACTTTGCCTTTTTAAAAAAAAATAGTCTCTTGATGGATTTTTTCATATGTCTAGTATTTATTTTATAAGGGAAAACTTTTATTCTCATTCTTCTTGATACTGATATTATGAATGACATATTAGGGAGGCATTGAATTTTGATGTAATCAAGTATAGCCAACTTACTAAAATATTTTATAAAATATTTTTTTTTTGTAAATCAAATGAAATTACAACAGAGGATTCTTACAGTAGGTATTTTGTACATAT
This sequence comes from Myotis daubentonii, assembly GCF_963259705.1. Classification (NCBI taxonomy): domain Eukaryota; kingdom Metazoa; phylum Chordata; class Mammalia; order Chiroptera; family Vespertilionidae; genus Myotis; species Myotis daubentonii. The sequence goes on from NC_081846.1 coordinate 49,811,687, forward strand.
GTATATAAAATGATACAGATAAAAATGATACAGATTTTTAAAAGAGTTCCTGTTTCCCCATACCTAACTCCTCAGGAGATTGCATCAATATTCTAATCAGTACCAGTATGAGAAATTAAATATTCAATCCCCTTTTATTTTTTTGTTCTTTGATTACCATTCGTATTTAACATTTATATGCCAATAAAAATAAAGCATTTATATGCCAATTTGCTTAGGTTTTCCACAGTGCATATTTGTATTATATATAAATATTAATGTTAATAATTTTGCCTCTTCTTTTCCAATACTTACACATTATCTATTGTTATTATTTTATTTCATTTACTAGAACTTTCAGAAAAAATACTGAATGATAATGTTAGTGGGAATTTGGCCTTATCCTTGCTAATGAACACGGCTTCAATATTTCTGTTTCTTCTTTCTGGTAGATTATAATTGTAAGAAAAAATACCTTTATTGCTAATTTACTAAGAAATTGACTGGAAATGAACGCTCATGCTTTTATAATCAATTTAAAAAATCCTTGGTGTTTAATTAGTTTAAAATTCTTGGATGAGCTTTTTTATACAGTATTTCTAAAAATAAAAAGTATAGAGACATATTGCAATTTTTATTGTGCCTCCCAAAAGATAAAGCACTGACATGAATCAGTTAATTGCCAATTATCATTTCTGTCAAATCTGGGCTCGCCTTCCAGAATATCTGGACAGACATCCTCAGAGGAAAAGTACTGAAGAATATTTTTAAAAAACAGTATTTACCAGAAGTATTATGTATTCATTATCTTAAAAATTAGAAATATAAACAAGACAAGAGAGAAAACTAATGCTCATAAACAGGACATAATTATTCATCAACATTTGGTATTTGTTTTTCATAGATTTTCTTTCCTCTTTCTAACATATGTGTATAAAATACATTAAAATATAATTATATTTTTATATCTTGCTTTCTAAATGGGATTAAAAATATGATTTATTGTCAAAGTGCAAAAGGAATGTTTAGAATTGCTAAAGTTGTTAAATCATCATTAATTCTCCCATAATCCACTGTTAAAGTCTGGTATTGTTATCAATACCAACATGTTCTTCAAGGCATAGAGTATTTAAAAATATTTTCCATTTTAAAAACATGTAATTATTACAGATTATCTGAAAAATAGCAAAAATTGTTTAATATTTTTGAAAAGCAAATGAAAATGATGTAGGATTTTTGAGTATTAGACTTCAAGACAAGAAGAAACCTGGATCACTTACCCTATTGCAAAGCAAGAATAGAGTACAATGGATTCAATGTCTTAATGTAAATTACCACATAGAGGATAACCAAAGAACCCGGTAGCTTGTGTTATGGAATTCTAAACTGATTAAGAATGCACAAGCACAGTGATCAAGCTCTAAGAAAAAGCATACTTCATCACTCCAAATAAACAAATAAAACTTTCCAGTAATGTCTAAACCATTTGACTCCTGGTTTCAGATAAAATTTTAAAAGGTTAATGTCTCATTTGTTATAAACATATTATCACAGGGAAGAAAATATTGAAATTTTTAGGTCCAGTATTCATAAATTAACTACCTAGTGGTAAAAGCTACAAACTACATTGTTCATAGAAAATGCTAATTTTCTTTACTACCCTTTAACAATGAAAGATGGATTGGTATACTTCCTTAGAATGAAGTAAGTTATTTCATTTATCTACAGGCTATTACCAGCCCCTAAAAAAGTCTCACTGTTAATGATTATATATGTAAAACATTTTTATCAGCCTTCTCCCAGTAATGTTAGAAACTAAAGCAATTCATCAACAGGCCACTTGCTCTCTTTTTCAAATTAAACAATCTGTTAGATATTCTTTTTCATCAAAGAAGATATATGCTGGATTTTATTTCCCAGATGGCAACTGATTTTTGAGTCTCCATGTCTGAAATGTTTCTGCTTAAACTTGACAAGGGGAAAAAAATAACTTTCATAAGGCAAAGTCATCCTTAAGGTTAAAACAGAGATGCTCCAGGTGCTCTAGCCTAATTTTCCCACTGCAGCAATGGGATATGTGCGAACCAAGAGGTGGATATCAGATGCTCATTTTAAAACCATGAGTTTCGAGCATTAAAAGATTAGGCTTTACTAGGTTAAAAATAAAATTGTTTTGGTGAGTTGCAGGCGTGTGATACTGTTGTTAATTCATTTTCACAAAGCTTTAGCGTCTTTAGCCAAGATGAAACTCTGTGACCCCAGACCACTCCTCTACCTCAAAATTTGATTGGCACACTGAAAAGTTCACAGATAACCCTCTTATTGAGCACTGCAGGCCACACCATTACTTAACTACAACTCCCTGGCAATGACTACTTATATCATGAATAATCCTATCTAATAAAGACAGAATATGCAAATTGACCGGCGCTCCATGACAAAGATGGCAGCAGCTGGGCTGGGCCGCTGGTGTCTTGCCATGGCAATGGTGCCAATGTTCTGCCCCGCCCCACCCACAGAGGGCCTCTGGGCAGTGTGCGCAGGTGCGGAGCGGCCGTCCCAGCCGCTCCGGTCAGGTGGGCAGCGCGCACAGGTATGGGGTGGGATGCCTGGCTGCTTGGAATGCTGCTTCTTAAAAGCTACGAAAGTAGTTCACCTTTCCTGAGACCACAGTATGAGGAAGCCCAAATTAGCCACAGGGAAGAAAGGCCCTGTTGAGGATGCTGACCAGGGTATTGCCTCACTCATAGGAAATGCACACTGGAGTATTCAGACGCTCCGGGATGAAGGGTAGTGTGTGCAGGTGTGGAGTGGCTGGGGTGGGGTGGGACGCCTGCCTTCATCGCAAGGATGGTGCCAGTGTTCCTCCCCACCCCGCTGGCGCCGGCTGGCTGGTGGGAAGTCCCACCCCCACAGAATCCGCCAGAATCAGCTGTTGGTCAGACAGCTCTCAGCAGCCTGGCAGGCAGAACTCTCATTCATCTGCATGTCAGACCGGGACAGCAGGGAGGTGGGACTATGTCTAAAGAGCAACTTTTGATACAACATAGCTCTGCAGCCGAAAGATGCCGGCGTTATCGACAGAAAATGTCTGAAGACCAATGTGCATCTGATCTTGAAAGAAGGCAATGCCTGTAACAGAATGTATCTGAAAAGCTACTATTGGCAAAATGTAGCTCTGAAGCTAAAAAAAACTGGCGTCATCGACAGAAAATGTCTAAAGACCAATGTGCCTTTGAAGTTGAAAGAAGGCAGTGGTGACAATAGAATACGTCTAAGGAACAGTCATCAACAAGTACTACTAATACTGGTAGCAACTGCCTTCTCAGTGAAAATGGAGTACATGAGGATACAATTCTTGAACATAGTTGTGGTGGAATGACTGTTAGATGTCAATTTTGCCTATTACTAAATTTCTCTGATGAAAAACCATCCGATGGGAAATTTACTCAATGTTGTAGCAAAGGTAAAATCTGTCCAAATGATATACATTTTCCAGAATACCTGGCATATTTAAAACGATTAATGACAAAGATTCTGACAGTAAAAATTTCATGAAAAATTTATTTGTTCCATAAAAGTTCTTTTGCTTTTGCTTCTATGGGTGCAAATATTGCATCGCCATCAGGATATGGGCCATACTGTTTTAGAATATGTGGACAAGTTTATCACTGTACTGGAACTTACACATCCTTCAGATGGTATTTCTCAGAAGCAGGGGAGGGCAGTTGAGGGGGACCAGGCCTGCAAGGGAGGGCAGTTGGGGGGACCAGGCCTGCAGGGGAGGAGAGTTGGGGGCAACTGACCCAGTAGGGGAGGGCAGTTGGGGGCAATCGGTCTGGCAGGGGAGCAGTTAGGCATTGATCAGGCTGGCAGGGGAGTGGTTAGGGGGTAGGCAGGCGAGCGGTTGGGAGCCAGCAGTCCAGGATTTTGAGAGGGATGTCCAACTGCCGGTTTAGGCCCGATTCCACAGGGCAGTCAGACATCCCTTGTGGGGTCCCAGATTGGAGAGGGTGCAGGCTAGGCTGAGGGACACCACTCCCCCGCCGCCCTCCTGTGCACGAATTTCGTGCATCGGGCCACTAGTACCTATATATAGTCTTCAGAAGGGAATTAATGCAAAGCTGTCTTTATATGACTTTCAACACATTCATAAGTGAAACTCTAACATGTAGCTTGGATTTGTCCAGAAAGAGACTTTTGAGAGAATGGAAGAAAGTGAAAAAGTGATGAAAGGCTCCAGGTAATCTCCTTAGGACAGCTTGCTATACTTTAACAGGTATAAAATGTGATCTCATAAAAGACCTAGCTTTTAAAAACAAACTTATTTACACATAAAACCAATACAAAATAAAATTGAAAGAAAAAAATAAACATATTTTGAGAAACTGTACATATGGCTAGGACTGTTCTATCTACTGCCTTAGCAATATGATAGGTGAAACACACAGTTATCTCAATGAACATAAAAATAAATCAGATGATTAACCAAAGTTTCAATAGTAGGCCTTTTTTTTTTTTTGTCCAAATAAACCAGGAAGAGAACTTAAAAACAATTTTGGCACTAAAGTTGGCTTTTTGACCCTGATATCTTGCATTTTGCCATGGAGTTATAAAGGTAAGTCATGGATCCTATTCTCAAGCATTATTTAGCATTAGAATGGACAACAGATAATAAAGATAATGTCTGTTCCTCTACAAATGGGCTATTCTAGGATCTTTAAGAGGCACTCCCATCACTGAGTTAATTCAGGTCCTTCCCCTGCCAGATGGGACCACATCCATAGCACTAGTTATGAGAGAAAGGGCTTCTGGCTTAATGGTATTGATATTAAGGGGAAGCCCTTAATCTCAAAATTATGGTCATTTTCTAGTAAATCTGCTTCCATCCTAGTTATGGGCTGTCTTCAAAATAGGTAATATCCTTGAGGCTTACTAGGGCTATTTCAATCCCAATATTCTGTGATTAGGACCATTTCTTGTCTATGGATCTGAGCATTAAAATTCTTAAAGGCTTTAAATTTAAAAGTAGTCATGATTACACTCATACAAATACTAATAACTAAATAACAAAAAACCCTGAAGGAGATCAGAACATGCCATCCCCAAATACACCACTTTGGCACATTGAATCTTTTGAGTGAGGGTGACTGAAAAACTGAATGTGGGAAGGGCTCTCTGACCTCCCTCGTTCTACCTAAAAGCAGGGCACAAATTTCCCGTGAGAAAGATGCCCGCCCTCTACTAGACAGAAAATTCTTATCACTGGAGATACACAGTAAACAATGAAATGAATCTGCACAAACAAAACTACTACAATTACCATTATTTCCCATTAATTTCCCCCATCTATTTCCTAGTCACTTTCCCGCAATTTACAGCCTCTAACCCAAACCCCTTTTCCTTTGGTTTTGACACATCACAATTTACCATTCTTTCTTAAAATGATATATCAGCTCTAAGACCTGTCTGCTTCTTTGGGTTTTCATTTCTTATATATGAAGGCCTCTATGTACACTAATATTAACAGCAAATAAAATTTGTATGCTTTTCTCCTGTTAATCTGTCTTTTGTCAGTTTAATTCTCAAACCCAATCACAGAATCTAAGAAGACAGAGGGGAAAAGTATTTCCTCCCTTACACCTCTCAGCTTACCAAAAATATGGCTCATTGTAAAGCCAACAGTTTCTCTTGAAAACTTCATGTTTTTGCATTTAAAATAAAAACAGAACTTGAAATTTATTTATGTAAATAAAAATTTAATTCTGATCATTTCAGATCGATTTAATGTAGCCCTCTAAATGTCTGATTTGAAGATTGGTTTTCTATCGCATTTGATATTTTCCATCATGTCAATAGTGTAAAGATCAGAAAGAAAAGTAAGTATGCACCTTAACAAATATTTTATCAGTAGTCTTATACTTTCATCATCTTTAGTACTGAATCCTATATGAATAGTTCAGTAGGAAAACTCAGAGTAAATTCAGAATCAGTGTTAGACATAGCAACACTTTGGAAGGGACTATGTTATGCAGTTATTTGCAGATTAAGTACACAAACACACACAAAAATAAGATTTAGATATTTAAGATATCAAAACACCTTAAATTAAATGAGTGGGAGGTCAACCTCAAATATAAGAGTTTCAACTCTCTAAGAAAATCAAGGCATTTTATAACTCTAAATCAGTGATGGCGAACCTATGACATGTGTGTCAGAGGTGACACGCGAACTCATTTTTTTGGTTGATTTTTCTTTGTTAAATGGCATTTAAATATATAAAATAAATATCAAAGATATAAATCTTTGTTTTACTATGGTTGCAAATATAAAAACATTTCTATATGTGACACGGCACCAGAGTTAAGTTAGGGCTTCTCAAAAAGCTGACACGCCGAGCTCAAAAGGTTCACCATCACTGCTCTAAATTAATCAAATTAATTTAAGTCTCAACAAATATTAAACTATGTTATGTGTCAAATATGACAGATAGATATTCATTACGATAAAAGTTTTAAAGTCCTCCCATGGGGAATCTCTATTTGCTAAGCAACTTCTTCTCCTATTAGTGATCCATTTACATTTGTTTAATTTTGATGGATTAAAAGCCAATGTTGTTAATTTCACTTTCTTTTGTCTCAGGTACCAGGTAATCATAATATTAACAATTTATATATTTTGCTACACCTTATTTAATTTACATGGGCTGTTAGACATATCAGCATGTTGGAATGCCTTCTTTTCATAATTTTTGTCTATGGAAACACTATTGCATAAATCGTCTGCACTAGAGGTAGCCATGGATGAAATGGCCTTTCTTATTAAATGTCACAAGATTTAATGTCACAGTATAATTGGGATGGAAGGATAATTGCACTAAGCTCAACATGTCTTTTCCTGCTAACACATTATTAATCCACAGGAGTGCTAAAATATGTTTAATAAAAGCCCCATTCACATGGAAATTGTTGGCATTTGCTAAAAATTACACTATTTCATTGCTCAGCCCTACGAATTTCTAGTAGAATTCGCAGCAAGTTTGATTTTCAAGTGAAATTATAATCGGAGTCCATACAAAAATGTATATATTAAAGTATATTTTTAAAGGATTAAAAATGGTCTTGTGTGAAGCACTAATGCATTCTAGTATTACACTGGCAATGCCATAGTTCATGCTTAACAAATGGTTTGAAAGAAAGTCTGTTTGAATCTGTTTTTAGCTTATTACTCTTTTTCTTGCCTGTTCTCTCTCTCTCTCTCTCTCTCTCTCTCTCTCTCTCTCTCTCTCTCTCTCTCTCTCTCTCTCTCTCTCTCTCCTGGAGTCACAGCTAAATTACATATACTAGCTTCCCTTGCAGTAAGTTAGGTCATATGACTGAGTTCTGACTAATGAATATGGGAAGAAGTCATGACCCACACAAACCTGCTCCACAACTCTACAGGAGACTCAGAAAAGAACTCCAAAGCCTGATGCTTGCTGAATATCCATACTGAATTCTTAGTGAGCACAACGGGAAATTACATAGTGTTAAATTTCCAAGGATATAAGACTGATTGCAATGTAGTTAGACATTCCTGACTTTCTCTTCTTTCCTTTCTTTCTTCTTCTTCTTTATTTTTTAATCCTCACGGGATGATATTTTTTCATTGAGTTTTAGAGACAGTGAAAGAGAGAGGGAAAGACAGAAACATCCATGTGAGAGAACAACGACTGGTTGTCTCCAGCACTCACCTTGAGGAAGGCCCAGGACCCTGCAACCTAGGTACATGCCCTTCACTTGAATTGAACTCTGCACCCTTCAGTCCACAGGCCGATGCTCTATCCACTGAGCGAAACTGGCTAGGGGTCCTTTCTTGTTTTTTTTTTAATTTTTATTTTTTATTTCTTTATTTTATCTTCCTACTAGGGTAGAACCTACCAACTGAAGAAAAGAGCAAAAACCATCTAATACTCTATATTTTTTTAAATCATTGATTCAGTCAGTAACATTGATTAAGCTACTTAACTTTGTTGGGCTTCATATCCCCAAGTGTTAACCCAAGGAAACATACTAAAGCGTTTCATAAAATCATAACCTGCAGGACCTTTTGCAAGTAAACTGCTTCATTCCCATGCATTCATGTAGAATCTGTCACCTCAATGCTATAAACTATATAAGAATAGTCAATGTTTTTAAAGGAACGAACCTGCAAAAGAATTTGCACCCTTATTTCAAAGTCTAATCCTGAATTTACACTACTGTTGTTGGTGGAAATTACCTGTAAAGAGATTAACCACCCCATAATGGTCATTTCAACACATTCCCATTTGTGTTTCAATAGAGCAAAGTTCTTCCTATCACTGATAATAAACTTTAAGTTTTTCTCAATCTTTCCTTCTCTAGGCTAAAATAAGTCACACCCACCTTTTAATCTTTTCTCACAAATGATTTTCAAAACTTCAAACAGTTCTATATCCCTCTTTCATAAGCCAGAGTCACATAATCGATCTCTTTGGTAGACAAGTAAACTGAAGCAGAAAAGACACCCATTCCACCAGCTGTTTATATAGACACAACTACTTCTGATTGAATGTTCCTTTTTGACAAATATTTTCCATAGCCTTAAGGAAAAGAATTTGAAACAGACAGAATACTCAAGGAAAATTGTGATGAATAAGTTAAAGAGACTACATTTCTTATGAGTTTAAAGAATTAAATGTCTATGTATATTTTACAGTACAATTCTTTTAGATTTAATTTAGTTGTAATAATAGTTACTTTCAATTTAGGTAGGCACAGTCCCTGTAGGTTTCTGTCAATTAAGTATATTTGATCAAGTCAGAACTGGATCTGATTGAAAAACTTAGAGGCATTATCTGCCCTAATCTCATTTTGTAATTATCCAAGTGTTAAGAACTCAACACACCCATTTATTTGGAAGAATCAGGAGAAGCAAAGAGAGCTAGTACAGAAAATTGTACTATGGAAATTTTTAGACAATTTAATCAATTTAGGATTTACTTACACGATTCTAAAAATAAATCTTAATAATATTAAAACAATAGGAATGGGGGAGGAAACAACCAATGGCTTGGGATCCACTAACAGAGTTATACAACGTACCTAATAAATGCATAAGCAGCTGGGGCTTTGGAGAGAGACAGACTTGGCTCCAAGTCCCATCCAGTCCATTTATTAACTCCATAATTTAATATCTCTGATCATTAAAGTTCTTAATTGACAAACTAAGGATAATAATATTTAACATGCTCTGTGTTTCTGAGGTTTAAACACTTACCAGAATGCCTAGGACCTAGTGGGTAGTTGTGGTGAAATAAAGATGGCAGCACATTCTTTGCCACTCCTCCCAGTCTATTTCTCTCCAGCCTGAATCTGGGCCTTTCCTGAGACATGCCTTGACCAAAAGAATGCAGCAGCAATGTTTCTGCATAACTTCCAAGGCTGGGCCTTCAGCGACACTCTCTTACTGGGAATGCCCCTTCTTTGAACCCAGCCAACAAGCCATGAGAAGCCCAAGCCACATACAAAGGCCATGTGGAGGAGACCCAAGGTACTTGGGTTGACAGCTGCACCTCAGCTAATGGCCAGTACCAAGCACCAGCCATGTGAGTGCATCCTCTTGCAGACAGCCAGTCCAACCTTCAGATAACTGCAGCCCCAGCTAACATGCCATGGAAAAGGACGACCACCCACTGTGCCTAGTCAATCCACAGACTTAAAAGATAACAGTTTTGTTTTCATAGTCACAAAGTTCTAAGTTAAGCCATGAAGTTTTTAAGTTTTGGGTAGCTAGTTAAATAGCCATAGGTAGCCGTGCTCGATAAATGGAGCAATTATTATTATTTTCCCTAATGTTGAGGGAAAACGGCATACACTCATTCTTTGCTCTACTTAGAGATTTTAGGGTCAGTACATCTCCCACTGCAACTCTATGCCAAAGCACTGGGGACCTAAAAAGTAGGTGCTTTACCCACCCTCCCTTACCCCCAAAAAAGAAACTTTCAATTACATAAAAGAAGCCTAGGACTAGTGCTATCTTTTCATTGTAATCTTCACTGCAGTGCATACCCTCTCATGTATCACACACACCTGTGCACTCCTACATGACATAAACCACAGGACAGAGAACATGTTAGCTCTAATGCCAGACATCACAACCCGTTTAAAGGGTACAGCTCTCAAAGACTCACTTGCACTTCTCTACCTGTGGTCTTCCCAGGTTTATATATTGTTTGCCGTCCTGCTCTTCGTCCCATCTTTCTCTGTGGACATCATAGACCCAGCACCAAATTTGCTTATCTGCCCATTTCTTACCTTTGTACATATCCTGTATCTTCCTTACAGTATTTTTTAAACTTCTTCCTATGCTTATCTCTCTGCCTCTCCTCCCCTTGATCTTGGCTCCCTATCTCCCTTGATCTATTACATGGAATGAACACTACTTTTAGATTTCCAGTCTTGGCCTTTCTTGCCCCACCTTGAATCATTTTTGCTATGCCCAGTGTGTCAGCAGATATGGTATTATCTTAATTGCAGGTATAATGTATAAATGTGCAATGTCTTCTTTCCCCAGGACACAAATGAATGAAAATTACAGTAATTTATGAAACAAAATGGTTATGTGATTCTAGGTAAACTTCCTAATAGAGGTAAGAGAATCAAAATATACAAATGAATATTCAGTAACCAATCATACTCTGTTCTTGATATATAGCCAAGCTCTTGAATCTTTTGATTATTCCTAATTCCAGGGGAGCATATTCTTGCCATCCTTAGTGGGCTTTGTAATAAAATATAATAGTATAGAAACTGCTGAGCAATTATCGTGGCATGCTTGCCTTACTTGGGGGAGCTACTTTTCCTTTACCAAAGAGGCCACAACCAATTTAGGAACATTGTATTTATTGTATATTTGCACTGTGAAGAAAATGATTACTGTAGTTTATAATGATTTCAGATTTTTAGTATGAACAATGCAGTAATTTTTTTCCCTCTGGCAATTTTTCTATTGAAATGTTCTTATTGTGTTGTTTTAATTGAGATAATTAAATTAAGACATAAACAATTAAATTATTCAAAATTGTAGCCATTTTTGTTAGATGTCAATTTGAAGTTTGAAGGCATGTTTTACATGCTTACTCCTTGGCTATGTGTTTCTCAGATGCTCCAGTCTACACGGCGGCAGTCTTTTGCATTTCACAATAGCACACCTCCCAGTGAGAACAATTCAAACCACAAGGAAAGCGGACTCAAGATGAGATCCAGAAAGACAAACCTGTGAGGATCACATCCATACACAACTGGCTATCAAATACAGACTTGGACAAAAAGTCTAAGAAAGCAGTTCTAACAACTTGTTAGTACTACAGGCACACCTATATAGATTAGCTTATAAGGATCACAAGTATGAAGGAGGGGAATGCTTAATGAGGTTTTGTTCATCTTTGCTTTTGTGTAGTAATCTTCAATTTACAAAGAACATCCACATCCTTTATCTCACTCAGTTCTCCTTTTTTTTTTTTTTTTAAAATATATCTTATTGATTTTTTTACAGAGAGGAGGGGAGAGGGATAGTTAGAAACATCCATCAGCTGCCTCCTGCACATTCCCTACTGGGGATGTGCCGGCAACCAAGGTACATGCCCTTGACCAGAATCGAACCTGGGACCCTTGAGTCCGCAGGCCAACGCTCTATCCACTGAGCCAAACTGGTTAGAGCTCAGTTCTCCCTTTATCTCACTCAGTTCTAACCCTAACCCTAACCCTAACCCTAACCTCATAATTGAGGCCAGGACAGTAATGTTTCCCCCTTTTCGCTTATGAGGATACAAGGTTCCAAAAAGATTGCTGACTTTCTTATTATTCCTTCCATTAGGAGGTAATCCAAGACATAGCTAAAAACGACAGAGAGGGCATTTATCTGTATTTTCTGACTCCCGGGCTCAGGTCCACCCATCTCATCATTTTGTGGCTTGAATTTTGAGATACATAAAGTTGTGAGTGGAGGCAAGATAAAATTTAGAAATCACATGAGAGATCACATCTGCCCAATACTAAGGAAGAATTAGAATTGGGTATATTAACAGGAGATATGCTTTATAAATACTTCTTTATTAAAGTGGAACTGCCCTTTGACCCAATAATCTTCTATGTTACTTAATGTACTAACGGCCCTGTGCACAGATTAAGGACATTGAAAGGAAATTAATTAGAAGGTGGCCGGCGGGGCAGGACTGGGCAAGATGGTCTGGACATGTCCTGGAACCAACTCCCTCCACCCCACCCCTGTCCCTCCCCAACAGGCTGCACCTGGGGCAGCGCTGCTGCTCAGCAGGACTACGGCTCAGTTGCTCAAAGGACATCTGCAGAGTGAGCTGGGTCCCTCCAGCAGGTGGGGTCCCTTGGCCTGCCCTGAGGGGATCAGGCAGAAATTGGCTCTTCAACATCCCCAAGGGGTCCCGGAGTGTGAGAGGGCACTCTGCAAACTTGCTGTCATATAGCTTGTGGGAAGCAAATGCAAGTGTGCAGTAACCAGGTTCGGGGCCAACAGTGCCCAGCAACAACATAATCCATAACTGAAGGTGGAATTGCGTGGCCCTGCGAGAAATCAGGCTCCTTCCACTCTGGTTCCGGGGTGTGTCACCCAAGAACCACCACTGCCAAGTCACTGCTGCTCGGCAGCTCCTATGTTGAGCATACCTACCAGCCAGTCGGACAGTTGAAGGGTTGCTTAGCCTTTTATATAGATATAGATATAGATATAGATATAGATATAGATATAGATATAGATATATAGATATAGATATAGATATATAGATATATATAGATATATATAGATATAGATATATATATAGAGAGATATAGATATATATAGATAGATATATAGATAGATATATAGATAGATAATATAAACTATCCAACTATTAGCAGGTATTTAAGATTTTACTCTTAAGCTTTTCATGCTCACTGCTGGTTGTGTCTATGTTGAAGTGAATAGTTGAAACAATTATAAAAGAGTTGTATAGAAAATTCTTTTACTTAGTGTCACTTGTCAAAGACTCTCAATATGGGAGAGTCTAGTAAGTGAGAAGACCCTATGCTTCTGAACTGCCATGGCCTTTACCTTCTCATTTGTTTCTACCACTTGCTTACCTGGAGGCCTTGATAAGTCACTTAATTTATTTGAGCCTCAGTTCCCTCACCTGTAACATTGGGATAATAACATTTATCTCCCATGGTTGTTTTAAGGATTAGAAAATTGCATATGGAAAGTGGTCAATAAATGGACACTATAATTCTAACAGTGGGAGCCTGGTTTACAAGAACTATTAAAGTAAGTTACAAATATATTAGAGCAGTTTCAGATTAAAGTAAATGTAACAAGCAATACATTTAAAAAATCAGAAAGATTTAGGAAATTCATATTATTGAACCTGGAATTGAGACAAAGAGATAAGTAACCTTCTCTATGACCTGACAGTCAACTACAAAGAAGAATCTAGTTGTCCTCCATAGAGGACAACGCAACATAATCCGACAGTAAGAGAATCTAGTTATATATAAAAATAAATGTTATGTCCTGACCGGTTTGGCTCAGTGGATAGAGCATCGGCCTGTGGACTCAGGGTCCCAGGTTCGATTCCGGTCAAGGGCATGTACCTCGGTTGCAGGCACATCCCCAGTGGGGAGTGTGCAGGAGGCAGCTGATCGATGTTTCTCTCTCATGTTTCTGACTCTCTCTATCCCTCTCCCTTCCTCTCTGTAAAAAAATCAATAAAATATATTTAAAAAATAAATGTTATTTTTAAAAATTAATAATAAAAAATAATGTAGCTAAACAACCCAGCAATTCCACTACTAGATGTATATATTTACTCAAGAGAAATGAAAACATAAGTTCATAGAAAAGCTTGTAGTTGAGTGTTTATAGCAGCATTGTTTATAATAACTACATGGTGAAAACAACATCTCTTGAATAGATAAACAATAGTTTGAATTAACAAAATATGGTATATCCATATAACAGAATATTATTCGGTTATAGAAAGGAATGAAATACTGATACATACTATTGATGAACCTGGATGAAGCTTAAAAACATTATGCTAAGTGGAAAAAGTCAGTCAAAAAAGACCATGTATGATACGATTCCATTTATAAAATGCCCAGAATAGACAACACTGTAGAGATAGAAAGAAGAGTTTTGGTTGCATAGAGCTGGGAAAATGGAAGGCATTAGGGTGTAATACTAAATGGGTACAGGGTTGAAAATTGATTGTAGTGATGGTTGCACCACTCTGAATATTTTAAAAATCATTGAATTGTACCCTTTAAATACGTGAATTACAGGATATGTCAATTATATTTCAATAAAATTGTTATAAAAATCAGTGGCTAACTATTGGGAAAAGCTACAAAAGATAATCCTTATTATTTTATGGGGGGGGGGGGCTTCTTTCAATAACAGTATGTGGACTTGGAGTTGTAAAAGAGGGGAAGGTGTAATGACTGATTTTGGGATGTTGCCATCATAGTAATTACTTAGGTTTTCACTGAATTTTGTGCTACTTTGGTTGTAAAGATCATTTCACTCTTTTTTAAAAACATATTTTATTGATTTTTTACAGAGAGGAAGGGAAAGGGATAGAGAGTTAGAAACATCGATGAGAGAGAAACATCGATCAGCTGCCTCCTGCACATCCCCCACCGGGGATGTGCCCACAACCAAGGTACATGCCCTTGACCAGAATCGAACCTGGGACCTTTCAGTCCACAAGCCGATGCTCTATCCACTGAGCCAAACCGGTCAGGGCGATTATTTCACTCCTGGTCATACTTTAGACTTTTACTCCTTTAATATTTTTTATTATCTTAAATTAGCTTCTTCCAGACAGAAGAGAAAAACTTAATGCATCAAGTAACATAAAGTAGATGGGTAATGTATAACATCAAATGCTTACAAAGGCACATATCCATATGGAGATACATTTCTGTCATATGCAGATAAAAATGAGATAATGCCTCATTGTTGTTCTTTTCCATGTGTATAATTAATGATCAATGACCAAGTTTTTAATACCTGGATTCAACTAACTTGCCAACAAAAATAACCTGTCAGAAATGGGAGAGAACACATGTGCAGTTGGTAGTGATCAGAATTGTTCAATTTTGTAACAATAACAATTTTAACAGTATAGCAGTGTATTCTGTGATAAAGAACCCGATTTCAGTTCATGTTTATCTTAAGTTCAGACTAGGTAAGATGGAAAATGAGATGCTATACTAAAACTGACACATGATTTGGAGATACAACAAAAATATTTAATTTTGGGGCTATTTCTATGACATGGAGAAAAACACCCACAACATCACAGCTTTCTCCAACACATGCATCATTAAAAATTGCCCGTCTTTTGTCACCTATGCAATGTAAAATCTAATTTATAACAAAGCTTGTAATGGGCTCTGCAATTTGCTGTACAGATGAAGATTTTTATAATATCATTGAAAACAAAAAGCAAAAATGCAACCTGTTTTTAGATTTGTTATCTTCATAAAATAGAATCTCATTATTTTTTAGTTCTTTGATTATTTTATCTTCTATTATGGATGCATTATCCTCCAGACTCTAAAAGTCACCCAAAACATAATAAAAATAATGAAATTCTGTTCATCATAAGATATTATTAGTTATATTAATTTTTGAATCAGAGAAAACTGAATATTTTGTAGCTAATCACCAGTATCGAAAACCAATGCAGATACAGGCAACACAGGTTAATAGTGAGAACGGTAAACTCAGGAGCTCTAATTTACCTGCTGTGTGGCTCACCTTGAACAAGTCGGGATTCTCGGAGCTTCTGTCTTCCCATTTTTAAAGAAAAGTCCACCTGGACCAGATAGCCTCTACCTACGTAACATTTTTTTAAAAGCTTCAGCAACCTATGATTCTGTAACATAGTACTAGCTGGTCTAAAAGATTAACAGAGAGAACAGAATGTATGTCCTTTCTCCCACATTTTAATTCATTAAGCCACCTTTATATTAGCGTTTATCTGCTAAGAGTTTTAAGCAGTTATGATTTTAAGTCAATAAAAATGAAATAATTGAAGCCAGTTCAGGTAGTGTTGCCAAGAGGCTATTATATATATAGTAAACACTTATACTGATCAAAGAAACCCTATTCTACAAAATACTAATAATGGACACACTGCCCGAGAATGTGCTAGGCAAACTAGTTTACTTTAGTTCTTCGTAGTAGACTAAGTTGAGTCTCTGAGGCTAGGATATAAAAATTATCCAAATTTTGTTTTAGAGGTGTTTTTTTCGTATTATTTTCCTCTCTCCATTTTATGAGTACTGTTCTTTATTAGTGATAAAACCAAAATCCTTCATCATACCTGATAGCTGAGGTAATTTACCTTGACTCTTTTTACCAGTTACGTCAGCTATGTCTCCCCAACTTTGATGAACTAATAGTTTTTTTTATAATTCCTTGGAATATTAAAACAATATTAAAATAATGTGTAATATGAACATAAATATACATAAATACATACTAGATCTGTACTATATAATACATGTTATATATACACACAGGTACATATATACATACACACATATGTGTGTATATATATATATATATATATATAGAGAGAGAGAGAGAGAGAGAGAGAGAGAGAGAGAGAGAGAGAGATACATGCAAAACCAGAATTGAACATTTGAACATAAAGGTGGCTTACAGTGATTGATTACTATTTCAGTTTAATTTTCCATTTATGGAAAAAATGTAATTCCATCTATCAGTCTAATCCAAATGACATGGTAGAATTGTTTAATTTGTGTAGGTAGCTCTCAGTACTCGGGCTTATTTTACATCCTAACTTCTTACCATTTACTTACTCCCTCTGATAAAGAAAGAAATCTGATGAGATTTACATTTCTGAACATAGCTTGGGGATGCTAAGTATTTTTTGGAAGCAAAGTTGGACTTTCATTTTTATGTGTGTGTTTTTCCCCAGTAGCAGAAAGAGTGACCTGAACATATATCTACAAATTCGCTGCCTACATTTAGAAGCAAATATTTCTCCTGACTGAAACTGTAGAACCCTAGGGCTTTAGCTTCAATAACACCTCATTTAAAACAGTACCAGACAACACATGGTAATGACTTTGCAAACTGGAGCTAATTCAGGAAAGACAGGTGATAATGGCAAGATATGGAAATCCCAGAGCTCTCACATTTCTCTAAGACAGAAATAGATCTTCTTCAATGTCAGTTGGCAGCATTATTTCATTCTGCTTTTACACAGCCTTCCCCTTGATGGTAGCTATGGCAATGGAGTGCTAGAGGACTAGAAGGATATTCAATGGCCCATTAAAACAGGACAAGGGACACACGTTATTAGCATTAGTGACTGATGCTCTGGAATAGTAGTCACTAAATCTAGAGTTTTGCTCTGTCAATCACTAATTGTGTGCCCTTGGATAAGTCTCGTGTACTCGCTCACTTTTATCATCCATAAAATAAGGGATTTGGGTGAACTCCAAAGTGTTTTCCAGGACCAATTTGACATTTGCATAATCTTCTATAGCTTACAAAATATTTCTACAAATCTTATACTATTTAATTCACGCCACTCCGTTTGTTATTTATGCCACTGTAATAACTACAGTGAGGCCACCCCCAGAAAACCTTGTGGTAAATATGCCATCCAAGTTTCTTTAAAAATTATTCAACTGCTGCAGGCAGGTACTAATGTGGTTATCTTAACACATATAATTTAAGTGTATAATGATTTTCTACAATATTATATGTCAATTTTTTAATCTTCATCCAAGGATATGTTTTATTGATTTTTAGAGAGAGGAACGGAGAGAGAGACAGAGAGAAACCTCAGCATAATCCGATAGTAAGAGAATCTAGTTAGATATAAAAATAAATGTTATTTTAAAAATTAATAATAAAAAATAATGTGGCTAACTTTCATATGTCAAAAATATAAAAAAGAAAAATATAAAAAGGAAAATGTGTAATCCTATCTAATAAAAGAGAAACATGGTAATTGGCGTACGACCACTACCCTTCCCATTGGCTAATCAGGGCGATATGCAAAGTAACTGCCAGCCAAGATGGCAGCCGGCAGCAAGGCAGCTTAAACTGAACATGAGGCTTGCTTGCTTCAGTGACGGAGGACTGCAATGTTCCCCGCCTGCCTTGCTGGCCTCTGAGCTTGCAGTTTAAGAAACATTGTAACATATAGAAGCTAAACAAAACCCCAGAAACCAGCTTTCAGCCGGCTGGGATCTCAGAGCTGGAGTTGATACAGAGTTTTGATTATAGAACCTAAACAAACCAGATACCTGCTTTCAGGAGTGGAGGCCTAAGAGCTGGAGCCTCAGAGCTAAAGCTGGCCCAGAATAAAAAAAGAAAAAAGAAAAAAAGGAGCTTCAGTCCCAGCCTGAAAACAGCCCTAAGCCCCTCACCCAGACTGGCCAGGCACCCCAGTGGGGACCCCCGCCCTGAAGGGTGTGTGACCAGCTACAAACAGCCATCATCCCCTCATCCAGGCTGGCCAGGCACCCCAGTGGGGACCCCCACCCTGATCCAGGACACCCTTCAGGGCAAACCAGCCGCCCCCACCCATGCACCAGGCCTCTATTCTATATAGTAAAAGGGTAATATGCCTCCCAGCACCGGGATCAGTGTGACAGGGGGCAGCACCCAAACCGCCTGATCACCCTGCAGCTCTGTGTGTGACAGGGGGCAGGGCCACAACCTCCCTATCCTCCCTGCTCTGTTCCTGACAGGGGAAGGTGCCCCAACCCCCTGATCAGCCCTGCTCTGTGACTGATAGGGGGAGCTCCCCAACCCCCTGATCACCCTGTGGCTCTGTGTGTGACAGGGTGTGGCGCCCCAACCCCCCCACCCCACGGGTCCTGCTCTGTGTGTGAAGGGGTAGAGCCATAACCTCCCCATCGGCCCTGACCTGAGTGTGAGTGTGGCGGCACCCCAACCCCCTGATTGGCCCTGCTCTGTGGGTAATAGAGGGTGGTGCCCCAACCCCCTGATCTGCCCTGCTCTGTGTGTGACAGGGGGCGGTGCCCCAACTCCCCAATCGGCCCTACTCTGAGCCTGACCAGGGGCTGCACCTAGGGATTAGGCCTGCCCTCTGCCACACGGGAGCAGGCCTAAGCCAGCAGTGCATTATCTCCTGAGAGGTCCCAGACTGCGAGAGGGCACAGGCCGTGCTGAGGGACCCCCCTCCCCCCAGAGTGCACAAATTTTTGTGCACCGGGCCTCTAGTATAATTATTAAATAAATAAGTATATAAATAGATACATATACAAATATGTATACAAATACATAGGCACATATATAAATCAATATATAGATTTATATCTCTATATCTATATTATGTATGTATGCATATATACAGACAGAGGGGGAGAGAGAGCACAAGAGAAAGCAAGAGCGAGCTTACAAATTAATAAAAACCTGAATAGCATAATAGGAAAACAAATGTCATAAATTCTTCCCAAAAGAAATTCAAATATCAGTAAACACATGGAATATTTAACGACCTCAGTCATTACATAAAGGCAAAGTAAAAATATTGAGATGCCATTAAATCTGATAAAGATTGAAAAATAGTAACCACTGTCAGTATAGAAATGGGAAACTGGTGCTCTTATATGCTACTAGTGGCCCGGTGCACAAAAATTTGTGCACTTGGGGGTAGGGGTCCCTCAGCCCGGCCTGTACCCTCTCGCAGTCTGGGACCCCTCTGGGGTGACCACTTGCTGGCTGAGGCCTGCTCCCCAGGGGATTGGGCCCAAGATGGCAATCAGATATCCCTCTGGCAGCCCGGCAGCCCTTGGGGGATGTCCACTTGCCAGCAGGTAGCAGACCTAAGCTGCAGTCAGACATCCTAAGCGCTGCTGAGGAGGCAGGAGAGGCTCCCACCACCTCTGCTGTACTGGCAGCCATAAGCCTGGCTTGTGGCTGAGCAGAGTTCCCCCCTGTGAGAGTGCACTGACCACCAGGGGGCAGCTCCTGCATTGAGAGTCTGCCCCCTGGTGGTCAGTGTGTGTCATAGTGACCAGTCATTCCCAGTCTTTCTGCTGTTAGGGTCAGTTTGCATATTACCCTTTTACTATATAGGATAGAGGCCTGGTGCATGGGTGGGGGCCGGCTGGTTTGCTTTGAAGGGTGATCCGGATCAGGGTGGGGGTCCCCACCGGAGTGCCTGGCCAGTCTGAGTGAGGGGCTGAGGGCCGTTTTCAGGCTGGTGGGCGACTGAAGCTCCCATTCTCTTTTCTTTTTCTTTTCTTTTTTTAATTCTGGGATTTATTTACCTTCTATACCTGTCACTGGAGCTGAGAGCCGGTCCAGCTCTGAGGCCCGGCTCCAGCTCTGAGGCTGAGGCTGGCTGAAAGCAGGTATCTCGTTTGTTTAGCTTCTATAATTGAAACTCTGTTGCCATCAGTGGCGCTCTAAGCTCTGAGGCCCCGGCCAGCTGAAAGCAGGTACCTGGGGTTTGTTTAGCTTCTATAATTGAAACATTGTTGCTTCCAGAGCTCAGAGATGGGCCGCGGCAGGCGGGGAACCTTGGCTTCCTTCATCACTGGAGCAAGCAAGCCTCATGTTCACTTCAGCTGCGTGGCTGCCGGCCGCCATCTTTGTTGACAGTTAATTTGCATATCCTGCTGATTAGCCAATGGGAAGCGTAGTGGAGGTATGGTTAATTACCATGTTTGTCTATTATTAAATAGGATTGTGGGGGGTATGAACTAGTGCAAAATTTCAAGAAAGGGATTTAAAGGGATTTAAAAAGTCTAAAAATTGTATTGGTTCTAGCAAGTCTTTAAGCATTTAATACACATAATAATTTGTCAATTAATCAAACATATGACATCTATGATAATATTCTTTGTGGTTTAATTAACAAGATTAATAGAGGAAAAAGAGACAAGTAATATATACCAGAGTGTTATCAGTGGCAATTATGGGCGTCTGAGATCTCAGGTGATTTAAATTAGCTTTCTATTTGTGTACCCAAATGTTTTGGCTAGAAGCCCTATTGGAGACAGGAGGCATACATGTTTGGGTGTAGTCCTAAGATGCCTATTTTCAGTAGAACAGTGGATTTCCTGAGCACAGTTAGTATGTGACATCTAAGAAGAGCTAAGCATGTTTAAAGAGGTGCAATGACTTCATCAGGATCAGTGAGCAAATGCTCATCAGTGCCAGTGAATGTCTGGCCCTCAAATATTTAACAGTGCACTAACCTTCCATCTAATGAGCCCCTGTGATACAACATGGCAGCTATTTCTCAGACTCCACCTGGGACTGGAATTCTGTTCCCAAAGGACCATCAAAGAATTAGGTAAGATTCCCTCTCCATTAATCTCATAAAGTTGTACAATTCTTTTCTAAGATAACATAAATATACTGAAGTACCAGGCTGAAAAATTTGCAAATAGAGTTAGTGGGGAACAATTTAACATTACTTGCAGAAATGTAGGCCTACATTTCAATGACATAATTCAAATCATGTTGTGATGAAAATACAAATTCAGTTTCAATGAGAAACCACTTTCTGTCTTATGGCTTCTGAAGTAAAGAACATTCTGCTTTTCATTAAGAAAAAATCAACAGTAAATGCTTTAGATTCTTGAAGCACCTTGGAAGGTTTCTTTTCCTACTACACTCTGCTGGGCCCAACAGATAGTTAACAGGAAGCACTAGGTAGATTTAAGAATTTAATTCTGGATCTCTGCCAGTTACTGTGTGACATCCTGTGACCTACTCTATGTGCCTCAGTTTTCTGCTTCACAAAATAAGGATAATAGCAAGTTCATATGGGTTTTCCAAGGAGTAAATAAGTTAATGAACGTATTTAATATGTGGCATATAAGAATAAACCATGTTTTAAAAGGTGCTGACAAATAATGAGTATTCAATAAGTACATTATCAATGAAATTATAATGCAAGATTGAGAAGTTGTAAATAAAAACACATTGAATCTTTAACATTTCTCAAACATGACAACATTCCCAGGCATGCAGTAAAATGCTCAAAGAAAAATTGCATGCATAAAAACATAAAAACTGGGGCAGGACAACATATAATATGAGGAATGATTAAGTGATAAATAATATTTGAGCAACTGAAGTTCAGAGGCAAGAGTGGTAATTAAGGTTTCTAGAGAAGGTCAGATTAAAATAAGCCCTCGAAATAGGAAAAGGATTTAGTTTTCTAGAAAGAAGGTAGGAGTACAAAATTTTCAACTAAAATTGGTAGCTGAAGCAAGCCATATTTTCTCATCCAACATTGTTTATTATTCTTTTTCTGACTCTTCTTTCTCTTCCTTCATGGGAATACATTTGTAATATAATTTGTTTTGGGGTTTTTTTGTTATTGAACTTTCCTTCCATATAAAAAAAACTTATGAAAAATTCCAAACATATACACAAGTAGAAAAACAGTATAATGAACCCCCACATTCCTTAATTCAACCTCAAACTATTTATCAATATTCTGACATTCTTGTTCCAAGTGACATACTGATTAGCATATAACTCCAAACACTGGGCTCTTTGTTATGACCAATTTTAAATGTAGTTCAAAGGCAACTATGAAAATGTGACTTCTTTCATTAATGTGCAGGATGCCCCATAGGAACCTTCTGGACCTTGCTAATTGATTTCTGGAATAAAAAAGGATTAAGCAATTTGTTCCAAATAGTCTCCCATAGATTGAATAACTCTTTTAAGCAAACTTTTTAATAACTAAAGAATACTATAAATACAGAAAAATCAAAAGTATATAGTTTCAGTAGTGAATACAAATGAATGCACCTGTGTAACTACTACTCACTTCAAGAAATAGCCCATAACCCAGACACTTCTCTGTGCTGTTCTAGGGGTAGCTATTTTGACCTCTCACCACAGATCATTTTATCTGTTTTTGAATTCAGACATACATACATATACACATACATACATATGCAAATACATACATATATACATACAGTATACCTTCTTTTGTGTCTGCTAAACCTGAACAACGCTATGTTCAAGAACAGCATTCCTATTGTTTTTATTGTATATTCTTCCATGTGTATGAATATACCAAAATTTATTTATTTTGTTATTGTGAAATATTTGAGTTGTTTCTAATTTTTCAATATTGTAAGTAATTCTGTTACAAACTTTTCATATATGTCTTTTAAAGCTACTCAGTGTTATCTGATACAATATTGGGTCATACAGAATGAAGTTCAGTTTTGACAGATTTCACAGAATTTTCCAAAGAGGATACACAAATTTATATCCCACCAGTAGTGTATAAGAGTTCAGCTTGTTCCAAATCCTTGCGATAGTCATTTTAAAAAACGTTAGCCATTCTGGTGGATGTGAAGTTGTATCCAATTTGGACTTAATTTGCAATTTTCCAATTACCAACGAGGTAATGAGATGAGCACCTTCCTCAAATATTTACTATTTGGATAGCTTCTTTGTGCAGTGACTGGTCAACTTAGTTGCCCAATGTTTAAAGGGGTTTTATATTTCCTGTTTAATTGATTTGTAGGCCCTACATCTACACTTCGGACATGCATTCTCTGTCCATCCTGAACATAGGCCCTGAACGCCAATTTCAGATTGCTTAGAACCATGACACTGGTCAGAGTGCTGCTCAGCCTTAAGCTTAGTTATTAGTTAATGCCTGGGATGGAAAAGGGCTCCTGTCCCTCTGTTTCCTTTCCCCAGGAAAGCTTGGCACCACAGCCCCTGGCATCACTGTTACATCCCAATTATCCTCTGTTTAGATTTATGAAACTGCTGAAAGCTCCAGGTCACCACATTGTGCTCAGTCTCTCAGCCCGTGACACCTCTGGAATGACAAGAATCTTGGGATGAAAGTGGAAAAAAAATTCCAAGTTCACTTGAATGTAGTCCCCTTCTCATTGGAATTTTAGTACTCACTCTGACATAAAAATGATTTTGAGCTAAAGGTAATTGAAAAGAAGCAGACACAAGGAAAAAAATCCTCTCCGCTTTCCCTGTCTGTGCAGGAAGAACAAGATGATTATTAACCACCAGACACAACTTGAGACTCTAATCAGCACAGCACCACACTAATCTGTACAACAAACCTTACTAATTAGCTTTTACCTTACATTAATTTCTCCACAGCATACCAACACTAAACCCCTGTTTTCTCTGTCTTGTTACTTCTCTAAAAATTTATTGTGTTTTTTATTTTATTTACTATATAAGCCTAAATTCTGACCACTGGTTTGAGATACTCATCACGGAGTTCTCCACATGCTTGTGTACACACACGTTAATAAACTGTTTGCTTTTCTCTTGTTAATCTGTTTTTTGTCAGTTTATTTGGAAGGCCCAGCCACTAAACTTAAGAGGGTAAAGGACCTTTTTCCTTCCTTACAGTTTTGGCAACTCAGATCTGATAACCTGGGGCATCCTACCTACCCTGGAGGCTACAGCACAACCCTGGGATAACCAAGGAAGACAGCAAAAAAGTAAGAATTCTTACCAAAATCAGCCTCCCAGATTTTTGTCTATAGCATCCAGTCAAGAAAGGGTGGCAAAACATTTCTCCTTTCTAAATTTACATTAGCAGGGAAAACATTTGTGCCAACTACTTCTTTGGGCGTGTATGGCCTTATTTGTTATTGATCTGTTTCTCTTTCTGATAACTACACCTTCCCTTGGTCTTTTGTGTCATTTGTCATAAGGGGAGAACCCTACAAGCCTGCTATTTGAGCTGACCTCACAGACTGGTAAGTTTACAGTTCTCACCACACCAGTGTATTTAAATAAACTTCACTGTGGGTTACCAGTTAAAAAAAAAAAAGATTCTTCTCCTGCCTTGTTTTGGGTCTTGGGAGCTTGTCTTGGGTCCAGTGAGAGCACACTCTCCGTTTTTTCACCTTGCTGGGAGACACGGGGATCTGGCCTGAGTCTGCCTATGACCAACCCTCAGGCTGGGACACATTCCTACCGATGGTGCCAGCTCTCAGGAGAACTTGGCTTAATAAGAGGCCTTGGCCCATAGGATGCCTTTTTCATCTTTTCCCTTCATCGCTTTGTCAGCGTGGGGAAAATCTTCTTATCCCGTATCACCTATCTGGTATCAAATACTAGGGAGTCTGCGATTAAAGGTGTCTCATGTTAGCGGGAGACCCAGTTTCCTTACCGCCTAAGACAATGAAAGTCTTAGCTTTCTTTTACTGGCTTTGGGAGTGACCCTTTTGGATCACCAGGGCTACATCATCTGCATCCACTCCCGGGGCACCTCTTGTGTCCACGGTAAAAATTTACTTTAAGCCTAGAATTTTTCCATAAAAAGGCATTCTGGTCTGTACATTGGAATGGATATACCTATGGAGATCCTACCCATTGAAGTCCTGACAATGGATTTTTGACTTGGAAAATATCTAAAAGGACTTTTAGAGAGCTCTCATTCTAAACAAATGTCCAATTGGTTCCTATCAGTAGATCAAAATAAAAGAATAAAAAAAAATAAACTAAAAAGAGATAGAGGAAAGGAACAGGACAGTTCCTTTCCTGGCCTTTAACAAGATTAGTAAGTGGAGATGAGATTTATAATAGAAGTTAAGAATTGCAAAAGGCACTCAGGCAGTTATGAGACTTAGTAAATACTGAAAGCCAGGAAATAGCTTTAGCAAAGTTCCTGGAACACACAGCCATCCTAGATTTACTGCCCCTTACTCTATAAGCAGACCCCAACCTTCCCGTACAAAACTCTTTATAAATGTGTTGTGAATTTCCCACCACAAAGCATTCATAGGGCTGCCTACACTTAAGGAGAAAAAAATAACCTTCAATAGCAATTGTCCTAGATTTTTTATAATTTGCAAATGTGACCCTGGACTCCTTAGCAAAATCGTAGATCCTTTCTATGTCCCTTTGACATGCAAATCTTACAAGGAATTTAACATGTAAACCACCTGAAACTGCCAGAAATTAAAGGGAAAAAATAGAAAAGGAAAAGATAAGTTTTTGGAAAAAAAACCTGCTACTTGGTATTTTTAAAGGGTCCTTAACTGAAACTTTAGTCCACAATCTTCATAAGATTACATAATAGCACAAATGAAAATCTTAAAGGTCTTCTAAATGAATACTGGTAAAAAGCTTTAGCTAGCCCACATTGAAGAGTTAACTTGTTCCATCTGCTAGAAATATAATCTGTTTTTTGAATAATCTGCCTAGAAAAAAAATGTCCCTAATCAGAATAATTTTTTTTGTATTTCATGTCTTTATCACATCTTTGATTACTTAAGAAAATCAAGTCTTATTAGTATTGAAAGAGCTATTGTTGTGTTGTTTTGTTTTTCTTTTCAGTATATTATTTGCTATGTTAGCATTTGAACTCTTTATTGATATTTTTGTTAAATAGATAACCAAGTATTCTCTCACAGTGATCTGTGATTTTTGACAAATTTCTAATTCTAAATTCTGACAAAACCAAATTCTAAATGAAGTCTTTTTGACCTGAACAGACTTTGAAAATTCCCTGAGAGCCCTTGGAAAATCTGAAAGGACATTTTTCTCTCAGCTTGTAAAAAGGGAGATGTTAAACTGAATAGGTTTATTTGATATATTAAATTATATGGTAAGCATTAACAAATAAGAAGTGATGTTTAACCTTCTTTAGGTTATATTTGTATGAATTTACGTTATTAATAGAAGTATTTTAAAATTGTATAGAAATTTGTCAGTGTCCCTACTGTCCACACGTCCTGACATAATGTTATCAGTCAAATGCTAGTTATTATCCTAAAATGTTGTGTGTAATAGAAATAACTAAATGTCCTTGTCACTTGCATTATAATGAACTCTCAGTGGATCTTTAGCCAGGAACATTTTAAGTCTTTTGTGAGTAACAGACAGTTACTGCTTTACTTTGATTCTTCTCTGAAAGCACTTGCAATCAGTTTTAGTCACCAAATGTGTGTCTTCAAAGAGATTTATTCGTGGAAAACAAACAAAAAACCCTGACAAGTATTCTGGAATATAGATTTCTGATAATGTTTAAGATCACGACACTGGACTGGGTAGGAATTTCCAGAACTCTAATGGAGGAAGTGATGGATTCATAAAACTGCTAACCCAAGATCAAGTAAAACAAAAATTAATCTCATGAGACTGAATGAACAGATGAGGATGATTTTTATGACTTTTTGTTTAAAACATTATTGATTCTTTAATGTTTTGTTTTCCAGATTAAAGGAACCTTTCTACTCTTGTTTCTTAAGCTATCTATGGCTTACAGCAAACTGGTGGTTTATACTTTGATGAACAAAAATAAAACATTTATTTTTTCTCCCTAACTGAACTCTCCAAAATTTGGAAAACACTTAATGGATATCCTTAGTTTTATGGTAGTACAGTTATTTGCATAAGCTCAATAAGAATCTGTTCTCCTTGTTATTGGGCACAATTGAAAACATTGGTTATATTACGAAGGCTTTGACTGAAATGTCATTTTTTGAGAATGATGTGCATAGAATCAGATATGACTAGTGAGATTTAAGGAAATAAATTGCCTTCATAGAGACAAAGCTTATAAAACTCCTTGAAAAAACTGATCTGATACCTGGCTTACAGGGTTCCCAGACTTAAAAGTGGGTAAGGAAGGTCATTTCCTGGCTGGCGTAGGAATCTTAAAATATTTTAGAAACCTCAGGGAGAAAATCCACCAAATCTATAGATATTGAAGGAAAGTCTAATGGCAAGTTCTGGGCTTGACTTCCCAGCCCTGAGAGGCTTTTAAAAGCCTAGCCTGAGATTATTTATTAAAAGTTCCGGTAAAGCAGACTTTTTTTTAAAAAAAGCCTATATGGTCAATGGCTATTCTTGCTGCACTTATGTAAACAATCAGGCCAAGTTCAATGAGACTGGACTTATTTTGTGAATAAATTAGCCTTACTTTAATTATCTTTGATAAAAATGGGGGTATGTGAAGGAAGAAATTCTGTTTCAATGAAAAATTATAATCGACCCCTTTTGTATGCTCATTATCTTTGAGCTATTTTCATCTCTTTGTAAACTGGATCTTGTATTTTTATACATTTTGTCAGTAATTAAGGTTGCCAAGTTTTCTCTCACCCTCCTGACTTGGCAACATTGAGATTAAAACCTGATTATCCAGATCCTTATTACGACTGTGATAAAGCCCTGCGAGCTGAGGCTGGATGCTCCCGGGCTCTTCTCTGAAAAATCACCACGACTGTGACAAGGACATGTGTACCAGCAGCAGAGATATCACACAATAAAGCAGGGAATGTGTTGGGCTGCTGTTGCTTGTTCTTGTTCCACCATCTGAGGATGTCTGAAACCCAACATCTAGAAATCTGGACTGACGGCTCAAATCGTTTTTCTAGTTTGTTTTAACCATTCGAGTTTGTTTTTCATTTGTTTCCAAAGAAATGCCCCTCAGTAAATGCCTGAAGGCTGGAACTACAGAGGCCTAACTTAAGTAGGTGGCCTGTTCCCACTGCACTGCTCACCTAGACTGCCCTAGTCCCAGGTCTGAGAGATGGATTCAGGAACATAAGGGGGAATGTGCTTAGGTTTCTCCTTTTTTTGTAATACATTTTATTGATTTTTTACAGAGAGGAAGGGAGAGGGATAGAGAGTTAGAAATGTCAATGAGAGAGAAACATCGATCAGCTGCCTCCTGCACACCCCCCACTGGGGATGTGCCCGCAACCAAGGTACATGCCCTTGACCGGAATCAAACCCGGGACCCTTCAGTCCTCAGACCCACACTCTATCTACTGAGCCAAACCGATTAGGGCTAGGTTTCTTATTTTCTGCTTGTCTAATGTATGTATTTTTCCTCCGTTGCAGATCTCTTACTTCACAACTTCTAACTCAGGTCTCTCTCCCTAGCTACCAACATGATTTTTAATATATTATGCTTCTTAAAAGTTTCAAGTGGGGGAGTGAAGGGGTTCAGATTATGCCACCCCAAAATATGGCACTCTGACATGAGAATTATTTTGAGCTAAAGGCAATTGAAAAGAAGCACACGCACATGCAAACCTCTCCCTGCCCCCCCTCACCCCCCAGACTGCCACACACCCTTCTGTCATCCCCTCCCCTCTGTACCAGGAAGAAAAGGGTGATTATTAATCACTGGAGACAACTCTAGACTCTTATCACAGCAGAGACAGCTCTGGGAGGAATCTACATAACACACCTGACTAAAACAATCCTTATCTCCCATTAGTTTTTCTATATATTTATCTCCTCACAGTTTACCATCCCTAAGTGCCTAAAACCTCTTTTCCTTTATCTTGTCACTTCTCTAAAGTATTGTTCTTTGTTCAAATGTTATAAAGATGCCAAGTTTTAAACATCTCTGAGTTCCTACACGTATGTGCATATTACACATATTAATAGGACTCTGTTTTTTCTCTTGTTAATCCCTTTTGATCAGTTTAATTTCCAGAGCCTCTATCGGAGGAACTAGTAGGGTAGAGAAGAATTTTTTCCCCCTCCCCTATAACACCAAACACAATTTCTCAAGTATAGTAACATGAAGGCAGGGAAGGGTGGGTGGGTGGGTGGGTGGATGGGAAGAGCTCAACCATAGAATTTGTATGCACATATGTATAATCCATGTACACAGAAAATAGAATGGTGAAGGCTGGGGTATGGGGGGGCTGGAGGAGGTCAATGTGGGAAAAAGGGGGACATGTGTAATACTTTCAACAATACAGATTTTAAAAAATAAAATATTTAAACATTCTGGAGGATGTTCACACTAATTGGAGAAATGTACAGTAATCTGAGGTGTTGCTATATTAAGATGGATGCTGAAAGTAGAGGAAGGTAACAGATATAATATCTGGAAATATATACTAGTGCATTTTAATTTGCCTTTTAAACAACATTCCCTCAGACATCTAACATCCCAGAGAAGGGGCAGGCATTTGATGCTTTTAGCAAAAAAAATGACTGACAAGCAAGAGAGAGAGTGAGAAGAGGGAGTAAAAGGAGAGAGGGAGAGAGGACATAATCAAGTTCTTAAGCTTCTTTATGTATGAATAAAAATGTCTAATCATGAAAGTGATAGATCATAGAATTTCTTTCTTAATATAGATAAGATGCTCCTTTTGCGACTACACACTGAAGTTTGTAGTCATATGGTAGAAGGAAGAAATGACATCCTATATAATAAAACCCTAATATGCAAATCAACTGAACAGCTGAACTGACTGGTCGATATGATGTGCACTGACCATCAGGGGCAGACACTCAACGAAAAAGCTGCCCCTTGATGGTCAGTGCACTCGCACAGGGGGAGCATCCCTCAGCCAGAAACCGGGCTCACAGCTGGCGAGCGCAGCAGCGGTGGCAGGAGCCTCTCCCACCTCCGCTGCAGGCAGGTGGTAAGGAGCAAGGGGTTCCCGACTGTGAGAACCCCTGACTGCGAGAGGGATGTCTGCCCGCTGGCTTCGGCCCGATTCCCCAGGGGATCGGACCTAAGCCAACAGATGGACATCTCCTCAGGGGTCCTGGACTGCAAGAGGGCTCAGGCCGGGCTGAGGGCCCCTGCCCCCCAGTGCATGAATGTCATGCACCAGGCATCTAGTAAGGAAATAAAAGAACAGCCTGCCCTGAACACTTATGGG
Source organism: Myotis daubentonii (assembly GCF_963259705.1). Classification (NCBI taxonomy): domain Eukaryota; kingdom Metazoa; phylum Chordata; class Mammalia; order Chiroptera; family Vespertilionidae; genus Myotis; species Myotis daubentonii. Next base: position 49,842,367 of record NC_081846.1, read on the forward strand.
ATAGTGGAGGGAAAAAGTGTAAAACAGTGATAAAGGTGGCAGAGTGTCGGATACCTGAGCCCTTCCTTCTTTAGCTGAAGCTTCAGGTGTGTCACAGAAGTTTAAGGCAACACTGAGAACAGAAGCGGCCCGAGAAAAGAACACAGTGTGGAGTAAACCCTTTTCAACAGGGAGATACCGCAACCAAGTCCCGAGGGTGGGGTGCAATGGCCAGGCACAGAGTGCACACCAGCCGCATGGCTCTTTCAGTGCCCACATGCAGGGGTGCTGATTGAGAGCCAGGGGCATTCTTGAAAAAATATGGCAAAAGCTCAACACGAACACGAGACAGAGTAAGACCTGGATTCTCCCTTAGCCTTGATCTAGACATGAGAATTAGACCATGGGTATACCATTCGTTATATTCAGCAGCATGTCCCTGTAGATGCCCCTGCATGGATGGGCCATTTGTCTGCAGACTTCTGCCCGCAAAACCCAAGAACATCAGGGGCCTGGAGGACCCCTCTTTGCAAAAGTGTTTGATCACCAAACCTTCCCATAGCCCAAACACCATTTTAGGAAAGATCAACGTAAGAAAGAGAAAAATGTTAAAAGGAAACATGTTTTCAAAAGAATCAGATAAATCTAAAGAAACTAAATTATTGGCTCAGGCTATGTTTGGACTAATTTGAGCATGTCCCTACTTTCTACTGGTATGTAGAGGCCAGTGAAAGAGATGAGAGCTTTTTACAGAATAATGAGGCCATAATTTCCTGGCACATATGAGTAGAATGTGGGTATATTTATGATGCCACTACAGTATGAACCATAAAGCTGGTTGCACAACACTTACCACGACTGATAAAACAAGAGCACACCAAGTCTGTAAACCCATGGCAGGCAGCAACACTTACGTTTCAGAACCTTTTTTTTTTTGCTTTGGGATGAGTTTAGAGAGAATGAAATCCCCATGTTGGCTAAATGAAGAGGAATCTAGCCAGATTTCAAGATAATTAAGCTGGTCAACTGGCTCCAAGACATTAACAGCTGCTGTTTTAATCACTAATGAGAGAGTCAGTTTCTATAATCTGGGACATGGACCAAAACACATGGTCTTGGTTTTCCTTTCATTTTCAATCAGTTCACTGGAGAAGAACTATCCTTCCATCTCGCTGCTGTCCCCCTGCAAGCTGCTGATAACCTGTGATGAGCGGGAGCGCCGCTGTATCACCATGACACACATGCAAAGCGGGCAAGGTCAGCGAGTCCGAGCTCACTAATAAGCACAGATGTCAGGCAGACCTAAGACCTTCTTCCTGGGCACTCTCATTTGCAGTGCCCACAGGCCTCCCAAAAGACAAATACATAAACAGGAGGGGTAGCTACCTTCTGAAAATATTTGGCGTGTGGCTCCTTAGTTTGCAAACACCTTTATGGTTTTTCAAAAGCCTGTGTTCCTGAAATTAATGATCTGATGTAATGGACATTATGTCGGTCTTGCAATACAGTTCTTTGTCATTACTTTGTGACACATGAGTTTCACTTGATGTACTAGTAATTGCGTGACTGGTGGGAGGCTTGCAGGGCTGGAATCATAAAACACTCGGTTCACAAGAAATATGAGATCTAATGATGTCAGAACATATCTGCATAAGAAATGTTTTAAACCAACAGACAATCCAGCAGAGGTATTTAGTATGTTTCAGTTGTATTCAAGGCAACTATTTTCTAATGGATTAAAGATCTCAGGGGAAGAATAAGGGAATGATTATAAATTGTTGACTAAATAATAGGACAGTTAGTTGGAGAAGTATAATTCTAATGATTATTAGCAACTTATTCTAGCATTTCTAAGGCATAAGGCCCTTTAAACATTTTCTATATTCTTCTACTATAGCATACAATATGTTAAATTGACATTTATCACTAATAAATAAGTTTCCATAGGTAAATGTAGGCATGTCTTGGATAGGAACAGTTTTAAAAATCTTGGCCTGGCCAGGTAGCTCAGTTAGAGCATCATCCCCATAAGCCAAGGTTGTGTTTTTTTGTTGTTTTTTTTAAATATATTTTATTGATTTTTTACAGAGAGCAAGGGAGAGGGTTAGAGAGCTAGAAACTTCGATGAGAGAGAAACATCGATCAGCTGCCTCCTGCACACCCCCTACTGGGATGTGCCCGCAACCAAGGTACATGCCCTTGACGGGAATCGAACCCAGGACCTTTCAGTGAGCAGGTCGACGCTCTATCCGCTGAGCCAAATCAGTTAGGGCTAGGTTGTGGTTTTGAACCCTGGTCAGGGAACATACAAAAATCAACTAATGAATGTATAAATAAGGGGAGCAACAAATCAATATTTCTCTCTCTCTCTCATCAATCAATTTCAAAAAAATCTAATGATGCTGGCATTTACTCAATGCTATTAATTGATAACAAGTAATCCTTTACACTGTAGGAATGAAAAGTTTAAAAATGAATCAAATTGGAATACTATTGAATAATTTTAAGAGCCTATTAAGATGAATATTTTGGAATAAATAGAAAATACTATTTATTGTATTGAGTTTAGGATGGGGTGAATGGAGGAGAGTACAGTTTATAATAAAAGATTTAAGAGGTCACTGTGATTCCTCACCCCCAATTTTAAAATCAGATGTGTAATAATAGAAACTATAGTGAGCATCTATCCATGCATGTCTCTACCTCCCTCTTTAGTCCCTTGCAGCCGCCTCCCTCATCCTGTCCCAGGATTGTGGGGCTAGAAGGGTCCTAGAAAGACCTCTTGCTGCATCTTCATCAGGGACCTTTAGTGTATCCTGCAAACAAGACTACAGAGATTTGATAAACAAAATCCAATCTCTCCCCAAGCCTACCTGGATGTTAGGAGGTACATTTTTTTTAATAGTTGGAATGAAACTAGCACATTTGAAAAGCAATGCAATTTGCAAAAGCTTATTAATATAGTGATGTAGACAGAGAGGCCCAACAAAGAGTACTGTGCGTTCCCACAGGACAGTTGGATGGCGAGGATGCAGGAGCTTCTGTCTCCTTGTGAAGTTAGATACAGTTTCTTATAGGGGCTAAAATAACTTTCTTCTCAGAGCCCCAAGGCTGGGGAATGGTGTAAGAACAGGAAAGGGTGGTGGCCTTTGTTCCTAACACCAAGAGAAGAGAAGAAGAAGGAGCAGTTATATGCCCAGTTAGACAAGAGAAGTCAGGGGAAGAAGACTGTTAGATTAATGGGCTACTTTGGTTTAATGAGTGGGTTTTATTTTACAGGAAGTACAACAAAATATATTTCTAAAAGCATTTTTGTTTCAATTTCACCATCTGGAAAGATTACAAATTTTACCATCCTAATTAATCTAAGTAAAAGCAGAAACATATTGTCCTGACCAGGTGGCTCAGTTGGTTGGAGCATCATCCCATATACCAAAAGGTTGTGGGTTCTATTCCCAGTCATGGCACACACCTAGGTTGTGGGTTTTATCCACAGTTGGGACACACCATATGGGAAACAATTGATTGATGTTTGTCTCTCACCTCTCTCTCTCTCTCTCTCTCTCTCTCTCTCTCTCTCTCTCTCTCTCTCTCCTCTCTTTCTCTCTGCCCCTTCCTCTCTCTTTAAAATTAATAAAAAAACATATCCTTGGATTAGGATAAAAATAAAACAGAAACATACTTTAAAAGTTATCCTTTCATGAGCCCATTTGTGGCTTACTCAAGGACTTTTCTGGATGCAGAGGAAGATGCAATGCAATTCTGAGGAACTGTATCAAAATATCTTTATTTATTCAGCACTGTGTTTCCCACAATTGTAAAGAAGATGCAAGAATGATTAAAATTTGGGAAGCACTGGTCTCATTTGCCACTTGCAACAGCTTAAGTTTAGTTTAAAAAATGCTGAACTCCACTCTTTTTCAATCCCTATCAATCACCTATATAAAGGCTAGAAACTTGAACAATATATATATACTAGGGGCCCAAGGCACGAAATTCGTGCACTTGGTGTGTGTGTGGGGGGGAGTGTCCCTCAGCCCAGCCTGCCCCCTCTCACATACTGGGAGCCCTCAGGCGTTGACCCCCATCACCCTCAAATCGCAGGATCGGCCCCTTGCCCAGGCCTGACGCCTCTGACAGAGGTGTCAGGCCTGGGCAGGGGACCCTCATTTCCCCCCATCACTGGTTCTGCCCCCAGCCCAGGCCTGATGCCTCAGCCAGAGGCGTAGACCCCCATCACCCTCTGATCACCTGATCGGCCCCTTGCCCAGGCCTGACGCCTCTGCCAGAGGTGTCAGGCTTGGACAGGGGACCCCCATCTCCCCCCGATCACTGGCTCTGGCCCCCGCCCAGGCCTGAGGCCTCTGGCCCAGGAATCATGCCTGGGCAGGGGACCCCCATCTCCCTCTGATCGCTTGCTCCACCCCCCACCCAAGCCTGACGCCTCTGACCCAGGCTTCAGGCCTGGGCAAGGGGACCATCATATCCCCCCAATCCCCGGCTCAGCCCCCCGCCCAGGCCTGATGCCTCGGCCAGAGGAGTTGACCCTCATCACCCTCTGATCACCAATCACCGGATCGGCCCCTTGACCAGGCCTGAGGCCTCCGGCAGAGGTGTCAGGCCTGGGCAGGGGACCCCCAGTTCCCTGCGGTTGCAGGCTCCGCCCCTGCCCAGGCCTAACGCCTCTGGCCAAGGCATCCGGCCAGGGCAGCGGGGACCCGCAGCTGCAGCAGCCCCGCAATCGTGGGCTTCGCTTTAGGCCTAGGCAAGGGACCCCTAGCTCCTGGGACTGCCAGCTTTGACCGTGCCCAGCTCCCATCGCTGGCTCCACCCCTACTTCCTGCTATCACTGGCCAGGGCGGAAAAGGCACCTGATTCTCCGATCATGGCTGGGGGGCAGGGCAAAGGCGGCCCCAGGGCCGCCTTTGCCCTGCCCCCCAGCTCTTAGCTCCCCCCTGGGTTTCCGATCACTGTCAGTGGCCGGGAGCTTCTTCCTGCTTTCCCTTTTGCCTCCCTGCATTGTGCCTACATATGCAAATTAACCGCCATCTTGTTGGCAGTTAACTGCCAATCTTAGTTGGCAGTTAATTTGCATATAGCCCTGATTAGCCAATGAAAAGGGTATCGTCGTACGCCAATTACCATTTTTCTCTTTTATTAGTGTGTGTGTGTGTGTGTGTGTGTGTATATGTATATATATATATATATATATATATATATATATATATATATATAACATATTCTTTTTAAAAAATCTAATCCCTGCCCTTCAAGAGTTAGCTTTCAAGAATGCATTGTGTAAAGGATAGGAACTTGCAAGACAAAGATGTTAAAATATAACCCCTACCCTCTATGAGTGGGAGCAAAAGAGAAAGAAACTGATAATTATGATAAAAAAGGATAAGCACTATGCAAAATAAGCCCAAGGTACTGCACCATCAGAGAAGAATAGCTTCCAATATGGCTTAATTCCTTCTTTTTTTTCAGCAGGGCCTCAAAGGGCCAGTTACTACAGCCTGGGTAAAAAGCTTCCTATTCTGGAGGGCTTTCACCTAGAGGTGATCAACTCATATGCAACATCAGCATTTTAACATTTTGAAAACATTACCTATGTCCAGACTGCTCAGGCTGGAGAGAAGTCTAGATATTTCTATAAATCTAATTATTCTGGGGTGCAGATTTAGCATCAATATTTAAGGGGGAGGGGGGGAGGCGGGATTCCCCAATCGATTCTGCTATACAGTTAAGGCTGAGAACCACTCCCTTCTCTAGGTTTTCCTGGTTATCGTGCAAAATTTAAAAAGAGGACGCTACTTGCTTTCTATAAAACTGCATTTGAAGAGAGGAAATATTGGAAAGAGGGTCCTGGGACCACCATTGGGACCATAGGGTTAAACAAATTCAGCATAGGACATCTGATATTAACAGAGAAAGGCAAGTCAGGTTGCCAACGGAATTCATTCTCTCAAGACTTACTTAGTAGGCAAAGCAAGTCAGTGAGCAATGTAAGAAAATGATTTACACCCGCCACTGCCAGGCTATCTGGGGGCCAGCTCTGTCAAAGACTATTTAGTGCTGCGCCCTATTACTGCAAACTTATCACCATCTGTTCCTTTTGTAAGTTCTGCTCTCTCTGCTCAGGGAACTGCTTCCCACTATATTATTAGGTTTCTGATTATACACATCCCATCCTGTGGTTTGAATATCAGAGTGCTGCACGTAAAAAGCAGCAACTTTGTCCTCCAAATGTCCTCGTAGCTCTCAGTACTTGTTAACTTCCACAGCGTTGCAAAATTTTAACTTCTGGGATTTTTCGGAAACATGTTGAAATGAGAAAAAAAAAGACTATGTTAAAGCTCATGAGTATAAGTACCTTCCAACCCAGGCTATTTTGTTCCTTCACCTCTTTCAGGACCTGTTATGATTTTAAGAGAACTCTTCTTAGGACATCTGATTTCAGGGGCTCCATTCTCCGGAGAAATTACAGAAGCTGAAGATATCTGTGCATGATTTTCAAAGGGGAGGTTTTTCCTCTCAAGAATAACCACAAGGAAATTTTTGTTTAAGTATATTGATGCAGATAGGGAAGATCCTGGTCTCATACATCATTCCAGTGGCATTTTAAAATTCAATGTGTCATCAGAGAAGTAATGCTAATGGAGGGAACATGAGTCTGAGGAACTCATAGCATGAACACAACCTATTGATACCATTGCATTTTGATTTGTCCTTGGGTAGGCTTAAAGCTCTTCATTTGCCAAGTCTTCACCTCTGTCATTAGGCAATTTTTCCTCTTATTCTGTTGAGATAATCCGGGAGCTAAACTAGGTAATATCTAAATGGCCCCTTTCACAAATCAATGTTGTGCTTTACAAGCATACAAGAGTGACTATTCACATGCCAACAGAATGCTGAGCACTCATAAAATAAAAATAAAGAAGAAAATCTTTCCCTGGCATTTCTGTTGCTTAAGGTTTATGATAATAATAAATCTCTGAATAGAGTATGAGAGATAAAGAAAATATTTTATTGCTTCATTATGTAGCCTTTTTATATACTCATTTGGAAAGGTAAGTGTCTCACAGGACTATAGGGGCAGATTTTGTTGTCTTTGATCACTAGGAAACATCTTGCTTGACTTCTTTAAAATTTTTCAGAAAATTACTATGAGGATTCAAAGTTAATTTTATTGATTAAGAATGCTCTTGAATGAAGTAAACTTAGCATGCTGCTTGATATTTTCAAAACATTTTAGGACCTGTAGGAATTCATTTTAGTATTTGTAATCCCTGAAGTCATATTCCATATGAAAAATATTGCTATATTATATATAAATCAGTGTTTGAGCTTAAAGAGATATAGGTGAGTCAGGAAAAGAAACGTATGCATTATGAAAGACATCATGAAGCACAGGTTAAGTGATCAATTAATGCATATGGACTGATGAACTAAAAACAAGGCTTTATTGCGGACCTTATTGTGGAACTCATTTTTAAGTTTCAGCGTATCGTTCTGACACTTTATACAGCTGCCGATCAAAATAAAAAAAAAAGGTGTTTGTTTATAATTGATTGATATTGTACAGGCAAAACCAATAATTTTCCTCCCACCTTTCTAATTTCTGTTGGCTGGATTAATCAAATTACCATGAAAAAGATTAACAGGAAGAAATGACCAAATTTATTAGGTATGTACATATAGGGATTCCATAAGAATATCAGACCTGTGGATGCAATGGGCAATTGGGGCTTATATGTCATTCTGAACTAAGGAGAGGGAGGAAGGGTTTAGGATGTCAAATGGAAAGTAGGCAATTCCCAGGTAGATAAGGAAGAGCAAACCCTCATGTGTGGCAAACATACTCTTGCTGAGCCACCAGAAACAATGGGACACGGAAGGGAATCTAACAAACAGACTTGCTTGGATCCTCTTTTCCACCACATTTAATTCATATCTGCTAAAGTGAACATGCTAAGTCTCCCTTCCTGAAGCAGCATTTTTCATCTGAATTCCTTTAGACAGGTAAAGGGAGAGGGTCGAAGGTTTTTCAGTCTTTTCTTTCTTAAAATAACCAACTTAAAAAATAATCAATATCTCAAAGGCATATTTTAGGGTGGCAAACTCTGGTCCCCTCATTATACCATTATTAATCTGGTCTCATCTTTCCATTTTATAAATGAACTAGAGGCCCAGTGCACTAATTCATGTACTGGTGGGGTCCTTCAACCTGGCCTGTGGGGATCGGCCTGAAACTGGCTCCCCGACACGCCCTGAGGGGTCCCGGATTGCTGGAGGGCAGTTCTGGGGTGATGCAACCCGGAATTGGGCTCCCTCCTCTGTGATTCCAGGTGCGTCACCCGAGAACCGCCACTGCCAAGTGACCACAGCTCGGCAGCTACTGCGTTAGGCATCTGCCCCCTGGTGGTCAGTACGTGTCATAGCTACTGGCTGGTCAGCAGGTCAGCCAGTCAGTTGGGTTGCTTAGCCTATCATATATATACTAGAGGCCTGTTGCACGAAAAGATTCGTGCAATAGGCCTTCCTTTCCCCTGGCTGCCGGCACCAGTTTTCCTCTGGCACCGGGGACCCAGGCCTTCGCTCCGGCCGGAGGCACCTTCGGTCTTCACTGCCCTGGCCAGAGCCGCCTTCAAGCCTTCACTGCCCCGGCCGGAGCCACCTTCAGTCTTCGTTCCTCCACTTCTCGCCTACGTATGCAAATTAACCGGTTTTTGTGGCAGTTAATTTGCATATCTTGCTGATTAGCCAATGGGAGGCGTAGCAAAGTATGGTCAATTACCACGTTTGTCTATTATTACATAGGATATGGATATATATATATACACACACACACACACACACACACATATATATATCCTGAGACACAAAGAAGGAACTTTTTCAATGTAACTGAGATATTGTTAGTATCAGTTTTTGAATTCTAGTCTCTTGGTTTCAGTTTAGTCATCTTCCTGTGATGCAAGTTCTTCTAGTACCAGGCATTTATAGTACCAGGCATTTATTAAATACTAGAGGCCTGGTGCACAAATTCATGCACGCATGGGGTCCCTAGGCCTGGCTGGTGATCAGGACCAATCAGGGCCAAGCTGATCAGGGCCTATTGGCCAGGGTGAAGGACGAGCCACTGGAGGTTGGCCGCCGACCCCAAGGAGGGAGCTGGCCCTTGGCCTCCATGGGAAAGGGGCCATGTCCGTGACCACCCACCCCTGGTTCCCTGTCCCAGGCCGAGGCCCGAAGGCCCGAAGGCCCTGGTGGGGTCGGGAGAGGAGGCGACAGTCTCCAGGCTGGGTGCAGAAGGAACGGACGCCGGATGCTGCTGGCTGGCCGTGGGTGGTTGGCTGTGGGAGCACACTGACTACCAGGGGGCAGATCACCCGTTCGAGTCGTTCAGTTGTAACAACTGCTTAGGCTTTTATATATATGGATTGTGGTGGGGAGAGTCGAGTACAGAGGTCCTGAAAGTGTTATATATTCTACAAAGATAGCGAAGAAACGTCATAATTGCTCTTTGAAGTTATTAAAATTTCATATTTACTGATACCAAAGAACCATCAGTTTCACAAGCTGTTTATATGACCTGGTTGATGGCTATTCAAGAGGAGAGTGCTTAATGTATGCAGAGAGAAGGAAGAAAGGAAAGAGGAGACAAGGACATGATCAAAGTGCCTAAGGACATTAAGCCTGGTGCTCCTGGGGACCTGGGATAATGGTAGATGAGAGAATGAGAGGTAAGATTTTTTTGTTTTTTTGTTACTGCTGTTCTCTTCAGCAACTTCTTACAAACTGTGATATGGGTTTAAGGATAAATACCATCATACAGGGGCAGCCAGGCTATTTTTATTTATAGGGTTTACTAAAAGTATAGGATTATTTAGAAATAATTGTAGATGGTTGAAGGGGCAACTACCAAACAAAGAGATATGCAGATGGACTTCATATGTATCCTAGAAATTTAAAATGTGAACTCCTGTTTCTAAAATATTTGAAAAGCCGTGACAGTCAAGTTATAATAATGATGATAATAACAATAACTATTCCATTGATTCACCTGCCTTTGTTCTTTGTATGTGGGGGATATAGCTGGAGATATTCTGCAATGAGTGAGATAATTGAGTAAACCTACAGATTGCCTATATTAAACTTCAATAGGTGGTGACTTGTAGAAAGGCATTGCTATTTTTATAAAATGTACTTCTGAAGCCATTCCACAGTATCTGTCACGAGATTCTCAAACACACGATAGAGATGTGTGAATAGAATGATAATCTGGTTAAGCAGATGCAAAGCTGGTTGAACCACTGTGTAAAGTGTGAGAGATTAGGGGATCGGTTTCACCCGGGCAAGGAGACCCCTGCTGATGTGCCAAAGAGCTCTGTACTCAGATATGTCTTGCTGAACATTATTACGAATGACTTATATGAAAATGTAAAGGCAAGCCTGTCATATCTGCAGATCTCACATGGCTAGAATCTGTAAAGCAGCATCAGGCTCCTAGAGCAAACTGACAGGCTGAAATGATTGGGTGAAATTAATGAGAGTATATCAGTGTTTGGAGAAAATTCATATTCAGGCTTAAGCCAAGACTGCAGTCAGCATTTGAAAAAAAAAAAAAAAAATATATATATATATATATATATATATATATATATATATATATATATATATGCAATAGCATAATGACAACTTTTATTTTAGACCATAATATGTGCAGATACTCTTCTATGTATTACCTGTACACTTAATAATTAAACAAGGCTATGACATAATACTGTCATTCCCATTTTACAAATTTTCTGAGAAAAACAAGACAAAGAGAAATAAAGCCACTTTCTATAATGTACAGAGCTGGTAAGTAGAGAGGGGGTGAGAGTAGAGCCCAGGTCATTTAATTCAAGAAGCACTCTATCATAATTCTGTACTTAGGTTTCAAAAAACAAACACATGGCACACGTTGCTAGGGGAGACACTGCCTAACAGCCCATAACTGAAACTTTCCTTTGACAGAGAGTTTTCAGCATGAGGCATGTGTTGCCAGAATGGTTAATGGCATCTCCAGCAGCATTTGCCGAAGAAATTTATCTAGAACAAGAGAGATAACATTCCTGTTCTTCCATTTCTGTCATCCTGCTTCAAATACATTCCTAATCTAGTTTTATGTTCTCCACATTTCCTTCGTTTACATTGACACCGATAAATGCACTTAATTCATCAATGAAGAAACAGTAACGTAAAAGATAACATAATTTGAGCTCAATACATAAAATTTTGAAACCATTTGAGCAATTATTCAATAAACCAAGCCAGCAATCTAGGTAAAGTGAAATTGAAGCCTGTGACTTGATCTAGTCATTTTTTTTTAAATATATTTTTTGATTGATATTTTACAGAGAGGAAGGGAGAGGGATAGAGAGCTAGAAACATCGATGAGAGAGAAACATCGATCAGCTGCCTCCTGCACACCTCCCACTGGGGATGTGCCCACAACCAAGGTACATGCCCCTGACCGGAATCGAACCTGGGACCCTTGAGTCCACAGGCTGACACTCTATCCACGGGGCCAAACCAGTCAGGGCCAGTCATTTCTTTTTTTAATCATATTAATGTACAATTACTACCTCGTCATTTGGATAAACTCAATGAACTGGGACAAGCTTTGTTTCCCAAATAGCCAGACCTTCTTTCAACATTCACTTCATTCGATCATATCACCCTTCCTTTTTCTTTTTATTCTCTGAATGCTACTTGTTCAGTAGTGTGGAAAAAGGAGCCCACCTGGAGTGGCTCAGTTGGTTGACTGTCATCCTGTGCCGGCGGATCGATCGATCCATTGGTTGTCTCCCGTGCATGCCACCAACGGGGAATCAAACCCACAACCTAGGTATGTGTCCTGACCAGGAATTGAACCGCAACATTTTTGGTGCACAGGATGATGATCCAACCCAACTGATCCACTTGACCAGGGCTCCGTAATGTACTTTTTGAAGATACGATTTCAATGCTAAATTTACTTTATATAGTGCCAGAGGCTCCATGTATGAAATTCATGCACAGGGGTGGGAGGGTGTCCCTCAGCCCGACCTGTGCCCTCTTACAATCCAGGACCAATTAGGCCTAACCCGGCAGTTGGACATGCCTCTCACAATCCGGGACCCCTCGCTCCTAACCGCTCGCCTGCTTGCCCCTAACCACCTGCCTGCTCACTCCTTACCACCCGCCTGCTCGCTCCTTACTGCTTGACTCACAGCTCCTTAGCGCTTCTGCAGAGGCAGGAGAGGCTCCCGCCATCGCCACTGCTCTCGCCAGCTGTGCGCCTGGCTTCTGGCTGAGGGGCACTCCCGCTGTGGTCGCTAAGCTTTTATATATAGAGATAACTAAGTGCCCAGCTTATATTTTATGGAATCAAATTTGATATTTATATGCTTTCTCTAAAATTCTGAGGATTGATGGAAACTTGAATTCTGTGGGGGGGGAAAAATAAATTTTGTAAGAAAATTTTAAGATTCTGGAAGTAAAATGAAATTCACGGTTCAATCCTTTCAATTAGGATGGTGTACCTTCTTTTATATATCTTTGTTTTTATAAACTCATATGGGTGATTATTTATGAAATGAAAGAAAGAAAACTGAAACATAGAATTCTGACTACTCATAGAATGTACGGGAGCTTTGTCCCTTGAACTATACCTCCTCAGGTTGTTTACCTTCCCTCTTTTCCCTCCTGGATAAGCCAGGAGTAATGATCATTATACTTCTGCCAGATTATTGGAACTGATTAATTTTGAAGCACATTCCCTTATATAATGGACTTCAGAAACTATACATTAAAAGAAAAATTAAGTACAACAGTCTATTTTTAAACATGAAGACAATACTAATTACAATTCTCTAGATAAACACACATAATTATAGTAATTACAATTCAACAATAACTCACTGGTACTTACTATTATAAACTCATGAACTATTATTCAGTACCCTATAAAATTCAAAACCTAATTGAAAGTGCTAGTTTAGCATAATTCCCACAAGCCATCATTCTTTAATATTCTGGAATGAATGAGGTTTTGGTTGAGCTATTAATTGATACTGACAAGCAATAACCACTGGAATGAAACTGCAATTATGAGTGGCAATTAATCACATTTGCTGTCATCTCTGGTGTCAAACAAAATTCAATAATATTCTAAATAGTTTATAAAAGTTTATACCTTTTATGTTTCAATCTACTTAATGGAAACCAAAAGCAGTTTCCTGGGATAATCAAGTGACACCCAAAGTATATTTATGTAAAATATGAATATTTCATTTTCTTAGTTTAAAAAGCTTCTCTTTTTCTTCTGAATTTACTTTCAGGATAAATCTGTGTCTTTGTATCTCATCTCACCTCCCACCTGCCATCTTTTTGACTCGCAGATCACCTTTGGACACAGCAGAAATTACAAGTGGGAAACTCTCGGGAGCAGGAACTTGAGTAAGCATCATTAAGGACTTGAGATAATTTTAGAGGGAACATTTAAAAGCTTCAATTGATCAATGTCTCTTTGAATCAGGGCAAGGAGACAGCAGGATTTAATTTCCTTTCCCTCATTATTTCTAATTAACAGGCAACTAGCAATGTTCCTTCCCTCTAACCTAAGGCACCAGATACAAGCATCCTTCACCAACCAGTGGGGTCTGTTCAAAAGTCATTGGAGGATTCCTTCTGGCATCAAGGCTGTGACCTCTGGGCTGAAACATATGAACAAAGTTGCTGTAAACGGAGAGATGCTACCTATCAGATGATCACATCAAAGACGGTATTAACAACAAAGGGTCCAGTCCCAGATAAGTGAAGCACTGTGTGCAAAGTGGAGGCTGTGACCTCCACAGGTGGATGTGTACCAGATGTACACGCAGACGGACAGGTTTTCCTTAAATATTCATGAACCTCAACTTCTGTTAGGTTGGTGAGACATGACCCTAAAGAGAAAGCCTTGCTTCGTTTTATATGCTTATAGTTTGTGGCAAGTTTAATGGACTGGGATAGTTAATCCTTAATGAACTAAGAAAGGAAGTACTCCAAATCTGAAAAGTGTTTTCTGGAAGGGTCTTCCATAACCTGAACATGTCAAAAACTAAAAAGTAAAAATGGATTTATGCTCTCTAATTGAAATATTAAATAGCATAGCAAAGTTACTTTTTAAGAAATATTTCTAAACAGCAGCATTGTTATATTTTTATGGAATGTTATTAAAGTGAAGAAATTTACTATCCAGCAGACACCCAGAGAAAAAAAAGAACATTATACTAATTGCCTATCCTTATTGGTAATGTAAATGAATGACCTTCATTTTAATCATTCTGTTTTTCCCTTTACTTCTGTTTCTACTAATTGCATTTATGTTTAGTTTAGTTTATTTTTAAATATATTTTTATTGATTTCAGAGATGAAGGGAGAGGGGGAGAGAGAAAGAAACATCAATGATAAGAGAGAATCATTGATCAGCTGCCTCCTGCATGCCCCCTACTGGGGAGCCCACAATCAGGCATGTGCCCTTGACTGGAATTGAACCTGGGACTTTCTGTCCATAGGCTGACACTCTACCCACTGAGCAAACCCAGCTAGGGCTGCATTTATGTTTATCATCATTACTATTTTTTACTTATATTATGGTTTTACTATATTGACTGTCCAAATTTAATATTCCTATTTTTTATATTCATTATAGGCTTATAATAACATAATGAGGTAATAGTCAACACTTAGATTCCATAATGTTTTCAAGTTGCATCAGCATAATATGACTTTTTTCTTTTTATTTATGGTTCTGAAACAACTAGGTTATGATATCTTTTTGTTCTTTTCTTTCAAAAGTTAAGTTCTATTCTGATTTTGGATTTTTCTCTTTCTCTTCTTCCTTATCTCCTACTGTGTTCATAACTGTGATTTTATAAAATTTCCAATGTCTACCATGGAACAGACTGATGGATTTCAGAGAGAAGATAGGGGTTGTGTGTGTGGGAGGAGAAATTTACAGGGAAATGTATATGCATATATGCATAGCCCATGGATACAGACAGTTGTGTGGTGAAGGCTTGGGAGAGGCAGTTGCAGGGAGGAGGGGGTCAATTAGAAAAAAACAAAAAACAAAACACACCAAAAACTAAAAACCAAAGGGGTCATCTGTAATACTTTCAACAATAAAGATCAATTTAAAATCCTATCTAATAATAGACAAACATAGTAATTAACCATACCTCCACTATGCTTCCCATTGGCTAATCAGGATGATATGCAAATTAACTGCCAACCAAGATGGCGGCCGGCAGCCACAAAGCTGAAGCAAACATGAGGCTTGGTTGCCCCAGCGATGCAGGAAGCCAAGGTTCCCCGCCTGCCGTGGCCCAGCTCTGAGCTGCACTCTAAGCAACGATGTTGCAATTATAAAGGCTAAATAAACCCCAGATACCTGCTTTCAGCCAGCCGGCTTAGGAGCTGGAGCTGCAACAAAGTTTCAATTACAGAAGGTAAATAAATCCCAGGAAAAAAAAAGGAAAGAAAAAAAGGAGAGACTGGGAGCTTCAGTTGCAGGCTCGGCCTGCCTGAAAACAGCCCTCAGCCCCTCACCCAGGCTGGCCAGGCACCCCAGGGGTAACCCCACCCTGCTCCGGGACACCATTTAGGGCAAACCAGGAAGCCCCCACCCAATCACCAGGCCTCTATCCTACATAGTAAAAGGGTAATATGCAAACTGACCCTAACAGCAGAAAGACTGGGAATGACTGGTCACTATGACACACACTGACCACCAGGGGGCAGACACTCAATGCAGGAGCTGCCCTCTGGTGGTCAGTGAGCTCCCACATGGAGGAACTCTGCTCAGCCACAAGCCAGGCTGATGGCTGCCAGCACAGCGGTGGTGGTGGGAGCCTCTCCTGCCTCCTCAGCAGCGCGAAGGATGTCTGACTGCAGCTTAGGTCTACTCTCCGCTGGCAAGTGGACATCCCCTGAGGGCTGCCGGGCTGCCAGAGGGATGTCTGATTGCCAGCTTAGGCCCAATCCCCCAGGGAGCAGGCCTCAGCCAGCATAGGTCATCCCCTGAGTGGTCCCAGACTGTGAGAGGGCACAGGCCAGGCTGAGGGACACCCCCCCCCCACGAGTGCACAAATTTTTGTGCACCAGGCCTCTAGTAAGTAAATAAATACCATTTCCATTTACTCAATTAGGAAGTCTGTCATTTTCACTTAATTGGGTTGTATGTTTTGCTTTCTCATACTGGCAGATATACTGAAAAGAAAACTTGCTTAAATTCCGAAGTGCCATTGGAGTAGTAATGAAATTCCTAGGATTGATTAGAACTGCTAGCTTCTCTTGATCTTGGAAAAGTCCATGTTAAAGAATCTTGTTCACAGTTTGGAACTTTGGGGGCTGAGACCCTGTGCTTTCAGAGGAAGCTATGCAGCCCAGCTCTGTGTGAGTGCCCTCAGCATGATCCAAGCGAGATTTATCTTCTTCACTCATTAAGTTTCAATCCTTTCTTTGGTGCTTGTTGCCTTTCAAACAGAAACACAGGACACTCAGAGGGTAGAATCTTCTGTGTGCTCTCTTGAGGCCTGTGAAATGTCTGACTGCCAGAAGTGATATTGAACAAAGAGAGTTAAGGGGAAACCCTGTTCCTAGGTTGTTGGAGCTCCAGTCCTGTATCAAGTTACATGATTAGAAAGGTTTCCATCTGAACAACATGAAGACATGGTGGCATTATAGAATCACCAGTATATAATTATACTTTAATGTAAGTTCATTGAGAGCAGATACAAGAAATTATTATGCAAATAATCATTCTGTGTTTTCTGTTGAAGTTCCTATCTGCTGTGCTGTTTAATTTCCCCTTTAAAAATCTCCTTTCCTCCATGGTGAATTTCTTTTACAATGTGATACCCTACCAAAGAGAAATTTATCTCTTGCAATAGAATGTTTCTTTTTAGTATAGTGGGGCCTTGACTTACGAGTTTAATTTGTTCTGAGACCGAGCTCGTTAAGGAGCTCGTTAAGGAGCTGGTTATCTCAAATTACTCTGTCAACTCAATGCAAAAAATCGGCCGAGAGACAGCTGGTATCTCAAAAAACTTGTTAGTCGGGACACTCGTAAGTCAAGGCCCCACTGTAGAATGAGAATTATGTAACTTAACAGTTTCCAAAATAGTATTAAAATAAAATTATTGTGGAGGATATTGTTATATATAAAAAGTAAAAAAAGTCTACACCTATGAAACTAAACTCATTTAACAATTGAACTAAGATTCAAATCTTGAACAGGTTTCTGTTTAAGTGTAGGATGTCTTTTAGATTGATTTGCTGAAGCGTACTCTGAGTCTCCAAGAGGGAGATTGAATAGCCACATTTCTCAAGCTCACTAGAAGATATACCCTTGTTTTTAGATCACTATTAAAGGCTCTCTAGATAATTAAAGAACTAAAGGCAGATTTAAAAATTAACATGGTTTTGAATACTAGGATGTATTTTTTTTTGCAAAAAAAAATTGCTAACGAGCACAAAACTAAATATACCTCTCAGAGTATCCAAGATACCTCTTTAGTTAATATAATTTCTCCATTACATTAAAATTACAGCACTCATTATCCATTATAATATCTTGGAAGCAAGTAAGATATAAATGCATGAAGCTTTAAAAACATTGATAGCATTATTAAAAACACGACAAAGAAACATGCAGAGTGACAGCAGATTTTTTCCAAAAATCAATTTACTCATCACTGTCACTATCATTTCACTTTGTTCAAAATTTAAAACTTCAAGAATGATTCCTTTGTTCAAATGATACAGAGGGCTTCATATATCCTTGAAATGGCCTTGAATTATCAAAACCAAGTAAAAATTCCATGTATAATAAGAGACAGCTCCAATATTTAAATCAAAGGATTACATTCATTTGAACACTATTTGAAAATAATCAAGTATAATATCTACAGTCTTGCAAATTAATTCTATTTCTAATTTTTTTAACTTTTTAAAAAAATATATATTTTATTGATTTTTTATAGAGAGGAAGGGAGAGGGATAGTTAGAAACATCGATGAAAGAGAAACATCGATCAGCTGCCTCCTGCACACTCCCCACTGGGGATGTGCCCGCAACCAAGGTACATGCCCTTGACTGGAATCGAACCCGGGACCCTTGAGTCCACAGGCTGACACTCTATCCACTGAGCAAAACCGTTCAGGGCTAATTTTTTTAACTTTTTAAAAATATATATTTTTATTGATTTCAGAGAGGAAGGGAGAGGGGGAGATAGAAACATCAATGATGATAGAGAATCATTAATTGGCTGCCTCCTGCACGTCCCCCTCTGGAGACTGAGCCCACAACCAGGGCATGTGCCCTCAATGGGAATCAAACCATGACCTCTTGGTTCATAGTTGATGCTCAACCACTGAGTCATGCCGGTCGGGCTTTTTTTTTTTTTAACTTTTAAAAGATGGCTTCTGAATGACCAAACCCACTGTCCTAATATCAATTTAATATGGCCACTCTCTCTTCAGTTTCAAAAAAGAAGATATATTCAGATCCTGTGCAGGAAGGGGAATATCATTCCTGTTTAATTCAGCTTCTTCTCAAGTGCTTTCTCAAACCTGTGTTCACATAAATCACTAAAAAACTTGTTAAAATATCAATTCTTTGGGTTATTTCCAGAGATTCTGATTCAACAAGACAGCAAGAGGCCCTATAATCTCCATCCTTAAGAAGTACCTCAGGTGATTCAGATGGTTGTCCATGGTCCCATATTCCACAATTGCTGTTGAAAAGCACATTGCCAGGACAGACCAATTTTGGTTGTATTTAAACTCAATTTCCCTCCTATGCCAAGAAGGCTCAGTCACTGGCACTGCTCTGGAAAAGATGTATGAGTCACTCAGATCTTCAGAATAGAAATGAAATGCTTACCCTTTCTTCCTTCATAAAGTCTTCTAACTCTCATTCCATCCAATCCCAAACCCACTTTGTTCAGCCACTAGAAATGTGGGGTCTAGTCCCAGCCATGATATTAACTAGTTATACGGCCCAATTAGCAAGCCCCAATTAATAACTAACCCTCATGAATTTCATATAGTAGACTGCATTAAACTATTACAAAAACCACAATCAGCTTCAAAGTGTAGTGAACTGGGTGTAGACCTTGATTTTTCTTTTTATTTTCTCTCCATGTTATGTTATCTAAGCCATGTGTTTTCAAAATGAGCTTTAAAAGCAGGTGGTGTGGTTTTTTCCCTGATATCCTAAGACTTATCTTTCTCACAGTACCACACATTCCCTTCATTCACATTTAGAGACAAGATGTTAAAAGTTCAAGACAACTAATGAACACTGTGACTTTAACCAGAACCCAGTATTATCTCTCCTGACCCTATTTAAATTCCTAAATGACTTGGTAAGTCAATCAGGCCATAAATAAAGCTTTACATTCTGAAGCAGAAAACAATAAACATTAAAAAACAAGTTATTGGATGTATTGAGGTCTCCCCCTTCCCCTTTTTCATAAATGGGCAAAGTAATTAAATGGAGGTGCAGCCTCATAGTACGAAAAAGATTTAGACTGAATATAAAACTACTGTGAAGGTGACAGCAGCAAATAGGGTTGGCTCTTCCTTTCCAAGGATGAGAATTCACTACACAGTCTTCTGGGTCTCCAGTCAAGCCAGTGATGCCCGTTCATGTGCAACAGAAAAGTGCACACTGTTTCATTTGTGTTGGGTGAGTTAGAGAAACCAACACATGCCCCTTGTCTCCTATACCAGCTATCAAAGAACAGCAACAGGCATTTCTGGACTGTGGAAGGAGTGTCGTCCATGGTCACCTTGATAATCAGGGGCAGGACACAGGGTTCTCCACTCTTGTATTCTGCCCTCTAAAGAGAAGTAAGAAAAAACAGGGCTGCCTGTGTCCTGTCAAATATTGGTTTGTTCCAGAAAAATAAGATATAATACTTCTCTGTTTTATAGAAACATTTAGAATCAAATAATTTAGATATTAAATAATATATAACAAACATAAAATTTCAATCAGGCTGAGTAACTTCCATTCAGTAGCCAAGCATTTGATTACCTTGCATTAAGATGATACAATTTTAGTGGAGAAAGTAAAAATATCCGTAACTTTTTTTATTAGGAAAGATGACATTCTTGGCAACAAGAACTACTCATTAGCCAGTGTTTGTAATTCATAAAAAATTACAAAATAAAGTGTTTAAATTAAAATATATTTGATCACATAATCCATCTCCAAATTCACTTTACAATTAACTTTGTGGTATACTATATGGGCAGATTAAAAAAAGAGTTCTGTGTGTTACATAGCTAGATAGCATACATTGTTAGTAATTCTGGCAGTAGGCTCTATACTATCATTCTACAATGTAGAGTGACCTACAATGTGAAGCCAAATGGCTTATTTTAAGGGGTGGGCTCTGCAATGATAAATGTGCTGTGTCCTGACCCAAGGGCACATTCCTCCATTTCCCGGGCCTTGTCACCTCCTGGGCTTCCACCGTAAAAGAGGCACAGTGTTACCTATAAAAGCCTGTACATAGTAAGGACTAAGTCAGCTTTTCCACAAGAAAACAATTATTTCTAAATGGCTCCCTGAAAAGAAAAGCATACCTAGATTGCTCATTACTCCTAGAAGTTGCAGTGAAGGGAAGTTTCCTAGCTAAGGCATCATTGACTAGTGAGGATGAAGGACAGTCTACTCACTCACTATATCTGTTTCTACAATGCTTTCCTGAATATTCCCTCACTGTCTTAGCCCTAGACTTTAATAAATCAGAGGGATTCTTGAGTTTAAATATTTTGGTCAAAATAAAACCATTTTTAATTGAAATTAAAGAAAAGTTAAAAAGAGTATAATTTGTGAAAGATTCAAAAAGGCCTCTTTATGTTACTTTAATCTCCCCATGGTGGCCTTACATTTTTGATACCTCAGCTTTCATGCTTGACAATAATTGTTTCCAATAAGAACATGAACATTCCACTATTGTACATTATCTATATATATATAAACAGCCAGTGACCAGAACACCATAACGTCCAGAATGACAGGTCACTATGATGCCCACTGCGGCCAGTGAACCAGCCCAATCAGGGGGTGGGGGGGGGGCTGGTCAACCTCCCACAGCCCCTCCCCCCAGCTAGCCCCACCCTTAATCATCCCCACACCCCAACTCCTGCAGCCCCTCCCCCAATCCTGCCCCAACCCAGATTGGCCCCCTCACCCCATTCAGGGGCAGGGCTAGCTGGCCAATTGCCTGTGGCCCCTCCCCCAGGCTGGCCCCAGCCCTGATGGGGCCCCACCACCCCATTCGGCCCACAGCCAGCTCCACCTCTGATTGGAACCCCAACTCCCATCAGGGGCAGGGGCATCCAGCCAACCACTCATGGCCCCTCCCCCAGGCCGCTGACACCCAATCATCCTCCCCACCCTATTCGGGGGTGGGGCCGTCCGGCCCACTGCTCACAGCCTCCCACAGCCAGCCCCACCCCCGATCACCAATCAGCCCCCACCACCCTGATCAGCCATAGCTCCTTCCTCCAGCCAGCTATATCCCTGATCAGCCTCCCTCACACCTATCAGGGGTGGGGCTGGCCGGCCGGCCAACTTCCCACAGCCCCTACCCATGGCTGGCCCAGCCCCCAATTGCCCCCCCCCCCCCCATCCCAATCGGGCCCGATCAAGGAGGGCCAGCTGGCCAACCTCAGATGTCTCCTCCTTCTGACAGGCCTAGCCCCATCTGTACATGAATTCATGCACTGAGCCTCTAGTAGTTAAATAAATAAATAAATAAATAAGCATTTTTAAATTTAAAAAATTAAGTGTGTTCTTCAGTCATTACAAGAGAGTTCAGCTGCTTCTTTTCTGATGCCTCATTTGTGCTAAATTTAAGAATTAGTTTTCTTTGTATCTAACCTCTGAGTAGGTGAATATTCCATAATTATGTATTTAAATATGTCCTTGACAATGTTGCTGAATCCTTCCATGTGGAGATACCTTATTTTGTATGTTTTTATTTATGATATTTGTCTCTCAGATGACCTAGAAAATGTGAAGCGTTATTGTGTTATAATTATAAAAACAGCAATTCACAAACAAGCAGCATTTGTTTTGGGTCCCTTTTACACTGTCCCTGGAATCGATTGAGCAATCCTTGGAGATTCCATCCTGTTGAAATAATTCATATTTGGCTGATGTCAGTAGCTGGACAATGGCACAACACACATTCAACAAGTTTGGTATTGCATTATCCTCATGGAGTCATTGCGCATGGTGGTATCATCAAAATACATTCAGGCTCAGATGATTATTCGGTACACTTTTGAAGGATTCCTTTCTCCTTTCATCCTTGGTGCATTCCCCAAGGAAAGACTATATCAACACACCATATGGTAAATAGCATCAGTCATAGCACCACACTGTATCTCCTATCGGATGCTCTTTCACAATATGACATGCTCGAGTTCTTTTCTGACGAACACTGTAACTCCTAATGTAGATTTGGCAATATCATCTCTTCCCCTTTCACAGTAATCCCTGTCATTGCTATTAGCCTATTTTTATGTGTGAATAAAAGCTTGTGTTTCTTTCTGGAATGCAGCTTTTCTGTTACAGTGTATAAAAGTAAAATGTAAGCAAAAAATATGAAATAGCTCCAGATGTGGTAATTCAGTGACAAGTAGTTGGTTTATACTTTGGCAAAGAGAAAATGCCCATCAAAGACTGAATTTTACTTTATCCTAGAAAAGTGGAATAGCAGAAACAATAGGGATGTTGCAGTTCTTTCTCAACTTATGATGCATTGCATAACCCAGCGGAAAGTTACTTCTGAACTCAGAGCGATAAGAACACTCACTTTCCACAAATATGTGACATCATGTGATATTTGTCTTTCTCAGTTTGGCTTATTTCACTTAGCATAATATTTTCCAGTGAACAAAATGAACTGACCAACAAGATAAGACCCAAAGCAGGAAGGCATGGAGCAGACTGACATACATAGATGTGGGGTTGGGGGGACAAGAAGAGATAAACCAAAGAACTTATATACTTATATACATAGCTCATGGACATGGACAATAGGGTAGTGAAGACCTGGGGGGTGGGTAGAGGCTGGGAGAAGGGAGGAAAGAGGGGGGAAATGAGAGATATCTGTAATACTATCAACAATAAAAATACATTAAAAAAAGAACATTCACTTTATGAGACACTGGTGAAACTTATGTAAGATAATGTGTGCAAAATTCCCAGAGCACAGTGCCATGGCACAAAATTTGAGTGCAATACATTCAGTAACTATCTGCTCCAATGTCTTCTCCACCTCTTAATGTCTCCCTGAGATTTCCCAGAGAGATCAGATAGAAACTGTGACTTTAAAAATGGACACTTACACATAACAGAAGTCTTATGCGTTGCCTTGGCAGAGCTCATTTACTTGAAATATAAGTCTATCACACATAGTTGGATTTGTATATCACTCAACATGTTATGTCATTGTTGTGTCATCTATTTTATGACAGAAGACTCAGAAGGCAGGCCCATGCCTCTTACCTTGTGTTTCCTTGTCCTATATCATATGTGTGATTATTTAATACAAGCTATATAATGAGTTGCATGATCCTTTTTATGGTGACAAATGTCAAGACATGTAACATAATACTATGAAAGAACACAATGTACTAAAGGTATAATTACCTTGGCAAGTAATTAAAAGATAATTCGACTAGCAGTGTAGTTTCATACTTTGGTAAGAAAAACAGGGATAAGCTTAAAGTAATCTTCAGGCATATATGCAAAAATATTTTATGGGAGATTTGCTATGACTTTTATGGATAAGCAATAAAATCAAATGTGAAATGTAAATTTATAACGTATTTCATATACTCATTTCTCATTTCATGTACTCATTTTTATTAATACCAGCTCCATAGTTGAGTAGGAGGGAAAAGAAGAAAATTAAGAGTTTGGAATATGAAGGTGGAAGACATTAGGCAGATTACATGCATAATATTGGTTCTTACAAGAGTACTGGTTTTGAAATAATCCTTAGTGTTATCCTGGACAGCTATCTGTCCATCTAACCATTGATTCACCTAGACTCTACCTACTGAGCACTCCCTCAGTGAGCTGGCACCAGGCCAGGTATTTCTCTACTTGGTGCTGTCTTTTCTTCCCAATCACTCCTCATTATAGACACGGCGATGTTCAACTTATTTAACAACTTGTATGGCATAGGAACTAACTACCCAGAAAAGACATTCGAGTATTTTCTACATGTCAAGCTTGATACTAAGTGTTTATATACGTTATTGCCATTTATGTCCTTAGCCATCATGAGGTAAGTACTACTCATATTCCCATTTCACACATGTGGAAACTAAGATTTAGACACATCACTTGCTTATAGTTATATCATTGGCAGGTAAAAGGGACAGAATTCGAATTAAGGCTATGACCAGAGATCATGCTCCTAATAAACATTGATCCCACGGAGGAAATGAGTACAGTTAAAATGCCTGATGGATGTCGTAATTTCTTGACATTTTTACCTGCACACTAGTTGTCTAAATGTACCATATAATTATGTCTCTCATATCTGTCCTTTTACCTTCTTTTCAATCATGAGAAAAAGTGATTGCAAAATTTGTTTTCTGAATTTCTAAAAATTGCATCAGCTTAAGTGTTTAGAAAAAATGCCTTGATGACTAAGAGCCTCATATTCATAGCTATAGTTCTAAAATCGTAAGTGTAAATTGTGCCCAAGAAAAAGATCTGGTTTATATTACTAAGAAAAATGAACCATGGCTAGAAATCAGAGCAGTTTAGGGCTAAAAAAAGATCTACGCTCTTGTCTGGTTCAGCCTTATCATTTTACAGATGAAAATGAAGGCCCAGCAGGGTCCTCGATTGTTGCCAGGTCTCACTGTTAGGTGAAGCTGAGAGTGGAATGCAGCCTTAGGGTTCTGCAGGTTTTCTTGGAGGTATATAAAATGGAATGGCTGATTGGTAGTCAAGGGTCCCCTCAGTCCACGTTTGCCACTAAATGACTGCACTCTCCTCAGGCAGTCATTTATGCTAGCTGGGTCTCAATTTCCTACTGTAAAAAGAAAGTTTTCTTACTTTTTTGTTTATTTCTTTTAATCCTCACTGGAGAAGAGACTTTTTTTTTGAAAGAGAGATAGAGGGAGAGGGAGAGAGAGAGGGGGAAAGAGAGAGAGAAAGCATCTATTGGTTGCTTCCTCAATAGTTCTGGTGCATGGGATGATGCTCCAACCAACTGAGCAACCCAGCCAGGATTTTTTATTTCTTAGTTTGCTTCTACTTCTAAGACTTTATTATCTTGAGTTTAGTTATATCACTATCCATTTGGTTATGTCATACAGACATTGTTATTATTCACTCATGTTTAAGACTACTACCATTCCAATTCAGAATGCAAGTACTGCCCTCATTTGCTCTTCTGATATGAATAGTTTTCATAACAAGATCAAAGTTTTGTTCTGAATTTGGTTATCCTTGAAATCTTTATAAAAATCTACTAGGGTATCTTAAAAATTCTACTCTGTATAGGGATTAAATATACTAACAATAAAGATGCAATACGTATTTGATATGTTTTAGTTATATTGAGGCAGGATAGTAAGAAGCTAGGAAAATTGCTTGGCAAGTGGAATGGAGAAACTGAGACAGCTAATTCAAACTGGCCTCATCCAGCACCGGGACACACCTGCCTCCTTCTCCCTTGCAGGACCATTCCCTTATGCATTAAGCCATCAGGACAACGAGGTTCTGATCAGCATCAAATAACCTTAGGAACAAAGCCTCAGGTTTGTTGACCACAGAGACAGGGATAATTTTTAGACCACAGTTGTGTTTCAGCTTCATGCCCAGAAAATCAGCAAAACCAGATGAAGCAACTCCATGGTTTGGCATCAGGATCAGATGCAATGACCAATGATCCCCTATTCTAGTGCCAACCAATGGAGACCTCTACCCTGACCCTATGTGCTCATTTTGATGAATCAGCATATGAAAGGACACACCTAGAAAGCTGATGAATATTCTATTAAGATCCTTCCCTGAGATCTCCCCAAAACAGATAAGAACCCATAAGACAAAGGATTCTCTCTCCCTAGAACACACCAGTGTCTTCTTTCTTCAGGCATGTATCTTCACTTTTTTCTTCCAAGGGTTACTGCATTGGTCATGTTTGTTATCACGAGACTTGTAGCCAGGGGAGCAGAGAGCAATAGCAGCTCATTCTAGGCTAACACCCTGAACCTGTCTCCAAGTGCCCTTCTTTTGCCTCTGCAACCTGTTTCCTGAGTCCACACAGCCCAGATGACCCACTTCTTCTGCCTCTCTGTGACTTTTCTTCTAAAAGGGCAAGGCAGCTCTCTGAGCAGTCCTCTCGAATCTTCTCTTTGAGTGTACTTTCGCTTTGCATGCTAAATAAACTTCCTCTTGTGCTAGAGTTCTTGGCTCCGAATTCTTTCTTTGCTGAACTCAAGAACTGAGAGTAGACATTGCCGGTAACAATATAATCAGGGATAAAATGTTTAACGACACATTTAAGTACTGAAGGCTTGATTAAGACTGCTATTAAGGAGTAAGAAATGAGAGACAAAGGTAACCAATGCAGAAACTCAAGTACTTGAAGCACGTTTAAAAAAATGCTATATATTGCATGACTGAATACATAAAGAGACAATCTTGCTGGAAAATCCATGCAATTTTAATATTCTTTGTCATTCCAACTGATTTTCAGGAAAATATTTCAGTAAAGGCTCAATGGTGTCCTTGTAGAGGCCAAAGCTACACCAGAATGAAGGACCAAAAAACACATTCCAAAATCCACTAAATTGCAATATCAGTTTGAAGAAATTTTTATTACAGTTGGACTATTTACTTTATATTGCTCTTAATGAGGAAAGAGTATTCATGATAATGATGATAATAACAAACACCTATGGGACAAGCACTGTTCTAATATATACATATAAACACGGATTTATTTTTATATTGTTAATTTATTTTACTACTAGAGGCCTGGTGCACAAAATTCATGCATGGCGGGGGGGCCCCTCAGCCCCGCCTGCACCCTCTGCAATTTGGGACCCCTACACCTTTTTCTTATCTAGCTAGCCTCTTCACATTTTTAAAAAATTAACTGAAATACCACCTACTCTAGGAAACCCTCTTTGAACAAATCTCTTTACAATATGTATTAAGTATTTTCATAGTATATCATTCTTTTTCTTTAACAGCAACTTAGAGTAATGCAATGTGCTTCTCATTCTTGCATCTGAATTTTTTTTTCTTGCTCTTGTAATAGCAAAGCTTACCCAATTTACATTTGCCCTTCAAGGGCTTATATTTGGTTCAGTTTCTAGTTGGCTCCCTGCTTTTTTTTTTTTAAGCAATAAATTTGGGTTGTGATAGTAAGCCTCACTTGTAATTAAGCCTGTAGGTCTCCCTATCTGAATATTTCTATAATACCTATCACTTTAGCATACCAGAGATCGTGTTCATTTATAGAAAATAACAATAAATGTCACCTGATCATTTGCTCTTCTAGTAATATTTTATAGCAAGATGTATTATTCTAGTAATTTAACTATTACAAAACTGAGGCATACAGACATAAATCACATTGAACAATAAAGAATGATTCAAATATCAAAGCATAGTACACTTAGGGCCTCCTTGTTCTGTGCCTCAGATATCATAGCATATTACACAGTTCACATGGAACTCAGTTTCCTTTAAAATAGGAAGGGATCCCATACTCATGAAGCAGCTACTTCCACAGATATTTTTTTTTATTTAATTCACAGCACATACTCTTTGTACTAATTGTTGGAAAATCATCCTAGCAATTGTCTCTGTTCCTCTCTGTATTGTTGCCTTACATTCTGATGTCATTACTGTGCTTTTATCATCCACTAGCTCTAATAAGATTGTGAATTATTTAAGGGCAAAGATCATGACTTGAGCTTGTGTTTCCCTGTCATGGTGCCTAAATACTCAAAGGCCATCCAGTCCAAATGACTGTGATGAGAGAGGCCCACCGTTGCTGGAGACCTCTGATTTTTATTTAAGGGGCCTCACTTGTTCTGTGCCTTTACAGAGGGTGAGCAGTGGCTGAGGGAATTTAAGGAAACCCAGACAAAATTCTCCTCCTAAAAGATTTTACTAAGCTGGTACCCAGGACCGCCAGGCATTTGTCCAATTAAAACTTGGACACACAGCAATAACAAAGGCACTGGTCTCCTACTGCTAATGCCTAGGGATCAAACCCCAGCCTGCAGGAACTCACCCCCACAGTCAGGACCTGGTGCTGGGTGGACTGGGCTGGTGCTCCTAACTCTAGGGAGAGGGAGACTTCCCATGGCTGCAGGCTAGAGGCCCCAGACTCTGCTCCACCCACCCAAACAGGTCCATAGCGCAGGCTGGTCAGCAGATCGGCTTCTTCGCCTCGGATTGGGGAGGCATGGCCTGGCCTGTTAGCCCCCATGATTGATCGCAGGGAGGCCTGGACTGTTCTGTTCGCCCTGCGATCGATCACGGGGAGGCCTGGCCTGGCCTGTTCGCCCTGCGATCGATCGAGGGGAGGCCTGGCCTGTTCTGTTTGCACCGTGATTGATCACGGGGAGGCGTGGCCTGGCCTGTTTGCCCCATGAACAATCGTGGGGAGGCCTGGCCTGTTCACCCTGCAAGTGATCGCAGAGAGGCCTGGGCTGGGGGGTATGGACTCAGGCTGCTGCTTGGCACCCCGTGATGGGCGCTGGGCTGGGGGGTGTGGACCCAGGCCACTGCTTGGCGCCAGCACACACCAAGTGGCCACGGGGTGGGAACATCTGCCTGGTGACTGTGCCCGTAGGCCGGAGTGGCCAGGTGCATTCTGGGACCCCAGCCACTCAGGGCCTATGCACGGGCCTACAGGCTAGGAGTGGCCTGGGTCTCGAGGATGTTCTCAGGACCCAGATCGCTGGGTGCCTGCATATGCAAATTAACCCTCCATATCTGTCAGGTTAATTTGCATACTCTCCTGATTGGCTGGTGAGCATAGTAGAGAGACGGTCAATTTACATGTTTCTCTTTTATTATATAGGATTTTCCTGCTTTATAATAGGGCTACTGAGTAGTTTATAAATATTTTACAACGATATTTTGTAAAACTTGTTCATATTTAAATAAGTAGTCTTGTTTATTTTTATTAAAACTGATATATACAAGGTTGTATATTTCTGGGTTTCCTACAATTTTATATGAAAATATTTTTGTTTAAAATATTGTGCTTGCTACGTATCCTTGAATCTAGATTATGCTTGTTACTATCCTAAAATCTATTAAGTGTCAGAACTGAAGGGGAGATTGCTCATCATGCAATAAAGGAACCATCAGTACCAACAAAATGAGAGCATTTTACTGCTGAGACAATGCAGGGTGAAAGATGTGAAAAGACTCTCAAGATCATCTAATTAGTTAGGGGTAAAGTTTGATCCACCTCTCTTTGCTTCCAGCACTGACAATTTTCCACAACAAACAAAATCCATGTAGCTGTAAGCTCTCAGCAGTAACTAGCAATGAAGGTTAAGGTTCTAAGAAGAGCCTCCTTGCAATAAGTCTTTGAAACCACAGGGCACGACAGAAATGCTCCACTGTCTACTTAAAATATTGGACTAAAGAGTAATTTTAAATAAACTAATAAAGTTCTAATGCCAGGATCCAGCTCTGGAAGCCTGAGAACACTTCTCCAGTGTCCCTTCCACGCTGCTCCCAGACCCTCACAGAGGGGAGGCAAAACACTACTTCTCACATACCTGCTTTAGTCTGCTCCAAGTCACCCCTAACCTTGAGTGAGGCCACTGTTCACCCATATGGTGCCTTTGTGAGAATTTAGGAAAAAGGTGCCCCCTCTGGATGGCTGAATTAGAAAAAGGCACCTCATTTGGATGATTGCTATCCCCTCAGGCACAAGATGACTGTGCTAAGAAAAGTTACCTCTTTTCCAGGAGGTAGAGGTCCCCAGAGCACACTGCTTTAGAGAGCCAACCAATGGTTGATATTCAACCCTTCCTGCTTTCTTGGCACTTTGTGTGGTAATCCTGCTTTTGGATCTACTGTCTGTCTGGAGTTTCCCTGGAGATTAGAATGAAATGTAGTTGTAGAGTCCTCTAGTAGTGCTTATTAACACTTACATTGCCTTCTCTCTAGTCTCACGTGAGTTTTTCTCTGCTTTGTTCACAGGCAGTATCTCTACCAATGCTGTCTATCTCATCTCCTCCCAACTCAATCAAACAGTATATTTTGGCTTATTTATCTTCACCTTTTTCTGTATCCTGATTTCTTTCTCATTTATAATTATTCTGGCTAGCTGTTCACCAAAATTCTTTCTTTTTCCTCCTGGGCTCATAGATAGACCACATTTTCCAGCCTCCCTTACAGTCAGGTGTGCTTTATGACTAAAATTTGCAATTGGGCAGGTGGTCAAAAACAAGCAATGTATGAATCTAGCCTTCAAAACATTCTGTGCAATCCTCCATGTTCTCCATCATTATTCAAGTGTAGAAGATCCAGTAGAGATCTGTGGACCATGGGGGTTGTAAGGTCATTAGATCAAAGGAAACTGGGTCCCTGAACAACTACAGAGCTGACCACTCATCCCAGCTCTCACTGGAGTATAACAGAAGTGACAGAGTTTGGGTGTTAAGTGACTGAGATTTGGCAGTGGTTTGTTATGGTCGGTGGCCAAAGCCCACTGCAAAATGCACACTTCCAACATTTGCTAAGCTCTAGAGAGGAGTTAGAAAACCACGAGAGGCAGCTATCCATTATGTGGGGCAGGAAATTCAATGTCATCATGCCATCTCACTCCACTTCCAACGCCATTAATCATTCAGGATAATGAAGAGTAGCTCCAGCTTATCATAATTTGGGAGATCATCATGCAATGTCTACCCTTCCATGTTGGTATCATAAAACTTATTCAACTTTCTGGGCTTGAGATACCTTTCCTATTACTAAAAAGAACACATGGAGCTTGTTTTCTGTTCTTAGTAACACTGCCACAGGCTACTCTTGAGAGAGAAAAGTTTCCAGAGACTTACTGCAATTATGTATGTATGCTTCAACTCTATGACTTTCCCCCAGTACTCAGACTTTCACCCAAAGGATAATAAATGTAGTGTTTTGATTTTTTTGAAAATGTATGCACTACACAAAATTACCTCATTATGTGAGATTAATTTGCACATTCCATCTGTTTCCTTCCACTCCCTGAGTGGATAGTAATGCAAAGATATGGGAAGAATTGTTGCTTTTGAGATTAGAACCACCTGTTATGGTTAATTTTAAATTGGTAGTAAGATAAGTAGGTTCACAACACAGAAGAAAATAGAAGGAAATGCTACTGTAGATAATCAAAGACTAGAGTTAAAAATTGATACCTGAAAAACAAAAATCTTAAAAAGTATGGAGCATATATCAAATTGCAAGGTAGATGTGATATAGCTGTTCATCAGATCAAAGATTAAGAATAGAAGAGTATTTTTGAGGTATCTTTTCCCTTGGAACTACTTCTGTCTTAGCATAACCTAATACAAACTTTAAAAGGGAAATAGAAATTATGAGCTTTTAATGGTAATAATATTGAGGCTAAAATTAGGTTGGGAGATGGCAGCAAGTTTCCCGAAGGTTGTCAAGTCATACAGATTCATATTCTGACTACATAAAATACTAATTGGCACTTAGGTCAACTGTGAGGTCCAGGAAACCATTTGGATCCCTCCCCCTCCTGGACCAAGAGGTTCTGAGAAATGTATCCCTACTGGCTGGATGGCATCACAGGCAGAGAGAGAAGCTGGTTAGCACCTTCCAGTGACAACTCCACACTGTAGGAGTGGAAGCAGGCTTGCTGTGTATAGCTAAGCTACCTCTGCCACTGTCCTCAAGGTTGCAGCAGAGAAAAGAACACAGCAAGATAAATGGATAACTATTTGCTAATCCTATATAATAAAAGCCTAATATGCAAGTCGACCAAATGGCTGAATGACCGGTCGGTGGGGGGCAGGGCTGGCGAGTGGGAGGCACCAGGCCAGCCGAGGTGGGTGCCAGCAGGCAGAGGGAGGGGATGGTGATCGGGGGTGGAGGGATGATTGGGAGGTGGGGCTGGCTGCTCTCTAGCCGGTGTGATCCCCTGATAGGCTCACGGGTCACCTCCTGTAGAGGGAGGCCAGACTGTGGCTTAGGCCGTCAGTCAGACATCCCCTGAGGGATCCTAGTCTGTGAGAGGGCACAGGAGGGGCTGAGGGACACCATCCCCACCACCCGAGTGCACAAATTTTCGTGCACTGGGCCTCTAGTATGAAATGATTACCATATTTATTATTTTAATGGCAGAACCACAACCTAAGGTATGCCATACTGAGTGGAAAGCACAAAGTTATTTGTGCATTTAAGGCAGCAGGGGTCAGTGGGAAGCCCATATCCTGAGGGCCAGGGTTTGTTCTAGTTCAGTGATGGTGAACCTTTTGAGCTGCTTGTGTCAGCATTTTGAAAAACCCTAACTTAACTCTGGTGCCATGTCACATATAGAAACTTTTTGATATTTGCAACCATAGTAAAACAAAGACTTATATTTTTGATATTTATTTTATATATTTAAATGCCATTTAACAAAGAAAAATCAACCAAAAAAATGAGTTCGCGTGTCAGAGGTGTCATAGTTTCGCCATCACTGTTCTAGTTCTATCTCTGGCAGGATGAGCATTCTTAGGAGATTACTGTGCAGGTCATGAACTTCTTTGATTCTGATTTTTATTGTTATGCATAACAAAGATACTAATACCTTCCTCACAACTTTTTGAGCTACACACAGGCAAATATATGTACACATTTTGCTAGTTTTAACTACTATAAATAACTTATATTGATAATACATCAATAATTCACTTAATACAATTCTCTAAGTAATTACTAAGAGGCTTATGTGTTCTCAGTACTGAGTTAGAAACTATAAGTGATTCTAAGAAGTGGTTGCACCTTGGTCTTAAAAAGATTACAACTATTTGGGGAGTCAAGATTTACTCAGGAAGTAATAAATATTCATACAAAATAATATGTTATTAAGACTGAAAGTAGGTTGTAGATGATGAATAATACAAAATGAGAAGTAGAACTTGAACTAGCTGGAATATTTTCCTGAACGGGAGATATTAAATATTGGTTAAGAAGTAAAAGACAAATTTAAAAAAAATTAGCCAATTCATGTTAAGTCCTTTTAGATTCACCTCCAACCTAGAAATTTAGTTGGATAGGTTTGGCTGCATGTGACAAAACCCAAACAAGAGTAATTAGATTTCATATTTAAGACAAATCTCTCTCTCTCTCTCTCTCTCTCTCTCTCTCTCTCTCTCTCTCTCTCTCTTACACACACACACACACACACACACACACACACACACACGCCTGGGCAGGCAATCCAGGGCTGGTATGGCATCTTCTCAGTTCTCTATAGCTTAGCTTGATGCGTCCACTTCCATGGCCCTGGCCTGACAGCTGCTAGAGCTCCAGCCATATATCTGCATTGCAGGCAGCAGAAAGGAGGAAAGGGAGAAGGGTTCACTTCACCTCTCTGAAGAAGATATCCTAGAAATAACAAACTATATTTCATTTACTTCTCATTTTCAGAGCTTAGTCATGTGGCCATACTGAGATGCAGATCTTCGGTAAAGTCTATACATTTGTTAGAGCAAAAATGAATGGGTGTTGGGTGCAGGAATGGGAGTTAGTAGGGATGATGAGTCTCTGGTAAGTTTGACTTCTAGTTTGTTTTCCTTTTCTACACAGAAAACTAAAACATGCCTTTTGAAGACAGTAGGCAGAGAAAAAGGAGACCTGGATTCCAATTCCAGCTTGCTCGCTAATTAGGTATGGTTGCTACAGCTCTACTTTCTTTTCTCAGCTGTAAAAAGAGACCTGGCTGCTTTAACTATCTGAAACTCTGTAATTACATCAAGGGTAAAAGCAGACTTATGGAGCCTGACTCAGTGACTTTATAAAATGGAAAAGGTTCAAGAGTTTAACATTTAAAAGATTAGATTAGGTCATTGATCTAAAGAAAGGTTTATAGTCCCAGAGTCATAGGATGGGGATTCCTCCCACAGTGATTTTGGTAGTGGTACACAGAGCCACAGAAATTGTTGATCCGATGCTTCATGAGCCCCTACAAGCAGGAAATTTCATGCAGCAAAGTCTGCTGGATCCAATCCGTCTTGGCAGGCAGCTTAGGGAAATTGGGGAAAGAAGTCAGGAGGATCTTGATTCCCGTCCTGGCTCGGCCAATCACTACCTCTGGGGCTTTCACACATACATTTAACTTGGTCTCAGTTTTACCTAATTCATAATTTTTGTAGGTACCCCGAAAAAATAGAGACTCAGAGTTCTCTCGCCTTCTTTCTCAGGGATTTGGCAAAAACTTTAATGTGCAGATGCACCAAACAGGTTGGCCACATGGGAAATAAAATGACCTCTGAAAGATTTGGTGACACATGTGGCTGCTCCCCATGTAGAAGGTTACATTACTAGTAGCAGCAATCGCAACAGCAGGATGGCATCTGAGGTTGGGAAACTATATGGCACTGAGAAGACCAAGGACGTGCTGCAGGGGTGACACTGAGCCAGCACAGCTAAGAGCTCAGGTTGATCTAGTGAGATCATTTCCTGAAATCTGTGTGCCCAGCTCATGGAGGCTGAATAGCAGAATCCAGGATGCAATGCTGAATGCTGGGGAATGGCCCGAGGCCAAGGTGGGGTGAATTAATGGAAAGGATGAGGATACCTCTTGACCTTGAGGAGGCTTGGCTCAATTCAGAAACACTGGTGAAATGACAGTTGTTTTCTGGTGCTAAGAATGCTTCATGCAACTCCAGGTCGGTGTTGTTGGCAGACACTTGATTGCACCACAGGGAACAATGTGAGTGGGAGGAACAGTTCAAGGTCCAAAAAACGTATAGAGGTAATTTGGAGAGCAGTGTTCTATATTAAGCAGGAAGCTAACATTGTAACTTGGTAGTGATTTGTATGCCAGAATTATATGAGAGCTGCTTCAGAACTTCTTTTCAATCCCTTAGGGAAGGCTACCTTTAACCCAAAGAGAGTCTGTCCTTTGCCCCTGGCTACTGAAAGGTGATCTCTAGGTCCCTTAATTGTGCAGCCTGATAGGAGTATCTTTGTTTGCCTGAGGCCTTTGGTTACCAGGCATTCTACCAGAGTGATATATGAAGGGAGCTTAGAAATCACCACTGAACAGTTTTGACTTCTGGAGGGACTAAAAACTAAAGGTATTACCCTTGATTTCCAGGAGGGGTTGAAGACTAAACGTCAGCCATGTGGGCAGTATATGATTGAGCCTCAGTCAAAACTCCAGGCACCAAAGGCTAAAGTGAACTTCTTAGGTTGGCAATACTCTTTGAGTCATTGGGACTAAATGTTGATTCTTGAATTGCAGCTGGGAGGAGGTGATACTGATAACCTGAAAGGCTAGCCTAAGTTTTTCCCCCTGAGGTCGTGTCTTGTGACTGAAGAATGACCACTGTGAACCACAAGATTTAAGCAAAAGCATGGAAAATTTATTGCAAGCAGATTTAGACTCCCCACATGGGGAGGAGGCGCAAATAATGGGTTTCCAGTGAAGCTAGTCAGTCTAGGGGTATACATGTGCTACAAGCCTGCTCTGTTTCTACCCATGTGGCTACCTGATCAATTCTCTCATTGTTCTCACCTAGGAAGGCACCTGAACTTTCGTGTTTCTGTGTCAGTTCACCCTGTTGCAGGCCATCCCTAGGTTTCACATGCTTCCTACTCTGAGTCCAAAAACATTCTATCATTTCAGCATGGTTGGTTCCTGTGATTAGGCATGCTCAAACTGCCATGTCTGCCCTTGCCTATGTTCCACCCTCCTTTGTTTCCCACTGGACCCTTGCCCTGTCTGTCTGCGTGTCAAGCTAACACCTCTCAATACCACCCAGTACTCCAGGGAAGAAAACTAGTGGAAGTTCTATGATTGTCCCCTCCCTGACTTTGCTATACAGGTATATCTCTTCCTTTAGCAGGTTCTAATTTCTACCTTTTACTATAACAAAACTATAATTTTAACTATAGCATATGTTGAGTTTTGTCATTCTAGTGAATTATTGAGCCCAAGGGAGTCCATGGGGATTCCAAATTTGTAGCCAGCTGGTCTGAAGTTAGGGTGGCCCTGAAGACCTCCAAATTTGTGTCTGGTGTCTGATGTGAGAGCAGTCTTATGGAGGACTATTCCCTCAGATGGTAGACTTGACTGTCTGGAGACTTTTGTCCTTAAACCTGAGTTTAAATAACTCCAAGAACCCCTTAAATAATTATAAAATCTCCTTCTTCTTTAGGGTCTATTGGATCCTTGTGGTTGACACTGTTAGTAGGCCATTCAAAATCTATTGTTCTTTTCTTGGCAGTCAATATACTTATCTGGGCCAAGTGTTGAATCAAATTTGGTCAAAGTCAATCACGAACAATTCTGTTTTTTGTTCTTCTTTTAATCTAAGAGTCCCCATGTTCTGGCCATTGACCACTAAACAGATTTTCCTTCCTGATAAGAGAGTGCATATAGCTTTTCTCCTGTTGCTGTTTTGACTGGCCTAAGTGTGACATATGCCTGCAGGGCTGGACTGAGCCTCTATAGTAGCCTTGGGATAACTATCTAAGGACTTCTTGTTAAATATGAAAAATAAACATGTATTTCGTTTGCAGCCAATATATATCTGGTTCTCTGTTATTTATAGCCAAATGCAATTATAATAGCTACTAGTCCCCATAGAAAGGACAAAGAGGTGAAGTACCATGTTCAAAGTCATAGGTTGCACCAAGACTGTGCCCTATTCTCCTGACTCCCATCTTAACACCTTTCCTAATACTCTTTTTTTCTTTTGTCCCTTATGTTACTAATAATAATGATCTTAAAGTTCTACATACTATTCTGTATAGTAAATAAAATAATCTTCCAGTAACAGAAACTTATATAAAGTTATATACAGCTCAATGTTTCATTAACAGGCCTTCAAAACAATACTTTAAATTGAATGATCAATTTCCTTTTTTCATAATTTTATTTTTTTAAATATATTTTATTGATTTTTTACAGAGGAAGGGATAGGGATAGAGAGTTAGAAACATCGATGAGAAAGAAACATCGATCAGCTGCCTTCTGCACTCCCCACTGGGGATGTGCCCACAACCAAGGTACATGCCCTTGACTGGAATCGAACCTGGGACTCTTGAGTCTGCAGGCCGATGCTCTATCCACTGAGCCAAACCAGTTAGAACTTTTTTCATAATTTTAATTTTCTTTTTTAGTACATCTTTTTCTCTTGACTTTTACCAACTCTCATCCTATCAAATTCTTAATGTGTTCATATGTGGTATGAATCATGTCATATCCATTCATATTAAAATCATTTTTATCTCAACCATCAAAGCATTAATTTTTTTTTATATATTTTATTGATTTTTTACAGAGAGGAAGGGAGAGAGATAGAGAGTTAGAAACATTGATGAGAGAGAAATATCGATCAGCTGCCTCCTGCACATCTCCTACTGGGGATATGCCCGCAACCCAGGTACATGCCCTTGACCAGAATTGAACCTGGGACCTTTCAGTCCGCAGGCCGACGCTCTATCCACTGAGCCAAACCGGTTTCAGCAAAGCATTAATATTTTTACTACACTTGATCTTAGCCAAAAGGCCGAGAAGCGATAGCATTAATATTTTTAAAGAACTTCAAAAGGTTTAATAATCTGATCTCAGCTACATGAAAGCATCTCTTTAGTCCTTGTTCAAAATGAATTTATTTCTTTATATTATATTCACCAAATTTCCAAGTAAATACTGAATAGAATTTCTTGGCTATGCTTTATTTACAAAAAAATGCACCCCTATTCTAGAGGATAAATCCCATAAATTAAAATTTCTCTCTGTTATTGACCCAGCTGAAAGCATAATTAGTATATATTTCCTTTAAAGTGCCTGAACTAAGTAACAACTAATCCATCACTTTTCAGTCTCTCTAATCTGTTCATCTGAATGTTTATTTAGGAAACCTCTATGACACTATTTATAGCTATGTTTTCACACTGAGAACTTTAAGCTCATATGTCAAAATGTTCCACTCTGGAGTATTCAAAAAAAAAGTACAGTGTAAAAATTGAGACAGTATGCATGAACTAAATGTCAATGTCATTTTTAGAATCTACCTGACTTTCTTTTGTTTTAAAAAAGAAAAAGCCTTAATACCAAATCACACAGGGATCTCTAGAATATTGCAATCCTGAAAAGATTCTGCCTATCCTATGTAAACTATGAATTTCAGAAACAAGAAAAGCAGAATTCCACTTATTGATTTTCCATCAGCATCCTGGCCACATCTTTAAGAATGAAGTATACTTATACAAGTAGACCACTGATTACTAGTCTTTCCAAATACTCCTCCATTTCTTTGTAAAAGCATTCTGCTGAATTTATATCTCATTTTATTGGCATAAAAACAAGTAAAGACTTCTAAATCACTCAATATAGTTTGGTCCATAAGAAAGAAACTGTGTCAGTACTTTTTTTCTCCTTCCAAATATGGAAATTTTCAGGTGTACAAGATAAGAAAATTTGCCCATATTTTAATAAAATAAACATACAGTATAAGGTTCCCCATCATAGAGAGTTATAAGCTTTGTAGGATACCTCACAGTAGAATCATTTCTTAAGCCTTATTTTAAATCTTGAAACTTATCTTAGAGAAAAAAAAAGAATACAACTGAGTGAAATTGTTGAAAACACAAAGAGAGTATAGATAAATTGTAAAAGGGCAGGTCCTTTTCTTTCTCTTTTATCAGAAAAGGAAGAAAAATCATCTTACATCATTTATATAAGATAACTAGTGAAACACGTTTGTCCTACATATTAAAGGAGTATGGAGAAAAATGTACAGAGATTCAATAAAAGCAGTAGAAAACAGTTACTAGTTTGGATTTATTTAAACATTGATTCAGAAAAGCAGTGGACAACACCTAGAAGTTTAGATTTCCTTAAACACTGGTTTAGAAAAAAATTATTTAAGAACATTTAATGTCCATTCAAAATAACCCTCTAAGTTCATTCAGTATTAACATTGCCATAAAAATTTTTTTAAAAAGATGGAGCTCAAGTAGGTCCTTCTAGGATCTGAGTCAGCAAACAGAAGATTCAGGACCAAATGCCTTTTGTTGTGACCTCTGAACTCAATTTCATTTCCACTAGATGATTTGCCCTTAAAGGGAATTGGTCATATTAAAGAGATTAACAACTATGGAAATTCACAGCATTGGTTAATTAGGAATAATGAGTTAAATGATTATCAACCTCATGTAGCTACAAGTAGGAGTTTGCTGAGCTGGGCGATATTCATGGAGGATGATATAACCTATAATAATAAAAGGGTAATATGCTAATTAGACTGGATGTCTGTCTGTACCTCATTCCAGACGTGCTTCCCCATGAAGCTGGGGCCTGAGGGAAGCCTGGGTCCCAGGTGCCTGTCGGTGGCCAGAGGGAAGCAAGTCTAGGTCTGGGGTGCCTGCCAGTGGCCGGAGTAAAGCCAGGATCCCGGGTGCCTGCAGGCGGCCAGAGGGAAGCAAGTCAGGTCCCAGTTGCCAGAGGGAAGCCAGTGCCGGCAGCTGGAGGAAGGAAGGCCTACTCTTGCATGAATTTCGTGCTTCGGGCCTCTAGTCTCTATATACAAAAGGCTAATGTGTTAAGTGTCCCTTCCACCTTCCAACTGGTTGCTATGATGTGCACTGACCACCAGGGGGCAGACGCTCAATGCAGGAGCTACTGTGATGTGCACTGGCATTTACAAAGAAACAGCTCCACAGACCTGGCACTGACAAAGCAACAGTTGGCTTCCCCAAAGTGGGCCACAGGCCCCACCACCACTGCAGAGTGACAGCCCACCAAATCGCAGCCAACGCTGCTGAGACCCTATGGTGCAAATTGCGGCCCACAGCCCAGCCCAGAAACAGCCACTGTGGGTGCCAGGTAATGATCTCACATAGCAACACCCGGCTTCCTCTCCCTAGCAACTAGCCTCCTTGGAGGTTCTAAAGCACAGGAACATGACTTGTTTTATAGCCAGGTAGAAACATTTCACACTTTAACCAAATATTTGTGAAGTGATTTCCGTGCCTCATCTTATTTGATCCTCACAGAAGTCCTGGACTAGATAGATGGGAGACTCAGTGGAATCCTATTCTCTTTTCCTTAGCCAGAAAACGGAGATTTAGAAAGTTCAGAGACTTGCCTGACTGAAAAGAAGTAAGAAATAGTGGGCCTTGAAAATGACTTCAGCCGAAACCGGTTTGGCTCAGTGGATAGAGCGTCGGCTTGCGGACTGAAAGGTCCCAGGTTCGATTCCGGTCAAGGGCATGTACCTGGGTTGCGGGCACATCCCCAATAGGAGGTGTGCAGGAGGCAGCTGATTGATGTTTCTCTCTCATCGATGTTTCTAACTCTCTATCTCTCTCCCTTCCTCTCTGTAAAAAATCAATAAAATATATTAAAAAAAAAAAGAAAATGACTTCAGGTTTTCTCACTGTACAGAATATAGTCAAACACTGCTGCAATTAAATATTTTACCCTTTGTTCTCCCTGCATGATCTACAATAATAAATCTGGTTCGTGCTGATATTTACTGCTGTGTTGCTAACAATTACCTGAAAGAGAAGAAGTTGGGTTGCTTCACTGGGCTGGAAAAGTTTAGCTAAATCAGAAAGCAGCTCTAATTAAGCAAGTTTATTCTCTCTCTCTCTCTCTCTCTCTCTCTCTCTCTCTATATATATATATATATATATATATATATATATATATATATATATATATATATATATATATGAAAGGCTAAGTTGACTGACATATGCAGGATACATATAAAGCTCTCACTGGTGCCAATTGCATGCGTGTGTTTTGATCTGTCATTGTCAATCGTGAATTTGATTGACACTTCTATTATAAAGAAAGGGTGAATAGTGATATAAAAATATTTCTTCTAATTAATTTCCTTTCAGTGTGCACGAGTCCGTGCACAGGACCACTAGTCATTACATAAAAACCTAACAGGCCCTCAATAACAGTTCTCCTGAACTGCTACAGTGACTGTAGAAAAACCTGACCATGGGGACTACAATTGAGAAGATTTATAAATATAATCAGGCTTTTCCAAAAGTCAAAACTGAAATATCCAGATTGCTCTGGAAATACTTGCATTACTTTACATCTTAACAAACCTCACTGTGTGTAAATAATTTAAATCCTGAGAGACATCTATATATACCTACAAGAAAGAGGTGAAAAGGGAAAAGGCGATCCACAAAACTTTTACAATTTACCTGCAAAGGGCTGTTATTTGATATTGTTTATATATAAGGTTGTTGCTGCAGTACTTAGATATAAGGAGGAAAGAGAAATGAAAGAAACATGGCTTGGGCAAGAGCAACATCTGGAATCAAAATGAGTCCGAAAAGCTAAAATTCACAGTCCATTCTCTTGATCACATAATCAGAAAAAATCAGAAAGGGGCTCAATAGGGAATAAGGGGGACATATGTAATACTGTCAACAATAAAAAAGGGGGGATTTTTTTTAAATTTTTTTTTTACTTTAAAGGGAGGAGTGCAGGGTAAGAATGCAAAAGGAGTAGCCTGTTTGAAAACTAAGGCCTCAGAACTTATTCTTCAGTAAATAAAACATCAGCATGAAGAGACTATTAAATAAATAAGGACAAGTCATTAACTATAAAAATGCTATTGCTTGGCAAGAACAAATACTTCTGTTTTAAAGTAATTTCAGAATTTCACCCAAACAAAGCATGACTAATGCTTTCATTCTGTGTTGTTTTAAATGATTGATTTATACGTGCCAAAACAGAGAAGTGATCATTTCAATGATTTTATATGAATATCCATTGTTGCCATTTGGTTGGTAGCCTTGTTTAAATAAGGTCACTTCATATTCCCAATATCCCTGCTTCATTTTTCTTAAGGTCTGATAGAGAACATAATTTAATTCTTCAGAATTAGATTTAATTAGGAATTAGATAAAATCTAACAGTAGATTTTAATGGTACCTTAGACATTTGTGAGGTGAAACACACTTGCTCACCAAAGAGATACAATGGTGTAAAGGAGAACAAAACCACCACAAAAAACAGATAGGTTAGTTTGGTTAGTTTAACACCAATTGGCATCTCTAAGATGTAACAGAAACTAAGCATCTGATTTTTTGGCATAATTTGGATTAAAAGGGCATATCCATAGTTGTAATACTTAAAAGAAAACCAATGAGCATTAGGATTACTACTAGGGAAAGCACACAGGCACCAAATAAGTAGCCTAGAGCAGCTGTACCTCTCAAACATTTATGTGCATATGAATTGCCTGTGGATTTTATTACAATGTGGATTCTGATTCATTAGGTCTGGGTTGGGGCCTGAGATTTTTGTCCCCAACAAGCTTCCAGGAGAGAAGGATGCTGCTGGTCTAGAAACCATTATGAATAGCAGGGCTTTATTACATGGTGTAGAAACAAGTGCAGGTGCTCTTTGGTCCATGGGTTGAATTAGCTAACCCAGGATAGAGTCAATGTGGGCAACTTCTGGCCTAAATTGTCCTCTTTCTTACTGACATTGCCCAAGGGTGAATGAACCACCCAGAGGAGACACACATAGAGTCAGCAGGATTATCCTGGAAACAGAAAAGATGACTAGTGTTCTACAAACCCAAGACTGGGGAAATGACTGTGTTGTAATTGTGTCAGACTAATTTGTTTTAATAAATTCTACATGTTCCCAATAAATAAAATCTGAGTCATATTCAATATGCCCTTTCTACTTAAAAAACAGAGTTGTTTTTTAACAGCTGGAGAAAGAGAAATCCATTATTGATTTGATTATTAGCCAAGGTTTAGAACACAAAAAAGAAGTAAGGCTTTCCAAAAAGCTGTTTGAATTAAGTTAAATTTAAAATTATGTCTGATGATTTCCTATTTTCATTAATATTTGTGTAAACCAAATTTTATTATCTTTGCTTC
The DNA here is from genome assembly GCF_963259705.1 of Myotis daubentonii. Lineage (NCBI taxonomy): Eukaryota > Metazoa > Chordata > Mammalia > Chiroptera > Vespertilionidae > Myotis > Myotis daubentonii. The sequence goes on from NC_081846.1 coordinate 49,885,555, forward strand.
TGCTTACCTTCTGTCTATCTCAAAATTAAAGCTGCAAAAATAGAATAAAGGCTATTATTGGTTAACTATAGACAGAGATATACGAGAAGAGAATGAGTATAACTATACAAGTGAGCTTTCTAAAACTCAATTTCCACATGTTTATATGACCTACAGTTTACGCTGTAAGGTCAAGGAATAATCAGCCTTATCCTGCCTTTAACTAAAATACATCAGTGCCATAAATCTTATCAGGTTGAGGTTCAAAATGCATCACTTTGTTTAAAGAGGGCAACCTGTCTTCACAAAGCAATGCATTGTTCTGCTTTATTTGGGATAATGAGTAACTTTTGTCTAACCTTTACTTAAAGCAGCGGTTCTCAACCTGTGGGTCGCGACCCTTTCACAGGGGTCGCCTAAGACCATCGGAAAACACATATATAATTACATATTTTTTGTGATTAATCACTATGCTTTAATTATGTTCAATTTGTAACAATGAAATTGGGGGTCACCACAACATGAGGAACTGTATTAAAGGGTAGCGGCATTAGGAAGGTTGAGAACCACTGGCTTAAAGTGTATACCTGTACCACTCTTGTAAATTATAAATATTTGCATATTTGTTGTTGTCTTTTTTTGCCCTTGGAGGTCTAATTTGTTTGCTTTGCCTTTTTGTTGTTGTTGTTTTTCATCGATAAAGCTAACTCTGGTCTAGTCCAAATTTTTTGTTTATATTATGGTTTCCAAACTGGATGTTTTCAGCGAAGAAGTTTTATTTCAAGAGCGGGTCTTACACTATAAAATAACATGTTATATTTTATCAAATTATCATCACGGTGCTTCAAATGACATAATACAAGCTAGAAGTTGAATGCTTACTATGTGTTAGGCGCTTAGCAATGACATGGCTTGTATGTGGTGGTTTGTGCATTGTTTTAATCTTCTATTTTATAGATGAGTATGTAGTACCTTGAGAAAATTAAAAATCGTCCATTTTTAAAAAATTAAAAAATGGCTATTAAGTGGCAGACTTAAGATTTGGATTCAGGTCTGTCTCTCAGTAGGATTTCTGTAAGTTCATTTAACCTGAATCTAATGAGAAGGCCTTTAAACACATTTTTTTTTTTGCTTAGACTTTTAGTACATTTTTTAATAGAAAAAGGAATTAGTATATTCTCCTTAAGCTCTTTTTGAAAATTCTAATCATGTTTACATTATTGCAAAAAGAACAGAGGCTCACAATTCCTATGAGCTTAAGGAGATTAGCCCATTTTCATTATTCTTATTGAACTGCTTTCCTTTGTCATTAATTTTAGCAAAGTGTCTTTAACAATTAACAAAAAGCAGGTATATTAGTTTTTCACCATTTTTTACATGAACTATAATAAACTAAGTATAATTAGATTTGTTAGCTTTGGATTAACTTTATCAGTATTAAGGCAATAATTTGGAGTACAAGAAATAATTGGCACAGATTTAGAGATGCAACTGGCCTGATGGATACATTAGATTTTTTCACATTCTTCAGTCTAAAATCAATTGTATTATCTATGTGCTCTAGAAGCAGGTGAGATTTTTCTGGAAAGCTAAGAAGCCTCAGTTAAGTATTTTTCAGAAGTTCCTGCTAAAAATCTCTTTAGCTTCATATTTAATTCAGCCTATTCTATGCCTTACAAAATGTTATAAAATACTATTTGGGTTAAACAAGAATGGACTGAAGTTTTAACCTTTAAACATTTTTCATGTTGGTGAGCAAAGCAAACCTAGTTTAGAGAACGACCAGAGCTGTCTTCTGTGAACGGAGTGAGACCACTGCTCCTCCCCAGTGACCCAAGGGGACTGTGCTCACTAATGTGTCCAAGTCTGAAGCTGCCAAGTCTGATAGAGAGCAGCAAAGGAGTGTGACAGTAGGAATGACACAAAATGAGACACATCATGTGTTCTCACCAATATTGCAGGTTGTATACTCTTCATAAGACTTTACAAACATAGATGTGTGTTTTAAAAACAGATCTACACACTTATATACAAAATATATATATATATACACACACTGACGCATATAAACACACTTTAAAAAATACATATAAGTACATACATACATGAATAGATGTGTATGGTTTACTCAACCACACCAGTTTTATTTTTCTTTACAAGATTTGAAGTATTTTGTTTGTTAGCTCTCTAACATCTAGATAAAGTGTAAGCTTTAGTACATCTGAGTTAAAACAATATGGATCAGAGGAAGCATTCACAAAGGCAAGAAGCTGGGAGCATAGCGAACTTCAGAGCAAGCATCTAGGAATTGAAAGAAAAAAGTTTGAAAAGAGCTTCCAACTGGAGATCACAGATTTTGAATTACTTTGGACCTCCAATAGGAGCAGAAGCAGAAGATAGATGGCGAGAGAGGTCAGAAAGGTTTCACGGTACCCTTGAGAGAATTTGCTGATGGCAATGGGGTGGAGTGGCGTGGATGCTGGAAAAAGACCAATTAGAATTACTCTCATGTGTGGCTTCAACCACTGAATAGATCACTGTTCCATTTACAGAAATAGGGGAAGAAGAAATTGAAGGAATTACCTACCATCTCTTTAGATTAAGTCCTTTTCTTGATTGTATCCCTTCTTCCTGCCTTCATTTCCATTCTCTCAGGAATATACTGCATATACAGCTATTGTAATATTTTCCCTGTCTTCTTGATTGTGCTGTCAACCTTCACTTACTTGTGTCAGGGATCTGGGACTTTTTTCAGGCTTTTAGAAACACAAGTTTAACCAGAAGTAGGCAGATCCTTCCAAAATAGGGTGTCAGTATTGAGGTGAAAGGACAGCTAAGACTTTTTTTCCCCTGCAGCTTCGCTGGGTCAGTTTCCAGGTCCTTAGTGCATTTAGGACAGCAGGGAGAAAGGGCTATGTGTATTGGTTCCTACAGGATCCTTACCTCTCCTGGAGTCACCAGGGGACACATCCTGTGTCAAAGGGACCAGGAATATTTTTTCTTGCACATTTTTCTTCCTCTTCTCCCTCTTTTCAGCACATAAACACATCCTCTTCTCTAACACTAGAATTGTTTTCTTGAGGACAGAGGATTAGGGTAGCAGAAAGGGAAGGAAAGTGAGCAACCGTGAGGGTGTTCAAATATAGGTTGGAATACTTTATAGAGCTATGATGAATGAGATTATATGTGTGAGTGTGTGTGTGTGTGTGTGTAATTTTTCTTTTTGTACATTTACCACTTTATGACAAAATATTTTGCAGTTTGCTTTACAAAAAGAAATTGTATCTTTTAAATAAATGAAAAATATCTCAGCTGATTTCATACCATTTAAGAATTATTTGATGATTATCATGTTACTCCTTATCTCTTAGATTTTCTATACCTTTTCCCCTACCCTAATTTCTTTATTTCCTGTTCTTTTTCTTTCTCCTCCTTTTCTTTCCCACTCTCCTTATTCCCTCCCTCCCTCCCTCCCTCCCTCCCTCCCTCCCTCCCTCCCTCCCTCCATTCCTTCCTTCTTTCCTCTTTCCTTTGTAACATTTTAGATACTGCATATCTGGCATAAATTGCAATATATAATTGTAATGCTGTTAAACTGAACAAATTTTGTTGAGTAAGACAATTTTGAAACTGGACTTTTGACCTCATACACTACTTAAAGCAAAACACACTTAAATAATAATGGCTCTTATTATTATATTCTATATAATGAGTCGTCTAATAGAAATGATAGACTTTTTTTAATATAGAAGAAAAATTCTCTAATTGCTTCGAAAACACAACTTATGCCAACCATTTATTCTTGAAAAAGAACGTCGCATAAGTTCAACTTGGGGAATAACAAGAAATGCCTCTTCATCCAAATACTTATGCTTTTTGTCTGTTTTTCGTTGTTGCAGTTTTTTGTATTCTTCCCAGACTGAAAAAATTCAAAGGATTGAGCCATCTCTTTTCATAACACCTGACCAGTAAGATATTGAAGCACTAAGTTAATGTTGTCAGCTGACCAAGCTTGATTCTCTCTGAGATTCAGTATCCTTACCTCTAATGCATTCCTGAGATCACATTGCAAGTTGCATCTCAGAGCTAGAAGACCAGATGGCCATATGTTTTTCATGATGGGCTGCTGTACTATGTATGTTGTAGACTGGAACTCAATGGAGCACCATTTCCATCACATCCCTAGAGATATATAGAGTTCAACCTGTGCAGCCATGCTCTGTGGCCTTAGAGCCAATTCATCACTACCATAAATGGAAGTCTCCTCCAATACAAAGAAAATCTACAATTCTGTGTTTTATTGTTTTGATCCTTTATACTTCCTAGCTTCTTACTCTACTCAGATAATCTTTTTTCTTCTTCTGTTTCCTTGATAACTTGGGGAATAGGACCGATGATTAAACAGCATAGTTTTGTGAAAGATCATTGTCCTTACAGTGGTTTTCTACCCTCTTAATGCCACAACCCTTTAATACAGTTCCTCATGTTGTGGTGACCCCCAATTTCACTGTTACAAATTGAACATAACTAGGGAGAACCAAGATGGCGGCATAGGTTAACGCCGGAGTTTGCTGCTTTGAACAACTACTTCAAAAGTGAAACTAAAACACGGAACGGACATCACCCAGAACCACAGGAACGCTGGCTGAGTGGAAGTCCTACAACTAGGAGGAAAGAGAAACGCATACGGACACTCAGAGGAGGCGCAGTGCTGAAGTCAAATTCTGAGGTGCGGAGTGCGCGGAGCGGGCTGGCGGCGGAGGGCGCGGTTGGCGTTTTCAATCGGGAGGGAGTTGCAGACTCTGAGCTCCAGATTCGGGCGAGTCTTTAGGGACCCAGACTCAAACAGGAGAAGCGGGACTGTCTGGCTTCGGTCAGAGCGAGTGCAGCTTTCTCTCCGAGCTTTGCAGTGGGTGCTGGGACTCAGAGAGGCAGAGCCCCTGGGGACAGGACTGAGAGCCGCCATAACTGCTCTCTCCGGCCCACCCTGTTGATCCTGTGCGACCCGCCCCGCCCAAGCCCTGCACAGAGGCATTTGCCGGATAGCCTCAGGCAAAGGCATTTGCCGGATAGCCTCAGGCAAAGGCTAGATTAGCACCTCCCTAGAGGACAGAAGTTCTCTCACTGCTGACACAGCTGATTCTCATAGCCACTTGGCCTGGAGGTCAAACCCTCCCTGGAATTAGCTACAACAATCAAGATTTATCTATAAGACTGTGAACAAAGACCACTAGGGGGTGCACCAAGGAAGCATAACAAAATGCGGAGACAAAGAAACAGGACAAAATTGTCAATGGAAGAAATAGAGTTCAGAACCACACTTTTAAGGTCTCTCAAGAACTGTTTAGAAGCTGCCGATAAACTTAATGAGATCTACACGAAAACTAATAAGACCCTCGATCTTATATTGGGGAACCAACTAGAAATTAAGCACACACGGACTGAAATAACGAATATTATACAGACGCCAGACAGCAGACCAGTGGAGCGCAAGAATCAAGTCAATGATTTGAAATGCAAGGAAGCAAAAAACATCCAACCGGAAAAGCAAAATGAAAAAAGAATCCAAAAATGCGAGGATAGTGTAAGGAGCCTCTGGGACAGCTTCAAGCGTACCAACATCAGAATTATAGGGGTGCCAGAAGATGAGAGAGAGCAAGATATTGAAAACCTATTTGAAGAAATAATGACAGAAAACTTCCCCCACCTGGTGAAAGAAATGGACTTACAGGTCCAAGAAGCGCGGAGAACCCCAAACAAAAGGAATCCAAAGAGGACCACACCAAGACACATCATAATTAAAATGCCAAGAGCAAAAGATAAAGAGAGAATCTTAAAAACAGCAAGAGAAAGAAACTCAGTTACCTACAAGGGAATACCCATACAACTGTCAGCTGATTTCTCAACAGAAACTTTGCAGGCCAGAAGGGAGTGGCAAGAAATATTCAAAGTGATGAATAGCAAGAACCTACAACCAAGATTACTTTATCCAGCAAAGCTATCATTCAGAATTGAAGGTCAGATAAAGAGCTTCACAGATAAGGAAAAGCTAAAGGAGTTCATCACCACCAAACCAGGATTATATGAAATGCTGAAAGGTATCCTTTAAGAAGAGGAAGAGGAAGAAAAAGGTAAAGATACAAATTATGAACAACAAATATGCATCTATCAACAAGTGAATCTAAGAATCAAGTGAATAAATAATCTGATGAACAGAATGAACTGGTGATTATAATAGAATCAGGGACATAGAAAGGGAATGGACTGACTATTCTTGGGGGGGAAAGGGGTGTGGGAGATGTGGGCACCTATGGATGAGGACAGTGGGTGGGGAGTGAGGGCGGAGGGTGGGGCGGGAACTGGGAGGAGGGGAGTTATGGGGGGGGGGGAAGGGAACAAATGTAATAATCTGAACAATAAAGATTTAATTAAAAAAAACAAAAAAAAAAACAAACAAATTGAACATAACTAAAGCATAGTGATTAACCACAAAAACAATATGTAATTATATGTGTGTTTTCTGATGGTCTTAGGCGACCCCTGTCAAAAGGTCGTGACCCACAGGTTGAGAACCGCTGCTAGTAGACTTGTGTATGAACCTGGCTTTGCTAATTGCTAGCTTGGTAATCATGAGTGTGTATACTCATCCAAGCCAAGTTTCTTCTTTTGTAAAGCGAAGGTAACAAAAACTCCTCAAGACCATTGTATGGGTTAAGTGCCTAATGTAGAACATCGTAAATGCTTAATAAATACAGATTTCCTTCTCACTCAAAATTGCTAGTCCAGATTTGATTATTCAAACTGTAGGAAAAGAACAATTAATAACAAATAACACTTCCCAATATTCCCTAGATCATGCAATTTAACTGTAGCTGTGCCCCCAAAATATAGATCTCTACGCACATATATTTTGTGTATTTGCATTTAGAATGCTCGAAAGAGTTACTGAAGGTCCTTAGGGTAGCACGTGAGTCAGCTTGATTACTATCTTGGGGGTCTTTGATCCATTCCCTATGATATTTGTTGTATTTGTATCTTCTCAATTTGGAACAATATTTTTAATTTTACCATAGCTTATAAAGATTTTTCCAATAAAAACACGAATCCACATAATTATTTCCAATTCATGCATGTAACATCTAAAAATCAAGGCAAATCATGAACAAATTTCTGTCTATTCTCTAAATTCCCCAAAATTTCAATATCATCTTCATTCCCCCCAAATCATATCTCTTCATTTAAAAAAACAGCACTCAACATATATATTTCATATAGAAGCATAACATATACATAAGCATGAATGTTATTTTTATTTATCCCTTATTCCAAAAAGTGAAGTAAGTAAATGGGAAATGTATGTGTGTGTGTGCGTATGTAGATGAGAACAGAGTGAATTAAAAAAAATATATATGAAAGTGTGGACAGCGAACCATGTTTTATTTGATTCGAAGTAACAACAACAAAAAGATTTATTCTACAAAATAAATCAGGTAGAACAGTGTTGCCTATAAATAAAATTATTCTCAATATAACAAAAGACATTTCCTAAGTCATATGTCCTAACTGGCCTGGAACATTTCCTTACTATTCTGTGGTACTAATGTAAATCAATTAACCAAAAAATAAAATGGACGGTGGACTAGATATTCTTGTTCTGAATGTAGAAACTATCTACTGAAGAATGTAAATACCAGAAAAACTGACATGTTATATGGAAAGTCCCCAGAGAAGACACAGAAATGGCTAATAAACATGAGAAAATGTTCCACTTCAGTGGGAAGCAAAGCTATGCAAATTAAAATAACAATGAGTTTCAATTAGTAATTTAAAATAAAATTATGAAAAATACATGAGACCAAAACATCCACTACTAATAAGGAGACATATTTTCAGAATATTTGCCTCACATTCTTATTTTTAAAAAGAAACTTACCCATCTCCCAAAAAATAGTTTAAAAGTTTTGTAGAAAATTGTGTAACATAGTATGGTACAAGTAACCAAAATATTCACAAAAAGTAAATGGCTAAGTAAATTAGCATAACTTATTAGATTATAAGATATGATCGTGTGATACTTAAAATTAGGTATTTGTGAAAAATGGGTGTGTATTGTAATATTATGTATACAGGCATGATACATAATTATAGAGCATAATTAACACTATATTCTCATTAATGTTAAAATATTCATAGAAGATAGGAAATAAATGCAAAATTATTAATACTGATTCTATCTAGATAATGGCATCATGGTGTTTTACTTTCTTTTTGAAAATGTATGCTTTTGATTTTATAATAATACTAGAGGCCTGGTGCACGAAAATCGTGCACTGATGGGGGGTGTCCCTCAGCCCGGCCTGTTCCCTCTAGCAGTCCGGGACCCCTTGGGGGGTGTCTGCCTGCCGGCTTAGGCCTGCTCCTCCCGGGGATCAGGCCTAAGCCAGCAATCAGACATCCCTCTCACAGTCCGGGGCTCTCGCAGTCCAGGAACCCTCAATCCTTACCGCCTGCCTGCAGCAACAGAGGTTGGAGAGGCTCCCGCCACCACTGCTGCACTTGCCAGCCATGAGCCCGGCTTCTGGCTGAGCAGTGCTCCCCCTGTGAGAGCTCACTGACCACCAGGGGGCAGCTTCTGCATTGAGTGTCTGCCCTCTGGTGGTCAGTGCACATCATAGCGACTGGTTGTTTCGCCATTTGGTCTATTTGCATATTAGGGCTTTATTATATAGGATGTATTATTATTTTAGTATGCATATTTATTTAGTTTTCAGAAATGTCATACATGAATTTAATGAAGGCAATTGTCTTAGACTTTCTAATATTTGTTTAATGCCTTTGTAATTGGCTTTAATCATAAGATCCCTGAAGGGTAACCCTACTCTAACTGTTAGCTTCAATCTCCATACTGATGGCTGAACAATTACTTGGGTTATTTTAATAGATTATGAAAAAAAGACAAGTATAAAGAGATCTCATCCTACCTTAATCTTTTTCAGGGTAACAGAGATAGAAAATGGTCAACCCTTGATCTAGGAGTTGGGAATTTATAGAAAGCCTATGCCTTCATGAAATATACATTCTAGTAGAGGAAACAGACAAAAAAACAGACAAAGAGATATAAAAAGTCATAATATGCCAGGTTCTGTAAGTATAACAAACAAAAGTAAACTCAGGTAAGAGACAGAGAGAAATATGAGTATTTATGGGTGGTAGGGAGGTAATAGCTGTTTTACAAGGGTGGTATTTGAATAAAGAATACAAGTATCTTAAGAAAGACAGTTCCAAGCAGAAGAAACATCAAGATCAATGTCACAGAGACTGGATAGGCTTTTGTGTTCAAGGAAGGAACTGGCAAGGAGAGACTGGTACAAAATGAGCTCAGAGAAGTAAACAGGGACTTGATCAAGAAAAGTCTCCTGGGCCATTGTAAAGATTTGGGGTATTATTTTAAATATAATCAGACTCCATTAGAGATCTGAGAGATCTAGAATGGCATAGGTGGTGCTGTGAATTCTTCCAAACACTTAAAAAGAAACAAAAGCAATTGTCATTTTTTTTTTGCCACTAAATATAAATATATTTTAAGAATAAATTATAAATATGTATGTCTATAAATAACAGATTTATATAAATATAGATACAATATTATAGGAATTTATATAATAGATATAAACCAAAGTGGGCTTATTTTAGGCATGTACTGTTGGTTTAGCATTTGAAAATTAATATATTTCATCACATTGACAGAGTGAAAAGACAAATATAATTACCTGAATAAATACATAAAAATTTGATAAAATTCAAAATTTATTCAGGATAACTCATAGAACACTATGAGTATAAGGAGTACTCTATAAGCAATAAAAAGTTTCTACAAAAATATCCATAGCAAGCATTATATTTAATGGTGAAATGTTGAAATCTTTTCATCTAATGTGAGGAATGAGGATAGGGTGCTTGCTGTCACAGCTTCTATTTTAAATTTTACTTTTAGTTCAGGGTGTGTGTCACTCATTTGACAGTTTGCCCTCTATCCTGCTTCATTTGTCTTCATAATATCCATCACTTGTCAACAGATCTAATGTTTATTTTTGTCACTTTATTGTCGGAATGTGAGCTCCATGTGGGAAAGGATTCTGTCTGCTGTGTTTGCTGCTGTATCCCTGTGCCGTCCATGCTAGCTGCTCGATAATAGTAAATAAGTTCAAAAATGTTCTTTATATTAAAATTCAAATTCAACTTAATTGTCTTTACGTTTTTCAGTAATTCATTGTTCCATTCTTTACAGAAAACTTATTTTTTCTGAATATACAATTTATGTAGGAAATTTGGAAAATACAGTAAAGAAGAATGTGGAAAACCAGCCATTCAGAAATAATTATTTGCTAACATTTGGAAGACTGTCCTGATTTTAAAAAAATAATCTATTCAAAAATATATTTTTGGTTTATCTAAAATCAAGTAGATTATTAATCTATTTTACTTGTTTTTATTTTTCAGATATTTGTCCATTATTTTGAATGAATGAATGAACACAATTAATTTAACTATTTTCTATCATTGACTGTTTTCAGTGCCTTTTTTATTAAAATAACATGACAATAAACATCCATCAGCATTTCTATGGTTATCCCACGTGGTGAATAACTTAAACTGAAATTTCTTATTGAAATGGTATATTCATTTTTAAGGCTCTTTATTAATATTTTTAATTAACTATAATGTTGCTATTTTAAGTTTTACTTCTCTATTCTTATCCTTATGATGATCACATCATATCTCATGGCTATAAATCTATATGCTAATGATTTCCAAATGTGTATCTACATTCCCGATTTCTCCCTGACTTCCAGATTCATATAACTATTTGAATAATTGTCATTTCTACCTGAATGCCTAATTACCAACTTAAACTTGGAATGTGCAACACTGAGCTCCTACCGTTTTATTCCACAGGAACTGCTCTGCTCACTGTCTTCCCCATCACAGTTAATGACCAGTCTGCCCTTCTGGTTCAGTAGAAAACCCTGATCATCATCTTTGACTCTCTAGGAAGGCAACAGTTAGCAGCAGGCCTGCAATCTGTTTGTCCCTTAACTCCTCTGGGAGAGAAAGAGATGACCCAGTTGACATTTGTAAACATGCCAATGACAATCTTAGCAAATATGCAAACAGTATTTACTAGTGGGAGAGTCCTTATCTAAAGTATGCTTTTAGTAGGATGTATCTGGCCTGTCTACAATTATTTATGTTGGAAAAACTATGACACAACAACAACAAAAACTTTGAATTTATGAATTTGTAAGGCATGGCTCCATGAACATTATCACGTTATGTAATTAAAGAGATATAAAAAAGGAGGCTTCAAAATTGAAATGACTCCTGTGAAAGCAATGTATCACATATATTATTTAAACCTCTCATGTTGTATCTGAACCAGAGCATGTCATCATGCATGAAAATAACATTTTACAGAGACCTGCACTGAGTTTCACACGTTCCCAAGGGAAGAATGGTTGGCTTGCATTTAGTTATTACTTGTATCCATGAATTATTGGCAAAGTTGATACTAGATAAGACCTATAATTCATCTTGAGTCTGCTTTGGCAATCAGAACCTTGATTTTATCTCCACATCTACAGTCAATACATCCTCTGGATCTAACTTCAAAATGCATCTGCTAGTCTCCTACTTCTCTCTCCAGTTCCCAGAGTGCTATTCATCATCTACTTCCTAGACTTATTCATTAATTTTCTAAGTGGCATCCTTACTTTTTATTTCAACCTCTTTCATTGTTCTCTACACAAGAGTCACAGTCATAATCCTTAAAAAATGCAAATGGATCACATCAGGCTTTTGTTCTAAACCTTCCAAATGCTTCCCTTCTCTCTCAGAGTAAAAGCCAAGTTCCTTTCAAAGAACTACAAAGTCCTGTGTGATGTGCAACCTCTCTCCCCTTCACTTTCCTGAACTCATTTTCTATTGCTTTTCCCCAGAGTCACTCAGCTCCGGCCACACTGGCCATCTTAATCAAACTGTAATTCCACCATCAATATTTCCTATCCATTTTCCTTGCTTTGTTTTCCCTTAGCAATCAGCATCCTTTAATATGCCATATATTTCCTTACACATTTCTTATCTGTATCTCCCAGTACAGTGTAAGCTTCCTGAAAGCAGGGGTTTTTGTTATTTGTTATTGCTGTATCCTTTGTTGTTATTTTTAGATTCCAGAAAAGTGCTTAATATAGAGGATGGTACTCAATACACTTGGATATAAAGTGCATTCCTGTGACATGGGGAGGGGTTGATGAGTTAGTTCTGGGTAGCTCTCCATCATGCCTTGAATGTGGGCGCTCCAAGTCCAAGTTGACTGAACACCTCATGACAAATACATTGACTTTATAGATGACTACTTCCATGTTCTTCCATTGGGAGTCATGAGATTTTATTCCATTTCCTCTCTACTAATCACATTTCTTTGAAGCATTTTGAATGTTAACAATATCAAAAAGAGGAGTTGTGAAGATATTTTTCAGATTCTTATAGGCTTGATACATGTCTATAGTTTTCAGAAAACTTTCACTGGCTCCATCACATTTAAGATAATTACTCTTCTTTTGTTTCTCCCCTTGTATTTTTATTTTCAAAATTTAAATATCATTTATTTTTTAATAGTTAATATGTTCACATGGTTAAAAATTTAGAGTATACAAAGCTAATTATTGAAAACTTTCCCTCACATTTCTTCATTTTAATCATCTCCCCTCTCTCCAAAATCATCTGCATAATTAGCCCATTGCATAATCTTCCTGATACATCTTTGCATGTGCATCTAGATTCTCCCATATTCATTTAGACTCATAATTATATAAATGGGAGATATCATGCATAGTGACCTGTAATTAGCTTTGTTCACTTTACTATTTTGGAGATATTTCTATATACGTATGTAGAGAATTACATATTCATTTTTTATGGCTGTATTTATGTCCCATGGATGTACCAATTGAATCAGATAGCTATCGATGGAAATTGAAGGATTTCTGGTAAGTCATTGTTTTTATTTCTCTTTCATCACTAGTTTAAGACAAAAGAGGCATCTATATGTAGCAAATGGTCCTATAATTTGCCTTCCCATGAAAAACCAATCAATAAAAATAGAAAAAAAGCAAAACCTTAAATTTAAGATAATTTATTTTGAGATCCTGGAAATTTTGCTAGTGCTTATTTTCATGGTTGATGTGTAATTACATACAATATCTAATCTGAACTAATGCTAGGATATTGACTGTAGGCTAGAATTATATCCATTCCAATACAATGTTCTGCATAGTCTCAGGAAATTATTACCACTAAATAAATAAAGTCAGCTAAACAATAGAAGACAGTCAATCTATGGGCTTGACACAGAACTAAGAAACTTCTTTATAATTCAAGTATAGCTTTTAAATTCTGAGAGTATTTTAACTACTTCACGATTCATAGCAATTAATCTGTTATGGAATTGTACTCACTCCATATTAATCCAGGGAGCCAGAAAGTTCCTGGTGATGATAACAGCAGTTCTTTTACATGGTGGTTATTGTTAAGTCTCTTTCTTTTTTTCTCAACCCAGCAACTTGCATTTATTGAACATTAAACTTGGGCAAAGCACCCTGTCTTTAAGGATTTAAAGATAAGCTAGAAAGATGAATTTGAAGCATAAAAAGGATACCTAGAATATAGGACATTACATAGATCTGTTATATAAATGGAGCCCATGCACAAAATAAAGAGAAAGTGCACTGGAAATTTTAACACAAGGAAGGCAATCACAATTTCATAAGTGTCAACAAGTAGTGGACACCCAGGAATATGACACAATGCTAGAGAGCTTGTACGATTTCTAAAATTGGAATTCAGATAAAAAAGCACTCTAGATTAAGGTGGTCAGTGATGATATTATGAAAACTGAGTAGGCTTTTGAAGAGAAATTGGGTGGGCATTTAACATAGGAGGCCTTTCTTGGAAATGAGATGACTTAAGGTATGCAAGAGAAAAAGTAAATAAACTACTTTGGCCAAAGCATGGAATTTGTGTCTGGAAGCAGGGAACGATGCTGCTGGAAATGCAGGTTGGAGATCACACTGACAGCGTAGTGTGCCAATCTATTATATTTTGACATTATGATATAAAACGTATCAGCTATCGGAACCTTAAAGAGTCTACCATGATAAAAACTTAACAGTAAGGTTGTTTACGTTTACAAGTGTTCAGGATTCAGCAATAGCCTGGTAGCAAAGAGATGGGAAGCCTCATGGCAACCAGGTACTCTGAAGATCTTGATTTGAAATTTAAGGACGCCTGACTTTTCCACAGATAGTCACACATGAACGCCTACCTGGTAGTTCACTGCTTGTCAACACTTTTGTAATAGTTGAGTCAATCCATGAGGTTGGGTAGAAAGAAAGATTATGAAGAGAAATTTAAGAATTTTTAGTGGCAGTATGTCGAGAACCTTAACTTTAAAATCCATGAAACAATCTACACATATGCTATAGTCATTAAAATCATATACAGTTATATTTGCGGTCCTACAGTTTTGCCCCAGAAACATCCTAATGATTGCATTCTTGGGACAGTCTGGTTGCTTTTATTAGGACATTCTGTTTACCATCTCCTGTCTCTCTTTTGGAGATGCCTGAACCCTCTGACTATTGTAAGGCTTTCTGTGATAGGTACTCATCTCACCCTGTGTTTTTCTTTATGTTGATCCTAATCATTGTACCTATGGAAAGATTGGTGAAATGCCTTTAATGTATAGTATCTCCATGACTTAAATGTGAACTTTACCACCTGTTTACTGCCTACCACAAAGGAGACATTTAATAAATGTTCCTTCAATGAATGAATAAACTACCCATGGTCCTTTGCCTTTTGCTTCTATTGAAAGAGAAAAATGGGATGTACAAGTGATATAAGACAAGTTTTATTTCACTAGGATACTTAAAACTTCAAGGAACTAACACTTAAGAGTTTAGAGCAGAAATTAGGCTCTAGAGTCTTACCATAAATGTCACATATAATTCATTCATATACTTGTCTCAAACTCAACACTACTTTGAAGGCTAGACGCAAGGCACTTCAAGATAAAATTCTGGGTATTTAATTACTGCAAGAGCAACCCACTGGTGGCTCAACCTCATTGACATTATTTTACTGCTATAGAAGAGTGAATTAATATTTCTGAGAGCTGTCTTTAGGGGCAAAACGGTTTCAAAATTTGGAAAACATCTAACTGGTTTTATATTTACATTACAAACTATAAACTGTTTCACAATGTTTAAAACATTGGTTTGGTTTTGTAAAAAAATTGTATTGGTGCTTTTTTGCCCTGCCTGGGTGGCTCAGTTGCTTGGTAAGTTGTCCTATACACCAAAAGGTTGTGGATTCGATCCCCAGTTGGTGCACATACTGGAGGCAACCAATCGATGTTTCTCTCTCTCTCCGTCTACCTTCTTCTCTCTAAAAATCAATAAAGATATTCTCAGGTGAGTATTAAAAAATGTATTGGTGTTTTTTTTTTCATTTTGGTTTAGTACTATCTTTTAAGTCTGAACTTCAAGCTAAAATCAGGAAAAATTTAAGAACATATTTAAAAGCTTAAAAGGAAAAAAAACTGAAAATTGAGATTTGAAAACTAGAAAGTTACTAGATATCTTATGTATTAGTATTTTAAAAATTATAATATTAACTAGAGGCCTGTTGCACAAAGAGATTCGTGCAATAGGCCTTCCCTTCCCTTGGCTGCTGGAACCAATTTTCCTCTGGCATCCCGGACCCAGGCCTTTGCTCTGGCTGGGCTCCAGCCCGAATCCCCCCTGCCCCCTACCATCAGGCCTCGTGGCTCTGCTAATCCCTTGGCTGTGAGGTCTCCCGGCTCCACTGATCCCGGGGCCGTGAGGCCTCACTGCTCGGCCAGCTTCGGGGCCCTTTGGCTTCACTCCACCACTTGGAACCTACGTATGCAAATTAACCGCCATCTTTGTTGGCAGTTAATTTGCATATCACCCTGATTAGCAAATGGGAAGCGTAGCAAAGGTACAGTCAATTACCCTTTTTGTCTTTTATTAGATAGGATTGCAAAGTGATTAATATAAGGTTTTGGAATTTTTAGTTACTGAACCTTTTTCTATTTGTTTTCATTTACCATTTAATAGATTTGTTATCAGAAGGAAAAAAGAAATTAGTTCAAGATATCCACCATAAGGAGTTTCCTTTTTAGTTCTGTAAATTAAAGACCCATTTCCATTCACTTTCTCCACACAAGTTTATTTTATGATCACTGCTCTTTAATTTATTGACCTCTATATAGCATAAAATTGTTCAACTCATTGGTTCTTTACATGTCAATTTTAAAAGATCATCCTATTATTTTACTTTAGGAATTTAGCAGCAAACCAATAAATAATCTAATTATTCTACATATTTAATATTTTCACCATCCCAGATGGTATGATAGACCTACTATCAAAGAATTGTGGTTCAAACAATTATTAAATAGCCTGTAAATACTTCATAAATCTCTTTCTATGAATCATTCTTCAATAACTTTTTCTACTCTCACCCCAGGAATAAGTTAAAATCAGGAAGTGACTTGAAAGTTCCAATAACATTAGCCTAAAGATAATCAGCCATATTCATCTTTAGATTTATGTACTAGTAATGTATTCACACAACAAATATACACACACACACACACACACACACACGGCTATGAGCAAACACTCTTGCCTTTATTACAAGGACAGCATGGGCATTTTCCTCCTACTACGTTCTATCTGGGAACCTAGTACTGCACAGAGCCTCTTAGATGCTTATAGTTACTCTAGTGATGGCTATAGCCAGACCATCCACATATGCTCAAGAAAAAACCCCACAACTCATAAAACAAATATAAAGGACGAAAATTTTTTTCCAGAGATCATACTAATGACATCCCAGAGAAATGTTTCCTCGCTATTTTTCATTTAAAAGTGGTGAAATAAAGCTGGGGATAGTGAAGCCATAATTGAGAGGTGCCACTACAGAAGGTCAATGTGTAATTTCTAGCCATTATTTAACTGGCATTGAACAATTTCTGAAGAATTATTCTTGCTTTGTCGTCTCTACAAATGCCGGCTTGGTAAATAAACTCATCAGATTTTCCATCTGTTAAGATGAGAGTGACAAAGGCTGAGAACGCCTTTACAAAACTGCATCTTCTGTCCTGAGAGTTCTTACAGGCTTTTAGCAGGAACTATTAAATCATTCCTGTGAGGCTATTTTGACATGTAGTGGAGTTGTTTTTCTCAAAAAAATTCAGATGCAAGAAGGGGAAATGATGTTTCCATAGCAACAAAAGCCATCATGAGTGTAGACCATAAACTTGAAAGACCATCACATTTCTCCTTCTCTTGGAACTCCACTTCTTCCCTCTGAGCTCATTCTCAGCATCTATCTCTTAGACTGTCTCACATGCGTTCATGAGCACATGAGCACAGTTGCGCGCGTGCACACACACACACACACACACACACACTCATTCCTTATGCACCTCCCCCATTCCCTAAGATTTTACTTAAACTACTCCTAGTAGTAAAGCAGATAATCAACTTAATTTAACTATGGTACCTACAGGTTTCAGCCAAGCCACACATTCTCACTTGGTTTGCTTACTTCCTCCATCTAAATTTTTCTTTTGCTGCTCTTTGTTGGGAAAGGAAAAAAGCATAGTTTCGTTTATCCTTTAACTGAGAGCTTTGAGATGCTTTCATAAAACATTATTTTTTCTCTTACTCTTTATAAAGCTCATATCTTTTGTATTTTTAGATATTGAAGAATAAAAAACATGCATACTTATGTGCTTATAAAAATGAACAATTTGGCTGTTTATGCCATTAAAATGACCCATTCAAATAAAAACCTTTTATTTCTAAGCAACTACTTCTAGTGTTTATATATGTCAATCATTTTATTCAGTAAATACTTCTCTACTGCTAAATCCTTGATCTCATAATACCAAATAAACTAGATTGCTGTCTTACTACTCTGACTGATGTTTTTCCCCTCTTCCAATAAATAAAACCCAATAGTACTGCCTTTTAAAAAACCATTTCTGGGCCAGTGCCTACAAGGAAAACATGATGATTTTTATCACAGAATATAAAACTGAGATTTTAAGAATTTTTCATTTGAAACACAATGATAGTTGTGTCAAATAGTAAAAGCACATACAAGCAGTGCAGTGAGAATTTTGCATTTGCTAAGAAATTTAGCCAATTTATTTATGGAGTTGAGAAAGACAAAGGCAGGTTAATTAAAAGCAAGGAGATTATCATCATGTTGCAATTACGAGAAAAACATAGTTCCTTTACTTTAAAACAGAAGCAACAAATAAATTCAAAAGTACAACCACCAAGTAAAAAAAAAAAACCAACAAACAAAACCAAAACACCCAAGAACAACCCATAAAATTTCCTACACACTGACCAGGCTATTTTATAACTATTTTAAATGGAGATACAACCTTCATCTCCTATTTAAAATTTAAATACAATTGGGAGAAGTAACAGACTGATTTAAAGTCATATGAAATAAAAAGACTAATGGTGGATCCTTTCCTGAGAGCAGGTTTTAGTAGGGGCAGGATGGTAGGAGTCTGGGAGGAAGAGGAAAGAAGAGAATAAGGGGCCAGGAAATTGACCTTATATATTAGTGGTTCTCAACCTTGGCTGCGCATTAGAATCACCTGGGAATCTTTTTAAAATCCTGATTTCTGGGCCTCACCTTCCGGAAATTCTGTTTCTTTGTTACTAATGTTGTGGCCACACCCCATAACAAACAGAATTTCCGGAGGATGAGGCCCAGAAATCAGGATTTTAAAAAGATTCCCAGGTGATTCTAATGTGCAGCCAAGGTTGAGAACCACTGTTATATATGAACCTGATCCCCTTCAGAAAGTTGCTTGCAATCAATCTTGAAATTCCAAATAACATCTATAACACATCAACTTTCACACACTTTCCCTTTTTATTTCCCAGAATAACTAGCTCATCCCTTTTTTTATATTAATACTAGGGGCCCAGTGCACGAATTCGTGCATCTTGAAAAGAACTGTGGGCCACGAGGCTGAGGTGAGCATAGGGGCAGGTCTTGGTCCATCCTCTTCGCCCTCACCCTGCCCCTCCCGCCACGGCCCCTGGTCCTGTCTACTGGCAGCCTTGCTTATGCTGCCGCGGCTCTCACGTGCTGACGGCGCCGGCGCTGCTGGCATCAGTTGACTGTGTGGAGCAATTGAGGTTGGCGCCAGCAGCGGGTGTGAGTGGGGCCAGAGCCGGCAGCAGGTGCAAGCACCAGGCAGGACCATGATGCACGGGAGCAAAGAATTTTCAGTAACCACCAGAGGCTTGCCCCAATGACAGCGAACAGCACCCCACCTTGGTCTGGCGTCCCTGCTCACCTTCTCCACCATCTCCCCGCAGCTGATGCCCACCATGTTTCACAGGCGACCCCTGGTGGTCAGCTCCCATCATAGCGACTGGTTGTTAGGTTGTTCCACGTTTGGTCTATTTGCATATTAGCATTTTATTATATAGGATGTTTTGTGCTAGGCAGTTAGATAGACATAAACAGAGCAAGAACGATGGGCCAGGTACAGAAGGTCACCAGGGCTCAAAGCTTCAGGTGCCTAGCAAGGGGTAAAACTGGTAAAACCTCACCCCCAGGGAAACCTTTCCTCCCCTTGCAAATCACTGATCATTTAGTTAAGACCCCCTGACCTTTCATATCACTGGTCATGTGGTTCAAACCCTCCCTTGACCCTGGCGTGCTGTTAATCATGAGGGTTAGACCCCTTTGGACGCTCTATCCATTGAGCCCAAACAGGTATGATTCCTTGCCTCTCTCTTTCTCCTAAGCTCAAAGGGCCCTTCTTTTGCCTCTGTAACTTGTTTCCTGAGCCCATTTCTTCTATGGCTCAGTTCTTCTATCTTTGTGACTTTCTAAATAAACTTTCTCTTATAGTTTGAGTCTTGCCTTTGAATTTTTTCTGAGCCAGAACTTAAGTACCAAGGTCTGCACTGACTTCACCGGTGTAACACCTGGAGCTGTTTCACCAACAGTTTTTCCATTCTTTATACATCTAAACTGCTTTCAGCTCACTCTTTCTGGTAGGTTCCCTACAAAGCATAAAAAGATATTTGAAAGAAATGAATTCTAGGTCATAGCAGAGAGAGCAGGAACCACAGCTGACTGTACCAATTTTATAAATCCCTTCACTTCCATACATCTTTTTATTAACATCCTTACTGAAGTGTAGTGAGTCATTGCTTTTTGCTATGTATTAATTCTTACACATAAAAAAAAGTCCTATCAGGGAGCTATTGAAGAGGCTATCAAATATTGGCAGGCTCTGCTCTTAACACCATAATAACCATGTCTTTCTGCTGGGTTTTTGGAACCAGAACATCAACATGTCCTAAAAAAACAACAACCCTGCATTAATAAATACAACCTTTGGTGATGAGAAAAAAAACTAACAAAACAAAACAAAAAACCCTACACTTAGGTCCAGAGAATTTCTGCAAATGGAGCAATACTGCAAACCGCTCCCCCAAAGCATGTGGAGCCCTCACATCCTCAACATGTCAATATTGCGCCTTGTTATGAAATGGAAGCAGCCAGGAAGAGCAAGGAGGATGAAGAAATTGCACTGTTAGTTTGAAGCCTAACATTTAATTTTAGTCTTTCAAACTTGTCAACACTTTTTTCACAAAGACAGATTTCAAAACATTAAAATATCTTTAATGGATAGTGTAAAACTATCATACTCTTCTAGGATACTACTAATTCTTAAAAGCACAGATCTTTCATTATATCTGGTACAGGAAACATCACCAGTTGGGAACCTTGTAAACCCGTGCTCTCAATCACCCAAGACTGCTGTCTCTAGGGCAGTGGTTGGCAAATTGCGGCTCGCGAGCCACATGTGGCTCTTTGGTCCCTTGCGTGTGGCTCTTCCACAAAATACCACGTGCGGACATGCACATACAGTGCAATTGAAACTTCGTAGCCCATGCGCAGAAGTCAGTTTTCGGAAAGGAGATAGACGAAACAAGTATACAAGACGAGTGTGGATGGGAGAGTTGGAAGGGGTTGACCTCAGCGAACGTACCTCAGTCAGATTGAGGACGTTTTTAGCAAAGGCCAGCTTAGGAGTACCCTAATTAAGTTAATAACAATGTAGCTACCTATATAGTTTAAGCTTAAAAAATTTTGCTCTCAAAAGAAATTTCAATCGTTGTACTGCTGATATTTGGCTCTGTTGACTAATGAGTTTGCCGACCGCTGCTCTAGGACTTCATGGCTTTAGGAGCCCCCATGACCCTTCTCTCAGCCCCATGGGTTTTGTTTGTTTCTGCAGTATGTACCCCCCTAATCTTTTTGCTGCATTTGGCATCTGAGAGCCTCCTTTTCTTGGCCATGCCTCTTTATACAGCTTTTAAGGACAGACACTATCCTGTTTTCCCTGACTTCTCCTCCATTTTCTCTGACTTTAACTATGGGTATGACCCAAGGGTGACTCCTTAATTCACTCTTGCTCTTTCTATCCCTTTTGTCTTTTAGAAATTTAATGTGGTCTGAAGCAGAACTGCAAAAGAGGGAGATTCTTTCCAGCAGCAAAATCCTCCATTTTCGTAGCTGGTGACTGGTACAGTTGAGCAGCATGACTTGAGACAGATTTCAAATGTAAAATGTGACTATTTTTAGAATACCTTAGGCACACTCCCATTTTGGGGTCTTTGCTCTTCCTTTTCCTCCTTCCTAGAATGCCCTTCCTTCAGAGCACTGGCTCACTCACCTTCCTAAAAACCTTTGTTCAGATCCCCCTTCTCAATGAAGGCCCCCTGACCAACAGTTCTATTTAATATCGCAAACTTCTGCACTTTCCATCTTGATTTCTCTTACTCTAGTCAAATTTATATTTTTTTCTATAACATTTCCAAATTCCAACATATTATATATATTATATAAGTGATATATATATATGTATGTTATTGCTCCTTATGTTTTTTTCCCCTGATAGAATATATACTCTATTTTGTTCAATGATGTCCCAGCGGCCTAGAACAGTGACTGGCACTTAGTAGATGATTAATCAATATTACTTTAATTGAGTTGGAAAACTTCCCTATATTTTCCACTAACTTTCTTTTTTTCATTTTACTGCCAACAGCCTACTCCAGGTTGCCTCTCATGGTAATTAGCCACTTAGCATGCTAATTGCATTTCCTCTTCCCCCCTATTTTTAATCCATTTCATTTACTGCTGGCTGATTGTCTTCTTCAAACCCAAGTTTAGCTTCTCATTATCCTCAGGAACCTTCACTGTAAAGTCAAGTCAAAACTCTTTATTCTAGAACTTGAGGCCCTGCTCAATATGACTTACCAATCACATCCAGCCTCATTTGCACTCACTCCTCAATTAACTCTAGTCAAGCTGGTAATGGCTTTTTCCATTTAAGAAAATTCATTGACCTCCTAATCCCAGGTCCTATGTGACATTAAACTAATTTACTATCCATTTAGGCAACATGAGCTAGAGAAATGTGCATTTAAACAACAACATTTGTACTGAAGCAGAAATTCAGGTCACAGAAGAAAGACATTTGGCTGACTTATTCAGGTATATGTGGTCCCACTACTGAAATAGATCTCACCTCCACCTTTCTTCTGAATAAGCAAATCATACTAATTTGCAAAGATTCAAGCTCAACTTACTCTGATTAATTCTCTGCCTTTTAAAAGCCATATTTTTCAAAGAAACATAAATAGTACATGTTTTGTCCTTCTACAAATATTCTGATGTGCTTTTCCACTCTTTCTTTCCCCTCTCCTTAAGAAACACTGATTTACAGGCTACACATGACTTTTTATCCCCAAATATCGATGAGCCTCTTCTCCCAGGAGGAATCCCTTACCTCAACACCTGTATCTGACTTGAGAGCAAAAGCCTGGGAAGGGATGGAGGGTTTATACTTTGGGTTGGTGAGGAAGCTGGAATCCCCAAATGGACCATTCTTTTACTGTCATCTCTAAATGTTTCAAGATCTTATTTTCTCACCACTTTCCATCTCAACATGAAGGTTGTTAAAAATGATAATGAGTCTTTTGGTTTCTGCAGTATTGCCTTACATCTGCCACTAAGGCTTAAGTGGCTCTTCTAGAAGGAACTCCCAAATATTCCTCCTCCTGTTACTCTTCCCCTCCTCTGAACTTCTACTTTATTCACTATTATATACACTGAACATTCTAGAATTTGACATTATTTTGCCTTCTCTTGTTTTTTTTTGTTTTGTTTTGTTTTTTTTGGGTTATATATTGATCACTGCAGAAATCTTATAGATGTAAATTGTCTTGCTGACAGCCATGGTTGTCAACTCTTGCTAATCAATAAAGCCACCAGTACAGCATTTGAAAAATTCACAATTGAGGGGCTGTGCTCAGACCTGCAGAAACTGAATTACTTTCCTAATTTCTAAGGAATCGACATTTTCAAAAAGCCTCCCAAATGATTCTGATGATCAGCCAGATGTGGGTGGGGACCTGGCCTCTAGGGAAGGGATGGGTACTACTTTAGATAGTTAGCCTGGGGCTAATAGTAGCATAATCTCAAAACATCTTTTGCCTGAAAAATTATTTATTTTTAACTAATAAGGATTCATGACTAAATGTCTGATTCTTAATATTACTAAATCACCTAACCTAGGATTTAGAGTCTAGCACTTGAATTTATGAGTACCATATAATACCTAAGAGAATTTTAGAGTTCAAAATGCCTAAAATTTCACTACATATACAGCATATTTTATATGGAAAGAGCCATATATCATATATAGCTATAGATTCTCATTTTTCTTTTGACATGACATTATGTTAGATACTTCCTAATGTCATCATTCTTCAAAGCAGTGAAAATAATATTCCATTAGGATGAGAGTTCTGGTTAATTTAATCATTTTCTCATTTTTGGACCTCTTGGGTATTTGTCATTTCTCCTATAACTGTGAATATCATAACTGATAATTTTGAAATAAATAATTCATTTAATATTGAAATAATTGTATTCTGTCTATTTAGAAAATACTTATTCTATTTACAAAATATGCATTTCATTTCTTTTTTAGCAGTCCTAACCTTGAACACAATTTTTGCAATGGTCTCTCCAATTAGTTTGTTTTCTCATTTTCAAATTCTTAGAATGTCTCTATCAACTACACCATGGTAAGGAGCCATGGAGTTACTCAATTCTGTTGGCACATTGTCTTGGTTCCTATATTTGGGCCTGATCCCAACTATCACACATTCTCAGGGGTACTTTCTAACATCAACCACACTGCAGGGAGGAGATGTATAAATGGCACAAATCAGTGTTCTTTAAAGTGTAGCCTACAGGTCACCTGTAATAGAATAATCTGGGTGCTTCTGAAAACTGAAGGATCACGGACCTTTCAAATTACTCAAACGCTTAGGTGTGGGCTCTAAGAGAAGGACATTTAAACAAAGCCTCAAGATAATGTTTATGCATACTGATGTTTGAAAAGCCAGTCTTCCATATACTAGAATATCAATGATTGAGGAACCCAGATCTAAGGTACAGCCAATGCCAATACACCTCTGTATCATTCTACTTCTCTATAAAATTTGTATATAAACTTAAACGGTGATCGCCAATTTCTTTTCTTCTCTGCTCCATCCTTCCTCCACTAGAGTGCATCTTTTTTACAAAGTAGAGAACATGTCGATTTTACCGGTCAAGCTCCTCTGGATCCCCTTTTTACTGGACTCTGACTGGGGTTCTCTTCTTGGCCTTCTTAATCCAGCTACAGCGAGAACTCTATGCCCTCATTTAGGGAAAATCCTCTCTCACTTGATATCTGATCACATTTCCCATCCCCCATTCCCTACAGCTATTACCCTGGTTGCCCTCAATAAGAATCCTGGGGAGTCAGTGTAACAAGGATCCGCCAGCTTCTTAGCAATTTTCAGTCCACTGATTCCCTCAGTGGCTATAACTGTCCACTTGTCCTAGCTGTATTCAGAGTTGAGTCCAATCTCTCCCTACAGTATAACTCTATCTACTGCACTAGTCCCTCATGAAGAAAGTCTTCTTTTCTTTCTTGAATCATTTTCATAAAATATTTTTCTTTAACATTTGTTTTAAAAATAGGAATATGAACGGAATAGGCCTTATATTGGAGAAAATAACCGTCTACTATGAAAGTTTATCTCATAAGAATTATTTATAAAGCAATACAACCAAATCTAAACAGAAACATGTACCAAGCCAAAAGAAAAATTACTATAATTTGAGAGGATTATGGAGAAGTTCTTCCTGTGGTTATAGCTGCATGGCTGAATTTAACTACATACAAAAATTAGAAATGACTAAGTTGATGTAGCTTGTATATAATTAACACTGTTGTTCATGCCAAAAAGCTAGCTTTAAATAACATCAAGTATGACCTGTCTTAATATTAGGATCCATAAAATGCACTCATTTTGTTTTTAGAAACAAAAATATATTTGATATACTCTGCATGTTTTCATTTTAACTGTGTATTATTAGAATAGTCTTTGCCTATTATGACATCTTTCTATAGTAGAGAATAGTAATGCAAACTCCGAGGAGAAAGATTCATTTGATGTCAACCCCAAGAAGAAATTTATCTGCTGAGACGGACCCCCCATGGTTAACTGAGGGCCCAAATTTTATAAGTAATAAGAGCCTAACGGCCATTTGCTGACAGGGACTTCTCATGTATTCTGGTTACTGGGAAGAACCTCAGACTGAACACTCCCTGCTTCTCGCACTATGCTCTGCTGATTTACACAATCTAAGTCAATGATTTTAAGAAGTTCCTACTTTTTTCTTTCCATCAATAGACTAAGCCCTGCCCTAGCCAATCAGAACTGCTCCATAATAATGCTGACCAATCAGGATTGCATGATTCAAACAAATCAGAAATATACAAATTTGGATATCCCATTTACATAAAATGAACCTAATTGGGAACCTGGGCAGATACTTTGTTATAAAAGGCAGTCTGCCCTTTGTCTGGATAGAGCACAATTTGGGTTGCTACCTGAGTCTGTGTCTCTGGGCTGCAGCTCTCTTTGCTCAAATAAATGTGTGTTTTTTTAATTTTGTTATTACAGCCTAAAAATAATTTTGGTTTACAGTAGTTATGCACATATACATGCAGGTATACATACATATTTATCTCATTCAAGTGCATCACCACAGTGGATGTTGCCAGGGAAAGCTCATATACTTACTCAATGTCATTACCAAGTAAAAACTGAAGAAATTTCTAGTGGCTAAGTGTCCAGAAACTTTTGGACCATCAAATCTCCTTTGTAATTAATTGTATTAAAAACCTAATATAATGGCTAAAAATCAAAACACTGACAACACCAAATGCTGATAACACCAAATGCAGAGCAACAGGAACTCATTCATTGTTGATAAGTGTAGAAAATGGTGCAGTTATTTTGAAATACAATTTGGCGATTTCTTACTAAACTAAACATAATCCCATTCCTTGGTATATTCACAAATGAGTTGAAAACTCATGTCCTACAAACGTCTGCAGAAAAATGTTTATCGCACCTTTTTTCATAACTGTCAAACTGGGAAGCAACTAAGATCTTCTTCAATAAGGAAATGAATAAACAAAATGTGGTTTATCCACACAATGGAATATTATTCAACAATAAAAAAAATGAGCTATCTAACCACAAAAAGACATGGAGGAAGCTTAAGAGCATATTGCTAAGTGAAAGAAGCCAATACGAAAAGGCTGCATACTGTATGGTTCCAATTATATGCCATTCTTAAGACAAAACTCTGGAGGCAGTAAAGAGATCAGGGGTTGCCAGGGATTCTGAGGGAAGGGCAAATAAGGGAGCACACAGGACCTTTTTGAGGGCAGTGAAAATATTCTGTATAACACAATAACAACAGAAATATGTCATTATACATTTTTCAAAGCCTATATAATGTAGAATACAAAGACTGAACCCTATGTAATGGACTTTAGTTAATAATAATGTCAATAATTGTAACAAATGTATCACACTAATAAAATGTGTTAATAACAAAAATTTCATGTGTTTGGGGGGGGGTATGTAGAAGTTTGTAATTTTCAGTTAATTTTTCTGTAAGCGTAAAACTGCTCTTCAAAATCTGTTAATTAAAAAAATAAGAAAGCAAAACGTAAGGTGCAGGTTATGAAACCCAAACCAAAACAAGACAAAATCTTGGCAAAAGAAGACAGCTTCTAGAATTGTGACCAAAGGGCATTTTCCATGCGGAGACCACTGAGCATCTGAATTGTTACCTTTTATTCTTGAGGTAGTTACTGTGGTGGTAGCTGTGACAACATTAGAATAAGGCACAGGACAAATACCAGAGAGCACCCGGGCCCCATTAGCCTGAAACCTATGATTCTGAATTACTCAGTATGGGTTTGAGTCAGTCCCCACATCTGTTGACCCCTTAATCATTTTTTGAATGACTACTAAGTTATAACTAAACCAGGACTTAGCAAGACCAGACCAAATACCTGGTATTAAAGGGAGGCCTACACTATACAATTACCGCAGACCATGGGAGTACTGGGACTGACCCTTGGGGCAGATTTTGTCTATGTCACCTTCCCCAGAGCCCTAGGACAACAAGGAGTCCTGCCACAGTTGAGATGCCTCCTGGGTCCTTCAGGAGAAAGCTCACAGACAGGAAGGAGGAAAAGGTTCTCAGTGTAAGTTTCTCAATATTGAAATAGAATTAGTGAAATCAGAGATTCTGGGAAACCTTTAGGTAAAATGGATGTCACATGAAAATTTAGGACCCAAAGTATCTTTTCTTTTCCTAAGAAAATCTCTTAACGCTGAGTCCAGTCATAGAGATGCACAAACAGCAGGCGACACTTGAGGGCTTTCAAAAAGGAAAGCTTCTTTTGCTCCCCAGCTGAGCTCCTCCAACTAACGGTTTTTAGATGTACCAGGATCCAATCCCTCCAGCCCTGGAGCTGCCAGGGATGTGAGCCAGAAGATGTTCACCGAGTGCCCATGGAGAGAAGGGCCAGAGACACTCGGGGGAGAGTCTCTGCCAACAACGCTGGAATCCCAGTGGCTACACTGGTGCTTTGCAATTCCCACTGTTCCCACATACCATCTACTCCACACAAGGCTAACGTTTGCCAAGGAATTATTGCTGAACACTTCACAGGAACCGTATAAAGCATGAGCTACTACAAAGTTCTAACCAAATTTATAGTGCCCTTAATACTGATAATATTGCCTATTTTTGCATCACAGTTCTGCTCATTTTCTTTTAAATGCTCACCAGAGGATATGTTAGAGAGAGAGAGAGAGAGAGAGAGAGAGAGAGAGAGAGAGAGAGAGAGAGAGAGAGAAAGAAACATCAATGTGAGAGAGAACATTTGATCGGCTGTCTCTTGTATAGCACCTAGCCAGGGCAGTTTTGTTCATTTTCAAAGTCTACAAACCAAAAGTAGGAATCAGCTGTTACCTTATAATGAAAACTTCTTTACTCGTCTCAGGGTAAAACATCGGTATCTTCACCCAATCCCTCCGCTCCAGGACTGAACAGTTCTTGAAGTGCCTCTACCAGGTCTAAGGGGAAATAAAAATATATAAATAAACTTCTTGGTATGCTTCGGCTAACTCTACTTGAAGTTATTTAGATGATCTTTTTGGCATTTCATGAAATTTCCACGTATCTTGCATGAGACTATTTTGTACAAAATAATCAGCACTTGAACACAATTTTTAAAAATAATTCTCTTGCTTTAAATCATTTATAATTTCCCCCTTATCCACCTTTGAATGAATAGTGTCATTGCCTGTTATAATGTCAGAGAAACTATTTCCCACTGTTATTGACTTACTTTCCCTCCATCACAATTTTATTCTTTATCTCATAGTAAAAACAAATGTTTCTGCAATAGAAGTTGAAAGTTGTTAGGTTTAAACAGTCCTAACTGGGGCTTCACTAAGACTGTTTTATTGCTTTACTTACTATGAAATTTACTAATACATTTTGGTTCCTAATCTCCAATGACTTTTTTTTTTAACCTAAAAATCCCTACTGGAGCCCAAAGAACTCCCATCAGGTCTATAATAATATGACCTGAGCCAGTGACAAAGGGTGCTCTGCCAGCATATTCTATAAGATAGCCTTCCTTCACCACAAAGGTTTAGGCATTCTTTTTTGGAACTAGAAAAAATAAATAGATAAAAAAGCTTTGGTAGTCTATCAGAAACTTCTCTAATTCGATGAATTCTTCTTCTGCAGGCTTTACTGGGCAAGCCTCATCCTGCTGCCTGTAAACTGACTACTATTCTTTGCAAACCTCCTTCATAGTTCTACCCAAATACCACCCTCTACCCTCCAAAGAATTATATGTTGCTGAAAATATCTTTTAAAGCAGACTTTCAGTAGTGGAAATACAGTGGGGCCTTGACTTACGAGTTTAATTCGTTCCATGACCGAGTTCGTAACTCAAATTACTTGTATGTCAAATCATAAAGTGAACGAGTGAGACACGTGATGCTGGGCTGATGTTGTGGCGTTCACTGTGACGTTCACTGCGCCAACTAGCGGTGGGGTATCTGAAGCTGGCTCGTAACCCGAATTTTAGCTTGCAACTCAAAGCAAAAAATCGGCCGAGAGATGGTTCGTATCTCCAAAAACTCGTTAGTCAGGACACTCGTAAGTCAAGGCCCAACTGTACCTAATTTGAGAGCTTTTCTTAACCTCTGCAGTCTGTGTGGCACCAGTGTACCTGAAAGGGCGAGGGCTACACCCTCCATCTTGCCCCAAATCCTCCATGTTAGGGCAGCAGCCACGTGCTCAGCAAGCACCTTCTTCCCGGAAGCCCAAGCCTCTGCTAGCCACGCCCAGGATTTCTTTAAACTAACCAATGACAATCAAGGGACATGCGCGTCATAGATATGACCACATCCTGTGTAACAAGACCCTACTTGCACCTGGCCAATCGGCAGGGCCCACAGTCATCTCTCCTCCCCTCACTCCACCCTCCTATTAAAACCCCTTTTTTCCCACGGGGCTGGCACTCTCGTCTCGCCGTTTTGTCGGTTGAGGCTGGGAGCCAGACCCGCGTCTATAATAATAAAGACTCTCTGCTTTTGCATCGGACTTGGCTGGCTCCCGGTTGGTCTATCGGGAATCTTGAAATCTGGGCATAACATACCCACAGAACAGTCTGGAGGATAAGGGAAAGCAATGGCAGAGTGCTTTAGCTCAGACAAATCAGGACACTGGCCATGCCACCTGCTCTAAAACATGCCCCTCTGGACTGGCTTGGTTTGTCAAATGATCTGCATATGGAGGGCTCAGAGTACCATTATATGAATTGAATGGTACTTCTAAACTCTACTTCTAGAATAAAATTTGTGCAAGGGGCTCGGCCCTCACGGCCACAGTGGCTTTCTTCAGCCCTCACTGCCCCAGCTTTGTCCGGAAGGTCATCCGGAAGGTTGTCGGGAAGGATGTCTGGAAGGACGTTCTGAAGGTCGTTTTGCTCTGTCCTAATTAGCATATTATGCTTTTATTATTATAGATGTCTTTGGGATTCTTATGAGCAAGTGATTAAAGACTGGGGGAGGTGAGACCAATAAAGCTTTCAAGGAGAGGCATACAACAGTTTTTTGGGTTTTTTTTTTTAGTTTTTTTAAATTGATTTTTTACAGAGAGGAAGGGAGAGGGATAGAGAGTTAGAAACATGGATGAGAGAGAAATATCAATCAGCTGTCTCCTGCACACCTACTACTGGGGATGTGCCCACAACCAAGATACATGCCCTTGACTGGAACTGAACCCAGAACCCCTCAGTCCGTAGGCCAACACTCTATCCACCAAGCCAGTGGTTCTCAACCTTGGCTGCACATTAGAATCACCTGGGAATCTTTTTAAAGTCCTGACTTCTGGGCCTCATCCTCTGGAAATTCTGTTTCAGTTAATCTGAGCTAAAAATATTGGTGCTTACTGAATCACTAAAAGCTGTTAGAGTGGTCAGACCAAGGCAAACTGAACATTGTTTTTCTATTAAATCGAGCCTATATATCCTCCAAATTTACTGAATCAAAACATCAAAGTAATTTTCATGTCAAATTTCATTGGAATAATGAAAGCTTTTTAAATAAAATTTAAGTCTTCTACACCCTAGGAAGCTTACATATACAGCTGTCCATCAGGATAACATGGTGTTAAATGACTCTTTTTCCCATGAGCAAATCCCAGCTGGGAAGATAGGTGCATCTACTTCTGGTGACTTTGCTGCCAATGAGGGATCTGCAGGCTCTTCCAATAACAAGCATTACCCATACTCACAACAGATCCAAGCTTGTGAGAGGTGCTGTATTTGATATACAAAGTATCACCACAAATACCAGCATTCCAATATAAAATGCTTTCAGGTAATTCTCATTCTCTCTCTCTCTCTCTCTCTCTCTCTCTCTCTCTCTCTCTCTCTCACACACACACACACACACACACACACACATTTTTAAATGAAGTCCCTCTGTGGTCACATGACTTTTTTCTTAGCTTAGCTGGTATCAAAAAATACCATGTTCCTTGGTTTTCTAACTGATTCTTTCCAAAATGGGAGGAGCCATTCATTATAAGATTTAAAAAATAAAAGAATGTATGTAAAAAGCAAAAAAAAAACAAGAATCATTTTTTATTATATTTTGTGAAACTCTCTAGGAAGAAACTAACACAGTTTTTAAAAGATTGCTCTAAGAGGAAATAAGCTAGAAACAGTGAGTAGTTCAAAAATTAGGTTTGGAATGAGAAGCATACTTTACACAACGGCCATAAAGGGTAAATGAATGGTTTGTATTTAATCAAACCAACACCCACAACATCACCTTTTACTGATCTCTGCTATCCTTTCTAGTCTCTGGCAGACGATTTAGGGTTTGGGTTGTATTCCACTGGCAGGAAAGAAACAGGCCACTAAAACTCTAAAGTACCTGGAACTCTAGATAACCATTCCATATGACCACGGAAAATATTGTCAGATTTCAATCCAAATTGTAGAATGGCATTTTAATTACTTTCTTACTCTGGTCAGTGATAAATTCAAAAGAAATCCTCTATTGCTGATTAGGAATTATGGTTCCTGTTTACATAGGTTTAACATATTCTATATGTAAGTTATCTATCTATCTATCTCTCTATCTATCTATCTATCTATCTTGACCAAGTAATACATTCTTTTAAAATGCCATGTTTTATTTTTATTCTCCAACCAAATAGTTGATAATTAGAATACTTAACACAATGAAACATTTTCCTAGCATTTTAGTGTAATTTTTCCTTCTACTTTTTCAATTTTTATTCTCTCAATCTCACTTTAGTTCTGGTTTCTGGTTTTTCTTCCTGCCAATGTGAAAATCAGCTATCTGTGTTCCCAGTTCCTTACAGAGTCATCCTTTGATACTCACTGGTATTTTAAGAAATACTTTAAGGAAAAATGTGATATTGAGTTTGTGAGATTTGAAGAACTTTATAAGTACTGGCACTTACGACTTCTTTCTGACAATCCACTGGATACGTAATTGTGGTGCAAAATTCTAGATGATTTCTAATGGTTTTTACACTGTCACAGCCTTCTTCCCTACTGACTCTCAAAGATGTCACATTCCATCTGCAGGCCTGTATCCACTGATAAGACAAGCCTTTCCCATGTGTCCTTAGAATAATTTTTAAGCAGCTCCGAATTTAATAAATTTATTGAACACTAAAATCTAATAGCACTGAAACATTTTGAAAAAGGAAATAAAAGATTTTGCAAGTATTGCTTTAGGATTGAATTTTTCCAAAGGTCCAATTTTAGGAATTAGCTTTACCACATATGCATACTTTAGATTAGTTCAAAAGTATACATTTAGCAGCTCTTAGTGTGGGCCAGTCACTGCACAAGGGACATGTAGAAAAAACATTGCACTTTCTGAGTCTACAGTAACTCATAGCCTTGCCAATGAAGTTAAGGAGACATAAACACATAAGATAATTCAATAGCATTTGGCAAGTACTATGACAAATGTATACATAAGATTATGAAAAAAAATGCAGATTGTAGACTCAATTTTCCTGATGAGGTGTGAAGAACTAGGATGTGCTTCATATACACTGAGTGGCCAGATTATTATGACCACCCCATCAGTACTTCTTTGGGCCACCTTTTGCCTTCAATACTGTGGTGATTCTTCTTGGCATTGACTCCACGAGATGTTGAAAGGTGATGTGAGGAATCTGACACCATGCCTGATGAATAGCACTGTCCAGTTCTGTGAGATTTGATGGTTGTGGAACCAGCTGCCTGATGGCTCTTTTAACTTCATCCCACAAATGCTCAATTGGATTAAGATCTGGTGATTGTGGGGGCCACCTAAGCAAGGTAAAGTCTCCCTCATGTTCTTGAAACCACTCCTGCACAATACAAGCACCGTGGCATGGTGCATTGTCTTGTTGGTAGAAACCGTCTCCATTGGGATATGCCATCAAAATGATAGGATGAACTTGATCAGCAAGGATACCTAGGTATGTTGTGCTATTCAGACGTTTGTAATGATCTGACCCTCTAGCAACTTCAGAGTGAAATTATAGCTAATTTGCCTACAAATGTCAGGTGGTCATAATAATCTGGTCACCCAGTGTATATCTAAGTATCTAACTTTAGGACATGTATCATCTAAATCAGTCCTTAAGATACTCACTGTCCTGATTATTGCAAAATTCATTAAAGACTTATACACTTGGTTTTCCCCTGTTTTTATTTAATAGTTATCACTTGGCTAATTCAGGCAGAATTTTTCTCACTCATAAACATATCCCTATAGTGTTATTGTGAAAGTTAATGAAATAATAGATGTAAAATACTTAGTGCAATACCTGGTATGTGGTAACCGCTCTCCTCCTCAGGAAAAAGAACAAACAAAACATAAAACCTTAATCATCCTTAGAGAAGATCTGTCTTATTATTGTAAGTCTCTGCCCTTGGGCAAAATTTTCATGTGTAAAATATATGGAATCAAGTGTCACAGTTCTTATTCCCTTAGAAGTCATCCAACTCATCTGAACAGGCTGCTTAGCTTTTACATGAGGAAAGAGCTGCATATTCCTCTAAGACTAAAGGCTCATTCCGGGCATCTCTTCGTCTCTAGAGGCCAGTTCTCAAGACTCATAGCTGAGCCGCGGAGATCTCCAAGGTTTCCACAGAGATCATGAATAGGTTCCATGGGGTCTGTATATTCCTCTTAAATAAACTGGGAAGACAACTTGTGAGACTTTAAAATCAATTGAGTATCTTTAATGGAAAGAAGACATAATCTAGCATACCCTGTGTGATTATGTGACTGTTTAGAGGGAAATTTGAGTTATTTTACAAAGCTGTAAATTACAGATAACTGATAGCAGTTAAATGATATTAATCCAAAGATAAGCAAATTTGTTCTGGTGGAGGGAAAATTGATTTCCCCCTCTTCCAACCATAGGAGGAAAAGGCCAATTTTGCATCCATTTGTAGATTCATTTCAACATTCCTGATTCAACTATGTATGTGTGGTATTTTGAATTCCCTACTGAACCAGTTGATAACATCTTATAAATGCCCTCATTAATAAACAAGTTAAAGGAATTTTTTGATATATTTTTCATATTTGTACAATGATCTTGAGTTCGCCATTTTTTAAGCTATTCTTTAATAATGTAATTTTATATTTGTTTTGATTTCTCATAATAATTTAGTAAATAGCCTATGTGTTTTCTGAGTCACCTAGACCACTATTTTATAACCATATACTCTCATATGAATTCAGTGTTCATGCTTATAGATACAATCATTTTGGCACCAAAAATTATTAATAAGAACAAAGAGAGAGAAAGTCTAATGATGACACTCCACAAAGGGATTTCCACCATCGAAACATTAGAATTGTCACTCTGCACTATATTGCCATAAATTATATAAGAATCTGCGTATAGCAAGACGAAGCCATATTCACATGGTAAACAGATATTTTATTTAAACAAAATATCTATCTCCTGTTACATTAAAAATCATTACTGTGAAATTGAGTTTCTCAGATTTGTAGATTTTATTTGTAATTATATTTTGTAAGAGGTATAAGTACAAAACATTTATGCCTGGTTTTATCTATATATTTGTAATTTTAAATAATTGTACTTATAATGAATTAATGCTAAGGTGCAAAGAGATTTTTCTACTTTCAGTTTTTCCCTTAAAAAGACTCTACATATTATATAAATTTCAAAAACACTGGGCCGAAGAAATGTAAAAATATATATATATTTCAAATTTTGCATTTGTAGAAATTTAGTATATGAGATAAATCTCTGGTATCCTGAAAGAGTTAATTTATTTCAATCTCATGATCATCTTTAATTCATATTGCCTTCCCATCAGATCATGTTCTATAAGAATAAAGAAGGCTCAAAATAAATGTCATTGTTTGAAAAAACCTAGTCCTAATGAAGCTTTGAAAGTTCCCCTGTGTAGCTGCAAAATAGCATTTGTCTCTTCAGATTTTGATGTATTATTAATTTGAGTTTAGTAATATTAGAATCCAATTATGAGAATATTTTATTAGCACAGAACTGCAAAGAGAAATGGTTTTATGTTGTTCCATTTTAAATCCAAGTAGAAAGAAAACCCAAAATGCTAAATTTGAATTGTTTAAACAGATGAAGTCATTTTCTACTCTTCTAAAAAAACAGGTGCATCTTGGGAAATGATAGCTATTAGGTGGGAAGTGTTTTAATTATTTGAAAAACACATTTCTTTCTGTATATTATTCACTTAAGAGAGCCTTTTATAGAACTCAGCCTTAAAATTGTATGTATTAGCATGAGTTAACTCTTGGGGATATAACAGAGTGCTCTCTAGTGGCAGAGGTAAGGAAATACCAAATGCATCTCTAGCTCTACCACTACACTCTGTGGAATGTAAACTTGAGCATTTTTTATGTTCACTTGGTGATTGAGACCTGGATTCTCAGCATTCAGTTGACTAAGAAAGTGCCTACTGTTCCCCGCCGCCCCCCCCCCAACACACACACACACACTTACCTATTCCTATACCATGGCATATAGCAGGCATTCAATAAATGAATCAATGAGGGTTATAAGTACGAAGGTTTGGCCAAGACAGCATGTGTATGTTAAAAGAGTTTTTAAAACAGATTCACTAATAGCATCTATAGCTCTATTATAGCAAAAACATTAGAACATTGTTTTAATTAGAGAACATTATTTAAGTTAGAATACAAAGACATATAATTGGCAGATTTCTGTTTTGTTTTTCTTTTAACTTATGGAGATAGGCAAACATAGGTAAATATGCAGTACACCTATCATTGTGGATTTCCTTCTGCAGTGGGGTATTTTTCTAAGTGCTATTTTTTTTCACTTTCTATTTTTTTTCTATTTTTCTACTATTAAATTTAAGTAGCAAAGATAATTTTCTCTTTGCCTTAGGGTATGAGATACTGATTCAGAGAAAACAAAGAATCACATTTTTGGCCTCTGAGCAACTAATTTGACCTTTCTACCTCAACAGTGCAGACAATAGTCTTTAAAGGATGGCTTTGAATTGCAAGTACCAACTGCTTATGGGGAAAAAATTCTAAGAGCTTGGATTTAAATATCAAGAGCCAAATCCTGGAGGATTTGGAGTAAAGGGTTTAGGCCACAGAAAGGGTGGGGAAAATGTGTGATGCTATAGGAGTTTTCCTAGGAAACCTAGAGGTGATAAAAATAAAAATTCTTTTTGGACTACAAAAGAAGAGATAAAGGAGAACAAAAAGAGCATAGATAGTATAGGTGGCACTATTCCCTGAACCTACTTTGGAATGGAAATTCAGGAGAGTTGGGTGACAGAAACTCCCCAAAATATTCAGTAACTCTTGGTCTGGTGACTAACCTCACATCTACTCTGGAATTGAAAAGTTCCTTGCTGGTTACCCTTCACCCAACAGTCCGCTGCAGTAAGTAGAAATGTCCGCCAGGCAGATCTAAGTAAAGAGAAGGCCTGAGGTCGACTCCTGTCATACCCAAACTTTCTTCAGCTCTCATAAGGTATAGAGGAAATAACAAATTCTGAAGACCATGGCTGAGGAACAAAAGAGAGCTGAGAATCAGTGAGCCTAAAGGATTACTCTATTTGGTACAAGGGGATATTGTAGCTGAACAAAGTTTGCATAATAAGTGCCTCTAGCTAGGGGGTGAGAGGTTAGGGTCCTGCTAAATTTTAGCAAACCACAAATTCAGTAAAAGCCAAACAGGGACCTAGGGCTGCAGTGGCAGAACTCTATGGCCTCAGGAGCAAACTCCATTTTATCAATGCCTACAGGACAGAAATAAAAATGATGCCATTGTAATAACCTGGTTATTATTTAACAGGAAAGCAGGAAAGGGAAGGCTAAATAATAGAGGCATACCATTTATACAACTTTGCCAAAAAGCTGCTCTAACACTCTCAAGTCTGTTCCCCGCTAATCGCTGGGGGAAAGGGACTGGACAAAAGCAGTTTAAACACATGCCCAGTAAGTGTCAAGGGAAGGTGCTTACCAAGCCAGGGAACAAATTAGTGGGCAGGGTGGGCATGGCAACTTCAAGGGGTGGGGCGGGGAAATCTGAATATTTAAACTGCTAAACAAAGAAGCAAGTGCATCCTCTTGGTTTTTGCTTTCTCTCGCTCTGGCGTGCAGTGCAGGTTTCCTGGCTCTCCTGTAGCAGGAGGATGCACTTCCTGCGCCCACGTGGCACACACGCCGATGTGGTAGTCCTCACACTACCTGACCAATGGACTTTAATTAGCGTGGATGCCGAGCTACACCTGGTTGCAATATGGACACTGGCCCTGCTTTTGGCTCTGCTGGAACCCTAGCTGCACCTTTTCCAGGACTGGCTTAAGAGGCAGGGGACTTTGGAGCCCGAGGCAAGTAAACTTAAAGTCTTCTCCCACATCTCATTCTTCCCTGTGAATCTTAGAAAATTCTTTTTCTGAAGATACCACAAGAACCTCAACCCCCACTCCCACCAGTGACAGAAATTTGATTCTCTGATAAGAAAATGACAACCAAGACTGTAGGTGACAGAGATGCAACCACAGATTAGACAACCTGATTCTTGGATAACACATAAAAACTCAACAGGAAGAAAAAGGCAGGGGGTAGGGAAAAAGTGGTGGTGGAAAATCCTGAATCTAAACAAAAGTGAGTGAGCTTGGGGCAACAGGTGACTAATTTACCTTCAACTGGCAAGATTAGATTTTCTGCTCCCAATCAATTAAAAATCAGAGAGTTGACTTATACTTAGTGGTAGACAAATGTGAGTTGCTTTTTTACACATTTGAATCTGTGACTTGTTACCTTTCCTTCTCAGTCACACATATTTTAAAAACAAAAACTAATATATAAAAAATATTTGCTATCCCATTAACACATAATAATCCACATTTAAATAATCAAATGGTAACCAACAGGGAGGAGAAAAGATTGTTCTTCAACTACTGCATCCCCAGCATTTAGTGCAATGACTGACATAAAATACACATTGGTATTTTTGAATCAATAATTAAAAAGTAAGTTTATCTGAATAATAAAGGCCAACATTATTAATCACTTAGTTGGTATTACACTGTTGCTATACCTCTTCATTTAACGCTCACATATTTATTTAGTAATATTGTTATTCTTATTTAACAGAGCAGGAAATTGGTTTATAGGAGCTAAATGATCTGCCCAAGGTCCCAGAGCTGGTAAGTGGCACACCTAGGATTTAAGAGTGCACAATCAGAAACATGCCAATGCTGAATCTTAATTTTAAAAAGTTGGTTTTGGATATTTTAAGCAATTTTGGAAAGTCCACACTACCATTTGCTCTAATTTGTCATCTGCAGTTTTTATTTTAGTGTCTCACTTAGCATCACAGCATTTTAGTCCTGAGGAGGAGGGCTTCACACATCACCTGGGTCAGCCCTCTAGTTAACAAATGAAGGAAGAGACAGAGCAAACTAGCACAGTTGACCCTTGAACAAAGTGAGGTGGGGGGATTAAGGGTGCACCCTCCACTCAATAATCCATGTATAACATTAAAACATTTAATACATATTTTTATTGAATTTAGAGAGTAATGAAGGAAGGGGAGAGAGAAACATTGATCAGCTGCCTCCTGCACGCCCCCTACTAGGGATGGAGCCAGCAACCCAGATATATACCCCAACCAGGAATCGAACTAGCAATCCCTCGGTGCATAGAAAGATGTGGAACCAAACGAGTCACACTGGTCAGGGCTGTGCATAACTTTTGACTTCCCCAAAACTTAAGTTGTCCCTTGCTATCTGCAGAGAAATTGATTCCAGAAACCCCTGTGGATAACAAAATCTGTTGATACTCAAGTCCCCTATATAAAAAAGTGTAGATCAATGCATACAGGTGGCCCTTAGTATCTGCATACTCTCAATCTTGGATCAAAAACAGGACAGGTATTTATTGGGGGGGAAAAAACACGTGTATAAGTGAACTGGCACAGATCAAACCCATGTTGTTCAAGGGTCAACCACAGTTCTTAGGGAAAAACCCTCTTGCTTTCCTCTTTTCCCTTCAGTTTTTTGTCCTTACCCATTTTAATCATTGTTAAATGAGTTAAAAGGTGAAGAGTAGTGGCGCTCAGGATTATAAAGGATTAGAAACAGAAGATCAATGAATGTTGAAGTTAAAATTGGTGAAGCAAAGCCCTCTGGGTAAATGAGGTATTATAAACAATATCTAAAACTATGCTTTTAAGGAGCTTGCTAACTGTATCTATTGTAAAGGAATCCTTTATGATGTCATGAATGCTATTATCTCAGGCCTCAAAGCTATTTTTATTAGCAGATTTTCTTGTTTTGAAGATATATTCTGTATAGAGTATTCTATTTTAATGTTCTGGGCCAACTCACATAAAACCCCAAATATATCAAAATATCAATTGATTCAAACAATAAATAGACCTTTCAAATGCCATTCACACATGGTTAGTATTTTTTACTTCATACAAAATGTGGTTTTACTGTTGGCTTTCCAATCAGCTTACTGTAAAGGCATGAGTGAAGAAAAAAAGGATAATTTGATGAAATGTGTATGAGGATAAATATCCTTAAAATGTTGAATCATTTCCATAGCCATCCATTTTTTAAAACTATTAGACACCAGGGTACATTGACAAATGGGTCTAATTGTTTCTCTGTGATGGTCATCCAAGAATTGGTAATTCACTCTATTATTTTGTTAGACATGCACTTCCACTGACATTATAGTGAGCATAAAATGGTCTGATAACTTACAATTGGGATAAAACTAAAGTAATATGTTTCAGACTTTGTAAAGATGTTTCTGTGGAACTCATTCCACATTTTATATCTCACTGCATCATCCTTCCTCTTTTTCTTGTCGAATCATCTCATTTCATTCTTGTTATGACCCTCACACTGATCTTGCAGCTAGTTTTTGCTTAAAGACACAAGTACTATTATTGTATATGGTCAATCACTTCTTGGCTGGGCCTAGTGAGGGCACAATAGGGACAACTTGAGAGTGGGTCATGTAACACCAAGGATGTCATTTCATCTGGCACCTCTAGCTCTCCTTGCTGACATGACTTTTTAGTACCTTTATGTTCTTCTTTCCCCTTCTCCAATAGACTGTCAACCTCCTTCCCACGTTACAAGGCTTAAATCAGCCCAACACTGAAAAGCACATATGTTCATAAGTAGGAGAAATCTTAAACAAGGACTTGCCAATGTCTTAGCGTTTGCTCTTTCTTTTGAGTTGTGCATTAGGATGCTTTGATGACTCCTCAAGCTTGAATAATTAATGGAAAGATGGATGTGATCAAGCATTTGGAAGTAATTGGCCAATCTGCTCCTTTTATCTTCTGCAGACAGAATTATTTACGGAACTACAACACTGACTTAGGAAAGGCTTTCTGAAAATTCAGAAGAAAGTCTTTCCTCTTTTTATTTTTTTTACACATTGGTCATCCTTATCTACACTAATAAAAGAGAAAAATGGTAATTGGCGTACGACGATACCCTTTTCATTGGCTAAT
Source organism: Myotis daubentonii (assembly GCF_963259705.1). NCBI lineage: Eukaryota > Metazoa > Chordata > Mammalia > Chiroptera > Vespertilionidae > Myotis > Myotis daubentonii. The sequence goes on from NC_081846.1 coordinate 49,926,781, forward strand.
CAGGGCTATATGCAAATTAACTGCCAACTATGATTGGCAGTTAACTGCCAACTAAGATTGGCAGTTAACTGCCAACAAGATGGCGGTTAATTTGCATATGTAGGCACAATGCAGGGAGGCGAAAGGGAAAGCAGGAAGAAGCCCCCTGCCACTGACAGTGATCGGAAACCCAGGGGGGAGCTAAGAGATGGGGGGCAGGGCGCCTTTGCCCTGCCCCCCAGCCATGATCGGAGAATCAGGCGCCTATGCCGCCTTGGCCAGTGATAGCAGGAAGTAGGGGTGGAGCCAGCGATGGGAGCTGGACACGGTTGAAGCTGGCAGTCCCGGGAGCTAGGGGTCCCTTGCCTGGGCCTAAAGCAGAGCCCACGATCGCGGGGCCACTGCAGCTGTGGGTCCCCGCTGCCCGAGCCGGATGCCTCAGCCAGAGGCGTTAGGCCTGGGCAGGGGCAGAGCCTGCAACCGCGGGGAGCTGGGGGTCCCCTGCCCAGGCCTGACACCTCTGCCAGAGGCCTCAGGTCTGGTCAAGGGGCCGATCCGGTGATTGGTGATCGGAGGGTGATGAGGGTCAACTCCTCTGGCTGAGGCATCAGGCCTGGGCGGGGGGCGGAGCCGGGGATTGGGGGGATATGATGGTCCCCTTGCCCAGGCCTGAAGCCTGGGTCAGAGGCGTCAGGCTTGGGCAGGGGGTGGAGCAAGCGATCAGAGGGAGATGGGGGTCCCCTGCCCAGGCATGATTCCTGGGCCAGAGGCCTCAGGCCTGGGCGGGGGCCAGAGCCAGTGATCGGGGGGAGATGGGGGTCTCCTGTCCAAGCCTGACACCTCTGGCGGAGGCGTCAGGCCTGGGCAAGGGGCCGATCAGGTGATCAGAGGGCGATGGGGGTCTACGCCTCTGGATGAGGCATCAGGCCTGGGCAAGGGGCAGAGCCAGCAATCGGAGGGGTCTGGGGGTCCCCTGCCCAGGCCTGATGCCTGGGCCAGAGGCATCAGGCCTGGGCTAGGGGCAGAACCAGTGATGGGGGGAAATGAGGGTCCCCTGCCCAGGCAAAGGGCCGATCCTGTGATTGGAGGGTGATGGGGGTCAACGCCTGAGGGCTCCCAGTATGTGAGAGGGGGCAGGCTGGGCTGAGGGACACTCCCCCCGCCCCCCCCCACACACCCAGTGCACGAATTTTGTGCACCGGGCCCCTAGTTTATCATGTTTCTCTTTTTTTGCCTCTTCCTTAATTTCCTTCTTTTTAATGATTATTTCATTTTATCAATTAAAATTAAATATGGATTGTAGATGATGAAATAAATTGCTTAAGTTCGCTTAAATATTTAAGGAAGCCAATTTATCTTAGTGAAAGGTATAGATAAGGGGATTTTGTTTTGAATAGGGTACCTATATTTTTAAATGGGGGAGTGAACCTTTGTATAGCATGTTTTATTAAGATACTGAGACCCTAAAACAGTTGACAGGATCTCAAAACTGTCAACAATATTTTCCCCCTTAAAGGAAAAGGCCCCAAAGCTGTCAGGGTTTAATAGGACACAAAGCATCATGTTTTGTATCTGTCAACCTCAGTTCTTCGTGTAAAGCTGCAGGCCCCAGAATTGAAATGTGACTTGAGGCCACAACCAATGGGCAAGATATGAAATTTTCTAAACTCCACAGAATAAAAATAACAAGTACTTATAACTATGTTCACTGACACTTAAAAGTGCTCAATACTTCTGGCTGTCCTAACTCTGGCTGTGCTTTCTCAAGATAAATACCTAGAGCTGCTAACTTGAATTCTAAGCTCTATCCACAAGGCAATTGCATTTAATATCATAATGTCCTTTCTCATCCATTTACTACCATGAGTGGTATTATGTTCCCTCAAATGTATATGTTGAAGTCCTAACTGCCAGGACCTCAGAATGTGACCTTTCTTGGAAAATAGGGTTGTTCATATAATTAGTAAGAGGAGGGCACAGAGCAGTAGGGTGGGCCCCTAATCCAATATGATGGGTATCCTTGTAAGACAGGAAAATTTGGACACACGCCCAGGGAGAACGCCATGTGAAGAGGACGGCAGAGATCAGTGATGTGGCAGAAGCCAAGGAGCAACAGTGATGCCAGCAAACCCCCAGAAGCTAGAAGGCAGGAATGGAACAGATTCTTCTTGACAGCACTCAGAAGGAACCAACCCTGCCTCCTCCATCTCAGACTTCTAGTCCCCAGAACTGTGATTTACTCTGTAATACATTTCTGTTGTTTGAGTCAATCAATTTGAGATACTTTATTATGGCAGCCCTTGCAAAATAATACAGTAGTTTAGTAAGGAGATATATAAAGCCCGATGTGATATTTACAATGCATAGCATATATATTTATTTGTTATGAGGAGAGAACATCTTCAATCATCCAGTAACTAGATTTGAACTAGAGGCCCGGTGCACAGATTCATGCACCGGTGGGGTCCCTCAGTGTGGCCTGTGGGGATTGGGCTGAAACTGGCAGTCCAACGCCTTCTGCAGCTCCTGCTTATCCTGCCACCGCCGCCACTTGGTAGGCTAGCTGCCACTCCACTGTGGTCTCCGGGTTGCAGAGGCCAGCCATGAGCCCTGTGTCTGGTGCCCATCAGTCAGCTGAGTGCCGCCTTCCCCCTGGTGGTCAGTGTGCATCATAGCGACCAGTCGTTCTGGTCATTCCAGTCGTTCCAGTTGCTTAGGCTTTTATATATATAGATTGGCAATTCCAAAATTTTAGAATCACATTTATGTACTCTTCTTGGAGAGCAAACTATCCAATGAGTAAGTCGCATCTTAACATCTGGGTCAAAATCATATCAAATTTTAGGAGTCTTTCAAATAGTAAGAATAAGAACCTACAATGTAGCTTCAAAAACTGATTAAAGTATTGTTGATAGCTATTTCAACTTGTGCCACATAATTTGTATCTTAGATAACTGCAGGGATAGATCCAGCTTTTATGAGGCCTGAATCTTTACTGGATTAACTTCACCTGAAATCTACCTTTGGCCATAAGACAGTGACAACACAGTTCAGAGACAACAATCAGTTTTGCAGATATTAAATGATGCTTATATCAACACAATTTTGCTAGACTATAACTATAAGATAAATAAAGGTTGAAAGACAAGGGGAAAGACAGATGACGATGCCAAAAGATATTACAAATGTTCTAGACAGATCAATCTAGCCTAATTTCATGTCAGCATTTCTCTACCAGCAACTGAATTATGTAAGCAATGAGTAATCATATTGTGTCAATAAGAAACCAAATCAATTAGCTGGCCAGTTTGGTAATCTAATGCAAATAGTACATCAAAATAGCTATTGAAATATGAACCAACTGATTGATTAGAAAGTTCCCATATTCCAGTGGTATACCCCATAGACACAGCTTCATATACTCACATCTCTGATACATTCCCTTTCCTTCTGTACAATATTCAGTACTAAATATTTTAGAGTCAGCTCAAGAACCTGCAGTATTTCATTTGTTTATACCTCTGTCATTTTTAGTTTCTCAACAGGTATATATCTCTTTGTCTTCCCAATAAATATCTACTTACTTTTCTCTGTCCCATATGTTTTAGTCCCTGATCTTAAAATAATGGGTTGAGGATCCATTACTGTACATTACTCTGCAATAGTTATATTCTTGAATCCATAAAGGTGAATCATACTCTAAGAAGAGAAATACTTTTTTTTTTTTCTAATCCTCAACTGAGGATATTTTCCACTGATTTTTAAAAAAAGTGAAAGAGAGAAGTAAAGACAGAGAGAAATATCGATGTGAGAGAAACACATTGACTGGTTGTCTCCTGTATGCGCCCTGACCAGGGCTAGGCTCGTGAGGAGCCTGCAACCGAGGTACATGCTCTTGACCTGAATCAAACCCGGGACCCTTCAGTCCGCAGGCCCATACTCTATCCACTGAGCCAAACTGGCCAGGGAGAAGAAAAATACTTTTAAAAGTCCCCACCTTTCTCATGCGTTTATTTTCCTCACGTACAACAGCAGCCCTTACTCAATATTCCTTCTAAATTATCTACAAACTTCCCCCCTGAGTCTGAGTCCTGGTTCACTCAAGAATTCCCTTCTTCCTTCTCTTATTTATATAATTAAATCACTGAGCAGCCAAGGGCAAAACCTTTCCAGGACAGCAGTGGAGGGAAAGAAAATAAAAAACCACCTTGGGCTCCAGGTGGAAGGGAAAGTCAGAAAACTCTATGTTCATAAAATGCTCCTTCTCTTTTCAAAACTCAAATACTCTCAGAGACTCCAGGAAAACCACCCTAACTGGCACACTGCCACCTCTCTCACTATTATTGATTACTCCCCTTCCTTTTTAATGTTATGATCTCTGTACCTTTAACATGTTTATTGAACTTATGATAATATATTGAATTTTTAAGTCTACTTCTGCTGAAGGATGTGAACTTTTTTTGAGATTCATATTTTATCCACAAGCAAATGGAGAATGTCCCCTGTAAACTCTAATTTAGGATGAGAAGAGCCATATAGAGGAGTAGCTGTTGGCTCCATAGTGATGTGTGAAAGGAGTCCATCCCACTCTTTCTTTAAACAATGATTTTGTTATTAAAAAAGAAAAACAGAGCCCAGCCAATATGGCTCAGTGGTTGAGCATTGACCTATGAACCAGGAAGTCATGGTTTGATTCCCTGTCAAGGCATATGCCTGGGTTGCTGGCTCGATCTCCAGTAGAAGGTGTGCAGAAGGTAGTTGATCAATGATTCTCTTTCATGGATGTTTCTATCTCTCTCTCCCTCTCCCTCTCTGAAATCAATAAAAATATATTTCTTAAAAAAGGAAAAAAGAGCCATATGATTTCATGTTGAATTTGTGAAAATATTGAAAAGAAAAATGACTTTTCAAAATTCTCCAGTCTCCAGTCCAATGTGTGAAGTGACCAGAATGTCACTTTCTTCCAGTGACAGCCACTGCTCCCCAAGAGCAATAATGCCTGAGCAAAAGAGTTAATAGTCATCAAGAGTATCTATCTGCTTGGGGATGGAGAGACCTGGACCTTTAAAGTCTAAACTTGCAACTTCTCAGCTTCTAGTTCATCTGCTGTTCTACCCATTGTTCCTCTAAGATTTCTTCAATGGACATGTGCCGGAGGGGTGTGTCACTCTCCTTTCCCAAGTCTGTTTCTCCCAGAAGAACCACATTTTCTCCTATGACCACCAAAATCCCTCTAGGGATATCAGCATAGTTTTTGCCCACCTGAATATGCTCCACAGTCTGATGTAGCATAAATTAGCAAATTCGCCGATGCTTCTCAAAATGCCTGTAAGTATCCTTCCATTTCGAAGCAGGGCCAAGTGCTTTCCCCAGAGTTCATCTGAAGGAGATGAGCAACTCACTGTTCATCTTCCAGTGAGGCTGGCGGCACTGGGCATATAGTTCATTTTGAGCTGAGAGAAGGTTGCAGTGTATAGTGGCAGAGGGCCAGTGCGTCCAACATCTCCTTCCTCCTCCTGTGGTCTCTGATAGTTGCTGTCTGCTTAGAACCAAGACAGGAATTGGCCCTGGCTGAAGCCACCTGGGTCTGCGGAGTAGAGTGTGAACTTCTTGAATGAGGAGCTCTACATTCTTAGTGCCTAGCATGCTAATGAGCACATGATACATTCTCAGGTTATGTCTGAAAGAAAGTGAAATATCTTTACAGGTTTTCTCCAATGTGTCCTTTTTGGTCATGTTTCTTTAGAATCAACATAATAATTTGTTTAGAGTGGCTGGCATATAGTAGTTGCTCAATAAATGGTTATTGACTGTAAGAAGGAATTCACAAGAATTGAGCTTGTGAATAATTAGCCTCTGCAAATAGTCTTTAATGTCCTAAGTAGAACCCACTGGATATTTTGGAATACAGAATGTACCGCATACAGGTTTTTAAGATTAATTATATAATTAGTCAAATTCATGCCAAATTTGCTTTTGGCAATTTTAATGTTCCATATAGAAAATCCCTTAGCATCCCTTCACTTTTTTCATTAAAAAAAAAAATAGGAAGGACTTTTAGATCTCTCCCCCATGGATATGAAAAGGTGTCATAAAGTTTCTAAACAATTCAAATACCATAATCATTGCAGGTGATTGCCTTTTTTCTAAACCAGGCTTCACTTCACATCTGACAGTTCTACTCCTCAGATGCTGCCACATAAAGACTGTATTTCAGTTATAAAAATGAAGAGTGGGTAAGAGCACAGCAAGCAGAGGGAAGAACAAGGCAAAGGCTTTGAAACAGGAGGAACTTGGAAAGTTCAGAGAAGAGAAAAGATCCCTAAGTGTTTCCTAGACAACAGTGAGCGTTTGGTGGACAGGAGTAAATTTCTATGGGATCTTTTAGACTATGATCAGAGGTTTAACTTTACGAGAAGTTACTGAAGGTTCAGCAGGGTATAAGTCATCAAGCTGGATCCACTAGAACCAAAGGGTAGAGCCTACAGTGAGATTAGATTTTACAGGAAATATTGAATTAGACCCATGATTTGGGAGGGTGCTGAGGTGGTTTGGAAAGGTCCAATATACTTGGGTGCTACCACGTTGGTAAAGGGATTCCTATTCAATTTTGTTTCATCTCCCAAATCTACTTTTATTTCACATCCTTCCTATCACACACATTGATATAACGGGACTGAGTAACTGAAAAATATATATGCATGAATTCTGGCTTGAAGTCTCATGATAACCCCTTACCAGCATCAACATATAAAGACTGGCTAATTTGTATGTCTTATCAAACCCACAGCCAGATATGTGGGAACAGCAGAGTCAAATATGCAGCAGGATACTCACACACTGAAACATACTAAAACACAGACTGAAACATTGAACACACTGAAATTAGCTAGTTAGTATATAACCAATCGAAGCAAGGAAGTGAACAGCAAAACCACTAGAGAACTAATTACAGAAAGGGAGTTCCATACTCCAGAGTAAAAGAATCCTGAGCTTTTACGGTCTGCTACCAGTCTACTACCAGTGTTTCATACTACCCCTCTGCTCTCCTCACACCTTGCTGGGGACGCTGGGCTCTCCCTGAGAGCCCTTGAACTAGGTATTATCCTCAGTCTTGACATCATAGAAGGAAGGCCACCCTTAGCTTTATGGTGACTAATGGGCCATGTGAGGCACCCACCAAGGTTAAAGTACTGTGAACTTTTGCTCCTACTTCAAAAGGAGTATGTGTAGTATTCAGCCGTGGGCAAACTACGGCCTGTGGGCCGGATCCGGCCCGTTTGAAATGAATAAAACTACAAAAGAAAAAAGACCATACCCTTTTATGTAATGATGTTTACTTTGAATTTACATTAGTTCACACAAACACTCCATCCATGCTTTTGTTCCGGCCCTCCGGTCCAGTTTAAGAACCCATTGTGGCCCTCGAGTCAAAAAGTTTGCCCACCCCTGGTATATATTAATAGGAAAGTTGGTTCTTGATATATTGAATAATACTACACTGGATAGCTTTTTTAATGTTTAATAATTCTATAAATAATCTGGAAAGGTTACCTCTGGTCAGTTTCCATGTGCCACCTTGAAGCCAGTTCACTGTAGGAGTTAAGATGCCCTATAGTTTTGATAGTAATCTACCCAATTCTGTATTGGCTGGATTTCCCCAACGTTCATTAGTTTCTGACAGAGGCTGCCAAAATCTCAGTTTCTACACCTGTTCTCTTATGTCTTCAACTCCAAAACCCATCTTTCAATTTCAAGGGGAGTAATTTAGGAGATAGAGTTTGGTATATTAATTTTTTCTCTCTCACAGCTAACTTGGAAGGAATAAATATCTAGGAAAGAATAATTGATAATAGGAATGTGTCTTCCCACCAAGTCTTGGTTCTATTCATAAATGAACCAAATGTCAGTTTTTATTTTCAAAATGCACATATATTTATTACGTGATAATTAATTAGCAGGTCCTGTTCCGAAACAACAGTTCCCACAGGCTCTTTTAGGAAAGAAAGTTAAACAAAAAAGAGACTCTTCACTTTGTTTATTTGGCATTCTGCTTCTCTATTTTTAGCAGATTCCTCTTCGCTTTCCCCATTGTACAGGATCAAGGAGCTGAAACTACAGTATAATAAATCTCTTCAATCAGCATGCTCTTTCCTACCTATAGAAAGGATAATAAAATATCAAGCTGCCAAAAGCCATGAGCCTGTCTTCTATGTAGAATAATGAACCCTTAGGACAGAGACTCTGAATGCTTCCTTATAATAGGTACGTAAACTTGATCAAGCTGCCTGGAAACGTAGGCACATACTTTATTTTTAATTTTACATTTCTTTAGTGCTTTACAAAATTATTTAAATGTCAAGAAGCTCCCAGAAACCGGCCTTCTATATCTAACAAAGAAAAACTGAAAGACTGGTGAATATAATCTTAAGCAACACTGTAAAGTCTTGAACATGGGTGGGATGGACCATGACACTGTGCAATCAGGAGAGCAGGAGTGAGCTGTAGAGATTATGGGGCATGTGCAGCCTCAATTCAGTATCCCAATTCCTCTCCAGCTTCTTCTGTTCCCAACAATTTAGATATTGATGCTTTTACCAAAAAGAAAACAGAATACTCAGTAGCTAGTACATAGTTATTAAAATAACCTAACATCACTTTGTATCCTTTAAAATCTAAACCTTTACAAGATTCCAAGAACTGCATTAGACTAAAAACCTATCTATATATTAATTATAATTTAAAGATAGGAAGCTGGGACTAAAAACTATTTCTTAATAAAATAAAAGAAAAAACATATGTGAACTACTATTTCTACTTAATTTTTAATTGCCAGAACCCAGAAAAATTAACCAATTTTTAGCATTTTCTGTATTCATTTTGATAGCAGAAAATTATTAATGGGCCCAATCTTGGGGATGATAATGCCAGTGAATTTTATGAACTTTCTTGGTAGTATGAAATAATGGCACCAGATAAATTCCCCTTGGGATAGAGCTAGATCAATTAGTGACATTGGGTTTGAAGTTGGTGAGATGTCCTGCTGATCCCTTGGTCCTAGATCTCATGAATATACATCAAGGTTCTAGTTCAGAGGAAAGTGACTGTGATGAGAGTTTATTTTTGAAAGTGGACAGATGAGTGTTCAGGATAAAATAACAATTTTAATCTTGAGAATCAATGCTGTGGGAAGGCAGTCTTTTGTTGCAAATCTTATAGAAATAATTTTATATAATTTGGTACTAATTTGCATAGGTTTTGGATATATATATATATATATATATATATATATATATATATATATATAGTGATTTTTCAATGTTAACAATAGTTTTTTTTACCTGCCATGAATTTTTAATGATCATACATATTAATTAAAATCATGTGTTGATCCCTGAACATATGAATGATAATTAGAAACTGCTTTCCAGTATAGTTTCCTATTGCTAGAAAGACAACTATGGTTTGACAGTATGTTAATTGCAAGTGTCTGATCACATTTTCAGTATAACCAAGAATTACTTAAGATGCATTTTATTAAGGTTCAGAACGTGTTATCATGTACACATTTGTTCACATGTACTGCTTAATGCTTTAGTATATGCATCCATGTACTACCTACTAGTTTGTACAGACTTACTAGTAGTATAAATGAAAAAAACTATTTTAATTCTGTATATGAAATCTTAAAATTCCATAGTTTCAATTTTTTTCTCAAGATATTATGTTGTTTTTTCCAATATATAATTTTATGTAATAAATATATACTACATGTAAAAAATACATACATAATAAATACATGCTATGTATAAATATACTAGAGGCCCAGTGCATATGCACTGGTGGGGTCCCTTGGTCTGGCCTGCGCCTTCTCACAATCCAGGACCCCACCTTGGTCAGGAGGGACCATGGAAGGGACTATGGGAGGGCTCCAGGGCATGTCCAGCCCATCTCACCCAGTCCCTGATCAGGGCCGTCTCGCCTAGGCCAGCTAGAGAGGGACCGCAGAAGGGCTCCACTGTGTGTCCAGCCCATCTTGCCCAGTCCCAATCAGCAAAACACCAGCAGCAAGCTAATCTACCAGTCATAGCGTCTGCCCCCTAGTGGTCGGTGTGTGTCATAGCTACTGGTCGAACGGTCGGAGGGGCACTAAGCATATTAGGCTTTTATATATAGATATAGATATAGATATAGATATAGATATAGATATAGATATAGATATAGATATAGATATAGATATAGATATAGAGATAGGTATAGGTATAGGTATAGATATTAATATTTACTTAATAACTATATACTAAACCATCCATTATAATAAAAGAGAAACATGCAAATTAACCGTCACTCCACTTCGCTCAAGCCAGGCCACAAGCCACGCCCACAGGCCAATCAGAAAATAGTATGCAAATTAACCCAACTAAGATGGCAGCGGCCACAGAGCTGGAGCAAGCAGGAGGCTTGGGTTGACCCCGGCGATGGAGGAAGCCAAGCTTTGCACCTGCCCTGGACAGCATTGGCTCCACTCAAGGCTACAAAGTTTCAATTATGGAAGTTAAATAAACTCCAGGAAAAAAAGGAGAGGCTGGGAGCTTGGGTCGCGGGGGTGTGTGGCCAGCCTGAAAACAGCCATCGGCCCCTCACCCAGGCTGGCCAGGCAACCCAGCAGGACTCCCCCACCCTGAAGGGGCTGTGGGCAGCTTGAAAACTGCCCCATGGGGGGCTTGGCCAGCCTGCAAACAGCCCCTTACTCAGGCTGGCCAGGCACCCCAGCGGGACTCCCCCACCCTGAAGGGGCTGTGGCCAGCCTGCAAACAGCCATCATCCCCTCACCCAGGCTGGCCAAGCACCCCAGCGGGGATCTCCACCCTGAATGGGGTGTGGCCAGCCTAAAAACAGCCCTCAGCCCTCACCCAGGGTGGCCACACCCCTATGGGGTGAGGGTCTCCTCTGGGGGGCTTGACCAGCCTGCAAACAGCCATCAGCCCTTCACCCAAGCTGGCCAGGCACCCCAGCAGAACCCCCACCCTGATCCGGGACTCCCTTCAGGGCAAACCAGTTGGCCCCCACCTATGCACCAGGCCTCTATCCTATATAATTAAAGGGTAATATGCAAATTGACCCTAACAGCAGAAAGGCTGGGAATGACTGGTCACTATGACACACACTGACCACCAGGGGGCAGACGCTCAATGCAGGTGATGCCCCCCGGTGGTCAGTGTGCTCCCACAGGGGGAGCTCTGCTCAGCCACAAGCCAGGCTGATGGCTGCCAGTACAGCAGTGGTGGTGAGAGCTTCTCCCGCCTCCTCAGCAGCTCTAAGGATGTCTGACTGCAGCTTAGGCCTGCTCCCCGCTGGCAAGTGGACATCCCCTGAGGGCTCCCAGGCTGCCAGAGGGATGTCTGACTGCCAGCTTAGGTCCAGTTCCCTAGGGAGCGGGCCTAAGCCAGCAGGTGACATCCCCCAAGGGGTCCCAGACTGCAAGAGGGCATAGGCCGGGTTGAGGGACCCCCCCCCCGCCCTGAGTGCACAAATTTTTGTGCACTGGGCCTCTAGTGTTAAATAAATATTCAAGCACTATTCTAAGTGTTTTAAAAGCATTAACTATTTAACTCCCATAACAGTCCCCTAAAATAATGTTACCCCATTTCACTGATAAGAAACTGAAGCATACAGATGTAAATTACCCAAAGATATTTAACCACCTAGTGGTAGGGCTGGGTTTTTACACTTTGATAGGCTGGCTTCAGAGTACACAATTTTAATGCTGACACTATGTTTCTCAGGATACCACTAAATACTTCATCTTATAGGTTTGGCTTCTACAATTCTCTGAGCCATAGAAGAAGTGTTTCACACTGTTTTGGGAATAGTAGTGCCACAGAAGACCACCTTGTATATCTCCTCAAATCATTCTTTACCTCTTTCTTCCAAACAGGTAATCATTATTCTGACTTCTAATGAATAATGAAGTTAGTTTAACTGTTTTTTAACTTTATTTATGGATCTATCATATCTATCTACCTATTTGCTATCTCTTTATATTGGTACTTGCAGCTGTACTCTCTTCATTTTATTCCTATCCCAATGCATGAATATAATCCAATATATAAACATACTACATTTTAAAAAGTCCTTGCTACTATTGATGAATATGTGGGTTATTTCCAAATATATTAGATATAACAAGTAATGTTGATAGGAATTGTATCTGTTCCCTTCCTAGCGCCCCAAACTGGATGGCTTAAAACAGAAATTATTTATCACACACTTCTGAAGGCTAGCAGCAGGGCCAAGCTGCTCTGAAACCTCTTGGGGAATCCTTCCTTGCCTTTTCCTCAGTTGAGGTGGTTTGTGGGCGATCTTGGGCATTCTGTGGCCTGTAGATGCATCAGTCACTCCATTTACATGTTCATCTTGTCCCTGTATGTATTCACATCATCTTCCTTCTGTGCAGGTCTGTGTGTCCAGATTTTCCCTTTATAAAAGAACACCAGTCATATGGGATTGGGCCCACCCTACTGATAGCACTCTAACTTGATTACCAGTACAATGATCCTATTTTCAAATAAAACACATTCTGAAATACTTAACGGGGTTCAGAGATCAGTGTTTGTTTCAAATGAAATATAATTCAATTCATAACAAAATTCTTGTATATGTCACATGCCTTTTGTCTGTCTATCTATCTATCTATGTAAATATCTTTAGTGACCATCTTTTCAAATCCACTGCAACATTACCCAGAAATGCATTTTTTTTTTTAAATGTTGACTTCAGGTCCAGAGAACTTGCTAAATTTACTTATTAATCTAATAATTTTTGTAGATTCCTTTGTCCTATCTTCATATATTACCATGTCATCTTTGATTCTAAACCCTTGGCATTTCTTTCATTTCATTTTATTTACTGGACAGGTCCTCCAGGATAATGTTGAATAGAAGTGGCTATAATGGAATCCTTGCTTTGTTCCTGTTCTTGTGGGGTAATTAGTGAGCATTTCATCATTAAGTATAATGTCAGAAATACCTTGTCATATTGGGAAAATCTTTCCTATTACTAGTTTAGAAGTTTTAATAAATTCTGAAGAAATGTTGAATTTTATCAAATTTCTTTGCTGTATTTATTGAGATGAACATCTCATTTCTTTTATTTTGCAAACATGGCAAGTTATAATGATTAAAATTTTGAATCATGCATCATTGAAATAAACCCAACTAGATCATTATGCATTATCCTGTTTATATATCACGGAATTTAGTTTGTTAATATTTTGGGTGAGATTTTTGCATTTCTGTAATGAGAAATAGTCTATGTTCTTTTCTTGTCACGTCCCTGTTATTTTTATTATATTTGATTTAAAAAACATTTTATAGTCCACTCTCAAAGTAATTTATATTGAAAATTATTTATCATAGACCTAAAGCCATAAAATAGGTTTCAATGATATTACATTCTTTCAGATAATAAAAATTAATCATCTATAGAATTTTATGAAGATGGACATCATTCCAGGAAAGCTATGCTCTTTCAGTTTCATGGCCCTTGAATTTCCAACTGAACAATAAATGTCATCACTATTCCTTTCTACCCCTTTACTATGCTTTATGTATATTCTAAGCACTTATCTTCAACTATCTTATTATATTTGTGTGGATATTTATTAATTATCTATTTTTCTCCACTGGAATATAAGCTCCATGAAGTAGTGTCTTGGTTTACTCTAATGCTTTAAACAATGCATAGCACACATTAGACAATAACTGTTTCTTGAGTGGATTAATACATTAATATCATATTATATACTCTAGTTTATATATGTACATTATATCAAGTCTATGAAGTGTATACTGAATTAATTTGCTTACTTGATTGCTTTATTCCAGTTGTGGAAAACAAGTATTCTTGACAAATAAAAAAAAAATGCTACACAAAGTGACATTTTGAATTAACAGCCAATTTATGAATCTCCTCATTATCTTTACCATGGAATAGCCTTTTGCTCTCATCTCTACAAGGAATGCAACTCTGCCAGTCATATGTCATCATATCAAAATAGCTGACAAAACAAGACAAAGAGTCAACAGTTTGTACTACGGGTTTTACAAATGTGTGGTAAGAAGAATTCAAATAAATAAAGCAGTCTTCTTTTGAGAATCTTAATTGGACATTTTTATTCTTTACTATTTGTTCTACTAAGTAATTTCATAACTCAACACGATTGCTAAGGATTATTTATGAGTTATCAAAAGTAATGAATGGAGGAGGCCCTACATTAAGTAATAGCCAAGAGAATACCTGGATTTCTGTACTTTTGCTTTTCGCCAGGGAATCAAAAGAATATTATAGATTAGCTCAGATAAAGATGCTTGATATTGATGAGGGTAGCCATCTCTGCTATTCTCCTTGCTAAGCACACCCATTTCCTTCTACTCTGCCTTCTCATCTCCAGAAGGTGAATGTGTCCTATCTTTGTTGGTCATGAGACTGACTACAAGAAAGTGTAGATGAGTTTGCTCCCATCTAAAGGTCTGCTGCTACAGCACAGTGTGCCAATTTTTACATATGAAAGAGCATGCTAGTAGTTACTATTACTAGTATACAATGAGGTACACAGCTTACTGGGACCAAGTTAATAGTTTTAGAAAAAAGAGTTTCAAAACCGCCCTGCTTAAAACATTCATAAATATCATGTGGATATGCTGGATATATTCATATTTCATTATCAAATTTATTGCTTCCTGTTTTGATCTCTTACCATTTTATTTCTTTTCTTAAAAAACAAAACTGCAGCTCCTTGGCCTGGACATACTAATGAAACTGGGCTGTAACACTTCCTTGAGAAATTCATTAAAATATTCCCATCTGACTATAAGAGATGGTGTTGCATTTAGAGGAGGATGAAGCTTTCTGAAGACAGTAAGCTCAGGTGTGAGTGGGAGCACAGTGTTTTCTTGCCTTGAAGCAAAACCTGTGGCTGACTTAGAAGCAGCGGATGATTCCTGTAGGCAATGCCACAGAGCTCTTCTTTCACCAAGGTCACTGTGAGAAAGGCCTTCGGAGATGGGCAGAAATTACCTTATTGAAGGGAGGGAAAAGAAACCCAGTCACATCTCCAGTAAATTGTCTACTTTCCCTTTGTGTGATATGAAGTTATTTTTTTTTATCACTTGGCATTATTACGTTTCATAGTCAGGCTCAAATAGTGGACCATTTTTTAGGTAATTAAAAATAATGTACGTTTGCTTTCTGGACTTCTTTTGAAATACATTTGAATATACATATCTTTATCGAGTTATGAACAAATATTCTAAGCTATATCAAAAGTGCACACTCAAATAAGTTCAGTCAGCTGATTTTTTTCTCTCAAATACTTTTCTCTTTCTTAATACTTAAATGTTTCTCAAATACTTTCTTCTTCACATTGCAGAATGGGAAGAAAATCTTAGATTTAAAAAAGGATTAAAATAGAACAAAGAGCAGTTACCTCAAAATAACCGTGGGAATGCCTCATCTGGAAAACCAAGGTATGTCTTTTTCTGTCTGTCTGTCTGTCTGTCTGTCTGTCTGTCTGTCTATGCTTAAAAGAGTCTCCCTCTCAAGAACTATTTGGATACTTTAAAATAGTATGTTACTTATGTCAACACATAAAGAATTGAGCAGAATGGACCTCAATGTCAATATAATTTTTAAAAATGTTCCTGTGATCAATTATGCTGTGAATAATACATGAATAAAAAGCAGAGAGTTGAGTTTATATTATAATACTGTAACTCCTATTTATTGCCTTTGGCACCTCACATCTATCTATTAGATCATCTATTTCCCACAATGATCCTTTGA
Source organism: Myotis daubentonii (assembly GCF_963259705.1). Taxonomy (NCBI): domain Eukaryota; kingdom Metazoa; phylum Chordata; class Mammalia; order Chiroptera; family Vespertilionidae; genus Myotis; species Myotis daubentonii. The sequence goes on from NC_081846.1 coordinate 49,942,603, forward strand.
GTCAATATTTCCATTCATAGCCATGTCAGAGATTTGAAGATGGAGGTTAAGGGAAATTAGGTAACTTTAAGGTCACTCGACTAATAATCAGAAAAGCTGAGTTTTTAATTTAAGATTATCTGACTTCAATAGCCTCTATTCACAGCCAGTATCTTGTGTTGCCTTATTCTTTCTTATATTGGGTGAATTCTGATTCTACTAAACAGATAAGGACTGGCCACATTTAGCACTCAAAATGCTCTTTTCCCTAGATATAGGATGAATTATATTTTTCTTCTTAATTAGAATGCCATGAAATTTTCAAACAGCCAAAAAACTATGCCACAGGAGACCACAATTTTACCTTCTTAAGAAGGAAAAAAAGCCCATCCAAAATAGTATAAATTGTATTCTTGTCTTAAAAGCGGAATTATACTTTATTGAGGCCAAGAATTTACATTTTTATTATCAGTTTACCTTCTTTAATAAATAGCTGAAGCTTTGCAATAAGGGTATTATATGATTATCTCCCTGATGACTTGTGTATTTTTTCCCCAAATCATTATTTTAAATAGAAAGAGGTATTACTCTTTCTCTCTCTCTCTCTCTCACACACACACACACACACACACACTACTCTTGGTACCTAGTAATGAATTCCTCATATAAATCATTTCAGTTAACTATGTTTTAGAAAGCCCCTCTCTTTCAGTTTGACTTTTCTTAGTAATTATATTAAAGATTAAAGATGGAACAATTAAGTGTCTCAGACCTGACCTGAGTAAGGAAGAGGTTTTGAAAAGGATGGCTCAGCCCAAAGCTTAGCTTGTCTCCTTGCTCAGATCCTCTGAGTGGGACAGGCCTTGCCAAATACGTAGTTCTAAAACATCTGGTCTGATGTTACGACTGCTTCCTATCTTCGCAGTAAATTTTCAATGGATTTCCCCACATCTCTTGTTTCTCACTTTCTAAGGAGTGCAAATCAGATGTCTATATTACTCAGAGTTTATTCTCAGTGCTACTCACATATTTGGTCTTACACTTGCCATTTTAGTTTCTTTTCCTGGGTTACCTTTAGAGAATTTCCAAAACTCTGAAGTCCTTTTTTACCCAATCTTAAAAGCATTGAAGCCCTTCAGTGTTAAAATTTTTGTTGGCAGACATTTAAAACATGGTACTACTGTTTAATCATATCTGTATGTGAGGTGGAAGAGTAAACAATTATGGGACCTGATTCTAGAGACAAACTTCCTGGAGCCAGTCACACTATGTGATTATGCGACAGTTCTTTTTCCATTACCTCGAGTTTGTGGTGAGAAATAAAAGAACAATCAATGCAAGATATAGTGATTAGCATTATTAAGCAGTAAATACTACTACTAATACATTATTAATATTATTAGGAGGAGCTGACTGTGTAGACCCATGTACAGAACCTCACTCTTCTTCCTGATAAACGTTAATAGGCATTGATACTACTATCTTCCTAATGCTGGTAAGGGTTACAGGGACGAAAATAAAGTAAAATATTCTTATCTCATGGATATTAAAATTTAGTGAAGTTAAGGTGGTCATGAGAGAACAATGGAGTTCTAGTTTTGCCACAAAGAATGTAAGTATAATAGATACAGGGAAGACAAAGTAAATAAATTAGAATTAGTCATTAAGAAGAGAGGCCATAAGTTGTGCCTTGAGGAAAAGGCTTATAATGTTCCCCATAAGCTTAAGCAGAAAATGAATTCATTCACAAATAAATCCGCGTTCATTGATTAACATGCTAAAAAGCTCTGAGGAAAGATGTCACAGAACAAACTTATAAGGCACTTATCCTGTTGTCACATTTGAAAGTTTGTTCCCTGAATACGCTACTTCCTTTGATATCCTTTAGTAAACTATCAGAGAGAATATGTAGGCAGAAAGGGTTACATTTGTATTTATTTTTACAGTATACTATAGCAAAATAAAGATTACTATGCGAAACACTTAATATGGTGAACATAAACTAGCCAATGGAAGCTTACTGCATTTAAATCATTATTATTCTTATGTCCTTACTGAAGTTAATGACATAATATTACACCAACCTTTGGATATCAGATGGTTTTCAACTCCTCTCTTCCCTTCAGTGCCCAAATGCAATTAAGGAGGTATACAAAGACAAAGACAGACACATTTGCCAATTTTTAGGGAGGAAATAATTTAATTACAGAAAAGTAAAATAGATGGAGTTTCTCTCTTAATAGAAAAGTTTAGGTAGCCCAGAGAAAAAATAAAGATCTTGAAAAGGCTTATTACATATGCCATTTTCTCTCATTCATTTTGAGTCAGCTGTAAGCATGGGGAATGGCTAACCAGTAGCTTTCTAATTTTCTGGCACAGTCCAATTGTATTGCTCAATCTGTCTCATACCAGCTCATGAGAGTTGACTGTTAATTTTCAGGAATGTTGTGAAACAGTGGTTAAAAATGGCCACTATTAAACATTAAATTATATAACTTAAAATCAAATACATTCTATTGAAAGTAAAGGTAATAATCATATCAATTCCTAATTATTTTACTATATTTACTCTATGCTCTTAAGGTTATTTACATACTATATTTACGGTTGGACTGTGCATCTTACCCAACTCCACCTTCAATAGAGTTACATTGATAGTTTGACATCTATGAGGGAAAAGAGAGAGGTATAGCATTTACAACATGGAGTTTGACAAACTATAAATAAGAGCAATTTACCCTAAGACAGCTAGTCCTTAAGTATTCTACAGTGCAACTTAGTAGCACACACATATTTATACATGTATATATACATTTGAATCAAAGTTTCACATTGCTGGACTGAATTACACCACTACTTTCCCTAGATCTTCAGCTTCCAGAGAACAGACTGGGGGACGTTTCAGCCTCCATAATCATCACATGAGCCAATTCCTTAATACATATATATCTTTACATATATATCTTTACTGTGCTAAAAATGATCAATTTAACATACATATATTAAATATATGCCACTTTCCAGGCGATGTTCAGGCCTCACCCACCTCCAAGGATCCATATATTTTAGTTTTGTTGATTTTAGTGGGCTTCAAGATAAGACAGCAAAATAACGAGGCCATTGTTCCACCATATGTTGGTTCCATTCTCTCAATACACCTGATTAATACACTATCCATTCTGAGCTAAATTGTTCTATGTTATGCTTTATCCAGGTCAGTCCTGACAGCCCAAACCAAGCTAACCTTCCCCTTGCAGACCGTTGGCTCTATATGGTTTACACATACACATACACACACACACACACACACACACACACACACACACACACGCTATTCCTGTTGCTATTATTATATCTGAAAACTCCAGTTCATGAGTTGTGTATTAAGAATATACAAATATAACATAGACATGATTTTGATATCAATAAAAATTTAGTGCACACATACAAAAATCAATAATTGTGGATAAGTCTATTGTGTGGATAAATAAAACTAATCATGCAAGATTCTAGTCTAGACAACTTTTCAAAAATCTGTAATCTGTATGCCAAACAAGTAGAACTGAAGCTCATTTAAAGGCAAGGTAAATTACAGCTGATATTTCAACTGATATATCAGTGCTATCATTTTGGCACAGAGGAAAATTCAATTAGCCTGACAAAACTTCACTAAGAAATCCTGATTACTAACTACCTCTTTCCTTTTATATGTTCTCAAAATGATATGCTGTTCAAATTTCCATTGAGTTTATGATAGGAAAAGTTTACTGCCCCCCCCCCCAAAAAAGAATAATTCTTGATCAACCATTTCCCCACTTAAAAACAGAAAGTCAGTTAAACACGCCATTGGCACTTGGCCCATTTTCAAATTGAAATGCCTTGTAGGAAGTGCCTCTGTACATATCACTTCAATTTTCTCTAAGCACTTTTTCCTAAACGACAGAAAGGAGCACTGTTTTATGACCCTACACCAAAATATCTCTACCCAATCTCATTTTAGCTTTGTAAATATTAAAGCTCTTGCATTAGCTTTGTGTAAAATTGGCAGAACATATACATTGCATTTCATATATTTATCTATTTATACTGAACAAATAAATTAGGAAATATAACATAAGCAAGGCTGTCCTATAATTCAGAACTAAGGCTTACATTCTAAGGAAGAAACTTAAAAAGAGGGCAATCTAGCAGGAAATACTAGATATATATAAAGAAAATCCACCCTACGGCATAAACCATGAAGTGAACCATGGAGGAGATTCTGAGATACCTACTTCCAATCAAGGGGATTAAGAATTTTAGGGACCGGGAAAGAGATGATTAAGGTAAACATGAGTAAGTAAATAAGTGGAAGTCTTTGTGTGAAATGGTTTTAAAGAATAAAGGAAAATAACAGGGGTGGGGTAGTCTGCCTTAGTGTAGAAAATGGGAGCCCAGAATGAAAGACACATCAACTGGAGAAGGGCTATGAGGAGCCCCTCTACACACCTGCCTCCCTGGCAAATGTATCCTCTGGTGAAGGTGTACCTATCGGGCTTGATTAGGACAATGACCCTTCCCCGTGATTCTACATTCCCCAAGTAAGCCACCACCTTCACACGGGCTCTCTATGTAGACACCGCTCCAGGGAAGAAAATGTGCTATTCTACTAACACTAGTACTTCATCCACTTGGCGTTGTAATTGTCTATGTAAATCAGCGATCCTTAATGCGGCTGCATCTTAGAATCACTGGGGTAATTTGAACAAGTATAGCTATTAGCACCATTTCAGACCAATTAAATCATGATTCCATGGAATTGGGTCTAAGACCTGAAATACTTGTTTTTTTCTTTTTTAGAAACTGTTTATTTTCTGTCAACCTTACTTCCATTCTGTTTAAAGTTTGTGCAAGAACAGCTTAAGACCACTAGAGTTGGTTGTTCCTACCCATTCAGTGGCCTGAGCAGGGGGGCTGCAGAACAGTCTTCAGTGGCAGGCTGAGCGCTCCAGCTTCTGTAGGAAACTGCTGAATGGGCCTAGAGGGCACCTGCACGCCTTCAGACCAGCCTGAGGCCTCAGGCAGAGCAGCAGTGAACTGGGGAGCTGGAGCAGTCCATCCACCCTAAAACTCTTCCTTGGTCACACAGCCTTTTCAACAGCAGCCTGCACTTCCTTTCCAATCTCTCTTGTATCTCTGTAGACATAGAGATCAGGCATGATCTTCCACGGGTGTTCATGGGAGATGGTGACACACATGCACAGAACTTCCAGGCCTGCATCTGTCGCATCTGACCCACTGAGTGAGCCTCCTTGTTGTTGAATGGGATGGCAATGTCCACCGAGTGTGGAGGAGAGTCTGTGTGACACAGAGCAGTGGTGGGCAGGTTAACATAAGATGCCTCTGTGGGAGGATGGTGGTCAGCTCTGGGATGAGAAGTCTTGACTCCCAGAAGGCTGCCTGGACCTGGTTAGTGACGGTTCCAGGAGTGGAGCGGCCAGCAGCAGGAGTGGCTCGGTGGCAGCAGCAGCTTCAGCACAGCTCACTGGCCAGTATTCTTGGAGGATATGCCACCGACATCAGTGCGGTTCCCAATAGCAACAATGGCAGAGCTGCCAGCAGATGCTTCTCCCAAGCTCCCTTCAGATTTCTGATGTAGAAGCCATCACTCTCCCTTTTGTAGATGTGCTGTTCCATCCGAAGGCAAGCTTGGTGCCCCCTACGTAGGTTTCTGCTACAAGGACTTTGAGGGCGTCCTCCTCCTTCATTTGCAGGACATCAAGGGCTTCAGACATTGTAAAGGTTTCCCTTTAAGTTACGTGGGATAGTACAGAGAAAAGCTAAACCCTGAAGTTCTGCAAGTAATTCTCGTGGTGCTCAGGGTTAAGAACCAGAACCATAATTAAACCGGCAATTTGGTTTCTACATCAGCCTCTTGTCTCTTTGATTGTTGTGTGTCATCTTTTCATGATCAAATTCTAGGTAAATTGGCAAAATTGAGGTTTTGGTGTTTGCAAACTTGAGGTCCAGTCTCTAAACATTTTGTTCTCGAAGTATGGTTTATTGAACCAGCAGCCTTGGCTAGGAGCTTTTTAGAATTCAGATTCTCGGGGCAGTCCTAAGATCTACTGCATCGAAATCTGTATTTTAACACGCTGGTTGGTTGATTATGTTCTCATTGAAGTCTGAGAAGCACTGTGCTTTAATGTTCTGGAAGGACAGCTCTTACAGCTGTATATCTGAACGGTGCTGCGAATGTTCATCACTGGGCCTCCCTCAGATTGCACATAACAACCATGCAGCTAGGAAGCTTACCACCATGACGACTCTGTCACTTCTGCCTCTTTCACTATTAATAAGTATCTCAAATACTCCTGAGAGCCACAGATAATTGGACATGAAATGTTTACAAAATATGAGCTATTTTAAAATTAGTCACCTAGTTCCAAAATACTAGAAGAGTGTTAGTGCTCTCATTTATGAATCTATGCTGTTATTCCACTTAGAAACCAGCATGGCAATAAAAAGTTACTAAAAAAAATAGAAAATATTTTTAAAACATACTTTACATAAAAAACTGTCATTTAATTACAGATATTCATGCAGCTGGTAGAGACTCTATTTAGAACAAAATAAGCCACATAGCATTCATATGGAATTGGTCATTGCACCACAGTATTCTGAATAATGTATGAGGCATCCAACAAAGATTAATTTGAATGAAAGGATATTCTGAATAACTTTCACTTTTTAATTCACATCAAAATTGAAAACAATATTACTGCTAAATCATTCATTCATTTTTGTTTACACTCTGAAGGCTGCATGGCTGGGAGTCTCTCCCAGGAAAACGATGAAGTGCTTTAGAAATTAAATTACCCAGTGCACGTTCGTTTTTCTTTCTTCTTTGGTAAATAACGAGTCCATACATCCTTTTGCCTTTGGAGCAAGGGAATAAAAAGTCCTTCCATTATTTAAGGAAGAAGTTGAAAGTGGAAAACACCTAGTCATCAATAAGAGTCCATGATCCTGACCCATGAAGTGCTTCAGAAAGAAAGAGCTATGATTAAAGAATGTTTTGAAAATAAGATTTGCAGATATGATTCCCCCGAATACAATTGCATGGTAGCGGAATAACTGTGTGTAGGATGCCATGCCATGACCTCTCTCCAGTAGAGTTCCCACCTTCAAATCATATCTTTAATGTTTTTTTGTTGTTTTAATGAATTATGAGATGCAGATATGAGGAGGGTTCGTTGCCATTATTTGCTAGAATTGTCTAAAAACAAAAGGATGATTCTCTGGGCCTTATACACTCTGGCAACCCCCTTTGTTTGTGTAGGATGAGAGCATCTGACAGAATATTTTGATCTGAATTCAGGAAGCAAAGGCAAGGCAGCTGATATTCTTCCTGAGTATTTCTGTTGCTGAATGTGTTTTCTTGGCAGATTTTCAATGTTATCTCTCCGGTAAAAGTTAAGGAATATGAGACAGAAGCCATAAATAGCAGAATACCTACTTCAACCATTTACAAGTGAAATAACTTAGAGAACTGTATATCAGAATCATAATTTTCCCAATTATTATTTTGGTAATAAGGCACCTTCCAGTTTGTTTGTTTTTTTATAAAGATGCACCTGCTTTTTAATAATCAAATAGCTAAATCCAATAATCTAAGTCATTAAAACCAGAAGGGCATTTGACTATACTTGTTCTTTCCAAATCCACTGAAATGTTAAAGTGAAAATAAAAGTAAGAATTAATACAGTATTGTAATGGTGGTTACAGGAAAGGGTACCATCACTGAAAATCCTGAAGAATTTCTGAAATGATATAAGGTTGGTGGAAAACCATGGGAAATTTACGGACTCACAATACTATAAAAACAGACTGCCAGAAAGTAACTTGTTCAGAAGACTCTGTTACCAAACTCAACATTTGAGGCAGCAAAAACTGCGAGCAAGGCTGAAGGTGGGCAGTCGGTGGGCTCATTAATAAAAAGGTTGTACAGACTTGTTTAATTTCCCTGTTATGTAGTTTAATCCAATTAAAGATGAAAGAACAACTCTCTGAAGTAGACAATCTGCCACCAGAGATTCATTCTGTGGGTGACAGGCTGAAAGCCAAAAATGGAATCATGGTCTAAGCACCCTTTGGATCTCTTCACAAACCTTGAAATTCAACTACTCGTGTCATATAATACTAGAGCCCATTTGATCATATTCCCAATCCAACCCAGGACAGCCAGGGATCCTGTAATCAGATTCTAGATTGATTGTCCTCAAGGGCCATTAGAGATAAATAAACACAGTCCAGTAACTACTGCAGATCAATGTAGACTCTTTCCTTTAAAATATCAATAACCAATTGTGTTTAATTTTAATTCTCAAAAATTAACCGTGATCATTATTTTTAAAAGTTCAATAAGAATGTTGACTAAAATAATGGTTATGGCTGGAGGGAAAAAAATAGAGGACAAAAAGCAAAACAAGAAGATCGAGGTAGGGATCTGAAAAGCTGAAACAAGAAATTCTCTCAGAACACAATGCAAAGGGAAAGAAAAATAAAATTATGAAAAATAGCTATGAGATATGGAGGATCAATTTTAGAGATCGATAGCAAGAAAAATGGTCATTTCAGAGGGAGATAACAGAGTTGGTAAAGAGCAAGAAATAGTAAGAAATAAAGGCTAATACTGCCCCCGTCCCCCCCTCTCCCTGCAAAAAGAAAACACCTGGATAAAACTAAGCTAAATTAACAATCAAATAAATAAAGAAAAGCGTAAAACCCTAGGGAGACAAAAAGTTATTTTCAAAAGAATCATACTTATGTCAGACTTTTAACCTAAAACATGAAATTTTAGGGAAAACATAGTATAATATTTATGACACAAAGAAATGCAAATGTCAACTCTTGTACCACTTACATCAGTGTTTTGAATTCACATTCATAATGTGTTTAAAATGTTATTATGGATCTTAGATTTTTTTTTTCCTTCCTGATGCCTGAGTAAATAACAAAATAAAACAAACATTCAAGATACAGGAATACTCAAGATAAAAGAAAAATAAGCCATGGGCTCAGGAAAGTGTGTATTTAACTCCAAATAACTGGTTATATTATAGCTGTGAAGTAGATATACTGATTTTATAACACAAAGATTCATGAAAGAGGCATACTGGAAAAACATAGTATATTATATTGGATCCACAATTGTAAACAGTTATAAAATCTGAAAGATAAATAGGGAGAAAGAGGAATAGGTAAGTTTCTCATTCACAGGAGAGGTTATAGATATTGAGTAGATGTTTACATTGATAGCAAAATGTATGGTTAAATATATTGTTTTAAAAAAATGACAGGCCCCAAATGGTATCATTTGCCTCAGCAACAGCAAACCAAGACTTAATTGAAACTTCAATCTCTCCCAGAAATGTGACTTTTAAAACAGTCAACCTGTAATTTACTGATCAGCAATAGTGAGGAAATCTGTATGATAAAACCTTTGCACCCCTCCCCAACAAAACAAATGGGAGAGCATGAAACAATCTTTCCTTTTTTTTGTTTTGTTAGTAACTTCCTTGCTCAAACTACCTTCTACCCATAAAACTTTACTACTTTGTACAATTCCTGGGCGTATGTCTCTACTCCCTCAATGGAATGCTGCCCAATTCATTAATCACTTAATAAAGACAATTTGGTTTATTAGGCTGAATTCTTGATCTTTAACAATAGCTGTTAAAAACTTACAATAATTTTCACTATAGAAATAGAAAAAGATAGTAGAAATAGGACTAAAAACATATCTGTAATTCTAAATATTAATTCACAAATTGGGAAAGTATAAACACATATACCCAAATCCAACAACTGAATACAAAAATAAGAAATAACACATACATTTGAAATTTTTAAAAAATTAAATTAACACATAGAAAAATATTAAAAGAAAGCAGAGTTAATATTCAAAGGAAAATTAGTATCAAAGTATTAAAGTGGCCTAAAACAATATAGTAACTACAAGCCTTTATGCATTAAACAGCTTTAAAGTATAGAAAGTAAAACCTGTTAGTATAGATGAAAATTGACAAAAGAGTGATCATATTGAATTTATCACTATCTCAGGTATCAGAATATAGCAAAAACCTATTTAGGATGCACAAGACTTGAAGAACAAAATGAATACAAATTATAAACATATAAAAAATGGGGCAAAATAAGGCAATTTTTTTTTTCATGACTGCCTCTGACAACTCACTCTGTGGGAGTTAGATCTTTCCTTGCCCTTGGATAAAATTTCAGGCAGATCCCATCTTTCCTTTGCTCACTTTTAGGTAATACTAAGTTCTTCTGTGTGTTGCATACATGGAAACATGTCAAGGGGAAAGGGGGACACTGTTCTTCTTCTCTATTGCCCTCATTATCAAGCTACTGTCTCTCTCTACCAGTTCACTAGACTGCAAATGCTTTTCAAGTTTGAAAGGTGATGGGGAGAAGTAAGAAGCAGAGAATAACTTCCTAAACAGGGGTCAATATTCTTTCAGCTTGCTATATGTTAAATGCTGACTTTCACTCCTCAGTGTGCTTTGTAGGTTCTATGAAAAATACTCACTGTTTTGAATCTCTCATTGTAATTATTTGATACACTTTCCACAGCTGGCTGCTTATCATAACACAGACTGCTCCCCCCCCCCTCCTTACAGATTTTGGTTCCCAACAGTCTAATCCCATTCAAGAAGTTCTCTCTTGGAATCCCACCAAATCTCCAAGATGCACTCTTAGGAATACTCCCCATAAGACAACCCTGGGCAACCCTGTCTGTGAATATATCCACAGGAAACAGGCCTTTAATTAATCTGTGAGAAAGCAGTTATTCTCCAAATCACAGCTTTCTCTACTGGGCTGCCACAAGTGACTTCCAATTCCTGCCCTTCGATTCCTTCAGGCTAGTGGGGCACTAATTCACAGCCTCCTAAGAAAATACCCGGCTTTCTGATTTGTCTCTTTGAAATCTTCCTTAATCTACTTGAGGTTAGAGGAGGAGCACCTCCCTACCTCCCTCATATTGTATTGGGGATTTGCCACAACATTCTAAAAACTTTTACAAATATATTTCCTCTACAAACCCCAATTCCCTTTCATCCTTTCCATCCCTTTTTATACAGGTGGTTAATTAGCTAGAAGTTGAAACCCTCCTTTGAAAGGCATGTGTAGGTGGTCTAAGACCTTACTTTACAACACAGGAAAAGTTATTTTCTACTCGGTCATTTTGGTCTCATGAGAAACTCCGACTAACATCCCATTTACTATCCTGTTGCACAGCAAGTTGGCATTGGGGGCAACAGGTTTACCCTTGCAGACTATAGTTTTCCAGTGTCTATTATAGATCATACATCAGCAATGAAGATGTGAATTTATTCAGCTCAGGTCATGGACAGTTTCCTAGGAGAGTCCAAGCAACCTGGGACTCGATGGTGACATAAAATACTCTTAAGAAGAAATGGCTGAGCATTTGGGGATGTAGCTGTGGCTAATAAATATATGACACTGGGGAAACCTCCATTGCCTCCACCACTTCAGGTGATAAAGAGGAAGAGCAAGAGCTATTTGAACAGATAGTCCATGCTCACTTCCAAACCTTAAAATGTTCTTAAATAAGGTATTGTTCTTCCATTTCAAAGTCAGAGGATACAATTAACTTCAATCCATGAATATCTCCCTAATTTTGAGCATTTCATGATGATTTTGGATATCTGAATTTTAAAACTAATCTAGACAGTGAGCCCCCTGAATTATAGAAGTTACCATATTCAAATGGAAAATTTGTGTCTGGTGCTTCTAGCCCAATGCTCTTGCCTACACTGGCAGCTTAGCTTGAAGACAATTCAAACATAAGTATTGGAATTAGTGTTGATAGATCTTTTTTTTAACTATTCAATATACTTGCAGCAGCAAAATTCTTCACCTTTTAGGTCCAATTTATCCCACCCAAGATCAGAGAGGACAAATGGATGCTCACTTTTACTGTATGAGTGTTTGACTCAATTAGGGGAGGATTTTCAGAACCCCTTGATATGAAAAGTGCTCCATCTAGTGGGAGTTCAGAAATCCAGAAACTCCCATTCCTTAATAAGAGACAGACCCTCAAGAAGAGAGATTTAAAGAAAATCGATTAAATATCTTCAGGATACAAAAAAGGGCAGATAGAGTGCTCCTCCATAATACCTCCAGAACTATGCTACCATTTATCTCTGTATAATGTGAGTGGTACAAATTATAATCCAAAAACCACTATGCAGCTAACCTTAGGGACAAACTTCAAGAACAATACCTCTCAGTATTAACGTAGAAGTCCGGCTACTTTACCAATAGAACCAAACTAAAGTAAGTGCTCCTGAACTGGGAACCACGGGGTAAAAGCAAAATGGATAACTGTTAGAAGCCCACACTCCATCTCCCATTAGAGTAGTATAGGTCTTACCTATATGAAAAGTGAGAGATCTGAGTAGATCACATTCATTAACCAAATAGTGGGTAAATGGCCCACTGCTGTAGGACCTGGTATTGCAATGTAATTTATATTCCAGTGGAGGGAGACAGATAATAAGCAAATATATTAAACAAATAATAAACATGAAAAAGAAATGTGCAATGTTCGGAGTGGAGATTAAGAGCAATGAAGAACATTAAATCAGGGTCAGAGAATGGATAGACCACTGTTTTTACATGGATGGTCAAAGGACCCCTGAATAAGGTCATATATTGGTAGATATCTAAAAGATAGAGCAAGCCATACACATGTGGGGAAGAGAATAGCAGAGAGGGGGTAGTACATGCAAAACACCTGAGGTGAGACTATAATTGGCAGGCTGAAGGAAGGCAGAGGAGGCCAGTGTGAGCGAAGCAGTTAGCAAAAGGAGATAAGTAGTAGGAAAGGTTAAAGGGGTCATCGAGGGCCAGGTGGTATAAGTCATTCTAGGCTTGGGTAAGCACTGTGAGTTTTATTTTAAGTGAGATGAAGGTTTTGAGCAGGGAAGTGTCAAATCATTAATCATTTTTAAAAGGATTATTATTACCATGTAGAATACAGGGGTCAAGTGCTGGGCAGGGAGTCTAGTTAAGTGTTTTTGCAGTCCTCAAGATGGGACACAATGGTGACTGGGATTAAGATGTGTGTGTGTGTGTGTGTGAGTGTGTGTGTGTGTGTGTGTGAGTGTGTGTGTGTGCGTGCGCACGCCCACAAGGGCAATGGAGGCTAGAGATGGAGAAAGACAGAGACCAGAGAGAAAAGCAGAATGATTCATATCCATCAAAGACTACATATTCTTTTCAAGCAACTATGAAACACTTATTAGGATATCAATTAAAAATCAGTTTTAAAAAGTAGAATGGGAACAGGCAACATTCTTCAATAGCAGCAAAACCAAATTCAATATTAACAGTGATAAACTAGACACCAAATGTAACCCACTCAAAATATTTTAAAGTCCTCTGTATAACTTTTAGCTTATTACATGACAATCCATTTTAAACTGGGATCTATGTGGTCATTCCTCTTGTTTGCCTAGGCATAGAGTAAGACTGCCAAACTAGGAGGCTTACATTTCTAAGATCTATGTCTCCGAACAATTTTTTTTTATGATTTTTCTACACATCCTATCTCCCAGTATTTTTAAAAGTATACATCTCTCTCCTTTTTTTCAGTCAGTATATGTTCTTAAAATGTCCATCTCTTGGTAAAGCTTTTCCTGCCTTCTTCCTACTTCACATGTTAGTCCAATTCAGAGTTTTCCTGTGCACACCAAGGGTGGAGCTCAATTGGAGGCCCCTCCACAGTGGTCACTGACCCGGGCTGCTCTCCAATGTGAATCTGCTCATGTTTTTTTAAAGGTTAAATGACCAATAAAAGCCCTTCATCAATAATTACAATATTCACCTCTGAAGTGAATAAAGGTGAGCTCTCTGGCTGCCATCTTCCCCACATTTATTACATTTATGTAGCTCCCCACTGTGTGTGTTCTCTGGTGTCCATGTAAATGCAACACTGAATAAAGTTCATCCACATTCATTTACAGGACTTCTCGCCAGGGTGAGGTTTCTGAGGTTGTCTAAGGACAGAGTATGCACTGGAAGCTTTCCCACGCAGAGACTCATAATGGTTTGTCTCCAGTCTAAATTCCCTATGTTGCTTGAGGAAGGAATGCCTACTGAAGCCTCTACCACACTGATTACATACATAGGCCTTCTCCCCTATGTGAGTTTTTCCTAGGAGAAGGAATTGTCCTGGGGAAGACCATGTAATTCATGCTGGTGAAGCAACTCAGTGAAGTAAACATTGAAAATCCATTAGTCATAGAGTAAGGCTTATAAAACATGTGAGGATTCACACATTATAAAACTCTCTCAGTGTCATGAGGAGTGCAGTTGGAATCACATCAGAACAGTCACACTGGGAAGAAACTCAATGAAGAACCCTTAAGCACCCTAATGAGCAAAACATCCAGACTTTTGCTGAATGACCTATTATTGGAAAAGTGTAGGGCAAAGATGTGGAAATGTTGAGTCTAGAATCTGTTAACGAGTAAGAAATAACCATATAAATCCTCTTCAATATATTTGTACTGTGATTAATATTAAGCAAGAGTTGTTAAAAAAAACTTTTAAAAAGTGTATATCTCTTAAAATTTGCTTTTAGTTTAACCTTCACTTTTCTTATTATCTACTTTATTATGTATGAAGAAGAAATGTGTCGACTATCCACTACAAAAGAAAAAAATCAGTTTAACATGATATTAATGAAATCATCTAGGATTATAGACACATATATCATATATATTTGCTTTTATGAACCAGTCATGATATTTTCATTTTACTTGTAATTTTAAGACTTAATCCTATTTTTATTGCCAGTTCTATATCACATTTTCAATGTGAGATTCTTTATTTTCATAGATTCAGTTATTTCCTTGCATTTCAGGAAAGATACATGGATGATACATTTTAAAATCTCACATACAAATAAATGACTAGTTCACTAAATTTAATATTTTTTAATCACAGTATTTTCTTTCAAACTCTGTAGAATGGAGAAATAACTATTTCCTCAGCAAATAAAATTGTAAGAAAAAAGAATAAGGGAGACATTTATAGATTAAGTTAAACTTTAGGGACATAATCAGCCAAACAATTTGTGAATGTATTTGGGATCCTGATTTTAATAAACCAAAAGTGAATATATAAAATTAGGAAAGATTCATACACTGATTGGCTATTGATTTTTTTTTTAGGTATGATAATGGTTTGTAACTATGTAGTTTTTTTTTCTAATTTAGAGACATAGATTGACTAGTTATGAAAGAAGTGATATGTCTTGGAATTGCTTCTAAGAGTGTGGTAAGAGGGGAGTGAATAGAGACATAGATGAAACTAGGTTGGCGTGAATCAAATGTTGAGCTGGGGAATGGGTACATAGCATTTATTATATGAGGTTTTCATACTTTTGTATATATTTGAAAACTTCCATAATAGAACAAAAAAAAGGACCATTGTTTATTCTTTTCTACAATTGTGGAAGAGAGATGTAAGAATATAGTTGCCTTGTTAAGAAAAGGGTTATTTATTTACTATTTCCTGCTAGAATGCTTGTTGCATTCTGTTTCAGATTAATTTTAAAATTAATTCCATAAACTTTGTTATGTATCAAATTATAGGTATAGTTATGAAATGTTTTCACCTATTAGGTTTTAATATCATTTTAATATGTTCTGATTTCTTCAGCAAATTCTATGTTGTTTGTCCACATCACAAATCTTTTTCTGCTCAATTAAATCTTTGTTGTTATCTGCATTCTGAGATCATTCAATTTTCTGTTGAATAGTTTGTGCTCTTAACTGGTTTTAAAGCATTTTAAAATCTTCCATAACTTCATAACCTTCCTTTCTTACATTATTGATATATTTTCAAACTTCTGTTTGCCTCTCAGACAGCTCTATTTTAATAATCTCTTTTTTTTATCTTCATCTCTTGCCTTATATAGTCTATGTTTCCTTCCTTTGTCAAAAGAACAAAGCAAATAGAATCTGAAATTTCTTGCTGCGTATGGAAAATCCTTTTTTTAAGAATAATGTATTTGAATGCTTATAGCAGTTTTATTCATAATTGCCCAAACTGGAAGCAACTAAGAATATCCTGCAGTAGGTAAAGGAATAAACTGTGGTAGATCCAGACAATGGAATATTACTCAGCACTAAAAATAAATGAGCTATCAACTATGAAAATAGATGGAATAAAATTAAATGCATATTAAATCATTAAGTGAAAGGCTATAGAGTATTTGATTCCAACTGCATGACATTCTGGAAAAAGCAAAATTATGGAGGCAGTAAAAAGATCAGTGTTTGTGGGGTAGGGCTGGGGGCACAGCATGGTGAGGGATGAGTAGGTACAACACAGAATTTTTAGGGTAATGGAAATACTTTGTATGATACCATAATGATAGATCCATGTCATTATCCATTTCTCCAAATCCATAGTATGTACATCAAGAGTGAATAATAATATAAACTATGGACTTTGGGTGATGATGTGTTAATGTAGGTTCATTGTGACAAATTCATCACTCTGATTCTGGGTGTTAAGTGGGGGGAGGATATGCATGGGTGAGGGTGGTGGGTATATGGGCAATTTCTACTTTGGGCTCAATTTTGCTGTTCTAAAAAATAATGTCTATTTCTTTAAAAATGTTTTTCCTCTGCCTTTTGAATGCTTTATGCTCTATTTCATTATAAAATCTTTTCATAGGTCCTTCTTTTAAATTATTTTTATTTTTTAAAGATGGAAAGGCTAACCTAAGCCTACTATTTCCTCACAGAAACAGGGCAAAGGGTTTCTCCTTTGGCTTATTTATTTTCTCCTTGCATGCTATTAGAGAACTTCTTCTGATGCTCAAACTGCAGGGCTTGCTGCTAATGTGTTGACATAATGTATATGAGGAGTGGAGCCACTCAGGCTAAAAAGGACCCTACCAGGCCAAGTCCATTTCTTCATGCTTTCTCTTCTGTCACTGCAGAAATAAAGTTGGTGACACCAAGCTTTCTTCCAGGTTCAGAAATAGTGAAATTTCCTTGGACCAATATTACTAACTTTATAGTCAACACCACCCCCCACTTAGTATCAGGTCACCACTATTCCAGATCAACAACTCCTGGAGTCTCATTCAATTTCATCTTGGAAGTCACTAGCATGTTGAGCCAACTCACTACAGTCAGTGTTACTGCAGCTTTTCTGTTCCTTTTATTTTTTCAGTTCCCAGCTCCAGTGCCACTACAATGTAGGGAATTTCTGCTGGTCCAGGTGACTCAACAGGGCTGTACATGGATTTGCCCAGTCAGTCTCTCAGTTCACTCCTCCAAGCCCAGGAAGGCTTATGTCCTCCAGGATATCAATGGCATACCTCCTATGAGACAATCCTTCTCTTCTGGGACAGTGATTTTCCAGTAGATTCTTCTTTAGGCATGCCCAGCTCCATTGATTCTAGCAGAAAATATTTGAAGTTGGTGGCATTTTATGGTTTTATCCCTTAGTTCCAGTGTTGTTGCAGATTTCTCCTCATTTTTATATTTTCTAGATATTTTTCTTGTTTTGTTTGTTTTTGTTAATCCTCGCTCAAGGATAATTTTATCATTGATTTTTTTTTTTTTTTTTTTTTTTTTTTTTTTTTTTTTTTTTTTTTTTTTTTTTAGGGAGAGTGGAAGGGAGGGGAAGAAACAGAGAGAGGGAAACATCAATGTGAGAGAAACACATCTATTGGTTGACTCCTGCACGTGCCCCAACCGGGGCTGGGGATCAAACATGCAACTATGATGCATGCCCTTGACCAGAATTGAACCACAACCCTTCAGTCCGTGGGCAGACACTCTAACCACTGAGAAAACTGGCTAGGGCTAGATAGTTTTCTTAGAATTGCAGAGGATACTTTCCCCCCAAAATTTTCAAGCAATCATCTTTTTCAGAGGCTGACCAAATTTTAGATAATAATTTTAAATTGTCTAAAAGAGCAGTGGGCTTTGCCCATCTTTTCTTAATAACTTTAAACTACTTTTGGCAAATTTGCATGAAAGAACCTTTAAAAGAAACATTAAATAGAAAACTGGCAATGATGTATTTTTATTATCTCAAAGAGAAGTCTCAATAGACAACTGAATATTATGTGCAATTATTACTAATAAAATGAATTAAGGGCTAATATTCTAAAAGCAAAAATATATCTCCATTTGAAGGAGATGTCTTATAACACAATATTGTCTTGTAACCATAACATCTTATAGAAGGTTAGGCCACTTAGCTACTCAGAGATGCATTTTTGCAACTTGATTAGTCTTGCAGAATTCATCAAGAAGTTCTATGACTTTAAAATTAAAATTCTCACAGGTCCATTAATGATATTTTTCTATGGTAGAAGATTGGTAATACTGGTCTGAAATTTCTCCAAGTCAAAGTTATTAGAGCAATGCTCATGGTAAAGAATGTGGAGGCTTTTATGTTCCCATTTGTCTAAGTGTTATGCTCTAATGAAAATATTTGCCCCAACCATTTACTCCCTCACCTTCCTCTGTGTGAAGGTGTAATGATTATCTCTTTAACTAAAAGTCCTTTTTCATTTAAACTGTAGGTAATTAATTATACTATCCACTCAATTGATCATCAAAGCACATGGACTTTTCCTGGGCAGCAGCATAAAGAAAAGGGCAGTTTCATGCCAAAGAATTCTCTGTTGTCCAAATATTATCAACACTGCAGTTAGAAGAAATAACTGGAAGGTTGCCTAAAGGATAAGCAGCTCATTAATTTTCTCCTAATATCCTAAATTGTATCCTTGCTTTAGTTAGACCATCAACAATCTGCACACTTATACTGTCTTCTCTCAGACCCTCATGGAAGTGCCTTCTGTGAATTACATTCTGGAGGTATGCCACCACTTTGCTCTGAGGAACATAGTATTAACAACGACAGTGATATTCTTCTCCCTAAAACTGGTTACTCCTGTAATCTTCTCTCAGTACCTCTCTGACTTTATCCATCTTTCCATTTGCTCAGACAAAAAAAAAACTTCAGGTCCAAGCTTTTCCTGATATGCCACATGTAATTATTCATCACATTTTGTTGTCTCTAACCTCGAAAAAAGAAATACAGATGTTGACTAGTTTTTGCCACCTCCGTTGCTACCATCAAGATGTAAGCTACTACTGCTAGTCACCTATATAAATCCAAGAGCCTCCTGAGAGAAGAATAAGATGACCTTATTCAAATATAAGTCAGATGATATCACCCTTCTGCTCAAAGTCTCCACTAGCCCCCGCTGCACTAAGAAGGCAACAAGGGGTCTACGAGGGCCTGCTGGGTCTGGGCCCTCATCAGCTCTCTGACTTCATCTCCTATCACTCTCCTCCTCATGCTTGTTTTAGGCAGACCGGTCCATTTGTCATTCCTCAATTACTCTGAATAGCCACCCTGCTCCCTCAGTTTGGCAGGCTTCCTTCAGACATATTAATGCCTTCTCTCTAATGCTTCAGGAGAGCCCTCCCCCCTGTCCCAACTACCTTATTTAAAATTAATACCAGCCACATTTACTTTAGCACTATTTATCCTCATTCCTTCCTACCCACCCCCAGCTTTGATGATCTTCTAAATAATTTGATTGTCTCCTCCTAGTCTGATCCAAGCTCCCTGCAGGCAGGAATCTTGATTTGTTTTGCTCATTGTGGCATCCCCCACGTCTGGCATGGCACCGTGCTTATAGCAATAAACATGGGCTGAATAAGTAATTATGAAGAATAATGACAAAATTAGAAGCTAACATAAACTGCCTCTCTGCATTGGCCAGGCATTGTCTTTATGGGGATTATTTATGCTCACAATTCTAGGAAGTGGGAGCTTTTCTCTCCAATGGAGGAAACTGAGGCCCACAACAGGGAAAATTTAACTGTGGTCACACCTGAGGCAGCAGCAGAGCTGAAATCCAAACTCTGTCTCTTTTTTTCCCAAGTCTCCACTTTTTTTCATCATAACCTTGTATGTATTTGCTTTCAGAAGAAACTCATTTGCTGTATGGATTTGTTTGTTTAAGTAGAGGCCACTGTTCACTATTGAGAGTTTCTCTTTTATATGGATCCATGGGAGAAATTCTCTTAAGAACAGATAGCTATGTTTCCATAGACACTTAGCTCAAATTTATCTTGTTGGACACTGTGAAATGTCTGAAGGTTGTGTTGCTAGGGTTCCACACTAGGACACTCAGAGAGAAATTTTGAACTGAGTCTTAGCATTCAATATTGGGTACTAATCTTGATCTTGACATGTATTACTTTATAAAGCCTCCATTCCCATATACATTCAAATTTCCTTTATTATGTATTTTATCCTTTTTAAAAATATATTTTTACTGATTTCAGAGAGGAAGGGAGAGGGAAAGAGAGAGAGAGAAATATCAATGATGAGAATCACTGATCGGCTGCCTCCTGCACAACCCCTACTGGGGATCAAGCCTGCAACCTGGGCATGTGCCCTGACAGGGAATAGAACCATGAGCTCCTGGTTCATAGGTCAAGGCTCAGCCACTGAGTTACACCAGCAGGGCAATGTGTTTTATCACTTGTAGTGTATGGTATTTGTGTAAACTCCTCCATTCCCCTTCGGGAGAGGGTATGGAGATAAATATTTGTATTTATAAATTAAATCAGAGAGTAATGTTCTTGCACCAAATCACTTCAACCTCTTAAAAAACTGCCTATTCCTCACCTGTCCTTTGGTGCTACGTTCTCAGGTTATATCATGGGTGAGATACTATTAGGCACAGCCATGAGCATGCAAGGTATTTCTTGCTTTTGTTTTCCAGATGCCTATATTCTTAAAAGAATAGAAAGGGGATTTGTGGAAAAGGGAAAAGACTTTTGTAGATGAAGAGGGGGTGGGGGGAGGGAATGCATGAAACTAGAGAACAGCCAATGAGACCCAGAACAGCAGGGACGGGCCCTGCCTCTGTCAGCACTACTAGGACATGGCCAGTCCCTTTAGGTTTAGAGCAAGCATGTCAAACTCGCGGTCCACAACGAATACTTTTGTGGCCCAGCCAATATAACGGTATGTAAGAAACGTGAAATTTCCTAACTTAGTTTTTACAATATCCTGTTAGTCATAATTATTAATAATGAACTACATTCGCTAATGACTGATTCCTATAATCGTGTTGCATTCATTTCCCTTACGTGCCTTACACACAGGTGCACCATTTCTCTCCACTAATACTAGCAGGGAATATTTTAGCAGCCGATTGCCACGTCATTAGCCTTGTACTGACTTGTCTGGTGTGAACAGCAGGAAATATTTCGCTTTCGGAGAACAAGAAAAATAGGTTTATTCGCGTTACGCTTATTAATTTGTGCCATTATTCAGTGTCTGGTAAGTTAATATTCAAGAAAAAATGTTAATTTTTATTAAAATGTTCTATTATTTTATGTTAACAATTACTCATTTATTTCAGCCCTTTGTATTCAGCATATCTCTATTGAAATAAAACTACATTTCTATGAAAATTGAAGCGTTTGTTTTTTTGCAGCCCACATACACTTAAACCTTGTTTATTGGGCCCGTGTTAGCCTTTGAGTTTGACATGCTTGGTTTAGAGCCTACATGGAGTGTCCAGGCAGGCTGAGTGTCCAGGCAGGCTAGACCATTGGCAGTCTCAGAAAAAGCCCTTGGGTCCCCAGATTAGGCCAGAGTGGTGGAGAATTAAGGAGTTACACAGCTATGGACAGTGAAGCTTCGCTAAAACCTGCTTAGGATGGTGGACTGCAAAAGCATTGCCTTGGCATTCTGAAAGACACCAGAGCTGTGCAAACACCCCAGGATGAGTAAGAATGCAGAGAGCACTGAGGTTAATTTCTCTGCCAGCTCCTGGGGGAGCAGGGTCAGAAATTGAGTTGAGTCAGAGAAAATAACTTCGTAAAAAGTGACATTTTTGTCAACTTGAATTTGTAAAAGTACACATATACTAGTATAAACTGCTTCAAGTTCCTTTTGGAACTAGACACAGCCCAAACTAACCAATCAACCCAACAACAAATAAGTATATGAACCAAGAAGAAAACATGCAAATAAAGTGATATGGATGAAAGACAAAGAATTAAAAGCTATTCTATCAAATTTCTCTCTCCTGCAAGATAGTTTATACATCTTTATGTATAATGTGAGGAACAACCAATAATTTAATATGAAGTACTTTATTAGTCTAAGTAAATAGTTGTTGCTATTATTAATTATATATTTTCAGTTCTATACTCTGAAACTTGAAACACAATCTTCAGGCATTATTTTCATTCATTTGTTAATTTAAAAAAAGACTGGTTGCAGCATAAGGGCAAGTGAATAATAATGATTTCATCATATTCTGAATGAATTTGCATTTATTATTAAAGTAGTTACATAAACGCTGGTTTTCTATGTGTGCAGAACACACACAACTTGCAAACTCACTGCAGCCCTTTCTAGTGCCTTCCAACTCTACTCCCAGTATAATTTGGAGACATTATGTCTGAAATCTGGACCACTTCCATTAAGCAGGAAGAGTACATTCCAGGAATGGAGGGTCACAGATAAAATATGCTTTTCCCACTGGTTCTATCTAACCAGTCTGCCTTTCCCCCTTGAGCTCAGTGGAGCTGTGGAATTGAAAAGTGTAATTACCGTGATACTGTCCTCTTACTGGAGCTCATAATTCTTTTAAAGAAAATAGAGATTCATTGTCTTGCACCGTATTCCAAAATATCCTATATTTGCCGGGGTCCAACCCCAGCGGGTCCAGGGGTTCCCAAAGGTGCCATGTTCTCCTGCTAGGCTCTGTCTCTAGGCTCCGAGGCCAGTCCCTCTCCAGGATCCTCCGGCATGCTCTCTCCAGCGAAGTTCTTCTGTCTCTAGGCTCCGTGTAGTTTCTGTCTTCTTGATTCTGTTCTAAGTTCTGAGTGTTTCTGTCTTGTTACAACTGTATTTATACCAGTTGATTCAATCCTATCAATCTCTATTACAAAGGTTAGGGCGTTTCTTATCTCCATTCTAGGGAGAAAAGATTATGTAGTTTAAGCATGATTGTTCGTAGTTAAAGGGATTAATTACCCGCCTGGCACTTAGTTGAGGGGTTTTATTCCCTCCCTAACTTCAGGGGAAAATCCCTACCTGGGGATTCAACCTTTCTCGGAGAGGTGACTTTGGTTAAAACACAGCGCCAAGAAGGTGAGCAAACATATTAAGAACCGTATGCCATATATGCCAGGTCCCTTGAAACAGCAAGGATGGACCGGCTCCCGGCATATATTGATTTCCAGTGTACAAGCAAAGGGAAGAGAGAGAGAGAGAGAGAGAGAGAGAGAGAGAGAGAGAGAGAGAGAGAGAGAGAGAGAGAGAGAGAGAGACTGACTCATGGACACAGACAACAGTATGGTGATTGCACGAGGGAAGTGGGGATGAGGGGGAGGTACAAGAAGATAGAAAGGGGGGATAAAAGGTCATGGAAGGAGACTTGACTGGGGTTGGGGGGTAAACACACAATACAATATAAAGATGATGTCTTATAGAATTGTATATCTGAAACCTATGTAATCTTATGAACCAATGTCTCCTCAATAAATTAAATGCATAAATAGGAATAAAAGGCTTTCAGGCAGAGGTTTTTAGCGTCATTTTAAAATTTAGTTTTCATTAATTAAACCGCTGAACTAAACAATTAATTAATGTTATATAAAGGCTTCATAAAAACATACAAAATAGTTTATATGTTTTAGGCCTAAACTCTCTTATTGATTTATAAAAATTCTAGAGGAGCTATTGCAGTGGGAAACTGCATTTTTGTTCATAGCTTCCATGGTATGTGCTTTTTATAAATGTTAGCATTTATAATGTCACATTCTATATTTTTGACATTCAAAAATATGTCAAAATTCATACTAAAATCTAAATTCATTAGATCAAGGTCAATCTGTAACCTCATAAAAGTTTCTGGTAAAATTTTTAATCATTCAGAGATTGAAAGACATTTTGTTCATGGTGGGTTCTTCAACCCACTGTCTTTCCTGCCAATTCAACCTAATCTGTATTTCCATTGGGCTGTAGCATCAGAATCTTATGGATATTTGTTAAAAAGGAAGGTATGGGTCAAATCTTAATTTATTAATTCCAACCTTAGGTTCTTATTCCAATGGGCTTCCTGATGTTCAAGAACTTCTGCATGAATTTCAATCTTTCCTCAAAGTCTCTTCCTGTACAGCCAGCCCTGCGCAAAAACATGTGATTTCTTTTACACACAATTTGGCTCATAGTAGAATCAGCAAATACTATCAAGCCATGGACCCACCCTATTCACCCTATTACAGCTAGACTGCAGAGGAAAGAAAGTTGAAAAACTAAGAAGTATGATGAAATGAATACCTTCAAAGAGAAAAATCCTGGAGTCAGACCAGGAATAAGGTTGAGCATTTTCTCTGTAACTTTATTGATAGTAGAGAAATTTAGGAGTAATATGCGGTATTGCCGAGAACCAAGACTGGCACTTCTGGCCACTAGTACTCATATTTACCTAAACTTAG
The DNA here is from genome assembly GCF_963259705.1 of Myotis daubentonii. Classification (NCBI taxonomy): domain Eukaryota; kingdom Metazoa; phylum Chordata; class Mammalia; order Chiroptera; family Vespertilionidae; genus Myotis; species Myotis daubentonii. Next base: position 49,967,193 of record NC_081846.1, read on the forward strand.
CCAATTCCTTTGGTTCTCAATGGCTTCATCAAGATAGAGACATAATGGGCAGGATTACTTGACTATTGATTTTAATACAGTATTTTAAGAATCCAACAATACAGATGATCATGATAACTTGATAAGTATAGTATTAGTTATCAAGAGAAAGTTAGTAGTGATCTTTTGCTAGTGCTACACTATAGTTAACAACACTATATTGTATATTTGAAAGTTGCTAAGAGATAAAGCTTTCTTCACAGCGCTGGCCAACATCGCCCAGTGCTTAGACTCTTAGAGCATCAGCTTGCTCACTGGAGGGTCCTGGGTTCAACTCCTGGTCAAGAGCACTTATCTGGGATGCAGGTCAGATCCTGCCCCAGGCTGGGGCATATGTGGGAGGCAGCCAATCGATGTGTCTCTCTCACATTGATGTTTTTCTCTCTGTGTCTCTCCCTCTCCCTTCCAACTCTCTCTAAAAATCAATGGGAAAATATCCTCAGGTGAGGATTAACTACAACAACAACAACAACAAATAACTATTTTTCCTTGTATTCTGCAGCACATAACCATACATTTCTCTCAGATATATATCTAGCAGTGGGGTGCACATTCACAGGGTATGTATATCTTCCACTTAACTAGAAAATGACACACCATTTTCAAAGTGGTTTTGTGAATTTACATGATTGCCAGCAGTGCAGGAGCATCCCTGAGGACTCTGTCACTACCCAATTGTGCACATTTGTCAGGATACGTAGTTTCCTATACTAATTCACCCATCCACCCATCCATCCATCCATCCGTTCAATAACGTTTAAGATTTTCTATGTCCCAGTCAATGTGCTAGGCACTGAGAACACAAAAGAGAACACAATAGACACTGGCTGCTTCGCTGTATCCATTAGAAACTGAAATAAAGACAAACAAAACCTGAGTGCCCCACAGGATTCAAATTTCTATCAACACTCCACTGGGCCAATAAACTATGAACATGATTTTTCAGAAAAAACGTCCTACTGCAGAGGTAAAAAAAAAAAATCTAATGCATCATATTGGTAATGATTAGAGAGCATATTCAACAGCAATTCAAGTTGCTTCACTGCTATTCAAATAGTTTGATATGTGCATCTTAGATGGGAAATATTTTTCTTTCATGTCACAGGAAACAATTCCTGGATTGTTGCTTTAGCGATTGTTGTAGGTTACATGTCTTAGTTTGATAAATTGATGAAATGAAGAAAAGGTGCCTTAAAATAGCAACAAATGGTATGCTAGGCTTCATGTCAGAGTAATATTGAGTCAGCTCAGTTTTTAAATAGGTATTCTGATTTCATTTAAATTCAATGAACACACTTTTCAGAGTGCTTCTGTTTTTGCACATGCATCTACTGTGCTCATAATTACAAAATAAGTGCATATCAATCATATACAAAGGCACTGGATCATTATAGTTTTGATACTCAGATACAAATATATATTTGTGTGCATAAATGCAAAGTGAAAAGAAAAAGAAGAACGTGAGCAAACCTGGCAATGGATATGAAGTAAAAGACTATACAGTACAGTAATTTTCTTATTCCCATACTAATTTTCCACAGGAGTTCATTCCGATAACCCAGCTCTGGCAGTGGTCTGCACAGCATGCAATTGGGGAATTATATACCATCTGAAGATGTATGCAAAAGTGACATTTCTCACCTGTGTTACTGCACTGTCCTTAATCCTTTAAAACTCATATTATTTAAGATAATACAGAGAGGCTTAATAAATGTTTCTTTTAAGTAGGTGTGTTCTTCTCCCTTTTGGTGAGACTTGTTCTGAATATTCCATAGTAGGCATTTAAACCTGTGCAAAAACTCTTGATTATTATAGGAATCTTGTTGCTGCATTACTTCAAAGAAATATCGCCCTGGCCAGTGTTTTCAATGGTTAGAGCATCGGCCCATGCACCAAAGGGTCTGGTTTGATTCCCAGTCAAGGGCATGTGCCTGGTTGTGCCTGATCATTCCCAGTCCTGATTGGGGCCAGTGAAGGAGGCAACCAATCTATGTGTCTCTTTCACATCGATGTTTCTCTCTCTCTACCCCCTGCTCTTCCACCCTTCCACTCTATTAAAAAAAAGAAATATGGGAAAACGTGAGCATCATATATAAAATAACAATCAAAGCAGCTATAAACCTCAAAATCAGTTTAAAGTGGTAAATGACAACTGCCAATGGGATGTGTAAAACTGGATTTGCACTCAATACAGGACACCGGCAGCAGGGTTCTGTCTGCCCTGCACAGAGACTGCAGGCTTCAAGTGCCTGTCATCCAGAGAGGTTGCCAGCCCTGTTTATAGTCACTGATACAAATCACTTCCTGTAGCATATTAAGTAATAGGGTAGATTTATAGTAGCAGGAAGGCTGATAAAACCACTGGCAAGATGTATCGTGCACAAGTAAACAAATTAACCAGAAGGAGCAGCTGGGGAGAGAAGTACAGGCATATGGATGTGCATTTGGTTAAAATGCAATGTTGACTTCAAAACGATGGGAAAATAATTCTCTTCCTTCGCCCATGCTCACCCCAAGGCACAGAATCTAAACAGGATACTTTCAAACTTCATTGTCTGCCTGCTGCTGGGAATCAGGTGTCAGATATGTAAGTCTTCTATTATTGCTCTAAACCCACAATCCTTCACGACAATCCCCTTGGCTATAAAAAGGAATGGCTGTTACAAAAGTGTATATTCTCATTGTCAGCTGTAAAAAAATGAGCAGAAGATGAGAGAGCCCTAGGAATTACAGACTTGCCTCAATCTAAATATGGCTTGCAAACTATTCTTGCTTCATCGTTTTGAAAATCAACACACACACACACACACACACACACACACACACACACACACAAACACAAACACACACTACTGTAGCCAACACTTTTGAAAGTTCCAAGTTGGGGGAAAAAGGCTCCTCCTCAGATTACATAATTTTCATTACGTCTTCCTTCTGGCATTTTAGCAGGTGGCATTTTAGTGATCAATGAAGCTCCAGCATCTGGCTTCTTTGTATATCATGCTTGTCTGCCAGTCCACTGATCTAGAATTACATTTTTGTCACCATCATTTTCTGATGCCTATAAAAATCGGATCTTCTGGCACATTTCCTTGTTTTGTAGCAGGAGAGTTTTCCTTAATTTCCCTGTATTTTATTCTTAGGGAGACTTTTTTTAAATTCCAAACTTTATTTTCCTTTGTCTCTTTGCTTCCTTTCAAAACCCTACATTTATGGCATGTGTAGTACTCAAGACAGATTGGAATAGACACATCAAAGCACAAACCTTAACATGTTAGGCAGTTAATAAATGTAATTGAATGATTAGAGATGCCAAATGTGCTTGGGAAAGATGACATCTGGACATTTCAAAACATTTTCATCTTGCAGAATGACTTTGTGTATACCTTTGGCTTTGATGTAGTGCTCAAAATATGTTGTCATGTCTATCATCTCATTTGATATTCACAGTATTCCTGTGAGCGAGACAGGAAAGTCATTCATTCAATATTTATTGAGTATCTCCTATGTGCCAGGCAATGCTGTTGGCACTAGGAAAAGAAAGACAAAGGAAACTTCCCTGTTTTAAGAGAAGGGGAATCTATTCTGGATATTATCACTGCTCATCTGCAAATGTGGAAAAAGAAGCATCAAGATTTAAAAGTTGACCCCTAGTAAGCAGTGGCAGGGACACGGTTAGTAATCAGGTCTTCTGGTTGCTGCTCTAGGGTCCCCGGTTGCTCATGGTGCCTCTATAGAAAGGCACCAATTGCTGCAATAACAAACCCTGACAATGACAAACCCTGAGCTGATATATTCAGTTTGTTTATTTGGGTGGAAACCCTCAGCTTGATCTTGATAATAGAGCATGCACATTTTTAAAGGCTCTTTGCACCAAAGGCTTTTCCATTATTAATTAAGTTGGGGAGAAACATTTTTGGTATGTGTATCTGTTTCACTGTATAAACCGGTCCTAACGAGTTGTGAGCAGAAGACAAATAGATTCTTTCTCACCAAGCCTACTCCAAACACTCTCCATAGCATTTCTTTTCTTCAGCTTTTTGAAGTTACTTTCTGGTTTTTCAAAGATCTACCGTATGATTTCACTTATATGTGGAATCTAATGAACAAAATAAACAAACAAAATAGAAACAGAGATACAGAGAACAGAGTGACAGCTGCCAGAGGGTAGTGGGGTATAGGAGCTGGGTGAGAAAGGTGAAGGGATTAAGAAGAAAAAAAACACAGACACCAAAAAACAAAAAAACACACCCACCTCTTAGACCAGCCGTGGGCAAACTACGGCCCGCGGGCCGGATCTGGCCCGTTTGAAATGAATAAAACTAAAAAAAAAAAAGACCGTACCCTTTTACGTAATGATGTTTACTTTGAATTTATATTAGTTCACACAAACACTCCATCCATGCTTTTGTTCCAGCCCTCCGGTCCAGTTTAAGAACCCATTGTGGCCATCTAGTCAAAAAGTTTGCCCACCCCTGTCTTAGACAGACAATAATATGGTAATTACCAGAGAGGAAGGGGGACTGGGGTGGGGGAGGGGGGAGGAAGGTGAGGACACCTGACTTGGGGTGATGAACACACAATACAACATACAGAGAATATACTAGTATTATAGAATTGTATACCTGAAACCTATATAATTTTATTAATCAATGTCACCCCAATAAATTCAATTTTAAAAACACACAAAAATCATCCAGTTTCAACCTAGGGAATCAAGAGGCAACACTCTGAATGTGGAAAAAGCCTAGAAGAGCCAGGGGTGGTAAGTAAAGATGTTGACTGTACCCGCTGTACTTATGGAGGCACTGAGCCCAGGCTTCACCTGGGAGAAGAGAGAAACTTCCCACTGTCCATGAGCCTTTCTCATTTTTCTCTGCTTAATCTGTCACTTTTTATAACATTCCAATACCAAGTAATGACCTTTTCTATTTGCTGCCATAACCATGCCTATGCCCTTCTTAACTACTTCATGCAATAAAGTCATTTTGGAAGATCGGACTTAGTGTGCATCTTTGTGATTCAAAGAAGAAGCTTTAGAGCAGTGGTTCTCAACCTTCCTAATACCGCGACCCTTTCCTCATGTTGTGGTGACCCCCAATTTCATTGTTACAAATTGAACATAATTAAAGCATAGTTATTAATCACAAAAACAATATGTAATTATATATGTGTTTTCCGATGGTCTTAGGCAACCCCTGTGAAAGGGTCGTCCAACCCCCAAAGGGGTCGCGACCCACAGGTTGAGAACCGCTGCTTTAGAGTCATGATTGTATATGTTCTGAGACTGAGTCTATGTACAACAAATAGAATACTATTATACACAGATATAATGGTTTATATCACTTCCAAGGCCAATAATCATGGGAGACATGGATTGTAATGACCGTGTTGATCATTTATCTGTATTTCAAAACACTTTAGAGATGCAAAAGACATGCTTAAGTCATCCAGTGCCCACTAAGCTTTTCTAGGGCTAACCGCAGTATGCAGTGAGTTTTTCTGATTTATGGATCTGCCCTTGTTTCTTGAAATGCACCATGCCTTTAAACAATTTTATACAAATGTTTAAGTTCTCAACATTATCGAATTAAACGGAAATTTTTTAACCTTCCATTTTAAATGTCTTTTTGACTAACAGAAATAAAATTCATGAACCAAAAACCCAAAACTAAATTAAAAACAGAGAAAAGCTTACAAATCTAAATATGGGTCCCAAGATCAACAATGGAACAGGGAATATGATTTTTAAATTCTTAGTGGATGATAAAGTTGTACAGAAATGGAACACTAACAAATTATTTAAAGCCTGGAGTCACTAACCAGAAATTACACAGTTGGGTCCCAGGCGAACAGCGGAAAGGGATTATGAGTAGACCCACACTGTTCTGGCTGAATCCACGCCTTTCTCCAATAGCAGTATCTCTGATAGCTCAACTTTATATTCCTGTAATGAGGAACCCCACATTACTTTCATCTAGTAAATTTACAGTATTTTCTACTTATTGATATTTTTTGTAGTTACTGCTCATTAGGTTGTCAAACAATCCAGCTTCTTCCATTATTCACCGTTATTCCGCCCACTATTCACTACCGACACTGACCTTCACTGGGTATGTTATAGGCACTCAAGGATTTTGTTGGTTGCCAGTTATGTCATTTGAAAGAACGGACAGCACAGAAGTAATATTGGTGCCAATGCATAGAAGTCATGTATAAATTTTGAGTCGTCTCTAAATCTCCTATATAAACGGCCCTTTAAACTGCTACAAAAACCTTCAGTTTGATTTAGAGCTTTACTTTGGAGTTACACTCTAAAGGATAGAGAGATTATTTTGCTGGACTAATTTTTTAGGAGGTAATCTATCAAGATGATATTTAATAGTCTTGTAAATGCTCAGTAAAAATTCCAAAAGAAAATATATTTTGCTATTCTGATTATAGCAGCCCACTCTGATAACATCATATGATATAATATTATTGGAATCTAACAATAACAGTATTGTCAGACACACTGGTTCTGACACAATCAGGCCCATGGAACTGTTTCTGATTAAAGTTGGTGAAAAGTCAACAGCCAATGAAAATAGCAAGCAAAATCATCACTGTGTATTTTCAGAGTTGAAGAGGTTATCAGAATACATCTTGGTGTATTAAACTACCTTAACTCAGATATGACTTAAGAGTTTTCCTTCTCTGAGTAAGAATCATACTATGGATAAAAGCATTCTGTCTCAAATTCCCGCTACAGCCATCCTAGCTGCTTTACCTTTTATCAGTCTTTTACGTTTTCTAAATTCCAGTGGTACGTGCTGCTAACATGTATGGCAATTTTATGATGTCTTCTATTATTACTGCTCACAAACTGACTCTACTTATGGATAAGGGACATGCTTCACATGTTTCCTATATTTTTCTTTTTTTAATTTTTTAACACTGATTTTAGAGGGGGAATGGAGAAAGAGAGGCGATGGGGGAGAGAGATAGAGAAACATTGATTTGTTGTTCCACTTATTTATGCATTCACTGGTTGATTCTTGTGCCCTGACAGAGGGCTGAACCTGCAACTTTGATGTATCCAGACAATGTTCTAACCAACTGAGCTGCCTAGCCAGGGCTTCCTATATTTTTCATAGTGTGTCTAGCATAGTGATGGGCAAATAGAAGGCATCTCATAAATACTTGTGTATCAGTAGTAAGTATAATGCCAATTATTCTCGAGAAAGAGAAACTAGATTAAAGGTTGTTATAATATTTTATGGGCCATGATTAAGCACTAACACCTCATTTACTCAGGAAAGGTATTGTGTGCTTTAAAACAATTTGCAATTGTCTTTTTATGTGATAACTATTTGAAAGCACAGTAGCTACCAATAGTCTTAATTCTGGGACATATTTATTATTTGATAAGACTACAAATCTCCTTTTCATTTAGATATATTTTTCTTAGCTCTGGTCAAGCTATTTCATTTCCTTATGGTATTATTAAACCAGAGGGCACAAAATCACTTTCCTAATGACTTTTTTTTTTTCCTGGAAAAGAAAACTATTTAACACATAAGACAAATTTTAATTTATAAATTAGGCACCATAAGACATTGAAAACAATAAATAATAGTACAATTAAACAATTATAACACTAATAAAAGTTACATGAATGTGATCTTTTTCTCTCAAAATATCTTATTGTACTGTACTCACCCTTCTTCTTGCAATGATGTGAGATGATAAAAAATAAAAAGCCTAGGTGGTGAGATGGAGTGAGGTGAATGACGTAGGCACTATGACTTGGCATTAAGCTACCATTGACTTTTTGATGATACATTATGAGGAGAATCGAAACTAGCACACATTTACTTTCCCTTCTTCACAATTTCTCAGGTAGAAGATTCATTGGTACTGTAGATCTTAGCAACCTTAGCATATGACATTTTTTTCCTTCCTTATTAAATCGAGAACTTTAAGTCTTTTCACTCAAAAGAAGCACTTACAGTTTTTCTTTGTCAAATCTGAAATGCCAGCACTTTGGAACCATTTTGGGTAAAATAATGGTCATGTGAACACAGCACTGTAATACCGCTACAATTAATCTGATAACCAAGAAGACTACTAAATGACTAAGGGGCGTATACAGTGTGGATACACTGTAGAAATGGATGACTCATGTCTTGCAGGATAGAGCAGGCCACAAAATTTCATCACACTACTTAGAATGGCATGCAGTTTAAAATTAATGAATTACTTATTTCTGGAATTTTCCATTTAATATTTTTGGACCATGGTTGACTATTAGTCACTGAAATTACATAAAGTGAAACTGCTGATAAGGGGTCTACTGTACTTTCAACAACCATTACTATGGTAGTTTGTGATTCACTGAGCCTAACAGGTTAAGTAAAATCATCAAACTATTCACTTGCGGACTAACCATTCTTCTTGAGGCCACCTTGCAATGGTGGGCCAATGAGTCCTAGACATTTCTAGAAAAACCCTAAATAATATTATTTTCCTTTAAGTACTTCTTAAGAAAGCACAGCTCTTGACTTGGGAATTGAATGAGCTTGTAAAGTTGGCCAAGTGACATAACTACTGAGATGCAGTTTCTAACCAGCAAAAGAGGGGATAAAATATATTGACTACATTGAGTTGCTACAGAATTCAATGAGATAATGCATGTCACACATGTAATAAACACTCAGTAAATATGAATTTCCTTCTGACTTGAAAGGCATTAATTGCATATTACTTTGAATAATGTCTGTTAAAAAATTAAAACAGAAGTCTAGGCTGTGCATTAAGAGAATCTACCTCATACTCTCATAGTGATGGCTGCCAAGATTGTTAAAACAATACTTGTGAAAGCCTGATGAGAGATGAAAGCATACTAGAATTAATCCACAGCGCTGTCAACTCATTAGTGTGATTACAAAGAGTTGTTGATTGATGGTTTCTAATAGTGTTTACAGTGGTCATTAGCCTAGTCAGCGGTCGGCAAACTGTGGCTCCGTAAGCCGCGGCTCGCGAGCCACATGCGGCTCTTTGGCCCCTTGAGTGTAGCTCTTCCACAAAATACCGACTTCTGCGCATGGGCCACAAAGTTTCAATCGCACTGTACATGCGCACCCACACATGGTATTTTGTGGAAGAGCCACACTCAAGGGGCCAAAGAGCCAAATGTGGCTCGCGAGCCGCGGCTTGCCAACCACGGACCTAGGTCATAAGAGTCAACATGCATTTATTTCAAATGTAAGAAATCTTTATTGTAACTTATCTTTTCAACATTCCATAGTTCATATCAATGGTTTTTATGGACAAGTCCACTTTACTTGTTTCACTGAAATCTAGGTTTTGGCACCTTTAATTTATTGTGATTCTTATAAAAAGCACTGAACCAAGAAGAAGACACATGGTTAATTATATGCCACTTTAGGAGAAATGTTACACACCGTGAACAAAAATGACATTTATAAAGTGAACATTATAACCTAATTGGTTACTTGCACCTTATAAATTAGAGCTAATTAGTGCACAGGAAATTTGCATTTCAGTGGTTACATCACTTGGCCAGAATCTCATGATCAGTCAGCCAACAGTCAAGTCAAGATTAAAGCTCATCTTCTTAATTCAAAGTTAATATTCATTCTATGTGCTGTGTTCTCTCAAGAAGTGTATTTGGGGTTTTCATGGAAACTGCTAGGACTCCTTGATCCAAGATTGGGCAAAAATAAGTTGTCTTTAGTGTTTGTAATATCTATATAAAAAACAAAGGTCTTCCATTAAAACTTAAATCCCTTTTTCTTTAGTCCTCCTATTTTGTAAAGGATGTTTATGTTTAACCTGTATCGAGGGGTATTGTGAAATTAATTTGTAGGCACAACTTTTAATCACTTATGCCAATAAAAATATTTTAAAACAAGTACAATAGGAGCACTGGCCAATCAAAATAGATCATGGCTGTACATCATAATAAGCTTAACTGATTCCAATTTTTAATTATTGTTACCAGTTCCTAAAGCCAATGAGGTTATATGTATTGCAATAACCCACTGTGTAGATAATAGGATTTAAAAGTTGCAAAATGAGAAATCAATGGAAGCATAATGCTTAGGTATCAACAGTAGTTCTTTCTCATTTCTCTTTCATCAAAATTACCCTTTAACCTGAATGACCTCTTGCTTCCATTAACCGTTACTGTACACATGAGGAGGTTGGCTATATCTTTCCAACTCTATCAGACCATTGATGCAGGTATTTTTTCATAAAGGAACAAGAAGTAAAACCATTCTAATTTGAAATATTTTTCTTTTTTGGTCTCTTTTGAAACCATTTCCAAAGATTAAAATAACATCATTATGCTTGGAATGTCTAGAGCTCGGTTAAATAAATAGAGCAGATTGATTGTTGAGACATTGTAAGTTTTATAGCCAAATGCTCTTCAGTCGTTCTGAGAACCATTCCCGCTGAGTGTGTGCCTCAGTAAATATGTGAATAAAAATGATCTCGGTAAAGCGCTGGGGCAGAGAAATAAACTGAGGACCTAAACAAAATATGCCATCTTTTTTAAAAGGGCTTAGCGAGTGAACTGGTGGCTTTCAACATTTTTTATCATCAGCTACAATAATACATCTTACATCTTGATCCAATATACACATCCTGCCTTTAACATGAAATTAAAATTTAACTTCTGTCCCAATAATAACACCCAAGTAAACTGACTCATCATAAAAAAGATTGCTATAGAATAGTATTTGGAAAACAATTATTGTACTGTAATAGTTAACATTAACAACCTTCAGAAATTCAATGTCTTTTAAGCATTCCTAAAATAATAAAATGGATAAATTTAGGATTAATAAAGGCATAATTAAAATATATAAATTGCAATTATTTAATAATACTGATATATAATAAAATATTTGTTCCTGATGTGTTTGAAGGCTACTTTCTAACTATAGATATTTAAATAACTGCATTTGTACACTGGTTGCACCTATAAGAAATCTCAAGAGTTCTTTTATTTTGAACATATATTCATTTTTATAAAAATGCTATTTGTGTTAGCACATAATGGGTTTATTGTTATTTTTTACTTATTGTTGACACTATTACAGATGTGCCCCATTCCAACCCCCCCTTTACTGCCTCCACTCAGCCCCGCCCCCTTTCCCTCTGGCCATCACCACACTGTTGTCTGTGCCCATTAGCTAACCTCTTCACCTACTTTCATCCAGTGTCCCCCATACTCCTCCCCTCTGACATCTGTCAGTCTGTTCCATGCAACTGTGCCTCTGGTTCAATTTTGTTCATCAGTTTATTCTTATTTTATAAAAATTATTGTGGTGATATTGAACATACTTAAGATGGCTAAAGTGACATGCTCATGAAATAGTCACTCAAAGGGCAATCCTTCCCATATAAGGAGCAGAACAAACGTACCTTTAGTGAGAGTAGGCACAAAATAATGAAAACATTGACTTATTGACATTCAGGGTTTTTTTTCTATGCTTATAATAGTAAAAAATGAGTTTATAAATTACCTGTGCATGTAGCACACATGATTTGAAAGCTGCTCTTTAGCTGCCACAACCCAGTGGAAATAAAAGGACAGCAATTAAACAAGAATCTTAATTATCATAAACTCTGAGGAATACAGGAACAGAGTGCCAGGAGGCAATCATTCATTTTCATGCCAGGATGTGCTTTATTTAAGCATAGTACCAATCACCAAAGTGTTTGAAATCTATGCTAAGGTAAGACATTCTTGTTAATGGAGATGTCTTTGAACAAAGTACACTGAGTGAAGAATGACTATGCCATCCAACATCAATTTTCACTCTGAAAAAAAGATTTACATTATAATAAACATATTTATACTGATTGTAATGCATCCTCACAATTTTTAAATAATTAGTCAAGTTGGGCATATCAGCCAAAATTACCAGGCAAGCAAGTTGTATTGAACAATGAAGACACAAAACAACAAAAGAGAATCACTGTTTCAGTTAATTAACTTAAATTCTCCCAGTTTAATCCTTGAATAATTACTAATCTCAAAGTAGTCCAATGTATTTTTGTCAACTCTGTGACAAAGCATGTCTTTATATTGTCCTGAAATCTTCTATTTATAGCCATCTGTCCTTGTGTCTTGGGATCAAGCAAAAAAAACAAAAAAATTGTAATCTTTTTTCATGAACAGGCCTTAACCTTTACATTACACATACAAAAAATCATGTCCACCAATTTTCCTTCCCCTCTATCCAAGATAAGAGTCAACTATTCTTCAGCAACCTGGTTTCAGGTTATTTCCACATTGAGTTGTCTTCCTTATCAATGTATCTAATTTGTCCATAATCGTGTGCAGAATTTCAATCTGGACATTCCCGTGCAGATTATACAAGGGTTTCTGAAAGGAGTTTTTAGGGGTAAAATAGGCAGGTTTAGGGAGTTTTAGGAATTAGGGGGTTCACAGGGGAAGGAGGCACAGTTGGCTGGGGACTTGGAGCTGGCAAAAGGCATACATTCACAAAGAACTAAAGCTCCACAGCCTAAAGGGAGAGGAAGATACCCATTCACAAGAGATAAGGGGAAAGCCACAGTGAGTAGAGAAACAACAGGGAGAAAGAGGAAAACAGATTTTCACAGGGAATAGAGAATTCTACCACAGGAGGGGGAGAAATAGAGGGGGACCCCACATGGGGTTTGAGCTCTGAAGCTGCTATAGTGACCAATCAGAGGAGAGTATCAGGACACAATGAACTGCAGCCTTTATAAACCTTAGGAAAAAGGGGCTTATTGGGCTACCCCTTTAGAACCCCCTCCCCATGTGGGAGTCTGTACTTGTTTCCAATAAATTTCCACCTTTCCATATACCACCTTTTGTCCGTGGCTTCATTCTTCAAATCCCCCTGGACAAGAACCTGGGCAAGAAGCCACCTTTGCATCCTGCCCAGAAGAAAACCAATCCTTTCAGTTTGATTTTTGCCTTTCATTAGTAGGTATTTAGCTGTTAACTTGCAAGCAATTTGTCAGAATCGAGGCCCAATAGTGGTCCAGTTATATTATATCAGGCAGCAGTATTTCAGAATTTATTATGATTATGGATAACCTTGCTTAGATGCATATTTCTAGGTTTCACCTGATTTGTTAGGTCTTTTGACATTTATTAAAAGTAGAGTGTACAGGCACATACAACAATCAACAGAATTTGTTTGGTTTCCAGTATTTTTATTATTTAACTTGGAGCCAGTTTTTACTTAGATACATGCTATCTTAATGTCTTAAAATTCATTCTCAGCTTTCACTCAGAAACATTTACCTCCATGTTAGTCACTATCTCAAACCATTCATTGGTAAAAACTCCATTTCCATTGAATTCCTTGCTTTTAATGAAATTCAATTCCAGTTACAAAATTCAAGCCTAAGTAATCTTCCTTAGTTCACAGTTTCCTAAAAGTAATTCAAACTTGTCCTCAACACTGTGTCCTAAGAAGTATTAACTGCTGCATAACATGCTGTTCAAATATGACATTTTGCTCCTCAGTTTTAACTGATGTATGAAGGCTATTGGTGATGCTGGCCAAAGAGAATTCTGAGAGCAATGACCATAACTGGTGAAATCTGAGAGGAGGATTTACTAGAAGAGAACTGGGCAGAAGAGTCAAGAGGGTGCTATCTTCTAACCCCAAGCAAAAGTAACAAAGAATTCTAAGGATTACTCAGAGAACTTGAAGTGCAACCCCTGCAGTTGTGGATGCAGTGGATTAGTGAGAGGGTCTCTGTTAAAAGGATCCTGCTAAGAAGGCAGTCTGCCAAGGCAAGAGGACCCCAACGGTTAGAGCCTTGTGTAGGCACCGAAGCTAAGGAGCTCAGGAGAAGCCTGGCAAAGAAGAGGCAATGCCCATCTCAAGGCAGGCACAAAGAGAGAGAACCAATAGGGGATTCTTCACAGATTCACAAAAGTCCAAATGAGAGAATCTGTTCTAAACATCTGCTAAACTCAGAGAATATAAGAGCACCCTTCCCTTGCTTTCTTCCAACCCCAGTTGGGATGAAAACTGAGGTTATCCTGCTGAGAGATGAGCAAGAGAAGACAGAAGACTAATTTTTAAATAATGCTTGAACTTTTTATAGTATCTGTGACCAAGCAAATTTAATTAATGAATCAAGACTCTTTTGGTAATTTACAGTGACTCTAGGTTTGGCTTGGGCTTTTCCAGTAGCAAGAACATATCCAGTCATTCACCAAGAAGATTTAAGGGGACAGCGGAAGACAAAAATAATGATTTCTAACTATATAATATTAGACCTACTTACTCAAACTGACTAGATATGTGCCTGTGAAAAAAAGGGGAACCAAAAAATTAGACTGAAGAAAAAATAAATTTCTCAGCCTCTATGACTGGCAAGTCTGCTAGAAGTTCTAGCTAGTCTAGTGGACTGAGGATGATAATTTCCTATTTAATTCAGGTCTGTGGAAGTTTAGGTTGCAGCTTCTGTTTCCTATCTGTGATGACAACCTTCTGGGATAGATTTCCTACACAAAGCCAGATTTTTTAGTAGGCTTTTCATCCAATTAAGCTATTGAAAATATGCACACTGTTCGGTTCAAGATGGCAAAATTGCTACACAAGTGTTCCCTCCAGCCCTCTCCAAATCCCACTGAATGACAGTGAAGATGCACAAGGAACAGTATGAATCTACAACAGTGAGAAAAACAGAACGAGTTTACGACAAATTTCTGAAAATGGCATATCTGCAGGGGCTAGTCAGAGTACAGGATCCCATAGTACCCATGCCCCAATTTAAAAAAAAAAAAAAAACCTAACAGAGATTCAGCTGAAAAAGTTGATAGAGGTGGACAGAGATGTGCTGATGGATAAAATATAAAATACAACAGAATTTATATCAAGATATAAAAGAAGATGGAAATGTGAACAAAATATAAAAAGAAATAAAGACTTCAAGAGATCAGAGATGTAACTAAAAAGATTTCAAAAAAAGGACAGAAGAAATTGAAGGGAAGAAATTATCAAACATGTGACAAAACATTTATACAGCACTGAAGAAAGTCCTTAGATTGAAACAGATCACTGTGGGAGCACTCATTCCTCAAAACCTGCTTGCTGCACCATGTGTTGGGTGCATAGGCCCTGATTCTGCCCTACTACATCAACTGTTGGGTGCAAGCCCCTCTGCCAGGGACTGGACTTTCTTGGACGCCGGGTAGTACAGAGAGAAGCCATGAGAAGTTGTTGATGTATAAGAGAGTCTTTATTATAGTAGCCAGTGTCCATTTAGTCATTGCTAACAAAGAGTCACTACACAAAACAGTACTTCAAAGTAAAGTCCCATTCGGTAGGTAGCCACACACTGGCTAGGTTACAGTACATCTTTCCTACATAGTAGCAGCAGCCTCTGTCCCCATAGCTATTATCTGAGCAGCCTCATGCTGCCCCTGGACCTAAAGCCTTTCATAATAGCTGCATCTGAGCTCACCCACTCAGAAGCCTCAGTAACATACTTTAATATTACTTAGACAAGAGAGGCTTTCTGCCAAATACTGACATCAATCATTTGAATTGTAGAAGGGCACGTTTGCGCAGTGTACCATGAGATTGCTGCATCATTGCAACTGCATATAGTCCTTGGACACCCTGAGTAAGAGTCCCACATTCAGAGTGGCCTTGGACATCTGGCGTACTCTGAACAAGACTTCTATACTCTAACTGGTGGTGAGTATCTGGCATAATCTGGCATGGTTCCAACACTCACCTATTTCCAAGCAGAATGGATGAGGCAAGTCATGCCCTAACACATGTCTATGAAATTTTGCAACTCTAAGGAGAAAGAAAAAATAGCCCAAACTTAGAGTCTAAATATCAGATCATCTGTAACAGAATTCTTATGAGCAAAATTAAATGTTAAATAATACTGTAGTGATGTGTTCAAATTTTAAAAGAAAATAATTTGGGATATATAGTTTCAAGTCCAAAGAACTATTAATCAAGGATAACGGTACAATATACACTTTCTGACATGCAACTATTAACTTTTACTTCTTTATTCTTCAATTCCTGCTTCTGAGAAATCAACTTGAGCATATATTTTAGTAACATGATGGTCAAACAAGATAGAAATAAAATACCAGAAAACAATGCCACTAACACAGATATACTTTTAAGAAAAGACAACTATAAAGCATGCCAAGAAAACAAATATTTGATAGTCTAGTATAAGATCAAGGACTATGGGAAGGATCTCACTGGGAGGAAAGAGAAATCTGTATATAATTGAAAAATGAATCATTTAAAAGAATAAATAAAGGGATATATCACTTCTATGAACCAGCAAAAACAAAGGCAATAAAAAATCTCAATAAAACATGAAAGCAAAACAATGAATGCTAAAAATATATCACAAATTTAAACAACTTAAAATAAAAGAAATATAGAAGGAAGGAAAGAGAAAAAGATGAGCCACCTGGACTTGATGCTAGAAATATGTAGTTTTAAATGGCACAGAGTTATTACATGCCACTTACAGTGCTTTATTTATACTTTTCAGGGAGAAAAATAGGATAGGGGGTAAATAAACTTTGTTTTATCCACTTTATTTCTATCCATGCCATAAATTAACAAACATGCTGACCTGTAAGAAACAAAGGACATTTGATACATTCTGAGAGACACCTTATTACTTGTTTTGAAAATCATTCCTTAAAGGAAGTTTTCAAGTCAATTACTAATGTGTGCTGCTCCTGCTGGCCCATGCGTGTCTAGGATTTCAGAGGGCTGTGGTTGATTATGCTCTGTAACACCTGCACCATTGCTATCCAAAGCATCTCACTTAAATGAGAAGTCTGCTAGGTAAAAGCTGTAAAAATGCTTCTGCCAGACATGGCCTGGCAGTTTGCCACATCTAGAGTTGCTTAATGCTGGGAGCTGCGAAACCCGTCAACTGACTGCAATCAGTAAAGTCTTAGCATATGAAGGTCTGTGCTGGCAGATGCCATCTGGGTGTCAGAACACAGATCCTTGAGGACAGAGCTCCAGCATGAAAATGCAATACCCACTACAGGTCAGAGGTTGTGATGAATTAAAACTAAATTTCCTTTGCTTTGTGGCTGAAACTATTGATATAACTTGATATATGGTAGGCAACTAAGATATGCTTGTTAAATGAAGAAGGGGAGGCATAAATTAAATGAGTAATTGAGTAAATGATATTCTGACCAGTTAGTTTATTCAGACTTGTAATCAGAGTGGATATTTCTCTCATGACTATCCTTAGTGAGTATTCCTCTTATGGTTAACACTTTAAGATGTATATTGAATTTTATTTTTATAATATTTTAACATGCAACAAATGCTTTGTTCTCCATTTTGCTATTCCTTCAAATCTAAATAAGATTCATGAAGATTTATACCTGACACACATTAAATGCTTAATAAAGATTAGCTATTAACTATTATTATTTTTAAGAGTTGAAGAATAATAGGGAGATAGGCATGGAAATAAACATAGAGGTAGAGCTAGAGAAGTATAACACTAGCAATAAATGGATGGAAAGGGAAGGGAGAGATTAGACAGAGACTAAAAAGGCAAAACCAAACATTCTCTCATTCCATAATGGAATACGTAACAATGTGAGGCCTGCATTAACAATGTGAAGATAAAAGACTTTGGATCATTACTTGGAACTTGATCATTTAACTGCAGAACTACTAACTACTAGCTTGAATTTACTTTTATTATACCCTCAAAGATGGAACCGTATACTTTGTGCAAATTAGTGAATAAAACACATTGTGAACTGGATTTCAAACACAGGAGTACAGTAGTCCCCCCCTTAGCCACAGTTTCACTCGCCACGGTTTCAGTTACCCACAGTCTACTGCAGCTTAAAAACATTAAATTGAAAATTCCAGAAATAAACAATTCATAAATTTTAAATTGCTTGCCACTCTGAGTAGCGTGATAATATCTTGCGCAGTCCGGCTCTATCCTGCCTAGGACATGAATCATCGCTTTGTCCAGTGTCTGCACTCCCTATATACTCCCTGCCCGTTAGTCACTTGGGAGTCACCTGGGTTATCAGATCCACTTAAGCAGTATCGCAGTCCTTGTGTTCAAGCAACCCCTATTTTACTTAAAAGGTGCCAAAGCACAGGAGTAGTGATGCTGGCAATCCGGGAATGCCAAAGAGACTGTAAAGTGCTTCCTTTAAGTGTATAGAAAAAAACAGACTATATATACTAGTAGAGTTTGGAGATCTTGGAACATATCCCCCACGAATAAGGAGAGACTACTGTCTATCAAAATGTTTATTGTTATTATTTTGTATGGGTAATAAATATTAATTGCTCCACAACACTTGGGATGCAAGAAATGTCACATTACTTTGCGTTTGTACCAATCAAATCAAAACTAGGGCTCCAGCCATTCACTTAATTTAATAAGAAGTCCAATTTCAGAGTTTCTTGCATTCTTTTTTAGACTGTGTTAGAATCTAGGATATTACTGCCTGAAAAATTCGAGAGAGGACATTCTGCTTATTAATTCGCTGTCTTTAATTGATAAAGACGTTCTTGGATGGAATAAGGGCAAACTCCACCCACCCATGGGACAACAAAATCCAGAGCCCAAGTACACAAAGGCATGCAGAGGAAATCAACTTTTTATTCTTTAGGTGGAGAATCTATAAAGGCAGGCCACCAAAACATTTCATAATAACCCATTTGTTGCCTATGCAATATGAACAATTTGAGTAGAAAATGACCACTCTTCCTTAATTCCCTTCCATTCCTTTTCTTAACCGTGCAAGAGTCCTGGTCAGTACAGCTGGAGAGTTGGTGAAAATAAAATGTTCCAAGAGGGTTTCAAACTATATTAATGACATTTCCACATAGTACCATCTGAGTTGAGAGGAAGATTTCCCCCTCACCTCTTCAATACCTTGAGAATCACTGTAAACGTTTTCTTCATATTTTCCCAGCATTTTGGATTCCATTTTGATTTGTCCTGCTAGGTAGTAAAAGGAAGAAGAGAGGGAAGGAGGGAGGGAGGGCGGGAGGGAGAAAGGGAGCGAGGGAGGGAGGGAGAGGGAGAAGGAGAGGGAGAGGGAGGGAAGGAGGGAGGGAGAGAGAGAGGGGGGGGGGCGGGGAGGACAGGAAGGAGGGAACAAAGCAAGGGAGAGAAGACCAAAGTTGCAATTTCAACCCCTTTTAGGAAGTCTTGAATTTTCAGATTTGGCAGGTTCTGATTAAGATTGTTTTATTCTGTCCAGTCAGTGTGGCTCAGTGATTGAGCATCAACCTATGATCCAGGATGTCACGGTTCAATTCCTGATCAGGGACATGCCTGGGTTGTGGGCTTGATCCCCAGTGTGGGGCCTGCAGGAGGCAACTGATCAATGATTATCTCTCATCATTTATGTTTCTCTCTCTCTTTCTCTCTCCCTTACTCTCTGAAATCAATAAAAATATATTTTTAAGAAAAGATTTTTTTTTTTCAAACTCTATTTTGTCTTTACATCATTAGCCAATATAATGTTCTTTATTTGAAAAGTAGAGGCCCGGTGCACAAAATTCATGCACGGGGGTGGGGTGTCCCTCAGCCCAAACTGCACGCTCTCCAATCCGGGAGCCCTCAAGGGATGTCCTACTGACGGCTTAGGCCCACTCCCCATGGTTCTCTGCTCTCTGTGGGGCCTGCCTGCTCCACACCACAGTGATGTGCAACCTGCTCGCGGGTTGCCACAGCAACAGCCAAGCAGGCCCTGCTGGGTGCTGCCTGTGGACCGTGCTTCCCTACTCCCGGGTTGCCCTGGCGACAGCCAAGCAGGCCCTGTTGGGTGCTACCTACGGGCCACGCTTGTCTGCTCCTGGGTTGCCCTGGTGACGGCCAAGCAGGCCCTGCTGGGTGCTGCCTGTGGGCCGCGTTTGCATGCTCCCAGGTCACTGCGGCATTGGCCAAACAGGCCCTGCTGGGTGCTGCCTGTGGGCCATTCTTGCCTGCTCCGGGATCACTGGGTGCTACCTGTGGGTCACGCTTGCCTGCTGGGCCCATGATGCCAGCGTGACGCCACCAGTGTCCTGCCCCAGCCACTATGGGAGCCACCATCTTTGTCATGGAGTGATGGTTAATTTGCATATTGCTCTTTTATTAGATACGAAGTTCTGTAAAAATAATTATAGTAATGACCATAGGATGTGTTGAGGACATCTTCATTGCATTAGAGCAACTGTGGGCAAACTACGGCCCGTGGGCCGGATTCGGCCCGTTTGAAATGAATAAAACTTAAAAAAAAAAAAAAAGACTGTACCCTTTTATGTAATGATGTTTACTTTGAATTTATATTAGTTCACACAAACACTCCATCCATGCTTTTGTTCCAGCCCTCCGGTCCAGTTTAAGAACCCATTGTGGCCCTCGAGTCAAAAAGTTTGCCCACCCCTGCATTAGAGCATGCCATTTTCATTTGGAATTTCTGAAGGAATTTTTTCACTTTGCAGTAACAAGAATACTTCTATTTTTTCCTTTTTTCTTCATACAGACTTATTCATGTAAGTGATGATACTACCTTTTAATGCACTATTTTGTAGAAAATTCACAGCCATATCTAGGACTCTCCTTGGGCATATCCTGGACACCATATACTACACTCAGATTTTTACCACTGCAACTGGCTTGTTCTTGTATTCTTGTGCTCTGGCCAGAGAATTTATTGCTAATCTATTATCACTGAGGAAAAAGTTAATTTATATTCCATATATTATTTTAAAATCACAAATAAATATGATTTATATATTCTCAGAGTTTACTGCCACATGTTTAAAAAACCATGCAAATATATACGGAGGAGACAGATATAGATATAGTTATAGATTAGATATAAATATATCTCCAAAAAATGTTTCAGCCTGGGACAACTTATTTTCCTGAGAATTCCTGGTGGTAAAGATTTTAGTCTATTTAATAAAGTAAGTTCTTTGCTCCTCCAAAGGCTCATTCTATTTAATAAGCATCGCAACACACAGAGTATAGCAAAAAAGGGAATGTATTGTAGGATAATATTTACAAGTGATATACAGGCTTTTGGCATGACTAATATTAAGATGAAGAAACTTTTAAATCCATAGTAATCAACTCTGTTTTCATTCAGCTGTTTTCCATAAAAAAGAAATTCAAGTCAAATTATGCTAAATAGCAATTAGTTATAAATTTTTTCAGAGAAATTATTTATGTGGGTTTTTTTTACTGGTAAAAGCCAAGTGTTCATAAAAGCCATTAATTAGTGTATCTTTTGAAGCCAAGTGTTCATAAAAGCCATTAATTAGTGTATCTTTTGTCTTAGCAGGGAAACTAAGAACTAAAGCTCTTGAACTTCATTTAACCTTCAAAAGGGTCTCTGTAGGTCTGACTTAAAATGCTCTGGGGAAGTAGAGCTTGGTAATACAGGAGAGAAAATATCCCAGAAAACAAAAATGAAAATGGTTTTTTATGCAATTCTGGGGGGGATACTAGTCTTGTCAAACTGTACAATTCCTCTTCTTTATTACTCAGTAATGTATGCAACAGACCTTCCTGACCTTTTCTTCATCTCCAACTTCCACCCCCATTTCATGGTTTCATTTTCTGTATTTTCTTGAAATTTTTCAAGAAGTATGCATTTAATATCCAGGGAATCATTAGTTTTCCTCCAGAATCCATCATTATATAGCAGTTTTCATATGGATCCTTTGTATTAGTGCTCTATTACTGCTGTAACAGATTACTACAAATTAACGGCCAAAACCAACATGAACTTATTATCTTTGAATTCTGGAGATCAGAAATCTAAAATCAGGTTCATGGGGCTGTCAGCAGGGCTGCATTCTTTTGGGAAGTTCGAGGGGAAATTGGTTTCCTTGCCTTTCCAGCTTCTGGTTGCCACTTGTATTCCTTGGCTTGTCTCCTCTTCCTCTATCTTCAAAATGCATTATCCCAATCTCTGCCACCATGAACACATCACTTTCTCCTCTAGCACTGGCTTCTGCTGGGTCTCTTTTATATGAAGCCTTGTGACGATATCAGGCTCACCCAGATACTCTAGGATAATTTCCCATTCTCAAAATCCTGAACTTGATTACGTCCAAAAGTTCTTTTTTGCCTTATAAAGTAACTCTCACAATGTTCAGAGACTAGAACATAGATATATCTGTCATTATTAAGATTCACATCCTTCCCACATGCAAAATATATTCACCCCATCCTAATATCCTCCAGAGTCTCCACCCATTATAGCATCAGCTGAAAGTAAAAATTCTAATCTGATAATCAGCACAAAAGTCCCTAATCTTATCATCCAAACCAGGTGTGGGTGAGATTCTGGGTATGAGGCATTTGGGGGCAAAATTCTTCCTTATCTGTGGATTTATAAAAGTACAGAATAAATGATCTGCTCCAGAAATACAACAGTAGGATAGCATAGGATAACAGTCATAGACATTCCATTCCAAATGGAAGACAGTGGAAGGAAGAAAGGAATCGATGTCAAATCCCACTGAGTAAACATTAAGTTTCAGTGCCTGGGAGTAATCCTCTGTGGTTTGCAGTTCTGCCCCCCAGAGACTTTACTCCACCACTAAACTACCTCATTCTCAATTTTCATTGTCAGGGGAATAGGAAGTATTTGGGGAGTATGTCTCAGGGTTGGAAGGAAAAAATATCTATTTTGCCTAGCGCTTGATAATAAAATGCTGAAAATAACACTCCGGTGTTTTGTTTTTTTAAGTAGAATGTATAAAAATGGCCTTCCATCAAATTGCTCCTACTAAAAACACCACTTCAAAGCATCTCAAAAATAAAATAAAGTAAGAGCTTTGTGTCATTCTGCAATATCACAATATCATATATACATCTGGAGCAATATGTAAAAAAATTCTGTTACTAGAGTGATCTATACTATTTCAGAAATAGAGCAGAGTGCATCTGTGTAGTAAAAATTTTGGTTATGGAGGTTTTGTTTGTAAGCTAAATGCAATGACTACCTTGGAATGATCTGGCTTTGGTAATAGCCAATGAAATGCAGAGAAACTTCCAAATCTCTTCTGCAGAGACATAGAACACAAAGTGTGTTTGACCTAAAACTATGTTAAAATCAACAGAAGTGGTTAAAAATGTTTTTATGAACCCAAATTTTTGATGGGTACAACCTCATGGAAAATCTTTATAATTCAGAGGTATATGGAGAATTCATTGTTAAAAGACATACAGTAAGGCAGCAATTTGTTTTGCTATTTACTTTGGATTAGTTTCACAGCTAAAATTGAATGGGAAGTATGGTTTCTTTATTTTAGATAAAAATTCTAACTACAACAAAGTTGTGATGTTTTTGGATTGTGAGCTATCACTACCTCTCACTCAATAGGCCAGGTCCAATAATGGTTGAGGAAATTTAACCAGATAACAAATGCAGAGTAATAGTGGTAGAAATTGAATTATTAGATTTAAATATAATGATAAAAATATTGTTCACTCCAGCCCTAGCTGGTTTGGCTCAGCGGATAGAGCGTTGGCCTGTGGACTGAGGGGTCCCAGGTTCGAGTCTGGTCAAGGGCACATGCCTGGGTTGCGGGCTCAATCTCCAGTAGGGGGCATGCAAGAGGCAGCCGATCAATGATTCTCTCATCATCATTGATGTTTCTATCTCTCTCTCCCTCTCCCTTCCTCTCTGAAATCAATAAAAAATATATTGTTCACTGCATATCAAATTTAGAATAAATTAGAGCAGTTAGATAATGGCTTTAAAACATGAGGCATGTTCTGTTCCATTTATTGCCTTAAACTCTTACCTATGTAATAAGTATTAAGAAGTGACATATGTAGGCCTGAAGTTGAAAAACACACACACCACATTATGTTGAAAGAGTTTGTTGAGATGCTCTCCAAAATGTTACACAGTGGATTTGTGACCCATTGAAAGCAGGACATCTTTACTGAGTGAGATAGAATAATCCTTAATTTGAAAGGGAGAAATGTAGAAAGTTAAATGATTTTCATAATCATTTACTTTTTGCAAGTCTTGTAGAGTCACATTTATTTTTTTAAGAAAAGAAGCAAGGGCTATGTAAACTAACCTCTGCCTGTTTTGTTTTCTACCATGTCTTTGTTTTATATGTGTCTGTCAGGAGAGAAACAAAATGTGAAAAAGATCCATGCTACCTCTAATGCCCTCCTCCAACCCCGGAATCCCCACTCTCAGCAATCACACTCCCCCTGCCCTTGAACATCATGGTGTTGGCCAAATCTGCCTTAGTGAATGCTGGTGCTTTGATGGCTTTCTGCCAGATCACAGATGTGATTATAACACAAATAAAACACAAAAACTACCAACAGAAATATGTATTCATAGTTCACTTTCAGCCCAGAAATTTATCTTTTTCAGAAGTGTTCATTCTAAAAGAGAATGTTGGTTGATATATCCATGGATATCATATGACTTATAAATTGCTTTGGCATGACTAATTTTTGTTGAAGTAAAATTAATATATATATATATATATATATATATATATATATATATATATATATATATGTATATATATTGAGTCAAATAAGTATATTAAAATACTCTCTGTTATTATCTTTAAGTTGTAATGTTCTTTTGTGCTATTTTATGTTGTTTTCCAATAAACTAAAGTTCTCTAAGACAGAGTAGCTACTTTAAATATTTATTAATCACGTAATTTTAAATATCTTACTTGATTAAAAAATTCCACTTTTAAAGAAAACCACAGCATACATTAAGTTTCAAAAATCAAAATCAAAATAATGCTATTAACTCTGACCTTTCCTACCATGGATAACACTAAAGCCATGACAACTGAGAGTGTATTGTTTTTACTATGAGTTGGACATTAAAAGTACCTGGAGCCGTTTGGGATATAATGGATTACTCTCCTAACCCAAAAAAACTTACATTCTGGACAGGAAAAATGAAAGAAGCAAATCAATAAGCTGCAAAGAAGTAGATAGCCCTAAAATAAAACCGTATTTGGGGGATTTTCCTTTCTCTTTTTTTGGCTTGGCCTTTTTTTCAGATCCTTCCATATTCCCAACCCTTTTGTCCTTGAGAGAAAACTTCCAAAGTAATCTGAAGGAAGAATTTGTTGAGTAAGGAGGAAGAGATATGTATTGTCTAGTTCATTTGTAGGACCCAGGGGGGAAGAAGAAAGGAAGAAGAAAGTCACAGGGAAGTAACAGTGGCCACTTGGGCAGTTCAAATGCCAAGCAGGCTACTCCAGGCTTATTTAAAACTGGTGAAAACCATGGAGTAGTACTACAGGGACCCAAAAGTCATGTCTGATAAGACTGTAGGATAGAGTCAATATTCAGTCACTTTTAACATGTGTGCACTTGCTAATCAGATTCACCCTCACCTTATTCAAAGTGGGGTGATAGTTAAGGTTGCATCTTTAATGATGTAACGGGTATGTATTGCATGCTTTCATTGTGCTAGGCTCTGCTTTTGGTGCCAGAGATCAAAAGCTGAGACACAGTGGAAAACCTGCTTTCCCTATAGAAGTTATAGTTCATGTAGAATGAAAAATAATCCACAAAAACTGGATTGAAGGGAGAAATGGGGATTAAGTTCTTACAGACCAAGAACCAAAAAATGTAATGGTAGTGGGAGGACAATGCTCATACATTACTGATCCTCTAAAATCAGGAAACTGTGAAAGCTCACATTTGCCATAAAAATCTATTAGATCAGGTTAATCCAGATTGAGCTTGAACAAATTATACCTGCCTAATGAATGCCATCATTAAAGCAACCAGCAGTAGGTGTAAGAGCATTCATTATTCTTTCATCAGTTATTCCCATGATTCATACAAGTGTTCTTCATCAACTGATTTATTTGGCCTAAAATCCAATATTATAAGGTAATTCCACGTCTTATCAAAGCAGCAAAGCTATTATGTAACAGTTTCTGACTAATAAGTGAGCTATAACAAAGGAACAAAATACAAGCTCCTGTGAGCTCACATTAAAAAAGAACCATGGTATAGTAACTTTGGAACTATAATTAAAACTTCCCCATAAATGTACTGTTATCCAGTTCACTTACTCCTCTGCATAGTATTGCTGTCTTCTGAGGAGGCAGACTTTCTACAATACAATAAAACTACTTAGTCATGTCGATGATGGTGGATAATAGGACTAAGAGCATAATCTCCATTTTTAAAAAGTCAACAAACTAGATTCCTTCTGATAGTAGCCATGCTCTTCTTCCTTCAATAATTTGAGGTAACAGAGATAAGAAAATGTCTCTCAAATCAGTTTTCATAGTGTATTTTGGTGCCGGGGTCCAACCCCAGCAGGTCCAGGGGTCCCCAAAGGTGTGGACGGAGTCGGCGAAGAAGGAATGACACGGAGACAGCGTTCAGTTGATCAGCAGCCTAGCCAGGATCTCCAGCCAAGTTCTGGTCTTGATCTCCAGAGAGGCTCTGCTGCTGTTTATTGTCTTGTTACATCCGTATTTATACCAGTTGATTTTAATCCTGTCAATTTCTATTACAAAGGTTAGGGCGTTTCTTATCTCCATTCCAGGGAGTAAAGATTATGTAGCTTAAGCATGATTGTTTGTAGTGATTAACTACCCGCCTGGCACTTAGTTAAGGAGTTTCATCCCCTCCCTGACTTCAGGGAAAAATTCCTACCTGGGGAAACAACCTTTCTAGGAGAGGCATCCCCTCCCTGACTTCAGGGAAAAATTCCTACCTGGGGAAACAACCTTTCTCGGAGAGGTGACCTTGGTTAAAACACACAGCGCTAAGGGGAGCAAACATATTAAGAACAGTATGCTATATACGCCAGGTCCCTTGAAACATATGCTGTGCAGATGTTTCTTTCCTGCAGCGACTGTGTCAGGCAGCAAGGATGGACCGGCTTCCGGCATTTTGGAATAAATATAGACCTGTTCCATCTTGCTATATCTAGAGCAATTTAAAGTAAGAATGATGGTTGAGGTAATTAAAAATAAATAAAAAGAACTTGGAATGTTCTCTATGTTGTAGTCGTTAAAGCAGAAAGGGAGATCAATGGATGTGAATTAAAAATGATGAGGTAAGTGGAATCACTCATTCATTCATTTAGATATTTTCTGAAGTTTTCCCTGGTTCAGACATAGATTCTTCCCTCATAGAAGTCAGTAGCAAGGTTCACATCCTAGCAGAGAATACACTAAACACATAATTACAAGTGTCTGAATGACAGGAAAAAGAATCTTAAATAGGGGATATTTCTACATTTTGTCCGGGACCTGGATAGGGAGGACTGAGGAATGGAGGGATAGGACATAGAATTTTCAGGAAAATAAGAAGAGAAAGAGAAAGGAGTGGTATGTTTAGTTTGAAAAAAGCCCCTAAGATATTGCTACTGTGTGCACTCCCATTGATGGCCTCTGCTTGGAGCCTAGGTCAAAGTCTGAGGCTCTAAAAGAGAACCTTCTGCTTCCAGTATATCTGGTGTTCCGCCTCAATATCAGTAAGGAGAGGAGAAGAGGAAAGTAATAAATTATTTTGGCAGGTGAGAATGAGCTCATTTTCTTTAAAGAAATGTGGTAGACCACTGTTGGCAATTTCTGGAAGTAGCAAGATCAGGATCATGTACACTGGGAGCAACTCCATCAGCTCTGGCCTGATTTCTTCTGTACCTCCTTAGCCCCCAAACCCTACCCCCTGCCAGACTTGAATACTCTATTGAGCCCCACCTACACACCAGCCTAGCTCCAGGCTCAGTATAAATGCTAGCCACAGCAGCCAGCTTTTGACCAGCCTTAGTCTTACCTTCTATTAGAGCTTGGAGGCTATCGATGGAATGCACCATGGCTAAATTCTGTGGCCCTACTTAGCTGATATTTTATCCTCTTTCATCCACAGTGGCCCAGTGTATACGTCTGGGCTTCTGCCTTGATCCCTCCTTAATGTGGTTAGTATCCTTCTAAGAATGAGGCCATTTCCAAAACCCAATTTTCAGGGAATTTATCTCATGGCAACTCCCCTGGTCATCAACTTTTCCTGTACTTGGCTGGACTTTGTTTCTCATATCACTGGCCTCTGCTAATAAAAAGCAAATTTCCTACACAGCCATGCAACTCTAGTTCACTGTAGAATCACCTAGACCAGGGGTTCTCAACCGGTGGGTCGCGACCCGTTTGGCGGTCGAACAACCCTTTCACAGGGGTCGCCTAAGACCATCCTGCATATCAGATATTTACATTACGATTCATAAAAGTAGCAACATTACAGTTATGAAATAGCAATGAAAATAATTTTATGGTTGGGTCACAACATGAGGAACTGTATTTAAAGGGCCAGAAGGTTGAGAACCACTGACCTAGACTTTCCCATTTTGGGGTCCTGTGGATGCATGAGATATTTATGCTGCTCTCTTTATGCTTGAAGTATCTGGTTGACCTCAATCAAAGTAGCATTAGGAAGCTGCAGCAGACACACTCCTGATGGTGGCTCTTCTTATTCTTAGGATAGTTGTTTCCTACAGGCATGCTAGTTACTCAAACTGACACTGGCATAATAAAATGGTACCAAGTCACTAAAAATCACCTGGGTCTCATCAGTGCTTGCTTCATTGACATTTTTTTTCCTTAGCTTTCTACTGAATGAAGCTGCTAAGGTCTATACATCTGAATTTGTTCTCAGACTTGCAAATAAAAGAACTAGAATGCTGAACATAGACAAAAATCTCAAATTCCTGGTATCCAATGCTTTTGACTATGGGGAAAAAATAACCTAAAGATTGTCTTAGCCATCAAAAATATTCTCAGGCACATGAGAATCACAGAATTTAGTCTATAACAAGATATTTTTATATAATACACTGGTTCTCTCCACAACCAGATTGTGACTTCCTCCTGCCTGCCAAAAAGCGGATATAATCTTGGAAATGTCTATTCCAGAACTTTCTTAAAAGATAATTTACACGCTAGGAAATTATTTTGTCCACAAAAGAAACAGAAGCATTCGACCAAAAGGCATAAGACCTCACTGTCCTTGTATTTACAATAGTTAAATTTGCCAAATATCAGGCTCTCTTTGTTTCTACAGGAAGTATTGCTCTTGTATTCTTATTATAGAACAGAAGTTATCAAGGCTAGTTGCACATTAAATCACCCGCAGTGTTTTAACAATTCCAATGCTTTGCAGCATCCCCCAGGATATTTGATTGAAACTGACCTGAGGTAGGCCCCAGGCATTGGGATTTTTTTTTTTTTTTCCAAAACTCCATGGGCAATCCTATTGTGCAGCCAGAGTCTACTCTAGACCATGGCTACATCAGTTTGTCTGTTTTGTTTTGTTTTTTCTTGTTACTGAGCATTGGAGCCCAGAGAGAATATTGACCTTACATGTTTTCACTTTCTAATTCCCAGGTATGACCTTCAAGTCTGGCTAGGTTGAGATCAATAATGAACTTGAGTGAAGACACAGAGAATCATCAGTTGTAGTTGACTATCCTCCCCTCCTAAACCTCAGCAGAGTTCCTGGAGATTTCCTCAGTCTCTCTCCTTCTGATGCATTGGAACGGATGGCTTTTCTTCACAAAACTTTTTGCTATTTTTAATTTGTTTGATGATTTAAGGCCAGATTCTCCCCTCAGATTTCACAGAATCCTTCAGTGGGTTTCAAAGCAATCTTAAATCCTACCAGGTAAAGCTTATTCTACCCTCCCCTGTGAATTGCACAGCCCCCAGTCCATTCTTCCTTTATTCCCTGATATCTATTTATCTCATTATATTGCATCTCCCAATAAATGCAAGATTTAGTACTATAATACCTCAAAAGGTCTCCTTCATCTAAAATGCTCCTTTTAAAAATTATATTTAATGCTGCTGACAGGAAAACTATCTTCTGTTCAATGTCACCTGCTATTCAAAAATATTCAATATTTGTTTTACATTTTTATTCAAGTTTTGCTCTTTAGTAAATGTCACTAGTGATGTAATAGGTGGTATCCCATTAAGTTGCATATGTTCTTTTCAAATGTGCTTCAATGCTATCATGAAATAAAGAAAATTAAATTTTGAACTGCAATATTCTATATTCTGCCAGCTGTAGAAAATAAGGCATTATTAGCTTTTGTGGGCAGTCTGGCAGTCAAGATTTACCTCATCCATTTTTTTTTCCTTTTCCTTTTAGATTACTACATGGTTTAGAGTTATTCAACCTAAATTAAATGCATGTAAATCAACAGATTCTATGATTTAACTAGTAAGTAGGTATATGTGAAAATAAAATGTACAAGTTAATAACCACTTAAATAGAATCAGTTTCTCTTTGGAAGTTTTAAGGTAAGCCCAATACTTGTTAAAGCAAAAAGATAACATTGACTTAAATGGTTTGGTTTTCTTACCATCATAATTTCCTTCT
The DNA here is from genome assembly GCF_963259705.1 of Myotis daubentonii. Classification (NCBI taxonomy): domain Eukaryota; kingdom Metazoa; phylum Chordata; class Mammalia; order Chiroptera; family Vespertilionidae; genus Myotis; species Myotis daubentonii. The sequence goes on from NC_081846.1 coordinate 49,997,661, forward strand.
TTAATGCCTCTTAGTGTTTTCTGACTGAAGGGAAGGGGTCTCATCTAATTCCTACATTGTGCAGTTGAATAAATTCAAAGGAAACCCCATGATATTTCAGATGATGAGATAATATATCATCTCCTCTGCAGGGCCTTATCCAGATCCAGTTTTACAATTGTGAAGCTTTATTATATTACTCTACTTAATTAATACATCTGATTTTATTAGATTTTCCCAACTGACAAAATCAAATGGTTCCTTTAATGGGATAATAAAACTAATTTCATTCTACATGTATTTTTCCATTTATTTTAGCAATCATAAATCCAAGTTTAGGAGTGGTGTGTTGTTGATCAAAATGTTAATGAGACCACGGCAATCCATTATATCCTTTAATATCCTCTTTTGACAGAAGTAAATATATACAGTAATGGCAAGTGCATTAGACAGGCACTGAGGACTCTCCTGTTTGAACACTGGTTTCCCCTTGATTTCACTGAGCCTCAGTTTCTTCACCTATGAAATGCAATGGTTAGACTACCAGTGGTTAAAACTGTGGAGCCCTAAGGAAATCAAGGAGGTCACTCAAGATCAGAGGAAGGGGGAGGCAGTTAAGCAGCCCCCACTTCATCCAATTGGTCTCCTTTTTCATCTATTTTATAGTCAGTACTGTTTTTTATTAGAAAAAAATAAAACAGTTTCTGTTTCTAAAACCAGTTTGAGATACCATTTAAAAAGATTAACCAAGATCTTGTCCAATTCTTGAAGTGGAAGAATACTTTACAATAAGAGCTAAGGTCCTAGCCTTAGAGTCTGCTTGTAGGAAACCAACCTGCTCTGATGTAACAGCTGCAGCCTTTGAGACCAATGAAAGGAAAGAGGCCTAGGGAACTGGGTATTATTTGCTTTACATGAAATATGTTCCCCAAGAATATAAATACAAGTGTGTAAACAGTCCTCTTTCCACTGATTACTATGTTTACAGGACGGAAAATTTGGAAGATGGGTCGATAGAACTCTTTTAACAGTCATCCATCAATAAGCTTAAGGCTAGACTGCAAAGTGGAATTCTATGGTAGTCAACGAGTTGTCTTGGATAGATTTCCAAATCTGTGCTGGTGATGTCCATCAAAGCAACAACTTTGATGAAAGGAAAGCAGTAGCTGTGTTATCTCATTTTTAATCCCAATTAAGTTCTTTCCTAGCAGAGTGGCCTTTGGCATCTTCCACAACCCCTCTGACATGAAAAATTTGGTAAGTATCTTGGAGAGCAAGTTAAAAAGTGGCAGGTAGAGGAAATAAAGGAGTATTATTGGGGGTAGAATGGACAGCATGGATGAACAGAGTGGGGTAAGACTGTCTGTTCTTAGGGGAGAATGGCAAAGAGGCAGTGCTTAAAAGCCCTGATCTGGGTTCTCAGTGGCTCTGAGTTGGGGTTCTGCTTCCTAGCTTTCACTGAGCTCTGCCAACCCTCAATTTCCTCATCCTCATCACCACTGTGCTCAACTGTGGTAAAGGCTAAATGAGACTCTGGTTCTCAGCACAGTGCTTGGCATATGGTAAGTTGCCACAGTGGTGGTGGAGAAATGATGATATTGAAGGTGACTTAAAGGAAGATGGCTGAGAAAGTATAAATGTGATCAATGGTCCTTTGGGAATTTTTGGTTCAGTTAGTGAAGATGGTCTTGACACAGTCTTTGGTTCAGAGACATGGGAAAGATGGACATTTTATACATGGGTGAGAGGTGCGAAGAAGCATGGATGAGGGTTTGGATGAAAGAACGGAAGACCAGCTGCTCAAAGGAATGGGCAGGGGCCGTGGCAATAGAGTGCAGGAAGGAGATGCAAAGGCCAGGCCCTAGAGCAGTGCACAGGGAGCGGTGAGACAATGTGACAGACAGCTGGGATGGCTTGTGTGAGTGGCAGCATGTGGGGAGGAAGGGGAGGTAAATCAGAGTTTCTAGGTTGGGCAGCTGAGTGGACGATGATTTCTGAGAAGTAAATCAGGGAATATAAGAGTGTGAGTGAGGGAATGAGAGGGTAGGGGTCAAGAGAGTTTTAAAAATGAAAGTTTAGAATGTAAACTAAGCAAACCTCCTATAGGATCCCTGAACATCCCCTGAGAGCGCGCACACGTTTGCCACATACTATGTCAGTATCTTCAAGGAAAAGTGCAATGTGTCAATCTACAAGGTTTAGCCAGCACTTACCTGTACTCCCCAGGGAGGAAACTGCTTTCCAGCATGGTCTGAATCTTTAAGGACCCAGGAAAGCTACTCAGACAGCATTACTTTACTATCATGGTGTGTGGTCTTTATGGTTTTCAAACTTCCAAATGCATTAGCTCATGCAAGCTGCCCCACATCTCATTCATGAAAAGGACCAGATTTTGTTGCCACTATTTCACTACTAAAATAGAAAGGTTTGCTCAAGTCCCAATAGCTGGTTGCTGGAGGAGCTGGTGCTCTTTACACTAATTCATTCTGTTTCTAACCATCCTATATAATAAAAGCGTAATATGCTAAGTGTCCGGTAGTCCAGTCGTCCGTTCAACCAATCAAAGTGTAATATGCTAATGATACGCTAAGGCCGCTCAACCACTCGCTATGACATGCACTGGCCACTCAGGGGCAGACAGTCGACCGGCTGACCAGTCGCTATGACGTGCACTGACCACCAGGGGGCAGATGCTCTGACCGGTAGGTTAGCTTGCTGCTGGGGTCCGGCTGGTCAGGACTAAGCAAGACAGGCTGGACACAGCCTGGAGCCCTCCTATGATCCCTCCCCAGCTGGCCAACCTCCCACGTCCCTCCCCAGCCCTAATCATGCACCAGTGGGGTCCCTCGGCCTGGCGTGTGCCCTCTCGCAATCTGGGACCCCTTGGCCAAGCCAAGGGACCCCACTGGTGCATGAATTCATGCACCAGGCCTCTAGTAATTATATATTTAATCTAAATGTAAGTATGTGTTTATAAATATTTTGCATTTTTTAAATATGACATCTATTTTCAAAAGTGTTATAGTAATGTTACATTACATTTCAAAATGCACAATAAGAACTTTAGCCATAAAATGTAATCCTTTAATCATAGAACTTGAAATCTGAGAGAAGTTCCATTACAAAAATGTTGAGATATACTTTGCTGACACCAATGACTGAAGGTTTGTATCGTATTTCTAACGAGGCACGTGGGTCACCGGTACTGAAGTGACCACCGGCTAAAAGGTACTGTGGGCAGTTTTACCACTCAGATGGAATACCTGAATACTCATGCATTTGCTTGAAAAAAATCCTCGTGCATTTAAAATGTGTTGTATAGTATATTATGTGCTGGTGTTTCAAACCTGAAAAATACAAGCCCTGATCTTTGTCCAGTGGAGGAATCGAAAGGGTACCCAGAAGTTACCATTGGAATGCCTTGTGTTACTTGTTCAGGGGGAAATTCAGAGGAGTGGTTCCTAACCTAGGCTCTGGAGCTAAGGCAAGACACAGAGGAAGTGACCTGAGGGTGAAGTGTGTATAGTGGTCAAACAGGATAACAGCCGGCAATCATATGATTGAACAGTGGGGCAACAACAACACTCAAGCTCTGCCTCCCATTTTTTGAAAATGTCTGCTTCCTGGGCAGATCTCAGATTTGGACCCTTCAGACTGACTTACTTTGCAGCTCTGTTCCTAAACCGATGTTTCTCCTGTGATTAGAAATTACTCAGACTTGAACCAGAGTTGCCCCTGTCCTCTGGTGGCAAACTGGTAAAGGGGTGTCCAAATGGATTCCAGTCTAAGGCACTGCACATAGAATTATAAATGCTAGAACTGGAAGGTAATTGAATCCAGCCCTTTAGTGTATATGTAAAAAACCTGGTGATGTAAAGGTATTTATAATTAAGAGCACAGTATCTAAGATTAAGGTAAATCCAACCCTCACTGATGATTTGTTCAAAGTAATATTCATCACACATTCAAATTTAGACATGACTTGTTCCCCACCCCCACCTGACACCCCCACTCTTCCTTTACTTCACCTCCAAAGAAAGTTGGATAGGTTTTCATATTTCATATACACCAAATTTAATTTCTAGGTATGTAGTTTCATCTGCCTATCATATTTCTAACAGTGGCTGTTTTTTTTTAAACTATTGATTTCCATTCTAAAGTAAAGGCCCAATTAGATCTGAGATGGTCCTCATGGAGAAGTTATGCATAAATATATTGAAGTATGGAGAATGAGGGAAGAAAGGAAGGAGGGAGGAGAAGGAGAGGCAGGGACCCAACTCAAACACAATTTTTAACCATAAGTGATAGCCGTAACGAAAGAAAAAAGTAATGGAAAGATATGTAAGAGGGTTCACTAAAAATTTTTAAGGAAGAAAAAAACGAAGGGAGGAAAGTATTTATGTAGGAGGGTAGAATGGTAATGAGAAGACCTTTAATGCCAAAACTATGATTGGGACACCAATTCTCAGTTAACAGCAATGAAGTTTTGCCATTTGAGAGAAAATTATTTAATATGGAATCCCTGACATTATGTAAATGGCACTTGAAGGTAACTTGATGAGTCTGTAAATGGGGATATGGGAAAATGACATTCTGTAACTGTAAAATGAATAGCCTCGATTTAAGCCCAACAGCATATCCGTGCTGCTGTTGTTACAACCAGCCACCTTTGGTTCACACCATCAACCTCCAATAAAACACAGTTGGCAGCACTGGTTACTGAGGTAACAGGCTATGCCCAACGTATTTGATCCAAATTTAAAAGGAACCTGCTGTCTATATCATTGGATGTAAGAAAGATAAATTGATCAAAACTGTAGCTAAATAAACCATTAAATGAGATGTTGGTGGCCAATTCTGCAGCCTCAATACCACATAGGCTTTTTATGTGATCCTTAAAATAGCACTCCCTCTCTGGTTAACAGTTGGTATTACTTCTTTCCCATAGGCTCCTGCTGTGTATTGATGCCTAATACATCTTCATAAAGCTGGCAATGGTAAATCAGGTTTTCCTGGTAAAAATTCAGCATAGTTTATGGAAGCTTCCCTCAAACCTAGAGTCAGAAGTGTAATACATCATCAGTTAGAGCATTGGTTCTCAACTCTGACAGCACATTACAATCCCCACAAAGCTTTCAAATAATACTGCTGTCCCAGAACCCTCACCCCAATTATTGGGGCCAGGGATAGAGGCTGAGCACTGAGGTTTTTTAAGTGACTTCAATATGCAGCCAGAATTGAAAATCATTGGTTTGGGTGTTTTTGATAAATCAGAGTATAATTTGGAAAAAATTACATTAAAACAAAAGCATTTACAAGTCAACATCTGAATGCTAATTTTAACATCATTTTGCTTCCTCAAACCATGATGATATTAAGCTTCTTCTATGCAAGTATTTTGCTCCCTTTTTATTTGTCATTGTTTTTCTCAGGAATTTATAGAAGTTATTTATATAGTCTGGATACCAGTCCTTTCTTTGATGTATATATTTTCTTTGGCAAATGTATTGAGAATATTTTCTCACAGCCTATTCCTTACTTTGTCATTGTTTTTGTTTCAAAGAGCAGATGTTTTAAATTTAGATAAAGTCTAATTTATTAATTGTGATCTTGTGTAGTTTGTGCTTTGTGTCCTGTGAATCCCAATGTTTTAAATATATTATTCTATATTTTCTTCTAGAAGCTTCAAATTATTTTTGCATTATGATGCATAGAAAAGTTGGGGTGCAATCCCCTACCCCCATAAACATATCCAATTGTTTCAAAATTATTTCTTGAAATTATTTATTTCAAATATCAACTGGCCATAATACATAGGTCTATTTCTGGGTTCTATATTATATCCCATTAGTGTATTTGTCTATTTTTATCCTAATAGCCCTCTGTCTTTTTTATTGTGTCTACATAGTATATCTTGAAATCAGGTAGTATGAGTCCTATAACTTTCTTCTTTTGTAAAATTATTTTTGCTATTCTAAGTCAGAACATTTGTATTTACATATAAATTTTAGACTAAAATTTCTATAAACATGGCTGCTGTGAGATTATGTTGGCATTTCCAACTTATAGGACTTTTATTATTATTTTTCCCCTTCTCTTACTGACTTGAGTCACCATAAAAGATAGAATAGCTTCTTTGTTTGTACCCAATCCTATGAAAATCATTTAATATTTCACCACTGTATGATGTTAGTTATAAGTTTTTCATATATTCCCTTTATAAGACTCAGGGTACTTCCATCTAGTTTCAGTTTTCTGACAGTTGTTGTTTTTTTTCTTAAAAACAAAACAACACAAACAACACAAAGATCATTAACCAATAAAACTATCCAGACTTTGAGGGAATATATTTATTACCAAATTAATTTCTTTAATAGATATTGTTCTATTCAATTTTTTTAAATTTTAACTTATCATTTCAATTATGTTTATTTTTAAATCCTCACCCAAGGACACATTTTTATTGATCTCCCTCACCCTAGAAAGAGAAAGAGAGAGAAGGAGAAACATCGATGTGAGAGAGAAACATCTTTAAGCTGCCTCTTATATGCACCCCCATCAGGGATTGGAATCTGCAACCTGGGTATGTGCCCTGACTGGAAATTGAACCCACGACCTTTCGGTATATGGGATGACACTCAAACCAAGGGAACCACACTGGCCAGGGCTCAATTATATTGTAACCACATTTTTAGATTACACATTTTGAAAAAAATATTGCAAGTATATTTATATCTTAAAGTTAGAAGATCAAATCCACTTTATGTTAACAAATGTTTAAAAATCTCTAATTTTCCAAATGTCACCTCATTAGAAATTTTAGAATTAATCAAAAACACTGTCTAAACATTTGTTATTTTATTAGATTAGAATTAAGCCCTAATAACATATCAAATGCAATTATTTCATTTCTCCTCCTAAGAACATACATAAATTTTTCTGTTCCCCACCTTTATTTTATTTTTATCACCATTTATTCCCCTCTATGCACTCTCCCACCTCCCTGATCTCCCCCGTCCCCGACCTGCAGTCACCACACTGTTGTTGTCCATGTGCATGAGTTCTCTTTTTTGCTCAATTCCTCCACCCCCAGCCCCCTGCTTCCTACCAATAGAGTTATCTGCCTGCTCTCTATTCACCTGTCTCTATTTTGCTTGGTAAGAAACATAAATATTTTGGCAATTCATCATTTCTATCCTCCTTTTCAGTTTTCTAATTTGTGAAATAAAGAGATTGGTTTAGATCATCTCTAAGAATTCACCCAGCTACAATAGCCTATTAATTCAAAAAAGGGAACATATGTAATACTTTCAACCATAAAGTTAAAAAAACACACACACAAAAAACAAAGTTATAATACATCCTTCTTCAGATGAGGCATTAAAGGTTTTACCTACAGTTTTAATATGGTTAGCTTGACATTCATTAAATCTATTTTTGGGAGTTTCTAAAGTACTTCACAAAAGCATTTTAAGCAAATTTAGACTTTCTTATTATAGGTGGAAGACCAGTTTAATCTACTTATTCAAATTGCTATTAGTAGCCAGATCTTAAAGCAAAATCTTTAAGAACTAAATGTTGCCCCTTTTAGTAATATACACTCTTTAGTAGAGAAACATAGTTATTAATTTTTTTAAAAAATAAAGATGTGTGACTTATAAAGACTACATAATTTTATGACATAATGTGTCAATCGTAAGAAATGTTTTTGAACACATGCTATGTACAAGAAACCAAAAATATAGTAGTGAACAAAAATACACACACACACACACACACACACACACACAAATCTGCCCTCATAGAGCAAATAATATTGTGAATGCAGATGAGAAGAATAAGACCAGTGAATTAGCTCGGACATTCTTGACTTATAGTAGAAATGCTGCAATACTTCTTTCCATGGATTATTATGCCTTTCTACTTCTTCTGTCTCTACTAAATTACCACTGCCCCAATGCCTGGTCAGGATATTAAATGGACAGAACTAAATTTTTATAATTCATGGTTGATAAAAATTCATTATTTTTTTATGAAATTGATAGTAAGATATTTTTGTTTACTTTAAAAACAACACCATGGAGATAGAGCCAAACCAAATAATATTACCAATTAATTATATATACCTGTTTTCTATTCCCTTTCCTCACACCTCAATGCCCCTCCCTCATAAGTGGTCATCTTTTAATTCTCTAATTGCTCCAGGAGATGAATGTTCCCATCTTAGAATGAGAAGGAGTCTGAGAGTAGTATGCTCTGTAGGAGGTTATGTTGAATTTTCTTCATTTTCTTCCCACAGTTCTAACAGAGGACTGGACAGAGTATGTGTTTAGTTACTGTTTGGTGAATGGAAGTGTTATACAAATTCTTGGTTCTGTCATTCAGTCCCTGCAGACATTGCCATTCAATATAATACATGCCTCTGTAAGAAGTATGCTGAACAAAATGAACCACCATGTGCAGTTAAATGGATACAATGTTGGCATTTTAGGAGATCGGAATCTAAACTAAACTCCTTTGTATATATGGTAATGAGGTATTTGCGTAATCATTGTAAAGTATATTAAAATCTCATAATACAAGCAATGGAAAAGCACTAACATTTGTATAGCAATAGAAACTTTGGTTTGAAAAAAACTGACACTAACTTGCTTTGCATTTAATTACAGTTAATTTCAACCATCACTGCTTCCATTATTAAAAAAATAACAAAGAAAATAAAAACATAGAGGATAACAAACTCTAGTAATGATGCACAGTCTTCTGCTTTATTTTGTTAATTGAACTGGCAAAATAAAAGCATTTCACTTTGCTCATTGGTCCAATGTGAACCTGCTAACACACCCTCTCAAACTTGGTTCTTATTTAACCATAACCACTATCATACTTAATATCACATATTCCTTTCCTCGTTGGCTGCTACACATGCTGTATTGGAGCTAAAAGCAATCCTGCTCCAGACCTATAAAATCACCCTAGCCTCATTTCCTCCACTTAATGTACTCCAATCTATGCTTGGATGGTTTAAACAAAATTGAGTATTACTACCACTACCTTTATAAGATATACATTTTCTCTCAACTCTTTCACAGCCCAGTTGATCTGGTAGGAGTTGATGTCAAATATTTTGCAATCCCTAGTTTACTCAATGAAATACTTCAAACTTTAATCGTGTCTGTTATCATTCAAAACAAAACCTCCACACTAAAACCATTCCCTGAAAAACCTCTCCCAACTTTCACACAACTAGTAAATACAAAATATTGCAACCACTCTCATTCTCAGCAACTTCGAATTTGATTTCCCCACACCATGGATCAAAGGCATAGAAAACTGTACCCTTCGCTCTTTCCCCCTCCAAACAACTTCACGATATTCTGTCAGGCACATGTCAGCACACAGGCTTCACTGTGCAGAGGCAGGCATGTGCAAAAACACTAATCTTCATCTTGTTCAAGGATACTTAGTTACACACACACACACACACACACACACACACACACACACTGGGTTATACCTATCCAATACAAAAGTCATGCTACTTTGAGTTGCAAAAGTAAATTCTGTGATAAACAGTCAAGCTAATTCCCTCTAAATAACTGATTTACTGATTAAATTTCTCATTTTAAACTGGTGCTTGCATCCCATCTATTATCTTCCTACTGATGGGGTGGGGTGGGGAAGAGAAGCAGTAACAAATGGGCTACAGCTACAACACTGCCGCAGCTTGCATTGAGGCTGAAGAGAAGCCGGCAACCTAAGATTCAAGAGCATGGACTCACAAGAGCCCTAGCAATAGGAAGGAAGGCAGAGAAGGTAATAACACTTATTTGTACAGACACAAGTTTAAATTTAGAGACTTAATTGTGGATCACAGAAAGTCTTAATTAACATTTCCTAATCAGATGTTTTACTGAGTGTGATTCCTTCCTCTCTGCAAACTGCTTAAACAAGAGCAAAGAAGTGTCAGACTTGTACAGAACTGGAAAACGAGGGTTGTCTGAATTATGTGCAGCAAATGCTGGCTGAGGATTTTGTTTTTACTTATGTAATTTCTGTATAGCCATGAAGTGACCACAGCAGGTAAAGGCCACATCAAAAAGGCACATGGAAATGATGAGGTGGTGACAATTGAAGGTTCCTATGGATCTATGTTTCAGTGTAAATAACTTGACAGAATTACATTTTTCTTAATAGTTTCTGAACTTAAACTACATATCACTTATATTCTTTTAAAAAATATATATGTTTTTTACTTTAGAGAGAGAGGAAGGGAGAGGAAGAGAGAGAGAAACATCAATTGGTGGCCTCCCGCACGCCCCCTACTGGGGACCAAACATGCAACCCTGGGATATACCCTGACCTGGAATCAAACTGGAGACCTCTCAGTGCATGCAATGATGGTCTACCAACTGAGTTGCACAGGCCAGGGCCACATCTCTTATATTCTTAAGTAAAGTAATAAAGAAAACAAATGGGTCAAAACTTCAAGGCACCTATCAATGAATTTTGTGTGAACTGAAGCACTGTGGTTACACACTCCAGAAGACAATTTTCCCCTCAAAATAGATTTTTCTTGGCTTCCATTTAACTGCTTCCAGAATCTTAACATTTTCTGGCCTATAGATCACTTGAAATAAAGACGTCATACTTTTCCTCATCCTTACAAAAAAGTGTTCCTGATAGCAATTTGGCCCTGTTGCTTTTGGGCCTGGCTGCTAAGTGAAGGGGCATTCCTAGCAGAGTGCCACAGTTTAGGTTCCCTGACAGAAAGTCCCTTTTCGTGCCCATGAGATTGGCAGAAGAATAAATGGGAAAATTCTTGCTTTTGAAGTCCTGATATATTTGATTTACTACTCCTTGAAACACCCCAGAGATTCTTATTTATGATATAAAGAATGACGAGACTAGTGTAAGGGGATGTTAGCAAGGAAGACATAGTATTTGATAAATATCCCATGAAGGAGGCTAGTCTTACTGGGAGGAGAGTTGGGTGTTTTTTTTATTTAGCTGGCAAATAAGTGTGCACATTCTTGATCAAACTCCTTCAGGGTCAGTCTATATGTTTAACTGGAAATTACTGCCTTTCCCAAGTGTAAAGTTAGTGACAATTGTTGATTTTTCAATTCTTAGTAGAATAGTAGGTTCATCTTCTGAAGAAAACTGAACACAACACTCAAACGTACATCACATCTCTAAGATAACTTCTTAGCTTATTCTTCGAACTGTGTGTCCTCTATGAAATATAAGTGATTTCTCCAAGGTAGCACAATTATAGAAATGAGACGTTATGCTCTTGGCTCTATATCCAGCAGAGAATTCTGGAAAATGTTGGACGCTTTATCAAAGAAGATCCAAAAACTAACCAATCTTAACTGAAAGATCTAATTGAAATCATATTACCAAACTGCTAAAAGGAAAAGAAAATTAGTTATGTCAGAATCCTTTTACCTGGCTTATTGGAGGAAGTAAAGCATATTTCCAATTAACATTTATTTTTGTAAATACCTGACTTGTTGGAAATCTTCTGAAAATGTATACAATATCTCTGTCCTTTTTAAGCAGAATATTCTAAGCTCTATGTGATGCAATGGTCAGTTACATCAGTGGCCCCCAGTGGACCAAAACTCCATTAGTTATGCAATGTGTAGTCTCTTCCCCTTGAGTCTGGACTAGCCCTGTGACTAGTTTTAAACAATAGAATGAGGCAAATGTGATGCTATACCAGTTCTAGCCCAAGGACTCACTAAGGCCTCGGAGCTCTTTTGTACTCAGTAAGAAAATCAATTACCCTGAGCCTTATGGAAAGCCCACAGTGAAGACTGATATCTTCAGCCAACATCCCCAGCTGACCTTCCAGCCAGCAACCTAAAGTGACCTGCAGTCATATGAGTGAACCACCTTCTGAGTGGATCCTCCAACCCCATTTGAATCGAGCCAGCTGACATCCCATGGAGCAGAGATGAGCTGACTCCTAGAATCATGCCCAAATTGCAGACATATGAACACATAAGTGACTGCTATTGCTCTAAGCCACTATGCTTTACGATAACAGTCAACTGAAACACTGTTCTTGGTCTTTTCTGAATGGATCATGGTCATGATATTCTACGAAGAACACAAAAGGCATCCACAAATCTAGATTATTGTTTTAGGTTCACCATTTATAGGATGGTTCCTTGGCTATTCACAGTCTCAACACTGCCTATCCCACAGGAGGGTTGAGGAAACTGAGTGACATAAAACACAGTGCTTTCAAAACTATTCTCTACATCTGAATCTACTCACTGTTAGCACAATACCTTTAACTCTCAGTTTTAATTGTTTTTCTATTACTACCTATATAAAAGTAAAGTTTTGGAACCAAAGAGGTAACTTGATTTTTTTTGCATCCATATACTTGATTTTGTACATGTTTTAGAGTTGGTAAGCCACAGTTGCCAGCAGTTTGAACACTTCATAAACAAGATGTTGGTATACTTGTATACATAGTGGGCCAATTTTCATTTTAAAGAAGCAATTACAAACTATTTCAAAATTATTAGTCTTTTAAAAATTTTCCCCAAACATTACAATGTTTCTGTGATAATGCATTTCCCAATATTGTTCTCTGAAAGCAATTTTACTCTTTCTTCTCATGTTTTCCAAACTGCTAGACAAAAGGAATACAGAAATCCTACATACATGTAGCCTTTGGCCAGTCACCTAATCATTCTGAGATTCAGTTTCATTCCCCATAAATTAGGGATAACTACTTCTGCCTTGCAGTTTTACGTAAGTACTCATTGTTAGAGGCACTGCAAAGGCATTCAATACATGGCAGTCGATAGTCACTTCACTATTATCACCCTGATTTCTTTTGTGTGTCATAGCAATCTGTATGCCTTCAATTTTATGGTTTAAAGATTGTAAGGCAATCTGCTTTTTTATATTTCCACTCAGAAGAAATAATATGAAAAAACAGACCCAAGAGATTCAAAAACAGCAAAAACAAGGCAGATTTTTTTTTTTCTCCCTGACAATTTGGCAAAAGGCATTTTATGTGTGTGTATGTTTATAACATATTCTGAATATGAGCTCCCAAAGCAAAGAGAGTTGATCTTATATCTTCTGTTCAGCATCTTAAAAACTAGGGGTGATTAAAGAAAATATCATTATGACAGCAGCCAATAGCAAAAACAACAACAAGAACAGATATTCAAGAGCCAGTATCTCTGCTCCTTTTATAGTGGAATAAACCAAAATTTTAGTGAGAACAAATGACACATAATCTCAAGTGTCATGCCTAGCTTTTGAAGCCAGATTTCCAGGCAGCTTTATCTAATGCTCCAAATTGAAAGGGCAGGAAGAACATAGCTCTTACTGATCTCTTCCCATTCTGGCTGTTGTTAGACTTCAGTTTCTGATCCGCGAAGGGAGGTGGGCGAAGATGCTAAATGCAAGTCTATAGTTCTAACTCCTGAATGCCAATTCATTATCTGAAATCCCAGAAACTACCTTTATCAAGAAATTTCAAAACTCTTTTGGAGTCTGTATTGAGCTAAAATAAAAAACCAGACATAGTGTAATAATACCCATCAGAAAAGCAAATCCCTATAGCTCACATTTTTTTTTTTTGTTGGTACATTTCAGACATTTAAAGTCCAAAGAAAAATGTCCAACTACTAATGAGGCATTCATAAGAAGTAATTTAAAGCCATTTAGATTGTTTATCAAAATAATACCCAATGCCTCCAGAAATAACAGTGGGTTTGAGAGGATACCATGCATATTTTGATTCTACCTAGTCTAGTAACATACTTGGATTGCAACCAGGAAAGGACAAAGTAAATAAAGAAATGAGCTAGTATCACCACTTATGATAAATACAAAGTACAACAGCTGTGCAAGAGTACTAGTGTGTGAAAAAGAGAACGCCTAGCTATAAACGGATTCCAGTCTTTAGTCCTATGCAAATTTGCCTTAGTGTCACTCCAGGTAACCTTGGGGAAAGTGTGAGGAATGACAGAAGTACCAGAAGTAGAGTTGGGTAGATATTCTTTCAGTTTTCAAAGCAAAATGAAGAATTCATTCAATGTTTATTATTTCATTTACCAAAATTCTTGTTAGAATTTCTTATACAGGGTGGGGCAAAAGTAGGTTTACAGTTGTTTGTATGGAAAATAACACAATCAACACTAATAAAAGAGAAAAATGGTAATTGGCGTACGAGCTACCCTTTTCATTGGCTAATGAGGGCTATATGCAAATTAACTGCCAACTAAGATTGGCAGTTAACTGCCAACAAGATGGTGGTTAATTTGCATATGTAGGCACAATGCAGGGAGGTGAAAGGGAAAGCAGGAAGAAGCCCCCTGCCACTGACAGTGATCAGAAACCCAGGGGGGAGCTAAGAGCTGGGGGGCAGGGCAAAGGCGGCCCTGGGGCTGCCTTTGCCCTGCCCCCCAGCCATGATCGGAGAATCAGGTGCCTTTTCCGCCCTGGCCAGTGATAGCAGGAAGTAGGGGTGGAGCCAGCGATGGGAGCTGGACACGGTAGAAGCTGGCAGTCCCGGGAGCTAGGGTCCCTTGCCTGGGCCTAAAGCAAAGCCCACGATCGCGGGGCCGCTGCAGCTGCAGGTCCCCGCTGCCCGGGCCAGACGCCTCAGCCAGAGGCGTTAGGCCTGGGCAGGGGCAGAGCCTGCAACCGCGGGGAGCTGGGGGTCCCCTGCCCAGGCCTGACACCTCTGCCGGAGGCCTCAGGCCTGGTCAAGGGGCCAATCCGGTGATTGGTGATCAGAGAGTGATGAGGGTCAACTCCTCTGGCCGAGGCATCAGGCCTGAGTGGGGGGCGGAGCCGGGGATTGGGGGGATATGATGGTCCCCTTGCCCAGGCCTGAAGCCTGGGTCAGAGGCGTCAGGCTTGGGCGGGGGGTGGAGCAAGCGATCAGAGGGAGATGGGGGTCCCCTGCCCAGGCATGATTCCTGGGCCAGAGGCCTCAGGCCTGGGTGGGTGCCAGAGCCAGTGATCAGGGAGAGATGGCAGTCCCCTGTCCAAGCCTGACACCTCTGGCGGAGGCATCAGGCCTGGGCAAGGGGCCGATCCTGCGATTGGAGGGTGATGGGGGTCAACGCCTGAGGGCTCCCAGTATGTGAGAGGGGGCAGGCTGGGCTAAGGGACACTCCCCCACACATACACCCAGTGCACGAATTTCGTGCACCGGGCCCCTAGTAATAAATAATAGTACAAGAATAAACTCTGTTTTGCGTACCCACTACTGTAAACCTACTGTTGCCCCACCCTGTATGTACTAGGATATTGGGTGTCAGAGACAGTAATCTTGCCATTAAAAATTAAGAAAAATAAGAGTCAAGTAATAAACAACCTAAAAAATTGGTGCATGGCCCACAGAGGGTGGGAGGAAATGGTATCTTGAGTGTAGGTGAGGAAAATATACTTTAATTTGGTTCCACAAACATTTATTAAGTTCCTTTTGTGAGCCAGATACTAGGCATATATAAAAAAAAAAAGAATGACCTACAAAGATAGGCCACTCCTTAAAAAATAATAGAAAAGGAAGTATAAATGCATCCAATTTTATATGGAGTTGAAATTTTAACAAAAGGGAAATGGGGCTTGAAGAGAGAGAAGAGACAGAGACAAAAAATTGAGAAATTACATAAACAATGGTGTCTATTTTTGTGTGAGTCCTCTAAGAGTAGAGAACACTAAGACAGGGCTTAAGGAAAAAAGAGCAAAAGAAAATGAGGCAAGTGTGAAAGTGCTATGAGTAAGAATGAGTATAATCATTATCACCCAGTACTGAGGGTACTGCAGGCTCAGCTGACAATAGATACATTTTAGGGATATGAGTCAAAAGTCATTGTGAATGCTGCTTTTTCTGTGGGCCAGAGCTATGCCTTAATCATCTTGTTTTGGTGAGTATATATTTAGAACTTTATATACAGTGTGCATTTGTCTCGGAGCATTAGATATTTTACTGAAAAAGAGTGATTGGGAGAAGAAAATGGAAGAGAAAAATTATAATTAAAAGGTGCTCACAAGGGTGAGAACAAGACAGTTCAGTAATTCCCAACAAAAAGAGGAGAGACCACAATAGGGAGAGAAAAAGGGATGTGGATGAAAGAACAGGGAAGTGAATAAATAAATCTGGAAAAATAAAAAATGAATATGTGAATGAGTAAATGAGACAATGAATCAAAAAAAGATCTTATAGTCAAGATGTGGGGGAGAAATGCTTATTTTAAAACAGAAGAGTTGGAAAGGGGGAAATAAAGAACATGGAAAATGAAGTGAAAAATGAAAGAACATCCTAGATTTACAAGCAGTAAATGTGCACAGTAGGCAGGAACAGGAGAGAAAAGAGAAAAAAGGCAAACAGAAAAAGAGGAGGCTACATAGATAGATGTCATGGTATCAATTACATTTTCTTTATATTCTTATGCATCACTATATCTTTGTCAGTTATACAATGCCTACAAATTTTTTAAAGACAAAGTGGAACAGTTTATTTACTGTAAATAAAGGAGGATTTACTTATAAGTTTACATATTTATATGCAAAAGGAGGGTGTACCATGAGTCATTTGGCTTAAATTGTGGAATACGTACTTTTGTTTATTTAAACAACTCTGCTACAGTAACAGGTAATTTTCTTAGAATCTGAAACGGATTTGGGACAAAGAAGGGTTTAGAATAAAAAGCAAAGGAGGAAGAAAAACACGGAAACAGGAATACATGCTGATTGGTGCTGGTTGTCAGCATGTTGATAAGAAGAAAACAGATGAATAGTCACCAAGAATGCTTAGCAGAGAGATTTGTTTTCTTTTGATTTTTCCTTTTGGATTTTTGTTCATGGATCACAATTTGCTGTGCGTACGGAAGCACAGCAACGACCAGTGCCCTGACACCTGACTTCCACCTCTGTTCCGTTTGCCTTTTGGGGTCCACACCGTCGACACTGCCAGCTTTTGCTGGATCACTTCATTCTTTTCCTTAATGAGAAAATGTTCTCTGTACCATTTAAGAAAGATGATTCATCGAGGATTTTCTTACTTTCTTATGGTACAACTGATAAACACTCCCCACCACAAGTGGCATCTCTATTTATGCAGATCAGTGGTTCCCAAACAAATACACATCAGGAACATGAGGCCTCAGTTTAGGATTCAACAGGTCTGAAGCAAGGCCCTGCAATGTAAGGTTCTAAGAAGTTCCAAGGTGATGAAAATGTTTGTTGGCAACACTCTGGGAACCACAGATGTAGATAATTCCTATCAATTAGATCTTCTCAAAAGATTTAGTCCTGTATCTACAATAACAACAAATGAACTTAAGATCCCCTGAATAGCAATGCTCTCTGCTCGAAACATCGAGAATGCTTAAAATATCCCTCTCTACTACTAATAGCAAAATTGTTGCTTACTACATATACCTAGTTCTCTGAATGTAATAGTTGCTAATCAACAAATTCTGAATGTCAGAATACGTAAAAAAGTTAACATTTTATCCTTCACAATACATTTCGTCACATACAATCCTCTAATATCCCAGGTGATTTTGGCTTAAAAAAAATTTTGTAAATTAAATGAGTAATTGGATGTTTTAACTCTTATTTTCTATTATCTGTAACTAGAAGCCCGTTGCACAAAGATTCATGCAATGGGCCTTCCTTCCCCTGGCTGCTGGCACCCGGGACCCAGGCCTTTGATCCGGCTGCAGTCTTCAGTTTTCAGTCTTCAGTTTTCACTCAGGTCGGAGCCTTCAGTCTTCACTCGTGCCTGCATATGCAAATTAACTGCCACCTTTGTTGGGTTAATTTGCATAGTCACTCTGATTGGCTGGTGGGTGTAACAGAGTGACACCAATTTGCATGTTTCTCTTTTATTAGTGTAGATTATAAGAAGAAGGTAGATAGAAAATTTTGAGTGTTTCTTTATGGTAGTTCTTGATTATAATATCTTAATTCAGTTCAAAATGGAAGGCTCTATTTTTTCCTAATAAAATATTAACACTAACACTATGTTTTCCAGTTGTTGTAAAGCTTACTTTTGTTTGTGTGTGTGTGTGTGTGTGTGTTTATTTTTTTGCCATTTAAATTAGTAGAAGTTTATGTTTTTGTTGTTGTTTGTGGTTTAACAAGGCAAAAGTTGCAGTAGAAAAAGATGAAGGACAAAGATGTATAAGCCAATAAATGTATTTTTTAGGATTTAACCAAACTATTTTGAGAGTGTATGTGAATGGTATTCCTGATTGGGTAAACAGGAAAGTGCTGTGTTCAAAGCTAAATCTTTCCCATTGTTAGCCACCAGGAGACACTATTGGCACCTAACAGCCTAGCAGCCCTCTCTAGCCAATAAGGTATACTACTATGTCAGGAATGAACACTTTTAAGCTGTATCTGAAAGTTTGCATCCTCATTTTCAGAATTACCTCAGCTGTGGGTAATGGCAGGGGAGACTTATGTGGGTACCATAAAAGAAAAAATCCTGAAGCTAGTATTTTTTATTTGGGGGAGGGTGTTAACTGCAAATTCAACAGACTGCCTTCACATATTCTAAAACCTATTATGTAGACACAGTGTGTAATTCAAGATGACACTAATGGCAATAACAACAGAACTTTTTGAGCTACTTAATTTATAAGAAAATGATGTTTTTAATAGATCTTTGCATGTAAAGTATGAATTACAATTATTTGACTATCGCTAAAACAATTCTTTGATACCTTGCATAGTTAATAAGAATTGTAGTGTCTAGTTTATTAGAAATTAGCAACCAAACAGATAAAGTTTATTAAAATCCCATCAAATAGTGTATGGTGTCACATAACAGTGTATGTTATTCAGACATCATATCAAAATGAAGGATTGTTAATGTATAATTTAATGAGTATAAGGTTTGGCAATTTCAAATTAAGGCTCTTGTTAAATACTCAAGCTAAATACTCACCAACATGTTCTACAAATTGGATAGATTTTATTAGCTGTATTCATAATTTAAAAACTGTGATTTAAAAAACCCACACTTTACATACACTGTCTCTAACAAAACCTTACAGAATCCCCCAAATAGAATATGCCTGAAGTTTTGCGATTATGCCAGCTTAATCTGCCCGTGTACTTTCAAGGAAGAGACCATAAAGGTAAATTCTAAACTTCAGTCCTGTTCATTAAAATCACCCAGAACCCTTTCCCCCTCACTCGTTTTTAAAATTGTATTTGCACCTCACATAAGCTTCTATCGCTAGGACTCTGGTTTATGGACTTATCTTGGTTCCCCTGCCTTGATCTTGGCTCTTTCTAAGGAAACTGGCTCAGACTCCATTTCTGATCATCTTAACTCAGCTTTCCAGCATTTATCCAAGTGATCAGCATATCTGAAGGTTTTTGCATCATCCCTTGCAAAAAAGAAGTGATAGTAATTTTGATATCAAATAAGTAGGCTTTTAAAAAATGTATCTACATTTCAAATACTGTTCAAAATACCCACATTTTGAAGATATAACCAAACTAAACCAACTGGAATTCACTTGATTCAAAATGCTCTTAGTTTGATATCTCAGGATTAATGCAAATGTTAAGAATGAATCTTCGATTCAAATTCGTTAATAGTTTTACCTATCATTTATATTGCAGCTTTTTAAAGATGAATGCTCAGTGTTTTACTGAAAGGCTATGAACTGTATACAAACAGATATACAGAAATGGTGAAGTAGGTTCCATGAGGAAAATGTATGGCTTGTATTTCCTGAATAGCAACTTCAATAAATTAAAGTGCTCAACACTGTTCCAGCCGGGTGTCAGGAATGAAGAGTGAACCTGCCAGCAGAAATGTTTTCAATTTCTTAAGCACCATCCTGGTCTCTGACAGAATTGATTGGCTTTTTGACACAAAGTTGTAGTGGCAGAGATTTTAAAAAGGAGAAGAAAATTCCTCTTTAACAAACTACTGGAACTCAATACACCAAGTGTTCTATTTTAGAGTGAAGCAAAGATCAATAGTGGCACCATTATATCTTGGCATTTAAAATAATAATAACAACAACAACATGACGTGAATTTTCCAAAGGAAAAAACTGTTTGGTTAATTAAATATTTGGCTTTCTTTTTTAACCACAAAATTTCTCCTATATTTGCAACTAAATCAATTAAACATTCTGCACTATTCTACTTAAAAATAATATTACAAAAACAAACAAAAACAAGTTGCCCTACCTGATTTGTTCAGTGGTTATAGCATCCGCCCACAGACTAAAGGGTCATGGGTTCAATTCCGGTCAAGGACATGTACCTTGGTTGCAGGCTCAACCCCTGGTCCTGGGTAGGAATGTGTGTGTGAGAGGCAACAAATCGATGTATCTTTCATCATGTTTCTCTCTCTCTCTGTCTCTCCCATTCCCTTCCACTTTCTCTAAAAATCAATGAGAAAAATATCCTCAGGTGAGGATTAACAACAACAACAAAAAAAACCGAAAAAAAACAAAAACCACAAAGCACTTGGAAAGTACAGAGATAAATATTAAAATACATATTTTAAATAGTATTAAATATGTAAATGGCTGTATGTTTATTATACATATTTTATATAACTGTATGCAAAGCAACATTCTAGAAGCACTAGAAAAGTAATTCTGTACACAGGTACATGTTCATGGTTATATATATGTATATATGCTCATAACTTAAACTGGGCAAATTATTTGCAACCGTGATGTTAAGCAAAAGGTGAATGGTGTATCTATTTTTTGTTTAATACTTTTATGGTTTTATTACATTCAAGAAATGAATCCATAATGAGAGCTATTTTTTGGAAACTAGAATTATACTGATATATAAATGTGTGTGTGTGTGTGTGTGTGTATACACACACACACACACACACACACACACACACACATATACTAGAGGCCCAGTGCACAAAAATTTGTGCACTCGGGGGGAGGAGGGGTCCCTCAGCCCGGCCTGTGCCCTCTCGCAGTCTGGGACCCCTCGGGAGATAACGACCTGCTGGCTTAGGCCTGCTCCCGGGTGGCAGAGGGCAGGCCCAATCCCTAGGTGCAGCCCCTGGTCGGGCTCAGAGCAGGGCCTATTGGGGAGATGGGGCGCCTTCCCTGTCATGCACAGAGCAGGGCAGATTGGGAGGTTGCGATGCCACCCTCAGTCATGCTCAGGGTAGGGCTGATTTGGGGCTTGAGGCACCGCCCCGTCACACTCAAGGCAAGGTCGATGGGGAGGTTGCGGCACCGGCCCCTGTCACGCACAGAGCAGGGCCCATCAGGGGGTTGGGGCGCTGCCCTCTGTCACGCACAGAGCAGGGCCCATCAGGGGGGTTGGGGCTCCGTACCCTGTCACGGACAGAGCAGGGCCAATCAGGGGGTTGGGGCGCCGCCCCCTGCACGCACAGAGCAGGGCCGATCAGGTGGTTGGGGAGCTCCCCCCTGTCACTCACAGAGTAGGGCCGATAGGGGAGTTGGGGCACCACCCCCTGTCACACTTAGGACAGGGCAGATCAGGGGGTTGGGGCGCCGCCCTCTATCACCCACAGAGCAGGGCCAATCAGGGGGTTGGGGCGCCGCCACTGTCACACTCAGGGCAGGGCCGATGGGGAGATTATGGCTCTACCCCGTCACACACAAAGCAGGGCCTGTGGGGGCGGGGGGTTGGGGCGCCGCACCCTGTCACACACAGAGCAGGGCCGATCAGGGGGTTGAGGTGCTGCACCCTGTCACACACAGAGCCACAGGGCGATCAGGGGGTTGGGGAGCTCCCCCATATCAGGCACAGAGCAGGGCTGATCAGGGGGTTGGGGCGCCTTCCCCTGTCACGAACAGAGCAGGGCCGATAGGGAGGTTGTGGCCCCGCCCCCTGTCACACACAGAGCCGCAGGGTGATCAGGGGGTTTGGGCGCTGCCCCCCGTCACGCTGATCCCAGTGCTGGGAGGCCTCGGCTCCGCTGATCCCGGTGCTGGGAGGCATATTACCCTTTTACTATATAGGATAGAGGCCTAGTACATGGGTGGGGCTGGCTGGTTTGCCCTGAAGGGTGTCCTGGATCAGGGTGGGGGTCCCCACTGGGGTGCCTGGCCAGTCTGGGTGAGGGGATGAGGGCTGAAGCTCCCAACCGCTCCTTTTTTCTTTTTTCTTTTATTTTGGGCCAGCTTTAGCTCTGAGGCTCCAGCTCTTAGGCCTCCGCTCCTGAAAGCAGGTATCTGGTTTGTTTCGGTTCAATAATCAAAACTCTGTATCAATTCCAGCTCTGAGATGCCGGCTCATTGAAAGCAGGTTTCTGGGGTTTTGTTTAGCTTCTATATTTGTTACAATGTTTTTTAAACTGCAGGCTCTGAGGCCGGCAAGGCAGGCGGGGAACGTTGGTTTCCTCCGTCACTGAAGCAAGCAAGCCTCATGTTAGTTTCAAGCTGCCTGGCTGCCGGCCGCCATCTTGGCTGGCAGTTAATTTGCATAGCTCACTGATTAGCCAATGGGAAGGGTAGTGGTCGTACGCCAATTACCATGTTTCTCGTTTATTAGATAGGATATATTGAATGTATGACTATACACATTTTATTAAAATCAAACTTTAGAAATTACCTTAGAGCCAGGGTTTAAGCAAATCTATTAGCAATTCTAAAATTCCAGAACATAAATAAAATTAAAACCACTAAGTTCTAATTCCAGAACTTAAAACACATTAAATAAAATTATATTTTTAGATTACCAAAAATTTCACTTTACAAAAGGATTCAAAACTAGCTTTCTTTAAATTACTCCCAATAGTATGTAGTATTTATTTATCCATCACTACCTATTTTCAGTGTTACAAACACAGAAATTTAAAATTAGAATGATAGAAGCAAGGGATGTACTACAGCATAATTGTATTAATACATTTATATCTACTATGAAAAATTCTACCACTTATGCTACAATTTTAAGACAATGATACTTTAAAAAATCAAATACAAACAGGCAGCAAAATACACATATGTCGTAGCAATATCTTTATCGATACAGCTCCTAGGGCAATGGAAATTAAGGAGAAAATAAACAAATGGGACTACATCAAAGTAAAACGCTTCTGCACAACCAAAGAAACCATCAACAAAACAACAAGAAAGCCCACTGCATGGGAGAACATATTTGCCAATGTTATCCTTGATAACATTAGAGGGAACTCATACAACTTAACAAAAGGAAGATAAACAATCCAATAAAAAAAAATGGGCAATGGACATAAATAGATACTTTATGAAAAAGGACACACAGAAGGCCAAGAGACATATGAAAACACTGGAGGCCCGGTGCATGACATTCATGCACTGGGGGGTAAGGGGGGGTTCCTCAGCCCGGCCTGCACCTTCTCTCAGCCCGGGCCCCCGGTGGGATGTCTGCCAGCTGTGAGCCCGACTTCTGGCCGAGTGGTGCTCCCCCTGTGGGAGCGCACTGACCATCAGGGGCGGCTCCTGCATTGAGCATCTGTCCCCTGGTGGTCAGTGCACAACATAGTGGCCAGTCGTTCCACCTTTTGGTCAATTTGCATATTAGCCTTTTATTATATAGGATACTCAAAGTCACTAATCATCTGAAAGGTGCAAATCAAAACAACAATGCAGTACCATCTCACGCCTGTCAGAATGGCTACCATCAACAAATTAAGAAATGGCAAGTGCTGGCAAGGATGTGAACTAAAAGGAACTCCCATGCACTGCTGGTGGGAATGCAGACTGTTGCAGCCACTGTGGAGAACAGTATGGAGTTTCCTCAAAAAATTAAAAATGGAACTCCCATTTGACCTAGGGATCCCACTTCCAGGAATATATACCAAGAAAGCATAAACACCAGTCAGAAAGGATATATCACTCCTATGTTCATAGCAGCACAATTTATAACAGCTAAGATTTGGAAACAGCCTAAATGCCCATCAGCAGATGAGTAGATTAAAAAACTGTGATACATCTACACAGTGGAATACTATGCTGCTGTAAAAAAGAAGGAACTCCTACCATTTTCAACAGCATGGATGGACCTAGAGAAGTGATGGTGAACCTTTTGAGCTCAGCGTGTCAGCATTTTGAAAAACCCTAACTTAACTCTGGTGTCGTGTCACATATAGAAATTTTTTGATATTTGCAACCATAGTAAAATAAAGACTTATATAATGAGTTCGCATGTCACCTCTGACATGCGTGTCATAGGTTCGCCATCACTGACCTAGAGAGCACTATGCTAAGTGAAATAAGACAGTCAGAGAAAGATAAACATCACATGATCCCACTCATTTGTGGAATATAATGAACAACATAAGCTGATGAACAAAAATAGATCCAAGACAGAAAAGCATCAAACAGACAGAAAAGCATCAAACAAAGCGTCAAACCTCAGAGGGAAGGCAGGGGAGAGTGAGGAAAAGGGGTAGAGATCAACCCAAGGACTTGTATGATGCATATAAGCCTACCTAACCAATGGGCACAGACACAAAGGGGGAGCCCGAGGGCATGTGCTGGGGTGGGAGGGGGCATAGGGGAAAAGGAGACAATTCTTAATCAATAAAGAATTTTTTTAAAAAAATTAAATACATCACTCTAGTCTACATTCTCAACATTCCTTCATTCCCCAAATTTTGGCTAAGGACATCGGTGTTATGGGAGGATCTATTTCATTTTCATTAGTTGGTGTAGTCAGTATAAAAGCAAAGTAACAACAGGTTCTGAGATACATGCACATAATGTCCATTTCAGACACTACTGTTCATCACGTATTATAAATGAACTATCGAACTTACCACCAAATCCAGAGCGATTCCTTCAGTGAGCAGAGAAGCGGAATTAGGGTAGTAACTCAGCTGCAGGAGGAGACTTAACTAATCTTGGGCTTCACACTTCACTAGTTGTGCTATGTTTCTCATTTTCCCTGGAAAACTTGATATACTCAGTTGCTACAAACACCACTGTGGTGCACTTCGAAACACTGTATTGTATGAATCACCCTTAGTACAAGGGTTTGATCTTTTTCTTCCACATTGCAAACAAAAACACCCTCCCACTCTTACCACCCCAACTGCACATCTCGGTATATTTACCATGAGTTATCCTTTTTAAGTAAAGGGAAGCTGTGAATGCTCATTGTCTACTTTGTATAACATTAAAAAT
Source organism: Myotis daubentonii (assembly GCF_963259705.1). Classification (NCBI taxonomy): domain Eukaryota; kingdom Metazoa; phylum Chordata; class Mammalia; order Chiroptera; family Vespertilionidae; genus Myotis; species Myotis daubentonii. The sequence goes on from NC_081846.1 coordinate 50,022,785, forward strand.
ACCCATAATTTATATCTTGGATTTAGTACAAATGTTCCAACTAATTGCACTCATCTTAAACTTAGTGCTAGGGGAAAATCATTTGGACCAAAAAATAGAATAGATTTTTTAAAATCATTATAAAGAAAGGTATTCCCTATTTAAGAAATATAAAAACAAGAACAAGGACTAGTTTTAATAAATAATTTAATAACTAATAGTTTAATAAATATTTTTCATGAAAGGTAAATGGTAGAAGGCTAATGCTGAACAATAAACCTAAGAGAATATATAAAGGCATTATGTTTAAATATACATAGATCAGAATACTTCAAAGCAAATATTGATATTTCCAGCCAATATTCTGTATTTCTTGATCCTGTAAAGTTGTTAAATATAATACATAGGAATATGTGTGATAGTTACTTATCAAATTCAACCTCATGAGAGCACTGAGTCCATTCACCCTCACTTCCTCACCCATGTAATACAATTTTAATAAATCCAGTTTCCACTTTTAGACTGTGATTTTCAAATTACTTGTAGGACTCTGAGAGCCTTCTAAAGTCCTTGGGATAGTCACTACAAGGTTAAACTGGAAATGCATCATCATCCTGAGATGTATGTTGAGAAGAGGGGAGGCAAAAAAATACTTATTGAGCACTTTCTACATAACAAATTCAGCTAGTCTCCTACATTATTTTATTTAAAGCCTCTTATGACTGCAGCTATTATGGGCCAACATTGATAAATTTAGCAAGACTTTCTAAGGGAGATAAAAATTGAGGTTGACCAAGAAGGAGAGGAAACAATTAAGATTTTTAGGAAGAGGAAGATAAAGAAGTATTGAATGAGCAAAAGCATGATGAGAGGCTAGACCCTGCATGCCATGCTCTAGTGAACCAATTTGCTGGGAATCAATGGTTGGTGTAATGACACAATGAAAGGTACAGATGGCAACATGTGTAAGAATCAGACTGCACAGGCAGACAATAAATGTGGCACAGGCAATGGGAGACAATTGAAGGCTTGGGAAGGAGGGAATAACTTGCATGGAATATTGCGATAGACTGCAGTATACTGCATAGTCCTGTTAATGGGCTCCTGATAAACTGAGTACTACGTTACAAGGGTCTTAGCCTTAGTCAAAGGAAGTAGAAAGAAAAAGACAGACACAAAAATATTTAACAAAGAAAGAAACAACTATACTTGTGAATGTATCACTATGGGAGGGAAATAATACGGTAAGTTGACAGTAAGTTCAAGAAGCTTTACCTATTTTGAAGAAAAGATGGCATGGTTCAATGATAGGTTAGGAAAATGTGTATATAAAATTAAGAGCTATTATACAACTTGGCAACCTGGGCAGGGCATCGTTCTGGAATGTGCCTATCAGACAAATAAGCTGACCCACAAGCTGGTGGAAGCTTCCTCGTGACACATCCTGAGACTGTGCACTAAAACTGCAGCATCACTCCGGAACAGGAAAAATATTACGAAACTATATCGGTATCCACATTTCATGCTTTTATGACTTCAACTAGCTCTGTAAGATTTCACTGCTATTATTGATGAACCATATTTATGACTATATCATTCTTTATTATCACAAGAAACAAAAGGATGCTAGGCATTCCATCATTCAAAACTGAAACATTAATTTCTTCCCCCAAACCTCTAGGAAGTATCAGATAAAAACAAACAAACACGGCACCTATTAGGCAGGTATTGACTATTCCAACTGATTCAGCTAGGTGCAATACTGTGAAAACACAGGGAATGGAAAAATCATGCAATCTCCAAAGTTGATATATTTCAATACGATTTCAGAATTTCATATAGATTTTATACTGTTAATTCTTTGTCTGATGTACTCAGAGTTTGCATTGACACAAGCTAAAGTAATAAAAAGTATTATCCCTCCTCATACTCATATTTGCCCTATTAGCTGAGTTGTTATATAGTATGTTGAATGGATAAAACACACTAAGACCTTAGGAAATATCCTATATAAACATTTGAGCAATGTTTATATAAAATTAGCTGAACACCACAAAACAGCTTATTTGGCCACCTGAAATGAAGTGATTACTGGAAAAAACACCAATAAGGTTCAACTTCAAACAATATTTAGACAGCTGTGAAACTAAGTCAGAAGACACCTAGCTTGCAAAATGCCTTGCGTTTAAGTGGACACTACTGAACTAATTGTTGACTCTACACTTGGAACCCCGGCCAATAATCTTGCACTTAAAATACACGACCTCAAGACTTCCAATCACCAACACCCCCTCCCCCAACATCCTAGAAAATCACTGTTCCCCACTCATGTCATATACAAGTGGTTTTCTTTTCCAACTGAGACAGGAAACTACTTTTACCTTTTTACCATTTGAGTGAAACCCTAGCTCAGCCGTGGGCAAACTATGGCCCGCAGGCCGGATCCGGCCCATTTGAAATGAATAAAACTAAAAAAAAAAAAAAAGACCGTACCCTTTTATGTAATGATGTTTACTTTGAATTTATATTAGTTCACACAAACACTCCATCCATGCTTTTGTTCCGGCCCTCCGGTCCAGTTTAAGAACCCATTGTGGCCCTCAAGTCAAAAAGTTTGCCCACACCTGCCCTAGCCTCTGAATAAAACTCATTTATTATCATGGGTTGATCAAGAATGCTAAACCAGTGAAAATTTTATATACTTACAATACAGAAATACAATCTCTCATTTCTGCTTCCTTACCTTTAACTTTTCTCTAGAGGGCTTCTTTTTTTTTTTTTTTAGTCCCCTTTACCAATAATCCCTTAGCACCCAAAATCCCACTGGGTTTACTATGTACATTATTATGTCTCATTACCATAATATGTATTATAATTACTGTCATAAAGAGTCACTCTCCCAGAAGATGGGAGATGTCCACTCAATAGTCAGTTCTCCTTTTGAGACTGTTGGATAATCCAAGGCTTTCAAACGTTCTTTTAGACTCTCTATACAAGGTTATTGAGTGTGATCATTGGTGTTTATTATTCCACTAGAGGCCAGATGCATGAAATTCATGCAAGAGTAGGCCTTCCTTCCCCTGGCTGCTGGCACCGGCTTCCCTCTGGCACCCAGGACCCGGGCTTCCCTTTGGGGCCCAGGCTTCTCTCTGGCCGCCAGCAGGCACCTGGGAGCAGGCTTCCCTCACAGCCCTGGCTTTGTCTGGAAGGTTGTCTGGAAGGATGTCCAGTCTAATTAGAATATTATGCTTTTATTATTATATATTAGCCCTTCCTCTACTTGACACTTCTTCTACATTTCCTGAACTCTCTCACATACTCCTTATCTACTTAGATGAACAAACTCTATAGATATGTCTACACCAAACAGAGAAACAAATGACTCACATATCTTAATAAATTGATAATGTAGAGAAGGAAATAGCAAGGCACTTCTTAAAAAATCCAAAGAGAGTCTCGTCTCATTTCACAAAACTGGTAGATTCTTCCAGGCCCTTCTAGTCATAGCTATTAACTCATAACCACACCAGTTTATTAGCCGTGCCAATGGTACCAATCAAATAGAGTGGTGGTTGCGTGTGTCTGTGTCCATGTTAGTGAACATAGATAAAACTTTAAAACAATGGAAGGAGGCACGGAAAGTGAAGCAGAAAGAAAAGTGGATCATTTCATATTCCTCAAAGTTTTCAGTCCCCTTGACCTCTGTCTTATTTTCTGTTACCAGCACGTTGCTCATTAAACATGCAAACTTCAGAAATACAAAAATATTCCTGAACCCTAAACAAATCTTCCATTTTGACCATACCTCCATCCATACTTGTGGGCTTTATTTCAGTTGCCACACTGAATCTCTTTTCACAAAGCATAGTCTACTTGCCAAGGCCGAATTCCTTTTTATTTCTCAGGCCATAAGTAGAAATTAATGCAAACCTGCCAAGGCTGATTTTTATTGTATGGGCTATTTTTTATTTTTGCTATAGAAGAAGCTACACGAATAGCATCTTTATCTGCAACAACATGGAGAAGTTAGAACATACCTCCAGTGTGGCAATAAAACTTCAAGTGATACTGGTTTATTAATAAGTGGTCGGGCTGTCCCCAGGATAGAATATAACGTGAGTATGGCCAAGGTTGAAAGGCAGGTAAGTGCCACCCAGGGCAGAGGCCAGTGCGTGAGTCAAGGTCACTGAGAACAAACAACACATATTCCAGGCTCAAGTGGTTCAGTGTAAATTTTACAGCAAGAGGAGAGAGAGAGAGAATACACAAGATCCAGCCCCTGGCATTCATCCGTCTGCCGTGGCTGGTGGGTCCACTCTGCAGTCAACGTTGGCAGTGCAGCTGCATGCACCCTGCTTCATGCTGGGAGAGAAGGGCCCTGACACTTGCCCTATGGGGTCTGAAATACAGAAAGCTGGGGGCAGCCCTGAGGGCCATAGAAGCACGGATAGCTAAGTAATCCCCCCAAAAAGCTTGCATGCGCCAAAAATAGAGGGAACAGAGATATATGTACTATCTGTGCTCTGAGCTCTTCGCATATAATTTGTGAGGATGCCACCATGTTCTTTACCAAGCGCGAGGTTCTTCTTTGGAACAATAGGAAGGTGTGTGCAGCTGTGCTGGACCCCTCTCAAGGGTTATAAACAATTTTTAAAGACTTCAAACCAGTATTATAATCAATATTAATATTTTTCATATTGTAAGCAATGCAAAGATGAAAAGCTCCTTTGCTTATATATTCACAGTTGACCTTCTCAACAACCCACAGATTAGGAAGGCCATGTGCAATTATCCTCATTTTCAAATGAAGAGTAAATTGTAATTCAAAGAGATTTAGAAATCTGCCAAAAACAACACTGTAAATGAGTGGTGGAATTACTTAGCATTATGATGCTGGTCACTTTGACACGGATTTACAATCTTTTTTAGCTACCAAGGTTCTACTCAAGGTTTAAAATACTGGAAATAATAATGCTTTGCTATCCCTGTGAAAATGCTGATTAGTCCTTATTGGTAATTACAAGTATAAGATACATTTAAAGTTTTTACATTGATAACAGACCTTTTATGAAAAGCATTTTATAGGTGTAATTCATCGATTGCAATTAAGGTTTGATTGTGAATTTCAGTTCTTCAATATTATTTATAGAGGAAAATGAAAATAGTTTTAAAGATACACTGTTATACATATGGGTATGGTATGCTACACTGAAACTTCATATAACAAGTAGTAACATCCCAGCTGGAGTGGCTCAGTTGGTTGAGCATCATTGTCCTGTACACTGAAAGGTTGTGGTTGGATTCCCAGTCAGCACACATACCTGGGTTGTAGGTTCAATCCCTGGTTGGGGCACGTACAGAAAACAATGAATCAATGTTTCTTTCTCACACTGATGTTTCTCTTTATCTCTCTCTTCTTTCTCTCTCTAAGCACCTCTCAAGTAAGGATTAGAAAAAAAAGAAAAGAAGCAGGCTGTGTTTTCATTGAATACTGAGTTATCCATCTCATCACTTGTCCTTTAATCTATATTTAACACCTATATCCTACACTGAAAATTTTGAATTATGACCAGTTCAACAAATGTGTACAGTATGCCTACGTGGTATAAGGCCCACTACTGTAGGGACACAAAAATTAATCAAGCACAGATCCCACTTTCAAGGAGTTTTTAATATAATAGGAAAGATGAGACATGGAGAATATGATCATATTGCAATGCAGAAAGATAGATACTATGAAACCTCTATAGAAAAATCACAATGAGGTTTAGAAGAAGAGCACGTGACTTTAGTAAGGAAATCTGGAAAGGATTCCCGGAATAAGTAACCTTGAGCAATGTCTTTTAGAACAAATGAAATGAATACTGAGTGGGGTGAAAATGCTCTATATCCTGAGTGAATCAAAAATAATTTATGATGCCAGAAACAGAAATTCATCCTACGTAAGAAGTGAATTAGGAAATAAGTTTGGGGAAGAAGGAAATGGTTCATAGATGGCTTTGAACAACAGACTCAGAAGTCTGGGTTTAGGCCAATTAATGTAGTTAAGCATGCTGGGTTTTATTAACTGCTTCAATTTTCTGGCAAAACCTAATCTCCAAGATTTTCATCCATAAAATTTATTTTGTTAAGTTCTATCTATGCATGAAGATATTCTAGGCAACTAAAGATAGTAGCATCTCTTCAGAATATTAAGAAATTAATTTATTGCCAAACATTGCCTCAATGCAATCTCGTGTATCATATAATACAGAAGAAACAATACAGGGTGGGACAAAAGCAGGTTTACAGTTGTTTGTATAGAAAATAATACAATAATTAATAAATAATAATACAGCCCAGCCAGTGTTGCCCAGTGGTTGAGCGTTGACCTATGAACCAGGAAGTTACAATTCGATTCCTGGTCAGGGCACATGCCTGAATTGTGGGCTCGATCCCATGTGCAGGAGGCAGCCGATCAATGATTCTTTCTCATCATTGATGTTTCTATCTCTCTTTCCTTTCCTCTCTCTGAAATCAATAAAAACATACTTTTTTAAAAAAAAGCAAAAAGAAAAGAAAAGAATAAACTCTGTGTTTTGCAAACTTACAACTATAAGCCCTGTATAAGATTATTGAAAAGGCACTGGGTTTGGCTAAATGTATGTATGTATGCCAATGTGACTTAAAATTTGCATTACATTTACTGAAATTTCTGTCTTTAAAATCTATTACTGTTTCTAATTACAATATTATAAGAGTTCACCTCTTCTGAACATATATTACATGCCAGGTAGAATGCAAAATTTGGGTTTATCTACACTACCTTTGATCATCACAAAGCCCTGTAATTCAGAATGACTAATACTACTTTATAGCACACAAAAAATTAAGATTCAGAAATGCCCATGATCACACAGTGAAGTAAGTGTTGGGCATGAGGTGATTACCCAACTCAGCATGCTACAAAGCTGGGGTCACTCTTTTACTCCCTACACACCAAAACAGTGTGTAGGGAGTAAAAGATAAACCTGATTTCTAAAGATATTAACACATTAGGGTTTGTCAGATACTAATTCAACTCTTCCAGGATAAAAATAAATAAATAAGTTAATTTTCTATTTTCTTCTTTTACTCGGTCACAGAAATAAATTATATTTTTAAGGAAAAACAGCAAGCTCATAAATACTAAAGCAAAGACAAGACAGAATTACAGATTCTGTAGAAGTCAATTCTATCCACACTTTTATGTAAACCCAAATGGCACTGATACTGATGTTTAAAAATGTCAAGCCAATTTCAAGTTTAATCAGTTCTTGTGAATCCCAAGTCACAGAGTTTGAAGAGTGATACAGTATGCATTACATTTAATTTTCCTGTGCTAAAAAACAAAACACCTGCTGATACAGAACCTCAAATACAGTTCCTAGAAACCAGTTGGGAAGATGATCTGATAACCAGAGACACAACACTGGTCAGAATCTCCCTCAGCAAAGGGCATTTCTTAACAACACTGGTTTTGCTAATGGGCATTAAGGTAAAAGAAGCTTCATACAGTTTCATCAGGCCCACCACCTTCTTCTCTAGGCTAAGTCCGTTAGCAAGGGCGCTTGGTGGTGAGGCCTTAGAGCAACAATTTTCAATCAAGAAGCACACTGGTGTGCCGCAAGAATTTTTAAGACATGCAATACCTACTTAGTCAGGGGCACTAACCTCTTTGTATTCAGATTATCAAATTAAAAAATGACAACAGCCAACAGAAAATAGTCATCTGTGTGAATGAATCAAAATTATACCCCTTTTTTTGTTTGTCAGATCAGCAATAAATACATTTTTAGTGCATCGCAGAATTTTAGTAATGTATAGTTTATGTGTTCCGTGAGATGAAAAAGGTTGAAAGTCACTGGATTATGAGGGTGGGTCCCTCATGAATGAGAATGACCCCCTCATAAGATGAGTGAATCCCTTATGAGACCCCAGAGAGATCCCTCATGCCCCTTCCACGCTGCGAGGACACAGCTGGAGGACAGCTGTCTATGAGCCAGGAAGCAGTCTCTCACAGATACTGACTCTGCCAGCACCTTGATCTTGGAGTTCCTAGTCTCCAAAACTGTGAGAAATAAAATTCTGTTGTTGATAAGCCACACAGTAAAATGGTATTTTTGTTTATAGAAGCCTGAATAGACTAAAACGTAGGACAAACTACAATCAGAAAGGCTATATTATTTAAATTACAATGAAGAATCCCAAAGGACCTTGACTTAAGGACCTACTTCTGGCTAGGATTTAAATATTGAGGATATCCCCAACCAGCATTTTTGCTGTAAGAATTCCATAACTAACGATACTTTTTCTATTTTTTTTACAACAGAGGTGAGTGATTTAGAACTCTATTTTAGATAACAATGTTCCAGAAAAGGTCTTTTGATTAAATCCTCAGGCATGATGGGAATTTTGTATTTTTTAACTATGTTAAAATTGATACTTTCTTATTAAAATTGATAACTATCTTATTTTTGAAGTTGATGTAAATATTTCAGTGAAGTTAAACTTCAATTTATAGCTTTATCTTTTCAGGTTCTTCCAAGTAAAATACTGAAGTTTTTATTCCTTTCCCACCTATATTTATTATTCAAATACAATTTTTGGGGTAATTCTCTAAAGTATTACCATGCACTTAAAAATATTTAAATTCTTTTCAATTGCATTTGACATACACTATTATATTAGTTTCAGGAGTAATCAAGTGTTCTTTTTAATCAATTTTTCAAAAATATTTTTTAGTGATTTTGAGAGAGAAAGGAAGAGGGAGGGAGAAAGAGAAACATCAATGTGAGGGTGAGACATGGATTGGCTGCCTCCTGCATGCCCCCTACCTGGGATTGACCCCACAACCCGGGCATGTGCCCTGACCAGGAATCAAACCAGCAACCTTTCTGTGCACAGAATGATGCCCAACAAATTGAGCCACATTGGCCAGGGCTTAACCAATTTTGATGTGATATTTCTGTGACCCCTATTGAGGTTCCACTAAAAGCTTATAGTTAAATTTGATTCCACTTAAAAGGAAAACTAATTCCATCACAGAGTGTGAACCACTTGCCTTGATCCAGATGTCTCCTTTCACTCAATATCAGGGCTCGCTTTTTTAGATTTGTCATAATATCCAGGAGTATATATATATATATATATATATATATATATATATATATTTGTACTTAGTATGTTGCTCTGCTCTAGATAGATTTACATCCCCAAGGAGTGTTTGTAAATTGCCACTGCATTCATCTAACCCAGGCCTCAAGTTTAATTTAATTTCAGAGTGTTTGATTAGTATGAGGAGGGAGGAAAAATGTTGATTATAAGCACATGATCAAAATAAAATATCAGCATAATAGAATGTTAGATGAATTTAAATGAAACAAAATGCTCTCTCAATTATGCTGCTTTTCTTGTTCCTTCTCTTTTCTTCACTTTTGGAAGTGAATGTGAGTTTGTTTGGCGATGAGTGGACAAGGCTCTTTTTCTACCCCTCCCCCCCACCCCCAGTTTTATTGAAATGCATTTGACATGTGACATTGTGTAAGTTTAAGGTGTACAACATGTTGATTTTATGCATCTATAAATTGCAAAATGAATACCAGACAAGATTCTTTTCTGATGATATAGGCGCAAACTATGGCTCAATAGCTCATCTTATTTTTAGAGATTAAATCCGTATTTGTTTAATTTCAGTTATATTAATGAATCACATTCTCTACCTTTTATATTGTTTATTTATTGATTGATTCATGGCACTCTTCAATTGTAATTTTTATGTATTATTTTTGTAAAGATTGTTTAGAATCTAGAAAGAGATGAAAATAACGATGATGGGCATTTTAAACTGACCACCCAAAAGCCATCCAATACTTCTCCCTTATCTTCCTCTACTATAGAGGCAAAGTTTAGAAATGTGATCCAGCTTTGGCCAATGCTATATGAGTAGAAATCACGGGGTGTGTGTGAGGGGAGGACTTGGGCAAGCATTTTTTAAAGCATATCCTCTTTGACCCTTGGCCTTCTCGATTCTTCCATCTTTCCCCTGCTCACCCAGCCTGAAGAGGAGGACTGAAGCCTGAAGACACAGAAGTCATCTTGCAGTCATAATGATGGCAACTTTCACATCTTTCTCACCCCCCTAATAAAACACATCGAAATTAAATTAATCTTGAGGTTCTGGGAGGTGAATGTGATGACAACTGACAAACTTTCTTAGGATATATTAACTATGAAATGGGGGAGAAAAGCAGAGCACCATGCTAAGTACTAGAAGGTGAGAAAAAGGTTGTGTTTGCTTATAGTTATAAAAACAGCTGATCAGAAGATAGAAGGAGCCTGGTTTCATATAATGCTATTGAGCTACTATGAGTTAATGTTTGTTAGACCACTGTTGACTGGTTGTTTTTTTGTTTTTGTTTTTTTTTTGGAAGTGTGCAGCTGTAGTCATTCCCTAAGTGCTTCAGATTCACAAATTTAGAAAAAAAGTCATTCAAACTGATAAATTAGTTTTATTTAACATCGATTTTATCTCTTTACTGCTTTAGAATAAAAACCCTCCTAAATTTTGAGTTTCAACAGAGGAAATCACTCAGCATATTTGCAAAAATGTGGATATATTAGACCAAAAGTTGTCTAGTGCTATACAGCAACTTTGCTCTTTTACTCCTTCCCTGGATACTAACTTCCTTTTTCACTCAACCTGCTTAACCACTTATTATGAAAATAAAGCTACTTCCTATCATTACAGGATTTTCCCATTTATAATATTCTCAGGCACTCAATATAGTGGGAAGAACAAGGATCTTCTTTCAAGAAAGAAAAATGAATAAACTCTGAATGTCCCCTTGGGGTGACATGTGTTTAGACCAGCATAAAAGCTCATTTGCTTTTGTTATTTTTTCCCTGTTAAGGATACTCTAGGAGCCCAGCAGTATAATTTTCGCGATAATGAAAAAGAAAGCAGTAAAAGCAGGTGACAATAGCCACAGAAAAGGGTGTCCCATGACCAGCCAAACCTTTATGTTCAGTGTACACACTAGTCTATGTACCCCAGAATTAAAATTGTAATTCAAGGGGTAGGAAACAAAAAGAGATTACAAAGGGAGGAAAATGAAAAGTAGCCAGAGATTATGACATAGACTCATTTCCAGCAGTATTTTACAAGTTTTTTTTCCTGTTGATAAATTCCATCTTATATCAGAAGATATTGATTCCAAAACCTTTTGTCTGTTCTTAGACATTTTCAAGATGTCTTTTTGTTGTTGTTGTTAATATTTATTTCATGATATTCACTTTAATTCTACTTAGAACTTAGATTTTAAAAACCTTACAATTCTCTATTGCATGAAGCAATATCTTTCAGATGCTTTCAAAGACCTTCTGACTTTGATCATTTTAATTCTGTCTGCTAAGGCTTACAATACTTTTTATGTGGCTTGACTACATTATCACTCAGCTCAAGAAAAACTGGACTAAGGCATGATGATCCAGGCAGGCAACATTCATCCATTTATTTAATCACCCAAATTTACTAGAATTTCAATAAGGTGAAGAAAATTCTAATTTTTCAGAATTCTCTCTGGAAGAACATGGGATTAGAATGAATATTTTTATAAGCTCCTTGAATAAGCAGCGAAATCAAAAAAGTCAAACTCGCCCTGGCTGGCTTGGCTCAGTGGATAGAGCGTCGGCCTGCAGACTGGGGGGTCCCGGGTTCGATTCCGGTCAAGGGCATGTACCTTAGTTGCGGGCACATACCCAGTGGAGAGTGTGCAGGAGACAGCTGATCGATGTTTCTCTCTCATCGATGTTTCTAACTCTCTATCCCTCTCCCTTCCTCTCTGTAAAAAATCAATAAAATATATTAAAAAAAAAAGGTCAAACTCAAGGAACAAGAAATTCTGCTGAATATCCTGAGGAAAGTCGATCTGATGAAGGACATCTCCAGAGTTGAGGAAAGAATGCATATTTGGAACCACAGCTCAATTGTTCACTATAAGAGAAAAAAGGATGAGCAGTGATCCTTATTTTTATTTTTATTTTTTGGTCTTTTTCTGAAATCAGCCTGTCTTCTAAATAAATGATGAACAAATATTTGAAGTGCATCAGATTTTAAATCATTAGTCTCATCAGAGCATCCTTATATCTCAGTGAAGCCAGAAGTAAACCAGTCAACCAACAAAACCCCCAACAATAAAACAACAACAAACCACTATTGCTTTGCCCTAGTTCAGCAGTTCTCAACCCGTGGGTCGCGACCCCTCTGGCGATTGAAGGACCCTTTCACAGGGGTCGCCTAAGACCATCCTGCATATCAGATATTTACATTACGATTCATAACAGTAGCAACATTACAGTTATGAAGTAGCAACGAAAATAATTTTATGGTTGGGTCACAACATGAGGAACTGTATTTTAAAGGGCCAGAAGGTTGAGAACCACTGCCCTAGTTGAATCATCTTGGGAAGGTGGGGGTTTTTTATTTGTCTCCATATTCCAGAACTGTCTCTTGTTTACCCATGTTATTTTATCTGCTATTCAGTTTGGACATTTTCTGATGTTAATGCTGCTATGAATATCCTTCTGCAATTTCTCCTTTCACATACATAGAATTTCTCTGGAGTATATACCTAGAGGGAGAACTGCTGGGTCAAAGGTTATGCATACCTTCAACTGCTAAAATTGGTCTCCAAGGTGACATTAATTTACATGCTAACCACATTTTATGAAAATTTCTGTTTCTTTACAGAAATACTAATACTTAGATTATTTAGCCTTTACAATTTTGCCAACCTGACAGTATAAATCGGTATCTCATTCTGATATTTTTATTTTATATTGTCTTATTTATTGAACGAATATGAAATATAAGCCAAATATTAATGATTTTTTATTATATGTTTTGCAAAAATTTTTCTCAGACTGTAATTTTTTTCCTTTTGCTTTTTGGGTCTTTTAATGCACAGACATTTAAAACTTCAATGTATTCATTTGTATCACTTCTATTTTCATAGCTTATATATATTTAAAAACATAAATGCGTTTTCTAAGAAAGAAATGTATTCTAGAAATGTATTCTAGAAATTTTCTTCTAAATGTAACAAATGCTTGTTTTACACGATTAGGGGTTTAATTCACGTATAAGTAATATATGAATAAGGTGTGGGGTAAGGATCCAATTTTATTTTCCCATATGTATAACCAATAGACTCAGCATTCCTTCACTGATTTACAGTGCTGCCTATACTAAGTTTTCAAATATACATGTGTTATTTTTAATGTCTATTTAATTCCATTCATCTATTTGTTCTCTCACCTATTTATTTGTGTTCAAAATTAGCAGCCTATTCTTGGAATTTAGCTGCTTTGTATAAAATTTTGTAATTAGTTTTGTTAATTTACATAGGTGAGGCTATACTCTAGGAGCAAAATAATCCTCACTAAATTTTAGTGGCTTAAAAAATTATAATGACATATCAATCATTATGATAGCATACAACAGTGATTTTCAACTGGTATGCCATAAGAATTTTTAAAACATGCAATACCTGACTAGTTAGTCAAGAGCACTGACCTCTTTTCCATTATATTTTCAAATATAAAAATGACAACAGCCAACACAGCAAGAGCTGTCTGGTGTGAATGCTCTGTCTTGAACTAGAAATATATATATAGGTCATATAATAGAGTTGCATCTTATTGTTCACATCGCATAATAAGGTGCATCTGATCAGTTAATTCTTAGTACCAGAAATCCTTATTGTAGTATACCAGTATAGGCACCTGCTTTTTTAAAAAGTCACTATGAAGCAAAAAGTATAGGTAATTACTATCATTATTATTAAATCAATTAAAATTATACCTAGTTTTTGTCAGACAGGCAAAAGGTATAATATATTTTTTGGTGTGCCACAGAATTTTAGTAATTAATTTATGTGCGCCATGAGATGAAAAAGGTTGAAAATGGCTGTAATACAGGATATTTTTACTGCTCTAAAAATCCCTTGTGTTCTGCCTAGTCAACCCTTTCTACCTAACTACTGGAAACCATAATCATTTTACTGTCTCTATAGTTTTGTCTTTTCCAGAATGTCATATAATATATAGATTTATCAGATCGGGTTCTTGCACTTAGTAATGTGCATTTAAGATTCCTCCATGCCTGTTAGCAGCTTGATAGTTCATTTCTTTTTAGTACTGAGTAATATTACATTGCCTGGATGTACCAGTTTATTTATCCATTCACTAACTGAATGAGCACCATACACAAGAATAAACTCAACTGGATTAAAGACTGAAATGTTAGACTCAAAACCATAAGAATCCCAGAAGAAAACATAAGGCAGTAAAATCTCTGACATATCTCAGAGTAATATATTTTCTGATATATCTCTTCTGCCAAAAGAAACAAAAGAAAAAATAAGCAATTGGGATTACATCAAACTGAAAAGTTTTTGCACAGCAAAGGAAACCATCCACAAAATGAAAAGACAGCCCACCGAATGGGAGAACATATTCACCAATACATACGATAAGAGGTTAATATCCAAAATTTATAAAGAACTTATAAAACTCAACACCAAAATAAAAAACAATCCAATTAAAAAATGGGCAAAGGATCTGAACAGACACTTCCAAAGAGGCCATACAGATGGCCTATTGACATATGAAAAGATGTTCTGAATCTCTAATAATCAGAGAGATGCAAATTAAAAGTACAATGAGGTATCACTTCACTCCTGCCAGAATGGCTACCATCAATAAATCAACAAACAAGTGCTGGTGAGGATGTGGAGGAAAGGGAACGCTACACTGCTGGTGGGAATGCAGACTGGAGCAGCCACCACAGAAAACAATATGGAATTTCCTCAAAAAAATTAAAAATGGAACTGCCTTTTGACCTGGCAATCTCAATTCTGGGAATATATCCGAAGAATCCGAAAACATCAATCAGAAAGAATATACACTGAGTGGCCAGATTATTATGACCGGCCAGATTATTATGACTACCCCATCAGTACAATGAAGTGAATGAGTTATGAAAATAATAATAATAATAATACCTTGAGCATATTTGCTTAGGAACTTTTCATTATTCAGTATTTTTGGAGGTGTCAATGATGTACTGACACAGGTTTCCGGTACAGAGTTCTAGAACACACCATCTGTGCACTGTATTGTATGCTTGCCACACCAAGTCAAGTCTCCTTCCATTACCATGTATCCCCCTTATACCGGCCTTCCCTTCCCCAGTTAACCAGTGTCACCTCAACAAATTCAATAAATCGAAAAAAATAAAAAGGACATACATGATATCTTCTTAATATTGAATACTTAAAACCACCACCTTATGGAGAAATATAATTGCCTACAGAGCTGTAGAGCTGGGGTAAATTGGACGATTTAATTTTGCACATTGATTTATTCCCTCCACAAACTTTGATGGTCTATCAAGTATCTGCCAAGCTATATGTGCCAAGACCAAACACTAAGATGACTAAAAGTCTACTTACTCTAGCTTAACACCTTTGATGACTCCTACATACTTTTACATATGATCTAAGAAAAGATAGATTCTATTTTCTGTGCATAACCATTTTGTCTTTTTCAATTTTCTTATAATAAAAATTAGGGCCGGCTAGTATGGCCCAGTGGTTGAGCATCAACCCATGAACCAAGAGGCCACAGGTTCCATTCCAGGTAGGGGCACATGCCCAGGTTGCAGGCTTGATTCCCAGGAGGGGGAGTGCAGGAGATAGCTTTTGGATGATGTTTCTCATCAATGTTTCTATCTCTCTATTCCTCTCCCTTTCTCTCTCTCTAAATATAGAAACAGGCTTAAAAAAAATGAATTAGGTAACTTCCTTCAAGTTCAACTGGTTCTCTTGTTTCCATTGAGCCCTGCTGGAAAAGGAAGGGATTTCCAAGCATAACTCAATGCTCCATTGAGATTCCACGAGGAAGCTACAATTGGCTGGGCCTCCTGGGTCAACTTCAGGACAGATTTCAGGTTACGGGCACTTGTGGAAAAGGTTTATCACCTTTTCAGTTTATAATATTCAGTATTTCCCTTATTTATACAGAAAATGCAACGGAGTTGCTAGACCAATTGTCTGCTTGGGTTTCAGAGTTCTTCCCAGGTGGCAGTGAAAGCAGGGCAATACCATATACTTGAGAAGGCTCCTCTAATTGGTTTCTGGGAGTCCAGAGAATTGGTTCCACCAGACTTATAACACTGATTATTCTTTATTAGTGGTAACTTGAGAAAACAAATCCATATAAATGACTGCTTCTTTAAATGACTGCTTTTCATGCTTTTTACTTAGTAAGTACTAAAAAAGCCTCTGACTACAAAGGAATATTAGTGTTAACCAAGTTTCATAATTTAAATACAGATAACCCAGGCAGAATCTATTAACTAACAACATTGTCTATAAGACTAAATTGCTCAAAGAAAGGACTTTTAAGAAAGAAAGAAGGTACATTCTTCAAATTGTGAGAATGACAGTTAGCAAATGAAAACTCAAGTCTATTTCAGTAGTCTGAAAAAAATTATATACTCCAAATGCTAAAGTTATTGCTAGAAAATAAAGTATACAGGAAACCCAGCTGGTCATATATTTCTTCACAAAACAAATGTATTTTGGGAAAAGTCTTATTGTGGTGTGTATGTATATATGTGTGCTTGAGGTGTGTAGCAAAGGAATGGGTGATAAATGAATACTCTCTTCCAGAAATAATTTTACATACTATAATCCTCACAGCATATTACCTACATATCATGGTAAGCACATGCATTATAGGAAGCCACAAAAATTATATACTTTGACTCTCTTGTAGAGGTATGTATTTTTCGTTAAAATTAAAGGATGACTTCACCTCCAAATATAGTTCTGTGCCAGTCCTCATGTAACACTGGTCTTGTTTCCCCAGCCTTTGTGGCTCAACTGGATGAGTATCATCCCAACCACCAAGAGGTAGCCAGTTCAATTCCTGGTCGGGGCACACACCCAGGTCATGGGCTCTATCCCCAGTACAGGGAATGCAGGAGGCAGCCTATTGATGTTTCTCATCCATGTTTCTACCTCTCTCTCCCTCTCCCTTCCTCTCTCTCTAAAATCAATAATAAAATATTTTTTAAAAATACTGGTATTGTTCAACATTCTGATCCTGCTCTAACATGTCTATATCCTAAATCTATCCATGGACAAGGCACAGGAAGGTAAGAAAGGAGAGTAAATCTTGGAAAGCTGGAAGGGAACATGGAAGTTCAACTTGTTCTGTTTCCGTTGAGCCCTGCTGGAAAAGGAAGGGATTTCCAAGTATAACTCAATGCTCCATTAGGATTACACACTGAAGCTACAATTGGCTGGGCCTCTTGGGTCAAATTCTGGACAAATTTCAGGATACAGGCACTTGTGGGAAAGGTTTAAAATTTTCAAAATTATTGTAGGTCATTTATTGATTTTGAAAAAGTAAAATTACTGCATAGCTTGCATCTAGCAGTTTAGAGCTTTTATGACATACTGGTAAAGAGCTAAAGAAAGAGAACTGACTACTAATAAGTATCTATAGCTTAAGAAGATAAAGAGTGGCCTTGCCCAGCTGATGTGGCTCAGTGGTTGAGCATCCACCCATGAGCTACGAGGTCACTGGTTCCATTCCCGATCAGGGCACATGCCTTGGTTGCAGGCTTGATCCCCAATCGAGGGCGTGCAGGAGGCAGCCTTTCATCAACATTTCTGTGTACCCCTCTCCCTTTCTCTTGCTTTAAAAAAAAACAATAATAATATATTAAAGCAAAAAAGAGTGGCCCTAACTTAACTTCTACACCTATAAAAAGGGCTACAAAAAACAACCAACAATTAATTGTCAAGCACCAAGAAAAAAAGAAAACAGAATAACCAGGCTGCCTTGCAAGACTAACCTAATCTGCTTTTCTGTAAGAACGCCCTAGTTGACCAGACACTGTGCTCCAGCAGGGCAGCAGCAATATCTTTCAGAGATTAATTTGAATGCCAAATTAGTCTGATCAGCATTTTTGTTGATTCCATTAAAGCAAGTACCTTCTGGATGGTAAACTTGTCTTTGTAAACCATAAAATAATGAATCACCAAGCATGAATCCCAATGCCTAAATGGATGTAATTTTCAAGGACTCCATGATGCTTACTTTAATAGTTATTTTAGATGGCCTAAAACAGCAGGATTCAGGTTGACACGTAGAAAACTACTTCAATCTATGAGTCACTGTAGCCATAAATTTGTGGAAGTAGCGTGAACTCTATTCGGTTTTCCACTGGGGTTCCCACCAATATATTAGCATTTAGTCCACTGCCTAGGAAATATAATTTAGATAAGGCAAAACCCAGCAATAATACATGCAAAATGTCAGGTTTTGTGTGTGTGTGTGTTTTTTAACTCAAAACTTCTTATTCTCTTCTAACACTATACTCACCAATAAACTAACAAATAAATTAGAATTTGCAGCCATTTAGCTGGGGAACTTCTGACTAAAATTCCAAACTTCAGTAGGTCCTCATTTTCTCATTACTGAAATGAAGGTGATAAATTATTATTTTCTAAAAATCAATACAGCACTAAGACCCTATGGTTCTTAAAGATAAGCTAGAATTGTGTGCTTCCTATTATCCTTATCTATTAAAATGTAACGAATTATAAGCTAAGTTGAGAATGTTTAACAATAGTTATTAATAAGATGTCAAGCGGGGAAAGGTGGCTAGTATACTAAGAAGTAGTTATTAGTATAACTAGAGGCCCGGTAAATAACTAGAGGTCCCTCAGCCTGGCCTGTGCCCTCTCGCAATCTGGGACCCCTCGGGTAGGGTCCCTAGGCCTGGCTGGCGAACAGGGCCTATTGGGGCTTTCCTCCCCACCCCCCCACCCCACCCCCGCCACTGTCACTGCTTGCCATCTGTGTGGCGATGTCCCCCCCACCACAACCACCACCACCACCACCTGTCTCCTCCCTCCGCGGGTGACAGGCGTGGGGTGTGATCGCTTGGCTGGCCTGGGGCTCCCTCTGCAGGGCGATCGCTGGCCGGCCCCTCACACCTGCCACAGCGTCACTGACCCGTGGCCTGGCCCTCCCTCTTGGCTATGGTGGAGCCCCGTCCCCGCCTCAATTGATCGCCCTGCCGGCCAGTGGCCTGGGCCTCCCTCTTTGGGGTGATCGATCATGGAGCCCCCCATCAATCGCCCGCAGAGGGGGGCTTGGGCCTTCCTCTGCGGGGTGATCATGGGGCGATGGCAGGGCCCCCAACCAATCGTATCCCACCTGCCTTGGCTGGCCTGGAGCCAGTGCGTGTCATAGCTAGGTCGTCCGGAATGTCATCTGGATGGTCGTTCTGCTGTTTGGTCTTCAGTTGATTTGCATATTACACTTTATTATTATAGATAAGACTTATACATTAAATTAATAGCCAAAAATATACCTGTGGTCATAAGAAAGATAAGCCAGTTCACTTTTTAGACTGAAATAAGCTGTGCTGCCATTTTTGTTGTGTTGCATTTTGTTTTATTTTCCTTTTGAGAAAGTTTTGGAGAAAACAGACCAAGAACTAAAGGTAAAGATAAATATTTTAGCTTTTAAAAAGAATGGAGCTTCATCTAGAGAACCAGCCACATAAGCAAAGCTACAAATAACACCTCAAGTTAAAATATAAAGGAGGAAATGAAAAGCTTGCATATACTAGCAAGAGAGCAACAGCAGTAGAGATTCACAGAGCATCTGAGAAATTAAGCAAGAATATGAACTAAGAACAAATACTAAAGAATTAAAAATAAAACTATAGATTATAATTACTTGGAAAAAGAGAAATAGACCTTAGAAAATTATTTTGCCACAGTCAAAGTAAAGCATGCCCATGTTTATGACATACAATTCTTAAGAGATGATTCCAGAATCAGTACAAATAAACTTTTAATTGTGTTAAAATATTCTCAATTCCAAAATATATATGCATTCACCTTATTCACCATATTTTATCTGTTTTGTAAATACAATTTTAAATTCATCATAGAGAATGGCATCCTAAAATACTGTCCTATACTATCATCTTTCATGTAAGGATTGCAAACTTCCTTTTATTGCCTATTTCACATTCCTCTTCCTTCAATAATTGTCCAAGTAACAGGAGAGAATGTGTGTTTACTATGTGTGTGTGTGTGTGTGTGTGTGTATTCTCCCCAAATATTTTTGGTTCAAAGCTAGTTTCAAAGGGAATTATACACCTGAATGAATCAGCTCATGACCTCCTTTAAAACTAACTTCAGAAATGACTGCTTCATGCTTCATCAGCTGTTTTAACATCATGAATTAAAAGGCATGGTTAAATCACCTTGCAGGGACTATTTAAAAGTGAATAAAGTCTCTTTACTTTCCAAGTTATTATTCCTCTTTGAGGAAGATTAAGAGGAGATACCAGATGGTTAGCATCCATCCATACTAAACTTAAAGGCAGTCAAATATCAAATGATCCATACTATCATTAAATTCTCTTGTGTACAGTGTATAAGGCATTTTGAGGGTCATTAGTTGGCAAGTAGCTAAAACCCTTGTTTTATATTGTATCATATTTATTATCTAAAATAAATAGTCATGTGCTAAACTGTAATTATAATAATGATAATTGACATAAGTAATAAATTAAAAATAAGCACCCAAATAAAAGTTTTAGTAAGCTATTATCTGCAATAAGAAAATAATGAGACAAATATGCAATGCTCTCAACCCTACAAAGATTTTTGTTTCGAAAAGCTCTTTAAACCCAAGTTGAAAGGTTTCTCAGTGTTACCAAACACAACTCTGGGAAAAGAGGCTGCTTTTAAGTCTTAAATATATCCCTATCCTTCCATTTCTGATAACTTCACCAGCGTTTGGTTGCTAACCTAGTTTACTTCCTTCCTGAAATATTGCAATAACTTAAATAACTTCTGTTCTTACAATCTAAATCCCATTCTATAAAACATTAACCAATCATTTCTCGTGGCTTTGTCCAGCTCCAAATCTTGAGTTGCATGTCCCATTATAGGTCCAAAGCATTTCCTTTCCGAAACATCATGGGTTACCAAGTGGTTTCGATGTGCATAGAAATTCAGAAGCCAGTTCTAATGAAGCCTCTAACTCATGAGCTAACTGAGCTTGAGGAAAGCACCTTAGACTCATGACTCAAATATCAATCTGACACTGACTTTTAGATGATAAATTCTACATCAGCATTGCACCTTGGCAGGCAGAAAACGGAAGCTCTGATGATTCAACTTACTTTTAAACAGGATTTTGACCAATTCTACTGATTTTAGCCATCTTACACTTCCAGAGGTATCTCTTACCACCAACTGAAGCCTTTCTGAGAGCTATGAAGTGAGCTATGTAACTTCTTGGCTTTCTGTGCCATTACCTTAGGAGTTAACTTACTAGCTAACTGCTAGGTTAGCTACCACGTGGCCATCTACTTTTTGGTTTCCAAAATTGTGTTATGGTTGGCTCCACTTCTGGTTTTTGTCCTTGTGGGTTCATCCCTTTTTAAAAGTTAACCTTACTATTATTTTAACAGGATTTCAGAAAAGAGTGAAAGTAAATGCTCATGTTCAACTTGCCATCGCTACCTCAAATTAAATTTTCTTAAAATTGTTTCAGAAAAGGTATGCTGTGAGTGCTAATTCCAGCGAACCTGAAACTGCCCTTCACTATATTACTAAAATAAGAAATGTATTTGCACAAGACTGACACCTGTTTGAGGCATGAAATATACTGAATAGTGTTATTTTATAACAATAGATCTAAAGAGTTTGAGGGAGGTCTGCACCAGCTCGTCAGAATTTCCTGTTGGTAACAGCGAGATTAATGATTGTCATTTGGTCCCCAAGAGATCTTTAGAGTGCCTGCAGTTGGGGCTGGTTACGTGGCAAAAATCTGCCTACATGACCAGTAGGGAGCCATCTGGACTGAGACTCCATGTTGGGCTCTAAGGTTCTAAGGTATTTTGATCTGAGAGATGTGGAAGGAGTTGACCTGTGAGCTGGATTAGGGCATTTTTTTGAGTCTCTTCCCCACCTCCTCTGTCCTTGGAATGAATGTTTGGGCCACCATTCAGCATTAGGAACCAGTTTCCAGGACCCAACCTTGAGAGAGCAAAGTGTTGTTGACACCATCTGGATGGTATATGTGACTGAACCCAGTTAAGCTCTCTGTGAAAACTTTACGATTCTGGAGAGTGAGTGAGGAGATCTACTGCCTTGCAGCACCCAAGACAAGCCTCATTCGTAAGTTTTCTTATTAAAACTGTCATCTATCGATCTAGAGTGGTCTGTATTTTCCTTTGGTCACTCTGTGCCCTGTGTATGGGGTGGGAGAGGGCAGTTTCAGATTTCACCCAGGGAGCTCCTAGGGTTGGGAACCAACAAGAGAGACAGTGTATCTAGTATGTACAGTCTTTATTAAGGAGAGCAATGGGAGGTGGCATTTGCCCTTTGCTGAGCCTTTGCTGTGAAACAGCCTTTGGATGTGATGCATATATTTAATTCAATGCTGTTACTGCATTTCATCATTTTTCATGTAGATTTGTATCATTTTGGACTCTTCTCTAGCAATTTAATTGCCCCGTTAGTGCAATCAGTAACCATATAAATTTACATTTTCTTAATGTTGCTTCAGGAATTTCTGCACAACAAATCAGTGTCATGTTTACGAAATAAAATCATTCTTACTGGTTTCAGGTCCTAATAAAATAAAAACCTCAGGTATCATTAAATAAAAATATGCCATCTGTTGATCTAAAACAAACAAACAAAAAAGCAACAACAAAAAACCCATGACCACCAAGAAACTTAGAAACAATAGCAAATACAAGTCAGCACAGGGCAGCAAAGTTTAGCACATATTTTGGTGCCATGTGAACAAGCTATAGATAATTATTTCTCGTAATAATTATCCTGGCATTACATCATCTACCATAAAGTAATGTGCCTTGTACTGTGAACTTAATGTCATGAACTAAAGCAGTAAGAACAGAGATTTCCATAGACATAGAGTTTCCATCTACATTCCTGGAAATTTCACTGAACTACTATTGTTAATTTTAGCTGTTGGCTCATATACAGGAAAAAGAATCACAAGTGTGGTAACTCTCCCATATCCATATCCATTTGAAAACCTATTGTGATAATTTGAATTTAATTGTTAATCTGCATTAGGGTTACTCTGAAGCAGAGTACTAGGGTGTTTCCAGCCAGAATAGTATAGCCAAATCTTGCACCTGCTGGAACGCCACTCATCAATCACAATTACATGTGAGCCATGAAGAAACAAGCCACTCTGGAGAATGTTGGTGGCCTGGATGACTTCTATCAAGTTCCCACTGGCAAGACAGTATCATTGGCCATATGTCAAAAAGGAAACAGGCAATTGAGTCAATGTTAAATTTTGGACTCAAAGTGTAACGAAGGAGCACTAGGCTCCAGATGCCATAGGCAAAGGACATGCACAACTTCTCAAATAAAGAAAAGAAAAACTTACGAAGATCTACAAAATGTGAAGCACTGAGCTAAGTGTTTTATACACAAAACCTGATGAGAAAAATAAAATTGTTCCCATTTTATGAATGAGAAAACTGAGGTTCAGCTTTATGAATGAGAAAACAGATTGTAATGCTTGAAATGCCATGAGCAGAATATGAAGACGTGTGCATCACTGCAATGTGCTCTTTCTCCTGCATCACTTCTCTCCTAATAAAATAAATCTATTACTCTTTCATACTATGTAAGTACAGGCTCACTATCAACATCCCCTCTGCATTTTCTAACTCTAATGTTGCTGCCTATCTTGCTCAATTATTGAGTTTCCTAAGACCTGGCATTTCAACAAAGTAGCCATTCATTCATTCATTCATTCATTCATCTATTCATTCAATCACACATACATTAAATATATACTTTCTGAGCACCAACCAATTCAAAGTGATAGAAAAAATGCAGTTGTATAGACAAATGAGAATACAGAGGCCTTGGCCAAGAACTTTTTAGAATACAAGTCAATTTGCATTTAGGATATATTATTCTATCATCTAAAATGAATCTTTTACATATCCAACATGCATGCAACATACTGTTTTATATCTTATATACTCATACTCTTACATTTTCTTTCCTTTGTTAAATTATGACCTTTCTAAATATCACCTGGTGAACAAATATTTTAAGATATTGAACTACTTGTCTGCCTGTTTGCATGGCTGTCCTCTCATAAGAAATACACTTTTGTCTATGCAGCAGTGATTGTTTGAGCAATTATAATAATGGTTTATGGCTCTTTGTTTTTCTTTCATAAAAAAATATCCAGAAAATAAAAAATGAAGTCATTGTTTTGGAAATAATACAGTTGAGTACATAGAAATCGTTAGCCATGCCAAAAGTAATTAATCCTAAACTGATTAGCTCTGTCTTCAATTGCAAGAAAAAATACACAAATCAAAAACACAAAAACGAACCACCAGATTTTTAGCACCAGAGATTTTGTGTGAAAGCCTCTATTCAGCAACAGATAAAATAAATAAACATCTAAAATTATAATTTTAAAAATCAAGGTTCAAGAGCTTGCTAGTGATTTGGATTTAGAGAGTGAAACACATAGAATAAAAAGTTCCCAAAAATTGCTCTATCAAGTCAAGCCCCACCAGAACAAATTGCTCCATTGAGTTAGTCCCTGCCAGAACTATGGCAATTATCAATAGGTACTTATAAAAAAAAAAAAAGTTTCAGAACTAACCTGACTTCTTTTAAGTTTTTGTTTGGTTTTTGTTGTTTTTCTTTTTTTTTCTTTTTTTCAGAATAAACGCCCAGCCACAAACCACAGAGACAAATTCAATACCTGATTGGGAAAGTCCCTTCCTGCATCCCATAATAAGTGCTGCACAATCCCAGACACCTCATTTCTCTGATGTGAACATAGACATCCGTGCTCCAAAATAGAAAAAGCTTGCTATCCTATGTCCTGATTGGTTAACCCCAGCAACTTCCATGTTTCTTAAACAAACAAACAAACAAACAAACAGAAAACCCTAAGCCCCACATCGGGTGCACAGAATCTGGGGCCCTGTCTCAATATTTTTGCCCTCTGCAGAGCCTTAATAAATCTGCCTTTGCTTTTCTCAGTGTCCCTGGTCTAAAATCTTTTATATCAGGTGACAAGAACCCAATTTTTGTCAGTGGCATTTGGCAACCCAGAAAGGACAGCAGTTTTGTTGCTGGTAAGATGGGACTTGAGGAAGCAAAGGCAAGAGTTGATATTTCTCCTCAGGATTCGGCTGGCAGCCACAGAAGGAAGTTTCTACCACTCCCTTGGGGTGAACAGACACTTGTACCTTGGGATTGGAGAGTCCTAGGCAAGATCTATTAAATTTTCTTAACATGGTTTTGGGACTTGCTCTGACTTTATCTTTTTCGGCAGTTTGGTTTTTGATTTGTTTCTTGGTGTTCGGTGGCCACTGCAGTGGCTCTGCCATCTAACGTTTTAAAGTCACTTTCAGGACTTGACTGCCCTGGCAGGCAGCACCTGATCTACTTCTTCCCTGCTTCCATCGTTTTCTTCTCCTTCTTTCTGCCCCATCCTTCTTCGCCACCTCGTTCTTACAAGAACACTAGAACTTCTCTTTAGACTTAGTTCCATTTGGTGTCACAACTGTTGTTTCTGTAACCATGTATATTATTAGTTGGACCCCAGTGAAAATCGGGGTTCTTTCTTTTTATTTTATTTTTTTGAAATATATTTTATTGATTTTTTACAGAGAGGAAGGGAGAGGGATAGAGAGTTAGAAACATCAATGAGTGAGAAACATCGATCAGCTGCCTACTGCACACCCGCTACTGGGGATGTGCCCGCAACCAAGGTACATGCCCTTGACCGGAATCGAACCTGGGACCCTTCAGTCCACAGGCCGACGCTCCATCCAGTGAGCCAAACTGGTTAGGGCACGGTTATTTCTTTTTAAATCTTTGTTGTGTTAGCAGACATTTATACCACCCTCAATGTAACCTAGGGTACAGATTTTCTACCCAATTCTTAGAAGAGGACTGATTATACAGATGTAAAACTTGTCTGGGAATTTGCACTAGTAAGGGGAATCTAAGACCTATCCCCTACAAGAGTTGGCCTCTTTTATTATTCCGAACAATATTTTGCCTGGCCCTAGAGCAGCGGTTCTCAACCTGTGGGTCGAGACCCCTTCGGGGGTCGAATGACCCTTTCACAGGGCTCGCCTAAGACCATCGGAAAACACATATATAATTACATATTGTTTTTGTGATTAATCACTATGCTTTAATTATGTTCAATTTGTAACAATGAAAATACATCCTGCATATCAGATATTTACATTACAATTCATAACAGTAGCAACATTACAGTTACGAAGTAGCAACGAAAATAATTTTATGGTTGGGGGTCACCACAACATGAGGAACTGTATTAGAGGGTCGCGGCATTAGGAAGGTTGAGAACCACTGCCCTAGAGAATTACCACTTCTCTGAATAGGAAGCCATGGGGTCAGGAACTAGTATCCCTAGTACCACTCCTCTGGGATGCCTTTTAAAAAATTGGGCTCCCTTCCAATTAGATGGTCTTAAATAGAAAAGGCTCATAAAAAATACTGCACTCAAGATTGGCCTACTTATCCTCTTGGGGACCAAGAAAAATGGCCACCCAATGGCTCCCTTTCTTATAACACCACCTTATGGCTCAGTCTGTTTTGCTGAAGGGTAAAGAAATATGATGAGGTCCCCTATGTTCAGGCACTTGTGTCCCTGTATCAAGAAGCTTCTGGAAGAATGCCATCTCCCTAATACATGCCATGTTAAGGTTACAGTCACCAGGGCTGCAGAAAATTTAGATGATCTACTTGATGCAGCCTTAATACCCACCTCTCCGCCTCCTCAAAGGGGCCCAGGAGAGGCAAGGCAGCGATCTGAGGCTAGCTCCTTCTCCCAAGTGAAAGAGGGATCTGTATCTTCTGGAGCCTCAGCCCCAAATCCCTGTGCTCCCTCACATATGCCTGCTGTGCCCTTACCTGGTATGCCTTCACCCATAGGTATAAGGAACTTCATTCATCTCACCCTTGCAAGAGGTACCTGATGGGGGAGGGGGGAACTATGAGGGTCTATGTTCCATTCTCACTCCAAGACTTAGTACAATGTAAAGCTTACTTAGGGTCTTATTTAAAGATCCCCAAAATTTGAAGATGAATGTCTTAGGCTAACAGTCTATTTCTCATTAACTTGGAGAGAGATAATGGTTATTCTTACTAGATGTTGTAATTATGATGAAAATAGCAGAATTTTGAAAACAGCACAAGAAATAGCTGATGAGGAAAATGTTGCTAATACAAACAAACCTTGAGGGGAAGCCGCAGTCCCTCAGATAGATCATGACTGGGGCCCTAATAGGCAAGCAGGAAAGGAAGCAATTGCCCATATGATTTTCTGTATGTCTAGAGGCATGGTTAGATTTTTTTTAAAGCCAGTTATCTATAATAAAATTTGAGAAATAATATAGAGTCCAGAGGAGAACCCAGCTGTATTTTTAGGAAGATTAACTGAGGCCGTAAGAAAATATACCAATACAGATATTGACTCCCTGGAGGGTCATATATAGCTCATGCTTTCACCGCACAAGCTGCTTTGCACATTATGAGAAAAATACAAACACTGGAAGCTGGAGCCGAACCTGTTGTTCCTAAGTGGATAAGGGAGCCCGACAGGGTTTTTCATAATTGAGATCTAGAAGAGGCTAAAAGAGAGGAAAGGGAAGCCTGAAAGGACAAGAAAATTGAGAAAAAGACCCATATTTTACTTGCTCAGCAATCCAAGCTGATTAATACCATTACCCCCTCCCATCCAACAAGCTCATCTTGTTGGAGCATCACTGTACCCACCACACACAAGGCTACTGGTGGGGTCCACCTGAAGCCTGGGGCTAATCACGATGCTTACTGCAAAGAATAAGGTGCTTACTGCAAACTGGAAAGGTTATCGTCCCAGCTTCTTGAACAAACAGAGAAGCAGGAAAGCCCACACCAGTGAGACCACTTTGTGAGCCCTTCAGAATGACGATGCTCAATGGACCCAGGAGCCAAGACTGGAATGACTATAAGTCATCTTGATCCATGGGTACTAATGGAGGTGGAAGGTAAGAATATTTCATTTCTTTTAGGCACAGGAGCTGCTTTCCCTGCCCTCCCTTTCCAAATAGGGAAGCTCTCTCCTAATTGCCACTCTATTGTCAGTGTGAATAAGTACCTAAATTAGAATACTTTACCAATCATTTAATTTGTCCAATAGGCAATTGGCAAGGACTCCATTCCTTTTTTTTGTTAAAAATTTCCCTGCTCCCTTACTGGGGAGAGAAATCCTCTACCAGCTAGGAACTCAAGTTCTCATTGATTCTAAAGAAACACAATTAGACTTCCAACTCCCTTTTCTGGCAATAATTAAAGATCAGCCAATTGTAAAAATTAACACTGAGTCCCTCCAGTTCAGCTCAGATTTAGACCCCATTGTTTGGGACACTGAAAAACCTGGATTAACTGTAAATATTGAGCCCATAAACATTGACTTAAAGCCAGATAAAAAGTATCCTTACCAGAAACAATACCCTATTAAAGAGAGAGGTTTTTGAAGGGCTCTGGTCCATATTACAAAAGCTCATAACAGCAAAAATCCTTGTTCATTGCCAGTCCCCTTGTAATAGCATTTTGCCTCTTATCAAAATGCCTGGCGGAACTTATCAATTTGTCCAAGATCTCAGGACTGCAAATCCCATTGTGCCCAAACCTTACACCCTCCTTACCCATGTACCCAGGGATGACTCCTTTTCAGCACTAGATTTAAAAGATGAATTCTTCTGCAAACCATTACAACCCTCTTTTCAGTTTCTTTTTGCCTTTGAATGGAGGGGTCCTGATACCAAAAACAAAACGAACAAACCAACAAAAACACCCAATTAAGTTGGATTAGATTGCCTTGAAGCTTTATCAATGATCCCCATATGTTCGGAAGGGCATTAGAAACATAACTAAGGGAAATACAACTTACTCAAAGCACCTTTCTTCAATACGCAGGTAACTCATTCACAGCCAGCCCTACATAGAAAGCTTCACAGATGGGCACTCTCAAGATCTTACAGTTCCTTGGCAAGAGGAGATACTGAGTCTCACCTAAAAAGGCTCAGATCCTCCAAACCACTGTTAAATAATTTAGAGTTTCTGAGTTCTGAGGGGAAAAGATTAGATCCAAAAAGTAAATAAACTATACTAAATTTGGTGTAGTATAAACAAAAAAGCAACTCATAGAATTCCTGGACTAGCTGGATTTTTTCCTATTTGGATTCCTAATTACGGAGTTTTTGCTAAACCCTAAATGAGGATCTTAAACAACAGTCCTAATTCTGTACAGTGGACCTAAGACTCAGTTCCAGGATTTAAACAATTTAAAAAGGTTACAGCTGCCATCCCTGCTCCTAGATTGCCAAACCTAGATAAATTGTTCTTCCTATACATACCAGGAAAGTGAGGAATACTCTGGGAGTTCTAGGACAGAAATCAGGATCAGTATTCCAACCAGTCACCTACTTTTCCAAAACAACTTGACTCCATAGCTAATGGATGGCCTGCATGTCACGAGCAGCCGCTACTGCCCTACGTGTCAAGGAAGCCTCGGAATTAACCATAGGCCAACCTATAAAGTCCATACCCCTCCGCAAGTACAGTCTGTATTAGAAATAAAAGAAGATAAATGGTTAACTGCAGGAGAAATAGTACAATACCAGGCCTACTGCTGGACACCCCTGAAATAACCATCAAGATTTATCAAACCCTCATTCCAGCTACCTTACTCCCTACTTCCTTGGCCCCCAAGCCTGTATTAGAACATCACTTTTTAGAAATAATCAATGAAATCTATTCCTTGAGGCCTGACCTCTAAGATACTCCTTTAGAAAATCCTGATAAAATATAGTTCACAGATGGGAGTAGCTTCACAGTTATGGGAACTAGAAAGGCTGAACATGCTATTATTAAAAACCCATCCTCTGCCTCCGGGAACTTCGGCCCAAAAGACTGTACTAATTGCCCTAATTAGAGCCCTTGAATTGGGAGAGGGCCAAAGGAATTAGGTAATAATTTAATTAAAAGAAGTGTTTATATTCATAAAAATTAGGCAATGAATTTAATTATTAAATTAATTTGTTTAGATGTTCAAATAACCGGATTCTAACTTTTCTGAGAATATGCATCTTTATTCCAGATAGGTTATTCACAAGAGGAGAAAGTCTCACCTTTTAGTCCAGGGGTGGGCAAACTTTTTGACTCGAGGGCCACAATGGATTCTTAAACTGGACCGGAGGGCCGGAACAAAAGCATGGATGGAGTGTTTGTGTGAACTAATATAAATTCAAAGTAAACATCATTACATAAAAGGGTACGGTCTTTTTTTTCAATAGTTTTATTCATTTCAAACGGGCCAGATCCGGCCCGCGTAGTTTGCCCACGGCTGTTTCAGTACCTCACCAGGATCAGCTGGGTCATTGGCTGGATTCTTGGAGCTATTAAATTTTAATATTTAAAAAATTAGGTTTCACTGCCTTAGAAATACTACATTTCTCGAACTATCCCTTTAATTTGTCACTCAATATTAGTGTTTTGTTTATTAAAAAGCTTGTAAATAATAAATAGCATATATTTTTGAACTTAGAAAAACATTTAGTTGTCCTGAGATAACTCAATCTAATGGAATTTACTCTAAGGTTTTGTTACATTGGAGTCTTCGAAGAGAAGCCCAATGCTTTATGGATTGTTTTATGTAACCATTTCTCTTTAAGAACAAACATCTCTGGATACAGTATACTTCTGCTCATGGATGGGGTGAAAAGATAGTTAATAATTAGAATTAGAGCACTTTTAGTAGATACAAAAATAAGTCAGAAACAATTTAATTTCTTAAAAAAAAGATAGAACAGTTCCCTGATTTTTACTGTGTTTCTTTTATTGCCTTCAAGTCTATTACAATAAAATAGCTGAATAGCATTGTATGCCAGTCCTCTTGCAAAGAATGCAATCCTATAAAATGGCATTTTATCAACCATTAACAATGTAGATGCTTGCCATAAAAATATGAAAGGAGAAAAAAATCACCATGTCCTTAGAAGCATAAGGATGCAACTTTAGTTTTTCTACTTTTAGTCTATTTCTTTAACCTTCTGCCACCTAGTCAATGTTAATCCTATATAATAAAACCCTAATATGCAGATCGACCGAAGGGCGAATGACCGGTCACTATGATGTGCACTGACCACCAGGGGGCAGACACTCAATGCAGGAGCTGCCCCTGGTGGTCAGTGCGCTACCACAGGGGGAGTGCCGCTTGGCCAGAAGCCAGGCTCACGGCTGGTGAACTCAGTGGCAGTGTCGGGAGCCTCTCCCGCCTCCAACGGCAGCGAGCCAAGCAGTAAGGAGCAGCAGGCAGGCAGGTGGTAAGGAGCAAGGGGTCCCAGATGCAAGAGGGAGCAGGCCGGGTTGAGGGACCGCCCCCCACCAGTGCACAGATTTTGTGCACCAGCCCTGTAGTCTATAATAATAGAAGCATAATATGCTAATGAGACCGGACAGCCGAACATCCTTCTGGACAAAGCCGCAGTGGCTGCAAGGGCTGAGGGCAGGCAGCTGTAGCAGCTGGCAGCAGCAGCAGAGGTGGGATGATGGGGGTGGCGCCTTCCCCTGATTGGCCCGGTCACCTCCCTCAGTAGGACATGCCCTGAGGGCTCCTGGACTGTGAGAGGGGGCAGGCCGGGCTGAGGGAACCCTCACCCTCACCCCCACCTCCACCCCAGTGCACAAATTTTCGTGCACTGGGCCACTAGTGTTTATGTAACAGCTGTAAAATTATCTATCATATTATGGGAAAATGTAGCACATTGATGCCTTTAAATAATTTTGAGCCCTGGCTGGTGTGCTCAGTGGTTACAGGTTCAATTCCCAGTAAAGCACATACCTGGGTTGCAGGTTCAATCCCCAGTGGTTGGGACACATGTGGAGGCAACTAATCGATGTGTCTCTCTCACATATCTCTCTTTCTCCCCACCCTTCCCACCCACCATTCTACTCTCTAAAAATCAATGGAAAAAATGTCCTCGGGTGAGGATTAACCAAAAATGAATTTTGAATGACAGATTTTGAGGCAGTGCTCTAGGTAAGACATTGCCAAAAAAAGGAAAAGAAAAAGGATATTGTCCTGACACTTCAAGGAATTTACAGACCACATAGCCAAGAAAAAGTGCCTGGTTATGAGGCAGATACTTAAATATTAATAAATGTCAATGTAAGAAACGTCCAAACCTGTAGAGAATTCATATGAGTTTATTTAAGCCAAACCAAATGACAATTGCTGGGAAGCAAACATCTCAACAAATGAGAAAATGCTCAGGAAAATGGCAGTTTCACCATTTATTTTACACATCAGAATCAAGGGGGAAGGTATAAAGGGCTACATAAAACCCATTAGTGATAGATTTGGGAGGCAGGAGAAAGCAAAGAGGGGAAATCTCTGAGACTGGGTAAAAAGTAAAAGGGGTAGACACATACTTCATTTACATTGGTGGGTATAGGATAGTGAACAGTTAACAATTAACATAATAACAATAACAATGAGGGGATCTGTGGTTTCTCTCTGCTCTGGTGGGAGGCTGTGCCCTGAGGGATCTGGAAAAAGGAGATTACCCTGACATCCAAAGGTGTGTTTGCCTAGATGCAAAAAGACAATAGACAGGCTCCGTTATGAGAAAGAATGAACTATTGCCATTTTTCATTATATGAATGGTCCATGATAACATTATACTAAGTGAAATGAGTGAGACAGAGAAAGACAAATACTGCATTACCTCACTTACATGTGGAATCTAAAAAAGCTGAATTCACAGAAACAGGAAGTAGAATGG
Source organism: Myotis daubentonii (assembly GCF_963259705.1). Lineage (NCBI taxonomy): Eukaryota > Metazoa > Chordata > Mammalia > Chiroptera > Vespertilionidae > Myotis > Myotis daubentonii. The sequence continues at coordinate 50,055,786 of NC_081846.1, forward strand.
TAGTTACCAGGGCTGGGGCTTGGGGGAACTGGGGTGATGTTGGTCAAAGAGTACACACATCCAGTTGGAAGATGAGTTAACTTTTGATGCACAGCATTGTGATTATAGATTGAAAACATTGTGCTATGTACTTGAGAATTGCTAAATGAGCAGATCTTAAATGGCCTCACTACAAAAGAGAAGTGGGAGTTATGTATATGATGGAGGTGTTGGCTAACATTCTGGTGGTAATCACATTGCAATAGATAAGTGTGTCACATCAATAGGGTGAATATCTGAAAGTTAGACAGTATCACATGTCAATTATATTTCAAAGTTGGAATGAAGAAAAAGGAAGGCAAATCAAGTGAATTAGAAGACAAGCCATAGACTTGGAGAAAATATTTGCAAAAGACATAGGATAAAGCATGGTAATCCAAAATATACAAAAATCTCTTCTAACTTAACAATAAGAAAACAAACATCCCGATTTAAAAATAGGCCAAAGACACTTCACCAAAGAAGATCTACAGATGGCAAGGAAGCATATGAAAAGATGCTTTGCATCATATGTCATCAGGGAAATGCAAACTGAAACAAGGAGATATCACTACACAGATATCAGAATGGCCAAACTCCAGAACACTGACACCACCAAATGCTGGCAAGGATGTGGAGCAACAGGAGCTCTCATTCACTGCTGGTGGGAAATCAAAATAGTACAGCCACTTTGGAAAACAGTTGACACTTTTGTACAAAACTAAACATTCTCTTGCCATATGATCCAATAATCATGCTCCTTGGTAGTTACCCAAAGGCACTGAAAACGTATGTCCACACAAAAACCTGCACATCATGTTTATAGCAACGTATTCATAAATCCCAAAACTTGGAAGCAAACCAAGATGTCCTTCAGCAGATAAATGGATAAATTGTGGTACATCCCTAAAATGGAGTATTCGGCTTTAAAAAGAAGTGAGTATGAAACCATGAAAAGACACGAAGGAACCTTAAATGCATATCGCTAATTAAAAGAAACAATCTAAAAAAGGCTTCGTAGTATATGATTTCAACTGTACGCCATTCTGGAAAAGGTAAATCTATGGAGGCTCTAACAAGATCAGTGGTTGGGGAAGAGCGAGGTGATAAGAGATGAATGGGCAGATCACAGTATTCTGTATGAGATTCCAATGATAGATATATGTCATACATTTGTCCAAATCCATAGATTGTACAATACCAAGAGTGAATTGTAATCTAAACTATGGACTACAGATGACGGTGATGTCTCAATACAGATTCATCCTAGGTAACCCTGTACACCATTCTGGTGAGTGATGTTGCTAATGGGGGAGGCTGTGCATTGTGGAGACAGAGGGTATATGAGAAATCTCTTTACCATCTCCTCAACTTTGTTGTAAACTTAAAACTCCTCTAAAAAAATAACGTCTTTTTTAAAAAAAAGTAACATGGAGGCTTTGGCTTAATCTTACTCATACATTTTAGCTTCTTTTTATATTTTTTAAAATATATTTTATTCTTGATTTTTTACAGAGAGGAAGGGAGAGGGACAGAGTTAGAAACATCAATGAGAGAGAAACATCAATGAGAGAGAAACATCGATCAGCTGCCTCCTGCACACCCCCCACTGGGGATGTGCCCGCAACCAAGGTACATGCTCTTGACCAGAATCGAACCTGGGACCCTTAAGTCCGCAGGCCGATGCTCTATCCACTAATCCAAACCGGTTAGGGCTTCTTTTTATATTTTTAATGCACATTAGCTTTTTGACCTGGATTCATTTTTCTTTTAGATCTTTGTAATGATTTCCTTTCTATACCAATTACCAACATTTCTTAAAAAGATGTGACTTCATATTTTTCAGTGTTTAAGATATTTGAAAGGATTACGTTTTATGGTGATTGATGCATTTAGATTTAGAAATCTGCCTTTTAACATGAAAAGCAAACCTTAGGTGAACATTTTTCTTCCAGAGCCATTATACAGACATACTCCTGAATTGCTTGATTCTCATATAAATGTTTTTAACTGATTTTTAAAAAATATGTTTTCTAAAAGTACAGTCAAATAGCATCAGCTTATAATCTATACAGGAAACATACTTAAAGTGCCATGAAAATGTCTTTAAGTTCATGTGTACCGAGGTGAGGACATATGGAAGAGAGGAAGAGCAGAAATAACAGTGGAAAGTGTGGAGCCTAGATCTAGAGCACCAAGGCTATCTTAGAAAGTAGCCCAGGTAGTTGAATTGCATAATTAAGAAACACTTAAAAAATTCATAATATCAGAACACTCACCCTAATGGGAAAGGCAGGTATTACTGTATTTCAAAAAGAAGACAATCAAAGGCTATAAACATCCTATCTAATAAAAGGATAATATGATAAGTGTCCGACCGATTGGTGGACCGCTCAACCAGCTGCTCTGATGCGCACTGACCACCAGGGGGCAGATGCTCTGACCGGTAGGTTAGCTTGCTGCTGGGGTCCAGCCGACCAGGACTGGCCGAGAGGGCTCGACACGCCCTGGAGCCCTCCTGGGGCCCCTCCCTGGCCAACTGGCCCCCATTGGCCTTACTGGCCCTGATCGCCGACCAGGCTGAGGGACCCCACCCATGCACAAATTCGTGCACCGGGCCTCCAGTTCAGTTATAAGATGAATAAGTTATGGGGATGTAATATACAGCCTGCTGACTATCAACACTAATAAAAGAGAAAAATGGTAATTGGCGTACGAGCTACCCTTTTCATTGGCTAATCAGGGCTATATGCAAATTAACTGCCAACTAAGATTGGCAGTTAACCCCAACTAAGATTGGCAGTTAACTGCCAACAAGATGGCGGTTAATTTGCATATGTAGGCACAATGCAGGGAGGCGAAAGGGAAAGCAGGAAGAAGCCCCCTGCCACTGACAGTGATTGGAAACCCAGGGGGGAGCTAAGAGCTGGGGGGCAGGGCAAAGCTGGCCCTGGGGCCGCCTTTGCCCTGCCCCCCAGCCATGATCAGAGAATCAGGTGCCTTTTCCGCCCTGGCCAGTGATAGCAGGAAGTAGGGGTGGAGCCAGCGATGGGAGCTGGGCACGGTCGAAGCTGGCAGTCCCAGGAGCTAGGGGTCCCTTGCCTGGGCCTAAAGCGGAGCCCACGATCGCGGGGCCGCTGCAGCTGCGGGTCCCCGCTGCCCGAGCCGGATGCCTCAGCCAGAGGCGTCAGGCCTGGGCAAGGGGCCGATCCTGCGATTGGAGGGTGATGGGGGTCAACGCCTGAGGGCTCCCAGTATGTGAGAGGGGGCAGGCTGGGCTGAGGGACACTCCCCCCACACACACACCCAGTGCACGAATTTCGTGCACCGGGCCCCTAGTAGTTAATAATACTATATTGTATACTGGAAATTTCATAGATCTTAAGTGTTCTCAGCAAACACATACAAAAAAACCACGGTTTCAATGTGATGTGGTTGGTGTGTTAATTAATTTGATTGTGGTAATCATTTCACACAGTGTACACATATTAAATCATGTTGTACACCTGTAAAAATAAAGTGAAGACAGCAATGTAAGATAGTGATTAATCATGCCAACATAGGATTCTAATAGATCTGGGTTCAAATCATAATTTGATCATTTCTAAGGCATAGAACCTAAGGCATGCAGGTAACCAAGTCACTTACTATTGAGCCGAAGTGTTTTCATCTGAAAATGGAGCTAAGCATCTATATTGTAGCTTGTTGCGATCAAACAGATAACCATTCAAAGGGCTGAGCATGGGGCCTTGGCCCGCAGTAAACCCTTGGTGGCATAAACCAGCATTATTAATCATTAATAGACTTTTCTTTGTGTGTGATTAAGTACCTATATCTGAGGAATTACAAACATCATATACATTATGTCTTTTTATGCTCCTCTTTTAAAGGATAGGCAAGTAAGTTTCTTAAGTTGAGTTCTAAATAAGGAGAATGTGCTTTTTTTTGGTCCTTCATGTCAAAAAGTAATTAAGCCAGTGGTGATAAGAGAATTCTTAGAAAGTCCAATGTGGGACATAGAGATTTTCTATGCTCTTCTATTTTCTAATTACAGTGACCACTGCATAGAGAAATATTATGATCCTTGTATCTTTTCACAGGTATGTGATAACGGAAAGCCACTGCAAGCTTTTGCTACATTTGTGCATGCGTACCATGTCCAGACCATTATTAGGTCAAAAGACTTCTTTAGAAATGTTTGCATGCAGCCCTACCTATTGCAGAAATGGGATCAAGGGCATGGAGATTAATGGCAGCTTCATCCTCAATGTGATCCAAACAGACAACATAAGCAAAAGAAGGTCAACCTTTCAGTTTGCTCCGACCATTATTATTTCTCACAAAGATGCCTAAAACCCATCACAAAGCAAGGCAATGGTGCCTGATGCTGAGCTCTCTCTGCCTGTTGACCTCTCTGTGGCACCTCGGGAAGCCATCCTTCTTCACAGCCTTAAGAAGGGGCTGAAGCTCCTTTCAGAGCAAAGGTGACCGAAAAAAGGTATCCTTGACAGGAAACGGCCCCCTGCAGCTCCAACAGGCTAGAGTGAGACCCTCCCAGCTCCCCAGAGAACTGGCTTTCTGGGCTGATTTTCAGCTTGTCAGACTTTTCTCAGCCTGTGTGTGGACAGGAGTCTATCCAGCTGAGCGCGTTTCCCAGGGAGGCTGGCAGCAAGCCCGGGCACCTCAGGGAATCCAGGAGGCTGGAGAAAGAAATGTTTCCTCTTCTTAGCCAAGGACTGCTGCTGCCTTGCATATCTGAACCTAAATTGGATAATTAAAATCAACAAATGTTAAACTTAAATAATTATGGAATCTGAATGAACTTTAAAAAAGATCTTTTGTAGAAAATAACTGGAGAAACATAAGTTGAGATTTCTTTTACCCCTCCTAAACATCAAAATTCCTAACAGGATAAAAGCCTAATTGGAGAGCAGAACTAATGATAGAAACCTGCCTCAGTGGCCTCATAAAAATAAGAAGAGCCCTAGCTGGTTTGGCTCAGTGGATAGAGCATCAGCTTGTGGACTGTAGGGTCCCAGGTTTGATTCTGGTCAAGGGCACATGCCCAGGTTGTAGGCTGGATCCCCAGTAGGGGGCATGCAGGAGGCAGCCAATCAATAATTCTCTATCATCATTGATGTTTCTCTCTCTCTCTCCCACTCCCTTCCCCTCTGAAATCAATAAAAATATATTTTTAAAAAACAGTAAGAAAAATACCTATTTTATATTTAGACTTGCTTAGACAATGAAACTTTGGTAAATGTCTGCTACTATGTAATTTTCAGTGGTATCTTTTCCTTAATGTAAACATCAGAATATTAAAGCTACAAAAATATCAAACACATCTCATAATGGTTTAGGCACTGAGTATAACTAATCAACTGATTTTGAGTTTACTCACAAGACTTCTATTAAGTTTATTCAGTATCTAATCATAAATTTTAAGTTATTATGTTGGAATTGAATCTCTTTGCAATGTGAAAATTCAGCTTCCAGGAATTCTGAAAATAAGTGTTCCCACTTTTAAAAGAAATAATCTCAGAATTTAAATTCTGTACTTTAAAAAAAAAACTGTTATTTTCTTTATGCACAAGAGGCAGCAACATTTTGCATAAAAATCAGATGGTGCATTGATATATTTTACTATAATTGCTATGACAAAAGTTATCTTTGAATACGTGACTTTCGATTTTTTTAAAGGAATTTATGTATGCTGGTTTGGAAATATGAAATATACTAGTATATCCACCCAATGTTATGATGATGTTTCTGAAGAATAACAGACAAGTTTCTTTTGGAAACTCAGGTAAGAGGGTAGGCTTTTTTATTGCAGTTGTAAGAAGTGCACCAGACTATTACAGGAGGCAGTCAGTTAGCTATTAACCAAACAGGGGCAGGAGCAAGCAGAACCAGATATCTGCTTAAGGCTGGTGAAGCTTTGCAGTTAGTGAGAAGGCAGAAGACCACACAGGAGGAAGACCTTTCACTGGGAGCATGGGCAGTTGAAGCCAAATGAGAAGCAGGACTATGACCCATGTGTGGCAAGAGCCAAGATGGTTACCATAAAAGGGATTTGCCTAGGCAAATCCAGGGAATAGACTGGATAGAGGGAGGGCACAGGCACAGGCACAGGAGAAGTCAGTAAAGAGACTGAGTAGTTTGGAGAAAAAAAACAAAACTGCCCTTTTTTCCCAAGCCCAAGGAAATGTAGTGAAACACAAAGGGCCTTCTCTGGGGGCAGCCACGTGGGGCCAGAAGGGAGCAGAAACTGAGCTGGGCTACTGGAGCCAGGGTGCTGGGGTGATGGCGCTACAGCTTTGGGCCTTGGCCCTCCTGGGCCTGGTGGGCACAGGTACAGGTCTGCAGCCCCTGGAAGCTTGACTTCTTCCCCAATGGGACGGAGCTGAGCCACCTGGTCATGGCTGAGGCAGCCAGCGTGCTGTATCTGGGGGTAAGCCACCAACATCGACCAGCTTCTGCTGCTGGACACGACACGCTGGGAAGGGCCTCCGTGAGTGCAGCATCCTACTGAAGGGTGTCTGTGCCCTACGTGCCCTTTCTTCTCTGGGCGTACTTTTGCCTTCTAATAAATCTCGCCACTATCGCTCAAATCCTCCTTCACCAGTGACCCTGAAATGCTTTTCTTGTGACACCACAAGAACCTATTTCTAGACTAGCCCATCTCTGGTAACAAGACCATCTTGGTCTGATGCTCAGGAGGTTCACAGTCTTTTAAACACAATCTCAAATCGCCTGGGAACAATGTGACTGTAATGTGTTGGAAGAGTTAATCACCTGGGCTTTTTCCTTCACACCTGCAGGGCACTGGAAGCCGGCTGGTTCCCATTAGCACACACTTCCCTTTAAGGCTTGATTTATCCACTTATTTGTCTGTGTGCCAAACCAGGTAGCTCAGCTGATTATCCAGACTCTCTGACACTGCCTGCAATGTTCCTTTATGTTTTGATCAATGCTGGAACAACCCACATGTTTCCGTCTATTTTCTGACACAAACACACATTATTTATGTAGCCCTCTAAATGCCTATAGTGCTTCACAGTGAAATAATTGAAGCTGTTCTATTTGTTTATTCCTCTCATCCTAAAATATCCACCCCACTCAATCCTTGTGGTCTGGGAAAATGGATCAGTTACATTACGGAGTCTCAGAAGATTGACACAAACTGAAAATTGGAAAAACAAATAAACATAAAACTTGACTAGCAGACCCCTTCAATAACTGTGCTATTACTTTCCCTTGTGAGTGTCCTCAGAATTCTGTGGAAGGTGCTTATGTTAGTTTGGATTCCCCTCGAATCAGACCCAAAAAGCAGGACTTGAGAGCATGTAGTTTAAGAGTACATGGGAACTGATCTCAGGAAGCATAGATAAGGGGATGCAGAAAGGAGATAAAGGGTGGAAGCCGATAAAGGGTGTGTTGCTCCTTTAGGCAACTATCTTACTAGGGAATGCTGGGAGATAACATAGAATATAGCTTGGATTTATCCCACCTGGGGAGCAAAGAAAGTGGGTATTTACCTCCAACTTGAATGTGTTATTAGCGAAGGATGTTTCTGGGGGCAGCAACCTCTGGGCATGTCCAACCTGCCCTGCATAGGGTCTGGAAGCCCTCAGTTGGAGAGTGACAGACTTGAAGCAATGACATGTGCCAGTATGGCTAAGCGGGTATGGGCAGAAATAAAATAAAAGGTGGCTACTACTTTTCTTTACATAGCAAATGTGATGCCAAAATATTTTAAGTCACACTTCAAGTGATAATAGCAAGACTGCTATTTATGCAGTAATTGCTTTTCATTTGACTATGAAGGGCCAGGGAGTTCAGCGCTAAGCTAGAATCTTATGGCAAAATGAAATGCGCATCCCCAGTTAGTTTTTGTTGCTCTTGTTATACATGCATTTTGATATTTTAGGTGTGTATAAAGCATTCCTTTCCATTTCCTCCCAAGAAATAAAAAAGTTCTAAAGCGGTTGGTATGAGATCTTTTGGATCAAATACTCTTCCTTTCCCACCTTCCCAGCCATCTCTGCCAGTTCTCATAATCTTGGTAAAACACAGCCTTGCTAGAAATTCAGCAGCAGTTTTAAAATTTTATCTATTTTAACCAGGGCCTGGTTAAATGTGAAAATAAATTCTGGTCAACTGTCTTATATGTTTTCTTGTGCTATAAGGAACTATGTATATAGGCAAAGGACTAGGTGTTGAAAAACACTTGCATTTTATATAATAGACAAAATATATAAAAGGACTTTTAAATATGATATGATAGAAATGCTTCAAAATATAGCCTATCATGCCAAGCCAATGGAATATTTTCTCTACCTGTGCAAAACCAAACTATCATTGCATTTTCCAAAGACCTCTCAGCATACACCTGTTGCCTTAGAAGTAAACAGGAAGACTGGGAAGTCAGGTCTGCAGGGAGGAGTTAATTCTGCTCAACCTACAGAGCTACAATAGGATTATGTTGACCAATGGATGGATAAGAGAGGGGAGGAAATACATTTTTAATTTCATAGTAATTATAAAGTATTATGTCAGTCTAAGCTTTCAAGACACTTTTAAGAGACAGGTAAGATGCTTCTTCCCCTCTGTTTTCCAGATGGGAAATATGAGGAACAGTGAAAATGCCCCTGGAAATCCTGAAAAAAAAAAAAAAAAAAAGAACCAGAAGGTAGGAGATGATGAAGTTGGTAGTAGCTGCTATCACTCATCCTGCCTTTGCCACAGAAACGTCACGCCATTGGCCACTGGGTGATACACTTTGAAAGAATCCTACCACAACTGAAAAAGCTCAAAGATTCCTGCTGACATCTATATATATAAAAGGCTAAGCAACTGTCCGACCCTCCGGTAGGTATGATGTGCACTGACCATCAGGGGGCAGATGCTCAATGCAGGAGCTGCCAAGCTGCAGTAACTTGGCAGCAGTGGTTCTCAGGTGACACACCCTGGAACCAGAGAGGAGGGAGCCCGATTCCAGGGTGTATCACCCAAGAACTGCCCTCTGGCAATCCGGGACCCCTCGGTGGATGTCAGAGAGCAGGTTTTGGCTGATCCCCACAGGCCAGGCTGAGGGACCCCACCTGCCAGAGGGACCCTGCTCACTCCACAGATGCCCTTCGAGCAACAGGGCTGCCCCAGATGTGGCCAGCCAGGGAGGGACAGCAGGAGGTTGGCTCCAGGGCATGTATGGCCCATCTCGCCCAGTCCCGCCCTGCTGGCACAGTCTAATTAATTTCCTATCAATGTGCACGAATTTGTGCACTGGAGCACTAGTATAACTATAACAAGCCTATATAAAGGAAATTCTCCCTTCATTTTGTATCTAGGTTAGCTACGATTATAGGAGCCTCTTCAGAGTAGGTAGATTTATACTACAATATTAAAGAGGGCTTTTTAAATATGGGTTGATATGGAACAAAAAACAGTTTATTATTTTCTGACTTTTATTATATACAACAAGCTTTTCATTTTTTAAAGGTTTAACTACTATTTCAATTAAATTTCAAGAATCAATGGATGTATATCACTATGACCACTATAACAGAGTTATTACTAAATATGTATGATTTATTTTAATAATATTTAAGAGATAATTTATGAAGTATTCCTGTTCTGGAGATATTTTGCAATATCAATTAAGCTATGAAATAGCTCTCTAATTAGGTATGGATAATCAATATATAGCAATCCATTTATGTAAGTTTAAGAGTTTTATTAAGATATGAGATTACACATCCATGTAATTTATGTAAAATATCCCATGACTTTTATTTGTGAGAAAAGTGAGGTCCAGAATCTTAAAGAGCTTTAGAATACAAAATAGAAGCATTAATTTAGACATTATTATTGTACCAAAACATTTCAGCAACCCAAATTAACAGCATAATCATACTCAAAAAATAGTGTCCATATAAAAATGTATCATACTTGCATTCAAGTCAAGACAAAATATGGATTCTTAATAAAAATGACACATTAAAAGGGTAAACAAATCACTATTAGTAGTTTAAATATTTGGGCATATAAGAACAGCAAAAATAAATCTACAGTTTGATTCCACACAAGCAATGAATTTGGTAAAACCACAACTGAAACATCAACTCCTGGCACAATTTATGTCTTTACTGGAGGAGCTTGTGAGCACCCAGAACACTTGTTAAAGAACACATTGGCAACATACCAATTAGCTTATAATGTTCACACAATTGAAAGTAAAATTGTTTTGCTATTCATGGTGACAGACTGAGTCTGGCGCTGGTAGGAAGCCAGGTAATATTAGTACAGGGCAGAGGCATCATTTCACCAATTTTCTCTCTTCTCAAGAGACTCTTAGATTCCTCAGCATCTAGGCTAATTTTCCCCACTTTTTTTTTTTAAGTTTATTCTTCCATATTTTAAATCTGAAAACCAATGCCAAACAGCATTTATACATATATGAGTAGGGAGTATTTTTTAAATGTGCACTATTAAGTTCAGTCCAGAGAACACCTGACAATATAATTTTGTTGATGATAATAGGATATGATCTTAGTGAGCATTTTAACCTTATGACAAAGCCATGTTACTACTCTTAGTCGGTGCAGCTTGAAAAGAGATACTCTTAACATATTGCGGGCAGATCAGGAGAATTCTCGTGTTTCCTATTCTAAGGTTTGTGGCCAGAGTATCATACTCTAAACATATATTAGAGCCCTAACTGGTTTGGCTCAGTGGATAGAGCGTCAGCCTGGGGACTCAAGGGTCCCAGGTTCGATTCCGGCCAAGGGCATGTACTTTGGTTGCAGGCACATACCCAGTAGGGAGTGTGTAGGAGGCAGCTGATCGATGTTGCTCTCTCATCGATATTTCTAACTATCCCTCTCCCTTCTTCTCTTTAAAAAATCAATAAAATATATTTTTTTAAAGATATTAGCTTGTAAGAACATGTAATAAGTAACTTCAAAATGCAATGGGTATTTAATTTTAAAGTGTGCCTTTAACACTTACGTAAAACATTGTTTGTACTCGTTCAATAGAAACTTATCTGGCCACTGGGTAAAGCTATCAATTAAACTACTGGTCTGCAATGTGTTAACATACTTCAAGACTTAAGAAATGCAATCAAAAGACAGAGGGCACTCACTTTTCTTTGACCACAGAGAAACAATGATAAAGAAAACCTAACCTAGGCTTTGACAAGTCTACAATGAAAGGATACGTTTTGCTAGGTAGACTAACTTGCTGTGCATTCATCAGATGCATAAGTATTTCAACTGTCACCTGATAATTATCAGTAAACCAAATAGCTTCTCAACTGATTGACAGAAATAGTACTAGAAATGGCCTTCCACTAAGTCAGTGGTTCTCAACCTTCTGGCCCTTTAAATACAGTTCCTCATGTTGTGACCCAACCATAAAATTATTTTCGTTGCTACTTCATAACTGTAATGTTGCTACTGTTATGAATCGTAATGTAAATATCTGATATGCAGGATGGTCTTAGGCGACCCCTGTGAATGGGTTGTTCGATCGCCAAAGGGGTCGCGACCCACAGGCTGAGAACCGCTGCACTAAGTGACTGTCCCAAATCAGGAAATTCCAAATGACAGTGTCCAAATCAGCCTAACAGAGAACTATTTTCTCTTTCTGACTTAACCAGGAAAAGAAAAGAGAAGAGAAGAGAAGAGAAGAGAAGAGAAGAGAAGAGAAGAGAAGAGAAGAGAAGAGAAGAGAAGAGAAGAGAAGAGAAGAGAAGAGAAGAGAAGAGAAGAGAAGAACAGCACAAACAAATTGAATGCTTCTCATTGGAGGGAATGTTAACTGGACTGGCTCTTACACTAGAATCATCAAAGAACCAGAGTCCCTCGAGTCCCATTGGACTGAGAGATCCAGTCTAAATTCAGATCTTAAAAATGCCATCAATCTTTCTAAATACAAGTATCTACTTATGTTTAAATTAAAATGGTTACATCAAGCCACTTAACACTGATCATAGTCAAGAATGGTTAGTCAATTTTTTAGGTAAGGTTATGTAAATTAGAGTCATTTACTTAAAGATAGTTTAGGGATTTGGATATGGACTTCAACATATACCCTATGCCATTTTCCACAAAAAGTAGGGAACAGGCAGGTGAAAATGTATAGCAAATCATCCTGAGGGGAGAGGTAGTGTAGTAACATATCCATAGAAAATGGAAAAAGTGATGGCCCACTGGCTTTTCCATGAATGAAGGAGAAAATAAGGACATGATAAAGCCAAGACACTGCAGCATCTTGCAAGTTAATTACTCTACCAGGTTATTATATTGAGACATTGCTTAAAGTAATTGAGCATACTTTGAGGAAATGAAGGAGAAAGAAAATAAAACTGCCAAATAGAATAAAACTACAGTAGAACTGTAGTTATAGTTTAATGGTACATTTTTATTCTCTCCTTTATAGTATTTTTAAATTAATCTATTTATGTATATTATGTGAATGAAGTCTAATGTTTTATCACCTTTTTTATAGCTTTATTGAGGTATAGTTGACATAGCCATTGTGTAAACTTAAGGTATACAATGTGATGGTTTTATACATGTACATATTGTAAAATAATTACCACAGTAGTGTAATACTAGTTAGTACCTACATCATTTCACATAATTTCATGTGTGTGTGTGGTAAGAAATGATATTGTTAACTATAGTCATCATACTGTACTTTACATTCCCAGAACTCATTCATCATAATTTCAGTAAAGTTGCGGATTGTAATACCAACACATAAAAATCCACTGCATTTCTATAAACTAAAACTATAAAAAAGAGAAATTAAGGAAAGAATCCCATTTTAATTGCATCAGTAAGAATAAAATACCTACAAATAAATTTAACCAAAGATGTGAAACACCTGTATATTGAAAACTACATGACCTTAATGAAATGAATTGAAGACACAGATAAATAGAAAGATATTCCATACTCATGGATTAGAAGAATTAATATTGTTAAAAATGTCCATATTACCCAAAGCAATAAGCAGATTCCATGCAATTCTTATCAAAATTCCAACTGAAAAAAATATCCAAGGCCATTTTTCACAGAAATAGAACAAATAATCCTAAAATTTGTATGGAACCACAAAAGATCCCAAATATCCAAAGCAATCTTAGAAAAGAAGAACAAAGCTGGAGGCATCATGTTCCATGATTTCTAATTATATTACAAATTTATAGTAATTAAAGCAGCATGGTATTGCCATAAAAACAAACACATAGATCAATGGACAGGATAAGGAACCCAGAAATAAACCCATGCATATATGGTCAATTAATTTACAACAATAAAAAAGCCAAGAATATTCAACGGAGAGGGGACAGTCTTTTCAATCATAATGTTCGGAAAATTAGTCACACAAACAATCAAAAAAGACAATGGACCATTATTTTACACAATACCCCAAAATTAATTCAAAATGTATTAAGCACTTGAACATAAGACCTGAAACCATGAAACTCCAGCAAGAAAACATAGGCAGTAAGCTCCTTGATATAGGCCATGGCAATGAACTTTTTAAACTTGACAACAAAAGCAAAAGCAACAAAAGAAAAAAATAAGCAAGTGGGATTACATCGAACAACATATTAAAGATAGAACTACCATACAACCCAGCAATTCCACTTCTGTGTGTTTAGCCAAAGGACAAAAACACCATGCTAATTCAAAAAGATATCTGCACCCCTGAACTGCAGCATTATTTACAATAGGGAAAATATGGAAGCATCACTTGTTCATGGATAAATGAATGGATAACGAAGACATGCTATATACACACAATGGAATATTACACAGCAATAAAAAAATGAAATCTTGCCATCTACAACAACATGGATGGAAGTAGAGGGTATTATACCAAGTGAAATGTCAGAGATAGACAAATATGTTATGATTTCCTAGAGAGGTAAGGGGGGGTAGTGGTGAAAAAAATGAAAGGGAAATAAGTGGTATAAACTTCTGGTTATAAAATTAGTAAGTCATGGAGGTGTAATGTACAGCACAGGGAATATAGTCAATAACATCATAATAACTTTGTACTCTGACAGATGGTTGGTTACTAGATATCATGGGGATGTCATTGTAAGGTTTAGAATGTTAAATCACTACGTTGTTCACCTGAACATAATATACATTGTATGTCAACTACATTTCAATTTTAAAAATTAAAAATATTTTGGACACAAAGGAAACCATCAACAAAATGAAAAGGCAACCTACTGAATGGGAGAAAATATTTGCACATCAAATGTCTGATAAGAGGCTAATATCCAAAATACAAAAATAACTCATAAAATGCAACAACAAAACATAAACGACCTGATTAAAAATGGGCAGCAGATCTGAATCAACATTTTCCCAAAGAAGACATGCAGATGGCCAACAGGATAATGAAAAATGCTCAACATCATTAATCATCAAGGAATTGCAAATCAAAACTACGAGATATCAGCTCACACTTGTCAGAATGGCAAATACTAAAAATAACAAGTAATAACAAGTATTGGCGAGGATATGGGGAAAAGGAAATCCCTCCTTGGTGGGAAGGTAAATTGGTGCAGCCACATTGAAAAACAGAATAGAGGTTTCTCAAAAATTTTACAATATAACTATCATATGACCCAGAAATTCCACTTCTAGCTCTTTATCCAAAGAAAATAAAAATACTAACTCGCCAGAACCGGTTTGGCTCAGTGGATAGAGCGTCAGTCTGCGGACTCAAGGGTCCCGGGTTCGATTCCGGTCAAGGGCATGTTCCTTAGTTGCGGGCAAATCCCCAGTCGGGGGCGTGCAGGGGGCAGCTGATCAATGTTTCTCTCTCATTGATGTTTCTGGCTATCTCTCTCCCTTCCTCTCTGTAAAAAATCAATAAAATATATTTTAAAAAAAATACTAACTCAAAAAGATATGCCTGGTGGCTCGGGTGGTGGGAGCATCATCCTGTACACCAAAAGGCTGTGGATTCGATTCCCGGTCAGTGCATAAATCTAGGTAGTGGGTTTGAAATCTGTTTGGGGCACATAAAACAGGCAACCCGTTGATGTTTCTCTCTCACATTGAAGTTTCTATCTCTCTCTGTCTCTCTCTATCTGTGTGTCTCTTTGTCTCTCCCTTCCTCTCTCTCTAAAAATCAAGTGAGCATTGAACTACAACAAAAAAAATATGCACTCCTATGTTCTTATGTTCATTGAAGTATTATTTACAATAACTAAGATATGGAAACCACCTAAGTGTCCATCAGTGCATAAATGGACAAAGAAATTGTGAAATATATGTTATACACACACACTAGAATATTATTCGTATGATTCAGCCATAAAATGATTGAAAATTTGCTATTTGATCTAACTTGGATGAAGTGGGAGGGCATTATGCTAAGTTAAATAAGTCAGATAGAGAAAGAAAAATATCCTATGATCATTCTTACATGTGGAATCTAAAAAATAAAAAGGAAAAACAAAGAAGTCAAGCTCATAGATACAAAAGAGATTGATGGTTGGCGGGGGGAGAGGGGGAGGTGAATGGGTGAACTGGTTATTATTTTTCACTTAAGTAAATTGAGTAATATATAGTAAAATTTAAAAATACAGTATATTGTTGCTCTGGCCAGTGTGGCTCGGTTGGCTGAGCATCTTCCCATGCACTGCACTGAGAGGTCCCCAGTTCAATTCCTGGTCAAGGCACATGCCCTGGTTACTGGATCCCAGTAGGTGGCATGCATGGAGGCAGCCTATGGATGTTTCTGTCTCCCTCTCCCTACCTATCTAAAATCAATAAAACATTTATTTTTAAAATACAGTATTGTTAACAATGTTAGACTTTACATCCCCAGAACTTATCCATGTTATAACTGGAAGTTTATACCCATTTATTATTTTTTTTAAGTTTATACTCTTTGACCAACATCTCCCTGTTTCCCTCATCCCACTTCCCCTGGCAGCCATTATTCTACTTTCCCTTTTTGTAAGTTTAGCTTTTTTTAGTTAGATCCTCCAACTTATCAAAGTATTATGTCTCTCCTCAGTTATTTCAAGGAATGAACACCCAATTTAACTTCATTTAACTTCCCCTTAACTCATGATTTTTTTGGCTGTGTATTTTAATTCAATTCAATTTATTCAATCTCACTAATATTTTATGAACAGAATATCATTTAGATTCATCTACATATTTATCATCTTCTTTACTCTTTATTGGTTCCTGCACTTGTTCCTCTTATACAAAGTAATTCTTTTAATGCAGGTTTGCTGGTGAGAAATTGTTTCTGTTTGGCTTTAAAAACAAAACACTAGTTTTATACCTTTATGCTTGTTGTAAGGTTACTCTACTGAATATAAATTTATAGATAAGCAGTTATTTTCACTCAGTACACTGAATATAACACTTCACTGTCTTCTGGCTCCCACTGGTTTTCTGGATGATGCTTAAATCTAACAACAGAAATCTTTATTTCTGTTTTTGCAATTTCACTGTGATGTGCCCAAGTATGATTTATTTACTTACTTACTTGAGACTCCTTAAATATTTGGAAAAAAGTTTTAAGCAGTTCTGAAAATTTTTCAGGAATTATCCATATATGTAAAAGGCTAATATGTAAATTGTCCCCACAGGAATTCGACCGGGAGACTGGAAGTTTGATCACTTGCTATGACATGTGCTGACCAACAGGGGCTGGCATGGAATGAAGGAAGGCCCCAGCCAGCAGCCAGCAGCCAGAGAAGGAAGGCCCCAATCGGCCCTGATTGCCGGCCAGGCCTAGGGACCCTACCCGTGCATGAATTTCATGCACCAGACTTCTGGTATCATTAACTTCTGCCTATATCTTTCCTTTCCTTCTGGAACTCCAATTTGATGCATGTAAGATCCCCTACTATTTCTTCTCTTACCTTCCGTTTATATCTTCATCTTACAATCATGATTGTTTCTTCTGCCCCATGCAGCTCGTTAAATCCCTTTTCTTTTGTGTCTAAATTTACTCAATGAATTCTTAGTTACAATTATTGTATTTCAATTCATAATTACAATATGACTTTTTCAAATCTGCTGTCACCTTTATATAAAATTTCAAATTTAGCCTTTTTATGTCAATGAAAAAATTTATGTATTAATTTAGAGGTACTATGGCTTGCATTTTGGCCTAATTTTTCTTTTTAACTTTTCATTTGGAAATTTCAAAATTAAAGGTAATTTGTAGGCATAAAAGGAGTAAACAGAACACTCCTATAACCTTTCCCTATTCAATATCGTTAACACTTTGCCCCTTTGCTTTATCATCGTATCTATAAATATATAGAATACATAATTACCTCTATAGAAATATTATATATAATTATTCTCTGAATACTTTTAGAATAAGTTGTAGATATGATTCTTTACCCACAAAATCTTTAGTGTTTAGTTTCTAAGATAAAGATATTACCCTATATGACCACAAGACAGCTAGTAACTTGAGTTAATTTAACTCTGCTATAATACTGCAAAGGATTGGGTATGTGTGTCCCCCCCAGAATTCATACGTTGAAAACATAATCCCAAAGTGATGGCATTTGGAGGTGAGGCCTTTGTGAGATAATTAGGGCATGAGGGTAGAGCCTCATGAATGAGATTGGTGCCCTTAAAAGAAGAGGCCAGAGAACCAGCCAGCTCTTGCATCATGCGATGATAGAATGCGAAGTCCAGAGTCTGCAACTGAGAGGAGGTCTCTCACCAGAACCTGACCCTGCCGGCACCACTCTGATCTCAGACTTCCAGCCTCCAGAACTGTGAGAAGTGAAGGTGTGTTGTCTAAAGCCACCTGGTCTATGGTACTTTATTGCAGCATCCCAAACTAAGAAAAATAATGTAGTCCTCCATCCAGTGTCCTGTTTTGTGAACTGAACAAATAATGTCATTTTTTAGTATATTTTTCACTCCAGTACAGAATCGTTTAGGACCTTGTTTGGCATTTAGTTGTCATGAGCCTTCTGTCGCCTTTAATTTGGAACATTTCTACATGCTTTCTTTGTATTTTATGACATTGGCATATTTGAACATAGTCTTGCTCTCCCTCTTTTAAATAGAATACCTCATTAAGGTTTGTCTCTCGTTTCCCAATTATTAGATTTAAATTATATACTCTCAACCATAATGCTACATAAATGGTATTGTCTTCCTCTCAGGGCATTATTTCTGGAGGCATATAATTATTCTCTGCCCTTCCCTGATAATGTTAATGTTGATCACCTGGTCAAGGTATGCCTGGTTTGAGTGTATACTGGATAGCACACATTGAAAAAACTATTTGTGAAAGCCTTTCAAACCTAGGATGACGCATATCCCGCCCCAGGGGCTTTTCGTTTCCTTCGTTCAGATATTCAAGGTACTAGCTGGCTTGAGCCACCTTAATCTGATTTCTAAGCTTGTGGTTTCCAGGCTGCCCATCTGACATGGAGCTGGGATGCAAGTCCATGCAAAGACTGGTTTGCTTCTAACACACTGACTCCCAAGGTGCAGGTCTTTAGAAGTCCAGTCCTATATGGAGGATGGTTAGCAAGCAAATGCCCTACAGTGTTCTTGGATTCCACCCAGACACACAAGACCACCAAAAGGGCAGCTTCTCAGTTATTTCTTCTTAACAATAAAAATGTCCTTAAGCCTGGCTGGAATAGCTCAGTGGTTGAATGTTGACCTATGAGGTCACGGTTGTTGACCAGGAGGTCAGGGTTTGATTCCCAGTGAGGGCATATGCCTGGATGTGGGCTGGATCCCCAGCGTGGAGATGCAGGGGGGCAGCCGATCCATGATTCTCTCTCATCATTGATATTTCTATCTCTCTCTCTCCTATCCTTTCTGACATCAATAAAAATATGTTTTAAAAAAATACCCTTAAATGCTGGTCTAACCTCTGGATTTTGTCTTCTTTCATATTTCAGCACTGTAATTTTCATGACCTTTGTTGCTTTTTTTTTTCCTTTGTTGCTTTTAAGAAGTTTTATTTTTCTTTAAATTGCATCCAATTTTTCTTGATGCTCTTGGTGGAAAGCATGATTCAAACTAATGTGTGTATCTTTGTTGGAAGCAACGCTGAACAGAAGATGAGTATCCATTGTTAGGCAATGACCACTGAGCAATTTCTGTTTTCATCCAAAGGACTCTAAAAACCCTTTTAGAGTCATACCTCAGACTCTAAAAACCTTTTCTTACATAAGTTAACCCACAGATGTAGAGTGGCAGCTTCCAAGAAATCCAAAAAGCCTGAAATTTATTTCAAGTAAATCAATTGAAGTGGACATAATTTCTTTTTTACTCCCCATTAACTTTCCTCAAGGTCATGATCAGCCCCTACATGGAGCTCCAGAAATGTATAGACATATGAGTCAGCACTCTCATTCTCCTGGTCACATTGATTAGGTTACATGACTCAAATTGTGACCTTTCCCAGAGTTATCCGTAAAGAACTTCACTCACTTTCTGGCATCTTTAATTTGGAGATTGCCTAGTAGAAGGGAAGGGTGGGAGGGAGGGAGAAATGGGAGAAAAAGAGAGAGGAAAAACTGCCTGAGGATGAAGCCACAAAGAAGCTAGCCAGAATATAAGGATGCAGGGTTAGAGAATATCCTCATATCACTGGTTGCAATCTTTGATCCTGAGATACTTGTATTTACCCCCTGGATCGCTCAGTTCTCTTAAGCTATTTTGAACTGGATTTCTATCTCTTGTAACACAGAGTCTGGACTGATTAAAAAGTTTTAAACTTTATGTATACAATAAAATTCTGTGTATAACTCTAGAGTAACTCTCCTCTAAAGACTTGCAGGTTAGTGAGCAATAACCAAATGAGAAGTAGAAGCATATAAAACGGGAATACTGTAATAGGAATTAAATCTAAAGAGGAGACAAGATGGAAATGCTACTGAACACTTAATTTTCATGTTGTCAAATCTTTTAGTGTGTTTATTATTGATAAATTGCCTTGGGAAACATAAACTGTACATACATGATAAGTACTGAATCTCTAAATTCAATAAAAACATATTTTTAAAAACATATTTTCTAATTAAATTTTTCAAAATTACCTACTTAACTCCAAATGAGTTCACAGAACCTTGGTTTCTTCCATTGTCCTTATATAACATATGGAATCAAATGTGAGAGATCTGCAAGCATGATAAATCATTTTCAGAAGTGTTCCAACACAGCTGAGGAGTTCTGTTCCATGCCTCCAAGGCCACCATTCTCTCAGCTGGTTCTCTGAAATAACCTCTAACTCATTTTCTCTTTATTTCCTGCTGTCAATTATACACATGGCAACCAGCAAACACTTCACCCACCTTGCCAATCAAAACCATTCAACCCTGACTTCAAACAAACTCCACAATGCGTTCTGCAGCCTAAAAGGGGATCATTGGTGGGCCCTGGCTACCTCTCCAACTGCATCTCCTCTTCCTCACTCATTCCTTCCAGTAGCACTGAGCAGTCCGACATGCTGGGTTCATTCCTTTTGCAGCACCTCTAACTGGTGGATTCTTCCCCACTACCCCAACCCCCTCCTCCTTTCCTATTACCCATTCTCCTCTCTCCCCCTCCTCTTCCCCCCTCACCCCCTAGTCCTACTAAAATGTAAGTTCCATGAGAAAAAGGGCTTTATTTTATTCACTGTTGTATTCCCAGTCTCTAGGACAGTATCAAAGGCACTAAACACAATAATTGAGCAGATAACTGTAATTGAGGCTAAATATACTGGCTCACAAGTGCAAATATAAGTTGCTTAGTGAAAATAATGCATCCCACTGAAAAAAAGTTAAATCACAAACAATACTGTACATTGCGAAAACAGTTTGCTTTTAATGCCTACCCAGATAAACTTTTATATATTCTTTGCTGGTTTTGTGGTATGTACATAATATTTCTGCTAAAAGTAATATGTATTGTATGTGTACAATATCCAAATATCCATTTATCCTGTTAGATATTAGTTTAGTTGAGTTGCAGATTTTGCCTGTTTTGGACATCATTTGCTATAAAACAAAATTTGAATAAAACATATAAGTAAGAACTGTCTATATACTTCTTCTAATTGTGGAATATCTATTTGAAAAATAAAAATAAAAGCATAATATTAACTTTGCAAAATATGTATTCTGCCCAGGCAGTGTGACTCAGTTGGTTGAGCATCGTCCCTTGAACCAGGAGGTCGCTGGTTCAATTCCCAGTCAGGGTACATGCCCAGGTTGTGGGCTCGATCCCCAGCTGATCAATATTTCCCTCTCATCAATGTTTCTATCTCTCTCCACTTTCCTCTATCTCTAAATTCAATAAAAACATATTTTTTAAAATGTATTTTCTAATTAAATTTTTCAAAATTACCTACTTAAATCTGTTGTAAATTATTATCATTTCATCTTTTATTGTTAATAAATTAGGTTCCTGGAATTATAATGTATTTGACAGACATAAAAGAATATAGATACTAAATATTTTCTAAGTCATTAGATGACTGAGATTAGGAAACAGCCTCAATAATTTTTAAGACATAGATCAACATAGCTATGTAGTTCTACTAGATCATATAATCATGTGCAATTCTGCCACACACAAAAAAATTGTTCATAAATATAAAATAATACCAAAGAATGCATATACAATTGTAAAGTACACCAACTGTAAGTTTTCATCATTCATGTGTTCATGTATGATCTATTCCTTCATTCTCAGATATTCTGAAATCTTGCTATTTATTTGGGATTTTAAAGTATATTAATTTAGTTTTAAACTAACACTGGATGTATAAAAAGTCACAGAAAAGAAAGCAAAGCAAATGTGAGGAAAGAAAAACTGAATAATAATAATTAATGTCAGATCTCTCCTTTCTGCTCTGGAGCATCTAGCACCAAATATAAGCCATGCTACATTTAATAGTCTTCTTCAACCTGAAGCTATACAAAGTCATTTTCTTAAAATTACAACATTAATATATTCAGTAAAAAAAAAAAAAAAAAAAAAACCTGAATGATTGTAATTCATGGTCCCTTGGATGGTAAACTAGATCGTGCTGGATAAATTACTTTTGCAACTGGTAAAGTTGTACATATAAGTATGAAAATGAGGACTTTAAAATATCTAGGAAACAAGGCTTCAGGTTTGTGTCCCCAGTTCAAACAGGAGTTATTCATTGAGTAAGTAACTCAATCATTGAGTTTCTCAATACTGAAATCATTGCCTTAGATACATTTTATTATTTTTTTAAATGTTATATAGATGATAACGATCAGCCATTATAAATCTCTGTGATGCCACTGATGGCATAATATAGTTCTTACATCCTATCTGAGTTATAGGGGAAATTAAGTACAGGATATCAATTTCCCATCAACAACTGAAAAAGGGAAATAAACTATCACTTTAAAGTGAGCCTTAAATAAAGAAATTTAATAATAGAAATGTATTTAACTCCTCAGTCCCATCTACCCACCCCCAAAAAAGCTTTGGTTAGCAGCCAATTCTCTTAATTTCATTTCACTAGTAAATAGACTACATGGAGGGAATCTAAATAAAAGTGTTTTCAAATTTGATTTTAAAACACCGCTTACTTCACTTCCCAATTTTAAATTGAAAAGTGAAATAACGAAACAGCATAGTAAACTATATGACAGAGAATATGAATAGTATAGACAGAAATTATAGCCAATGACTGAGGAAGATGGAACTATTCTCTAGTTATTAAATTATCCTGGGTCTGTTCACTTGAAATCTCCTTTCCAGTGATATAGATTACAGATAGATAGATAGATAGATAGATAGATAGATAGATAGAAAGAAAGATAGATAGATAGATATAGACTGATTGATTGATTTTCTTGTACATGTGTGCATTTGAAATTTCGCTGGCTTTATCGAGTTAATTCAGCAGATGGGAAAAAGTTGAAAATTCAATCACTTTACACCAAAAGCCAATAAACAAAAATAGTTCACTTTTTCGTTGAGGCTCTGGTGCTAAAGTCTTGGCTCCATCAAAAACTCATTTTTGAACCTTGGAAATGTTACCTAACATATGTCTCGTTCTCAGTTCTCAAATGTCTATAAAATGAAGATATTAATAATACATCCCTCAATAAGGTTTTGCTAAGTATCACATCATATAATTCCCATAAAATTATTAGCAATGTTATCTCTAACACTCCAAAAATTACTTACTGTTATTATTATCAGTGAAAAGTTTAATGAGATAGGAACTACTGTCCCATTTACTAAAATGATATTTTAACTTCATTCAAATTTTGTTGTCAAAATTTAGTCCTAATCATGAACTAAAAATTTAACTATAAATGCAATTTTTTAAAATATATTTTTATTGATTTCAGAGAGAAATAAAGAGGGAGAGAAAGATAGAAACACCAATGATGAGAGAGAATCATTGATTGGCTTACCCTGGGGATCGAACCAGCAGCCAGGGAATGTGACCTGATGGGGAATCAAACCGTGACCTCCTCATTCATAGGTTGATGCTCAACTACTGAGCCATGCTAGCTGAGCTATAAATGCAATTTTAAATGAATAAGTTTTTAGAGTGTGAGAGGCTGTTGATGGTTTTTTTAATGAAGATACAGATTTTTCAACTACCAACTGGTGGTCATGGGAACTTTGGAATAGCTGAGTGAAATATTTGAGTTTGACTAGGAAAAGATAAGGAATGGCATGATTCTCGCAGTGACATCCCTAAAGTATATAGTGGAGAGAGGAAGAGCCATTTTAGCACTACATAAGCAAAATGAACAGATTCTTTAAACTATGGCCCAGTCTCAGAGGATGGTCCTGGCAGACCATGGAAAGGGCATTGTCCAAAACAAGTCATTACACAGCTACACCATAGTCTCCATGGTGACTTCAAAATGATCCTGTCTAATCATCGAAGCACTGTCTCAGAAAATAACACCTTCATTGCGGAGAAATTCACAATCAGTTCACTTGACTGGAAAGATAAGCAGACAGAACCTGTAAAACAGTGCTTCAAACATGCAATGACACTCTTCTGGCTTCAGTCTCTTTGAAATTAACCTGAACTTAATACTTTGAAGATAAAGTGAAAATCAACCGGGCAAAGATAACAAGATAGTCTTTGATATGAAATGCATTTCAATAAAGAGAGATAATGGCACTGCATTCATTTTCTAAAGAATTAGTGGGGAAAACACACTTCACATTGTTCCTTCCTTTTTTACTTCACGTTAGCAAATTAACTCTCATGTTTCTTTAAAAAGGCATTTTTTCTCATTTTATTTAGTTATTTGCTGCTTCTTGAAGGTTAACAACTCTTACAGGCAATCTTATCTAGTGTATATTTATCAGCCCAACCCCAAACCTTTCAATTTTTGTCATTGGTACTCACTTTCCCTGAGTATATTTTTATAAATATTTAGAGTTGAATGAAGAAATGGGAAGCAGTATGACTGAGCTTAGTGTTTTTGAGATACAGAAAGATCATTATGATAGGAACTTAGTGAGCAAAGGGGACAGTGGTAAAAGATTAAGTCAAAGAAGTAGGCAACAGGTAAGTTTATGATGGTTCAAAACATTAGAACTTGTTCTTCCAAAAGAGAAAGAATATCAAGAGGAATGAGATTAAAAGAAAGTTCAGGATTAAGTGCTATATAGAAGAGTGAGAGAACACTTTTGAAGCCATGTGTACTGCATCGCAAACTCTAGGATGAACTCACCTATACAAAAAGGGATGAAAAATCTCACATCACTAAAGAGTAGCAAAGAAGTTAGAACCACCAAAATCTATTTCTAATATTCAGTCCAAAATATTAAATACAAAAAGGAAAATATAGTTGTGTTTTTTCATTTAAAAAATTTTAAATATCATTTTTTAAAAAACTAGATATAAAAAGATAGGGAAAGAATCACCTGCCAAAACCGGTTTGGCTCAGTGGATAGAGCGTCGGCTTGCGAACTGAGAGGTCCCAGGTTCGATTCCGGTCAAGGGCATGTACCTGGGTTGCAGGCACATCTCCAGTGGGAGATGTGCAGGAGGCAGCTGATCAATGTTTCTCTCTCATCAATGTTTCTAACTCTCTCCCTTCCTCTCTGTAAAAAAATCAATAAAATATATTAAAAAAAAAAAGAATCACCTATTTTCCCACCATTTTACAACACACTTAGAACTTCAGTGTTCATATGAGTAGGTTTTGCCTAGCTATAGTAGGGCTTGTATATAATTTTGTACCATGTTTCCCCAAGAGACGTTATAGCTTAAATATCTTTATTTTACTATAATCCTCACATTTACTTTTTAAAAATGTTTTTATTGATTTTAGAGAAAGAGAAAGGGAAAGGAATAGAGATAGAAACATAAATAAGAGAGAAACATCAATCAGCTGCCTTCCGCACACCCCTTACTGCCGGAAGCTGGTCCATCCTTACTGCTTGACACAGTCGCTGCAGGATAGAAACATCTGCACAGCATATGTTTCAAGGGACCTGGCGTATATAGCATACTGTTCTTAATATGTTTGCCCCCCTTAGTGCTGTGTGTTTTAACCAAAGTCACCTCTCCGAGAAAGGTTGTTTCCCCAGGTAGGGATTTTCCCCTGAAGTTAGGGAGGGAATAAAACCTCTTAACTAAGTGCCAGGCGGGCAATTAATCACTTTAACTACAAACATCATGCTTAAGCTACATAATCTTTACTCCCTGGAATGGAGATAAGAAACGCCCTAACCTTTGGAATAGAGATTGATAGGATTGGAATCAACTGGTATAAATACAGATGTAACAAGACAGAACTTAGAAGACAGAACCTACACAGAACCTAGAGACAGAAGAACTTCGCTGGAGAGAACATGGCAAAAGATCCTGGACAGAAACTGGCCACAGAACCTAGACACAGAACCTAGCAAGAGAACCTGGCTGAAGAACCTAGAGACAGAATCTGGCTACAGAATCTGGATAGAACATGGCAAGAGAACCTGACAAGAACCCGGTGACTGAACCTGGCTGGAGAACCTGGACAGAACCTGGCTTGAGAACCTAGCGAGGGAACATGGATACAGAACCTGGCTGGAGAACCTGGAGAACCTAGCTGGAGAACCTAGCAAGAGAACATGGACACAGAACCTGGCTGGAGAACCTGGAGAACCTGGCTGGAGAACCTAGCAAGAGAACATGGACACAGAACCTGGCTGGAGATCCTAACCAGAACTTTGCTGGAGATCCTGACCAGAACTTGGCTAGAGATCCTGGCTAGGCTGCTGATCAACTGAACGCTGTCTCCGTGTCATTCCTTCTTCGCCGACTCCGTCCACACCTTTGGGGACCCCTGGACCTGCTGGGGTTTGACCCCAGCACCTTACTAGGGATTGAGCCTGTAACTCAGGCATGTGCCCTGACCTGGAATCCAATTGGTGACGTCCTGGTTCATGGGTCAACATTCAACCTCTGAGCCACACCAACCAGGCCCTCATATTTACTTTTAGTGGTTGTGTATTATCCTCAAATGTATGTGTCTAAGAGCATTACTGACCACTAGAGTTGCTTCTGATTTTTTTATTACACATAAAGGTCAATATCTTTAAACATATGACCTTTTCCATATTTTGTATTATTTCCTTAGGATACATTCCCAGAAGGAATATTAATGGATCAGACAGTGTGGATATTTTTATAGTTTCTCCCTATATACTGCCAAATTGCTTTTCAAAAGGGCTGTGCCAATTTTAATTGCGACAAACAGTTTCTGAAAGTTCCACATTCACTGCATCCTTGCCAACATGGGACATGATTATTTTTAATATTGTCATTTGTAGGTGGATAACAAGTCCTCATATTGTTCATATAATTTTTAGTCTAGTAGACCACAGAAAAGTAAAGGAGAATATCTGAAAGTAAGGAACAATTTCACAAAAGTTCCTATTCTAGTGGCAATCTTTGTGGTCAAAAAGGTTAAGTAGATGATGGAAGATGACCAAATAAGTTGAATTCGCAATAAATTTATACACACAAAGTATGCTGATAGATAAGTGTGAACCTGGGCAGGGGTCTCCAGGGAAAAGTCACAAATCCAAGCCTAATCCAGTGCAACTCAGCACTATTAATCATTCAACTGAAGACAAGGAAAGCAAGATACTCAAATGTGAAAATAAACAAATACACATACACTTTCAGTGTACTTCAGCAACTCTACTTCTAGATCCTACAGATTCTTGCACAAATAAAATAATGTGTAACAGAACAGTCATAACAACATTGGCTGTGATAGCCTATTGAAAAATCTGTAATAATAAAAACATAATATGCTAATTAGACCAGACATCCTTCCAGATGACCTTCCAGATGAAGCCGGGGCTGGGAGGGAACGGGTCCCAAGTGCCAGAGGCAAGAATTTCATGCATTGGGCCTCTAGTATATTTTTAACTGTCCCTGAAAAGGGGCTGTCAAGTAAAAAGTTATGGTATTTTCAACAAATGTAATACCATGGAATTGTAAAAATGAATGAGGGCAATCTTTATGTATCAACTTTGACAGTCCTCCAAGACTGCTGGGTTTTAAAAAGAGTAAGAGAAACATGCATATAAAATATTACCATTTGTAATTCCATGCTTCTATATCTTCTGAATCTATTTTGTTCATCAGTTTATTTTGTTCATTAGAGTCCACATATGAATGAGATCATGTGATACTTATCTTTCTCTGACTGGCTTATTTCTATTAGCATAATACTCAGAGGAAAGGCAGGGGGTTGGGGGGAGTGATTAACCAGGATACTTGTATGCATATGTGCATAGCCCATGGACACAGACAATAGTGTGGTGAAGGCCTGGGAGGGGCGGGTGCAGGGTGGAGGGGGATAATAAGGAAAAAAACAACAACAAAGGGGACATCTGTAATACTTTAAACAATAAACATAAATTTAAAAAATAAATAAATAAAATTTAAAAATTACCATTTGTATAAAAATTTGAGACAAAGAGAAATAGAAGTTTAAAAGTTTAGTGCATTGACTGTAAGTCAGATTGCACATCCCCAGGAGCTACAAGAAGGCAATGGGTATTAGAGGGAACCAATGATCAACCAATTTTCTTTCTCCTCTTCCACTCTTTTCTAATAAATGCATTATTCTTCAAATATAATTCATGATATCTTCAAAATCATTCCTGTACAGAGGTCAGTCAATATGCCAGAATAAGCTGCTCTCAAAAATGTGTTACAATAACAATGCATTTATGCTTTCAGGAAAATTCCACCCATTCCTATATCCAGACCACTCTGTTCTCTGGAAGTTATTTCTGAGCTGTAAGTATGAACCAAGAGGAAAAAATAATCAAAATATTCAGCTATATTTGCTTTTTGATTTACATAAGGAAGCATGATTTTCTGCTTTATTACAATCACATTTAGAGAATCTTTCATTTGGTTTAATAAATAACTGGGCCAGACTATAGTTTATCTTCTTAAGATATAATAACTCATGTTGTCTCAATTTCATCTTGAGCTAATGAGAATTAGCAGGGTAACTGATGAGATACACATATATATCAATACATGTAATTATTTTTATTCTTTTTTATGCCAACAATAATCCTTTAGTTGAACCATGAAATTCAAATACATTTTAAATTCTATTACATTGAGATAAAGATTTTAAAAACAAAATCCAAAATGACTCCTGAAAAGTATTCTAAGTAGGCAACTGGCAAATTTTGCTTGATATGTAGTAACTTAATGTGGAAAAAGAAATATTGTAGTTAGCTTCTTTTCTTCCAAAATTAAGTGCATCAGTCCAATGTTTTGCTTCCAATACAGTTTTCTGCATACCAAAGGCACTATCATTTATCCAATTATTAGTGTCCTGGTGCACGGATTTGTGCACATTGAAAGGAAATTAGAAAAAATATTTTAATATCACTATTCACCCTTTCTCTATAATAGAAGTGTCAACCAAATTCACGATCAACAATGACAGATCTAAACACACGCATGCGATTGGCGCCAGTGAGAGCTTTATATGTATCACACATGCATGAGTCAACGTTTACTTTTAAATTGCCAGTGCACACCCTATGTACTGGCCAGCTGGTCAGACAGTCAGATGGATGATCAGTCAGCCTTTTATATATATAGAAGGTTATTTTGTTTGTTTTAGTATAGAATTTTATATGATTGTAGTAGTACTGGCTCCTAGAAAAAACTATTTTATATACTTAAAAAAAAAAAAATCTCCATAATCCTACTATCTTCCCCTAAATGTTAATATTTTATCAAAGCCTTTTCTACATGTGAATGTAAGTTCCTCCCTCATATTAAATCTTATGTTCTGCTTTATTCACTATTATTTCATCAGCATTTTATAAAGTTATTACCAACCTTTCAAAATCATGGTTCTATAGTATATATCATAATGTAATTATTTCCCTATTATTAGCCAAATAGATTATTTTTACTATCAAGGTACTACAAATGACATTTTAATAAAACTGTGTACATTTCTGATTAATTACATGAAATTAATTTCTAGAAGTGGTGTTACTGAAACAAATGGAACATTACTAAGACAGTGGATATATGCTGTTTTCACCTGTCCAGCATCCATTTTCCCTTCTGCTGGTAACAGTCCTGGATTTTCCTTTGAATATGGTCTTGGTAGGAGTGGCACTCAAGGTGTCACGGTGACCCACTGAGTAAAAGCACATGCATGAAACCTGTCTAGCTTAGTCATAGTTCCCATTCTAGAAATTTGGGTCTGAAACAAATCAGCATATGGACAGAAAGGGACCAATGCTGATTCATCCCAGTGATGGTAGCTGGCAAAAACTTAAACAATTTCTCCCATGATCTCTGTAGCTATTCTGTTTCCTCTCCTTTACTTTTGATTCTGTAAGCTGCAAATACCCCCCTTTTGTTCCTGGTCTTACTCTTTAAGTTAGTCATAATTAATTAACAAAAGAATTCTGTAAACAGCAATGAACAGCCTTTTCAGAAGTTTAGAAGAATCTATACAGTGGGGCCTTGACTTACGAGTTTAATTCATTCCGTGATGGAGCTTGTAACTCCAATTACTCATATGTCAAATAAAAAATGAACGAGTGAGACACATGATGCTGGGCTGATGTTGTGGCGTTCACTGTGAAGTTCGCTGCGCCAACCAGCGGTGGGGTATCTGAAGCTGGCTCGTAACCCGAATTTTAGCTCGCAACTCAAAGCAAAAAATCGGCCGAGAGACGGCTCTTATCTCGAAAAACTCGTTAGTCGGGACACTCGTAAGTCAAGGCCCCACTGTAGTTCACATCATCAGCTCCATCAATTTTTGTACATGAATCAACCTTCATTTATAATCTTTGTTATTTTGATAAACTCAAAAATGCTTAAACATTTTTTCCTTTATTCTTTATCATTAATTTAAAATTTTAGATGCTTGTTGGCCTTATATAGTTTTCATTTTCGTTGATTTTCCATTTATTTCTTCATCTATTTTTCTGCTGGTATACTTATAATTTTCTAGTAGCTAAATAAAGCCTATGGCATCCCAATTAAGTTCAAGAAACTAGAGACAAGATGATGAATATGAGTTTCTCTCTTCAAGAAATTTCCAGTCTAGTGAAGGAGATAAAAAAGCTGGGAATCAAAATACGTTGAGATAAGTCCTATAACAGGAGAAAACCATGAAAGGCTTTTGTAAGAGTAATAAACTTATTAGTAATTTGTGTTGAAATTATTTCCATAATCTACTTATGACATTTTTTACTTAAAATGAAATTGTTTATGTAAAATTTTTATATTTTTCCCATTATGTTTGTGTTTAGAAAGTCTCTATTTTCTTCTAACTTGATTTAGAGTTTCTTTATATCAATTCTTTGCTTTATCTGACATTTAATTTGGAATGCAATGTGAGCTAGGGAGTGCATATTTGTCACAATTACTTAACTTTGCCAGCAATATATATCAAATTTTAAAGATGTCCCACATATTTGTGATTATTGCATATTATGCTTTATTTTCAAATACTTTCAAGTTTGAATGTGAGGTTCTTTTACTTTCTTATGCATGTTTATCTGTATGTTAATATACTGTATTGATTACAGCCACTTCTAATATTTTTAACAATTGACAGTGCAACTTTCTCTTAATGCTTTTTTTATTGAAAAAATTTAGCTCTTATTACCTTTTTGCTATTTCATATGAACTTTAGAATCTCTAAATTTTACATCTTTGGAATTTAATGTGGATTATCTATACATATGTATCTTTATACACTGGGCCAGATTATTATGACCACCTGACATTTGTAGGCAAATTAGCTATAATTTTGCATTGAAGTTGCTAGAGGGCCAAACCATTATAAATAGGGAAGCAGGTTGTTTACCACAACAGTAGAAGTGATTTTTTTCTGAAGATATGGGTAAACAGCGCGAGTTAACAGCCTTTGAATGTGGGATATATATTATTATGAGTGGCCAGATTATTATGTCCACCCCATCAGTACTTCGTTGGGCCACATTTGCCTTCAATACTGTGGCGATTCTTCTTGGCATTGACTCCAGGAGATGTTGAAAGGTGATGCGAGGAATCTGACACCATGCCTGATGAATAGCACTGTCCAGTTCTGTGAGATTTGATGGTTGGTGGAACCAGCTGCCTGATGGCTCTTTTAACTTCGTCCACAAATGCTCAATTGGATTAAGATCTGGTGATTGTGGGGGCCACCTAAGCAAGGTAAAGTCTCCCTCATGTTCTTGAAACCACTCCTGCACAATACAAGCACCGTGGCATGGCGCATTGTCTTGTTGGAAGAAGCCATCTCCATTGGGATATGCGATCAACATGATAGGATGAACTTGATCAGCAACGATACTTAGGCATGTTGTGCTATTCAGACGTTGTTCCACACGAATTAAAGGGCCCAAATCATGCCAGGAAAACATGCCCCAAACCATAACACTGCCCCCACCAGCTTGAAGGGTTATACTCATGCATGTGTAGTGCATGCTTTCATGCTGTTTCTGCCAAATTCTCACTCTGCCATCTGCATGATGCAACTGGAAATGTGATTTATCGGACCACATGACTTTTTTCCAATGCTCAACTGTCCAATCCTTGTGTTCCTGTGCGAATTGGAGATGTTTTATCTTGGTAACCGCAGACAGCAAAGGTGTTTGAACAGGCTTTTGGCTTCCATATCCCATACAGATGCAGTGTACGGCTAATTTGCCTACAAACGTCAGGTGGACATAATAATCTGGCCACTCATAATAATATATATCCCACATTCAAAGGCTGTTAAATTGCACTGTTTACCCATGTCTTCAGGAAAAAAAATCTCTTCTACTGTCGTGGTAAACAACCTGCTTCCCTATTTATAATGGTCTGGCCCGCTAGCAACTTCAGCGCAAAATTATAGCTAATTTGCCTACAAACGTCAGGTGGGCATAATAATCTGGCCACTCAGTGCATATTGTATGTGTGTATACACATATACATACACATTCAGTGTTTCTATTTTGGAAATTACTCTACTTTTTACATTTATTGCAAATATCTGTTAGTAAAGCTTGAGTAATATCATTTTGATTCTGGCTTATAATTACAACAGGTCAGAAGAAAATTTCAGTCAGAAATGAAGTAAGTCCTTATAACATTTAAAATATAAAGTTGAAATAAATATATATATATGTATTTATATATGTATATATCCATATACATGTAGACATATAGAGATTGGTAGGTAGCTAGGTAGACAGATAGATAGATAAGGAGAGAGAAAGGATTACACACAGTTGAAGAAGGGACCAACAAAGAGGGGGGGAAATGACTATTTTTGGCTGCCATGAAGAAATTTCAGGATCAGCCTATTTGGTACTTTAGACAGCAAGATTAGAAACTGAAGATTATCTTTATCTCTTTGAATAAATAGAATTAGGACAAAATTATCACTAAAATATCATTGCAATCCATTACTTGTTAGTTTTTGCTTATAAAATATAGCCCCTCTCATGTCTGAAATTAGATAGCTGTATTCATTCCAAGAAATCAACATGTATTACTTATATTCAAATCATCTAACTCCTCAAAAATTAGAATTTAAGAAATCAGAGATTCTATCATAATTTTATAGCCATAGGAGCTAAGGCAGTGATGGGCTATGGTGGGAACTCACCAGCACTCTGACTGGCACAGACAGACGCACCATGAGAAATCTATCCGTTCATATGCCCTATTCACAAAGCCATAGTGCACCTGTGTGCACTTATGGCAATTCTTCTTGTATAGCAGCATTTAAATTTGCTACTAATCGTATAAAACCAACTTCTAACCCTGGCAATTCTTAGACTGAGTGCAAGGGCCATGGGGAAGTCACCCGCAAAGTGTGGAACTGCCTCAGCCCTGATGTCATCTGTAAATGTCATGAAAACATTTCACAGGCAAAGACCAAAACTGTGCTAATTGTAATAACTCATAACCAAGTGCTGTTTGTCGGTTATAAACCATTTCTTCAGTTGCAAATTTACATTTTAGGGTAATGAAGTGACTCTTCAAACGACTGTGGTGTTGTTTTCAAAGGGAATCCAACAAAAGTAGTTTTTGTTTTGTTTTGTTTCCTTTAGCAATGAGAGAGGTACTAGTTCTTTAAATTCCTTTCCCTATCAATGCAGTTTCCCTCTCTCTGCACATTTATTTTTGTTGTTGTTTCATTTTGGTTTTGTTTTAAGCTAACTTAGAGCTGTAGCTCTTCAACTTTTTATACAATTTTTCCTCTAAACCTCAAAGACCCCTGGAAATAAGAAATCCTGATTTAGAGACACTAGTGAATATTTAAAAGAAATTCTATGGACATCGTGATTTAGTACAAATATATTATATACAAACTTATCTCTAGCCCTATAAATCTTAGATGACATCTCTAAATGCATCTCAATTTATCATTTTCTTAATCTAACCATAATATTAATACAATGAAATATTATGTTAGATATTAAAACAGGTACATGAACAAATTAGTAGATACGGTCATTTCTTCTTACGTTTTTATTTTATAAAATGCATAGCTGTTTCATGGGGCTAACTTATATACTACAGTAGTAGATAACAATGTTTCTAAACCTGGCTCTCCTTTCAACTGACTTTGCATAATTAATATCAACTTTCTGAAATGAAATTCTTCCTTATACAAACAGACTGGACAAATGACCTGGGTTCTCAGCTCCAAATATCTGATTCCAGCTTAGCTCTCATAAGAGTTTCATAACTAGCCCTGGCTGGTTTGGCTCAATGGATAGTGTGTCGGTCTGGGGACTAAAGGGTCCTGGGTTTGATTTCAGTCAAGGGCACATGCCTGGGTTGCAGGCTCAGTGTCCAATAGGGGGCATAGAGGAGGCAGCTGATCAATGATTCTCATCATTGGTGTTTCAATCTCTTTCTCCCTCTTCCTTCTTTCTGAAATCAATAAAAAAAATATATTTAAAAAAAGTTTCATAACCAGCCAGAGTTGATTTTGTGTACTGGATATGGTTAACAGTGGTTAACTTGCTTTTGAAAAACACTGTTATCCTAAAGTTTTGTATTTAGAGTAGAAAAGAGAAAAACCAGGCAGAAAAAGGTCAAGGCTTAAGTGGGTGGAATATGCATTCTTGAATCTGGATAAATAAAACATTGAGATGGCATTACCAGACTCCTTTCCCATCTCCTAAAGCTATAATGTATAATAGCAATCTTGAAGATTTTTCTTGAATGATGGAAATCCATTCAGAAATGACTATTAACATTGTGTGCCTGCACTAACATCTTGTCATAAGAGAATTTGTGACTAAGTTGGCATTAATGCATTATGTGGTACGGCTTTTTGGGAGTACAATTTCGTCAAATATGAAAATGTATTTCACAAACCAATTTCTGAAAGTCAAGCTAGGTTCCATTCCTCACATGAGGGTAAAAAAACAGCAATTCTTTTGAGATGTAAGCTAAAGACCCTAAAGAAAATAATGAAATGGGAAACACAGAAAATGAAACTGGAATCATAATTGCACTCTGTTTTATGCATAAGAGAATAGAACCGTGGAAAATATCACAAGTTTTCATCCACCACTGGACTGATTGGCTAGCCAAGTAGATTTTTAAATAAATACATACATTTTGAAATTTTGGAACTGTTTTGGCATCTTTTTATTAGAAGATCATATCTGAAAACTTTAGAGAAATTATACTTTGGACTCTAGAGTTTCTGATCAGCTTTCATAGAGGTACATGAACATGTTTCTCTAGATGTGAAACAAGCAGAATATTTCTCATTTAAGTTATGTTTTCCCTTCCTTATTACTCCAAATTCACTCACCCCATTTAAATGAGGTTACGTAGATTTAACCTCAGATCATCATAAATGCCTTTTAAAATGCTGTTAATTTGAAACAAATGCATTGAAGTATAAATGTTTTCCATTTTGGTTCCTCTGAAAAATATAATTTAATTTTAAAGATATTTTTAAAGGGCAATATACTGTCACTCCATTACTTAAGCATCTTTGAATCCCTCCCTTACCTTTACTCTCATCATATACAGTGTTATTTGGATCTATAGCTTCAGGACTAACATATATTAGATTATCACCATGATTACCTTCCATTCTTAATTTGAGTATATTTGTGTGGGTGTGGGTAGGTGTATATTAATTGGAGAGAAAATGAGATGGAAAGGGACCGTGGAATGGGGTGGTGGTGATTAAAGAAAAACAGGTTAGTAGGAGATACATATTCTAGATAATTTCTTTACTTATTATGCTTTTTATTTATGATATGTTCCACCCCCATAAAATATAAGCTTCATGAGGGTGGGGTCTTTGATTTATTCTCTGATATAGTCAAAGCAACTAGAACAGCCTCTTGCACATAATAGGAAGAAAGTACAATTCGTTAAATTTTACTTGAATAAGCCATTATTATTTAGTAGTAGATTGATTAAGATGAGTATTGTGCCTTATAAAAGTACATTCATCATTCAAGGTGGGTTGGTGAATTTGTTTCAAATGCAAGGTGGTCACATTACTTTCCGATAGCATTTCATGCATGCATGAGTGTGCGGGTGCCAGAGAAAGAGGCGGGAGGGGGGGGGGGCGGGGTAGGAGGGGAGACAGAGAGATAGAGAATGGGAATGAATTTCTGAGTTATTGAGGTGGTTGAGGTTTTTTAATTCCCCTAAATGTGTTAGTTTTCACACACACACACACACACACACACACACACACACACACAATGAATTCATCATTAATTAAATGAAAATAAATTACTATCAAGTAAGATAAAATAAAACTCACCACCTTACTTAACAATGTAAAAATCCGGATCATGCCTACTTGACAAAATAAATGTTTTATTTAATAAAATAATGGTATATATTATATTGCTATTTGCAGTAAATGTGATTTTTTTAAAAAGTCATGCTGTATTGAAATGAAAATCTGGTATAGGTCCAAAAGTGAATTCAGTGGCCTAGAGTCTTGACAAGTTGACATTTACTTGAGTTACTAAAATCCATCTAGAAAATATGGCAGTCCGAGCTCATGGGCTGCCCTGCAGCAAAACAAGTCAAAACTGAAGTGAATTTGCAGAACTGGCAGAACTTGAATTGCTTTCATAAACTAAGTGGCTAGCACTTCTATTACTCACCTAAGACTGTGCCCACCAACCCTCCACACGCACATCCACTCTGCATCTTTTCCCCTTTTAGTCAAACGTAGACCCGGCTGCTCTATAATATTGATGCTCATCTACACATTTCTCTGCACTTGATTCCATTTCGTCCTGGTGGTTTTGAACATATATTTAATTATCTGGAAAAAAAAATTCCCAACATAAAAGTAGCCTCTCCAAAAAAATCTATAAATGAGTAAAAAGACTCTGTTTCTGTTTAAAGACTTGGGGCTTACCTCAATACATAATGCAGTGGATTTACAAGATTGTTACTTAATAGCAATGTGAAAAACCACACTCTTAGCTGAGTAGTTAAAAATTTCTCCTTAAAAGTTCCACTTTTATTATTGGCTGTTACTAGTAACTTGGTGTTAACTTAAACGTATTTTAAAGGTATTGATTAATAATGCATAACACATTTTAATCCTATATCCCCCATATTAATCCATTGGGGAAAACAGTTTTTTACTGGCTCATAGCATTGCATAAGTGAAACACAAAACTAAAAACTGCTTGATGTGTTTAACAATCTTAATAAAGTCCTGAAAGTCACAACTAGATTATTGCAACATTAAAATAGCCACCTGGCAGCAGGTAGACTTTGTATGGGAATGTTAACATCCATTGTGTGTGTGTGTGTGTGTGTGTGTGTGTGAGAGAGAGAGAGAGAGAGAGAGAGAGAGAGAGAGAGAGAGAGAGAGAGAGAGAGAGAGAGAGAGAGAGAAGGGAAAGGGAGACAGAGAGAATGCGAATGCATTTCAGAAAACTAGACTTTTAAACCAGATGTGATGACTGCTAAGAATATATTTACTACCAATTTTCTACTAACCCAACTGCAATGTACAAGTGTTCAACTAAAATAGTGCTAAACACTCCATTTACAGTTCACAAATTAAGTGATGAAAAGAATGTTCAACTATATTCAGACACAAAACTAACATCACTGCTAGTTTACCAGTAAGTCATCCATCTGATTCAGAATAATGTACATTACTAAACTGGGAGAAAATGGAAACTTCACAATAAAAAAAATTGTTTAAACTGTCTGAAAGTGCTGACGTTTTGGACAGCTCCCTCCTGATTTTTCTACAGTATTTCTATTAAGTGTCTTACTTTCGTTTTTTTTCCTGCTTTACCAAATCAGAAATGAGCTTAACCAAAGCAGTTTGGTTTGGGTTGGATGCTCCTTGTGGTGTGTTTGGGGCCAAAATATTCCTCCGGTGAAAGAGATTAAGGAGCTACATAACAGGTAAAGTGCTCCCTATCCTGAGCCCATTTTTATTTTTCCAATGATTCTAGCTGGCAAACAGGGAGCGGCCCTCTCCAGGTCCATGCCCCATTGCAATCCCATGGCCTCTGTCAAGGACCTCGGCCTCTCCCCTCTCGGCCAGGTGGGAGTGGGGCAGTTCCTTAATGCCTAGGATTTCAAGAACTTTCCCAGGCAGGGACTCCCAAGGAGACAATGGCCACCAACAAAACAACCACCAAGAGTAAGTCTGCGTGTCTTGAAGAGGGACCCAGAAACCACTGCACTGAGCTAAGGATATTCGGGCATAGCCTGGCCGCACCATCATGTGTAACAGCGCGTAAAAGCCACCTTCTGCCGAAAGGCTCGCAGCACCGTGGGACTCCCCATGGCTTTACAAAATAATTCCATATCAAATAAAAACAGTGCAGGCACCGGAGGAAGACGGGCACGAAAACCTGGTTACAGCTGGCGGTCACCTGCTCGAGGTCCGCAGGTCCGCACTCGCTTGGGCCGGAACTTTCTCGCAGGGCGGAGCCCGGGGGCAGTTCGCAGCTGCCCGGGGCCCGCCGAGCGGGATCCGACCCCGGGGAAGTGGCTGCACCTGGACGCGCACGCGAGGCCCGCCCCGCTTCGGTGGCGCAGTCGGTCCCTGACACCCGCGCCCCGCGCCGGGGCGGGCCACCAGCAGCGCAGCTCGCCCCTCAAAGCGGGACTCTCTCCACCCCCAAAACCGCGCTCCCGAAAAGTGCAGTGAGCTTCCCAGCAGGGGCCTCGGACACAAAAAGTCGCCGCCCCCCACGCCGAGTTCCACTCCCCTACTCTGCCCTCCTTCCCTTCAGCGAGGCTGACGGTTACTTTCCCCTCCCTGGCCATGCCCCCCCCCGAAGCCCCCCGCGCAAAGTGGGACTTTGGGGAGCCGCGCTGAATGCGCCCGTCCCTGTTTTCACGAAGGCAATAAAGTTCCATCGGCCCAGCTCGTTAGGAGCCGCGGCGGACTTTCCCGAGCGCCGCGTGCGCTCTCCGTCCCGCTGACCCGGAGCACGCGATCGGCTCCGTCCCAGCCCGGATCCCTGAAGGACGTCGGCTCACGCGGCAGGCACCCCGCCGCCGCCCCTGCAAAGTGCCCCAAACCGCGCGCCCCCACGGGCATCCACACACACCATGTCAGCCCCGCGCGACCCAAGTGTCGGCGAGGAGGGGAGGACTCGGGGGCAGGAGTGGCACCGGCGCGGACCTCAGCCTCGCCGTGCGCCCGGACTCGCAGTCCGAGTCCCCAGCACCCTGGTCAGGATGCCCCGGGCACCACGAGCCTCCTCGCCCCCGAAGAGAACACCGGGGGCCGCACGGGCGCAGCCGGGCCGAACCTTACCCGTGGGGCGCGTGGTCTCCCGCCGCTCGGCTGGCCCGCGGGCCACAGGGAGGCTGCAGCTGGGGTCCCGGGGATGCTGCTGCTCCGCTGCCGCTGCCCGGATGCCCGGCGCCAGCATCACTTCGCCGCCGCCTCCGCCTCCTCGTGCTCCGTTCTCTCGGCCGCCCCTCCCCGGCAGCCGCCTGCACGACCCGCGGCGCGGGCGGCGCGGCGGGCTGGGCAGCGGCGGCGCAAGCTCGTCCAGCGGCACCAGCCGGAGCAGCGGCGGCAGCCCGAGCACCGAGCCCGCAGCGCTTCCCCGGCGAAGGCTCCGGCCTCCGCGACTGACAAGGCGGTTCAGCCAATCGCTGCCTCGCCCCGCGCGGCGAGGGGAGGCCAATCAGAGCGTCAGGCCCAAGGTTTTCCTCCGCCTTTGCTCGGCAGGCTTGTTTCCGGGAGAGGCGGGGATGCTGCTGGCTTTGGGATGGGGGAGGCGCGGGAGGGGCGTGGGCTGGGGGCTCCTGGTTCCCGAGCCTGAGGCGGGGCGGGACCGCCCGGGCCGCCAAGGTGGGCCTGGGGCGCTTTCAAACTGCCCGGAGCCCAGGGCTGGGCCAAAGAGGGCGCACCGGGGTGACTCTGTCCCCAGAGCCTGGGCCGGGTTAGCGTGATGGCATCCCTTCGCAGCGGTCCTGGCACCCGAGGCCAACGGGGCTGCTGGAGAAGGATTCCCTGGAGGTGGTCGCCGCCTTGAAGGAATCTTGCGAACCGTCACCAGACAGCGCCCCCGTCCTCTCCTTTTGGCAGCTTTGGCAGCGGCAAAGAGTGGTACTTGGGAGCCTCAGAACCACTCCTTGTGGTGGTCCCCCCAGAAGTGTGCCAAAGCTGTGACAGGGGCAAATGGGGAAAGGTTCTCAAAGTTGTAGGTGGAGTGGACTTTCCTTCCAAATAAACTCCCCATCTTCACACACCCCGCCCCCAACAAAACAAAACACCTGGAGAAGCAATGGAGAAGGCTGAAGCAGGCAACCTAGCTGGTTTGCTTTCTTTTCTTCTTTTTCTTTGGAGAATCACTTCTGAAGAACACAATAGTTTTTGCTTGTGGTGTGATGTGGTGAGAGAGAATTATGGATCGGCTGCCTCCTGCACGCCCCCTATTGGGGATCAAGCGGGCAACCACGTGCCTGACAGGGACTGGAACCTTGACATCCTGGTTCAGGGTTCAACACTCAACCACTGAGCCCCACTGCTAGGTGATGTGGTGTGTTTTTTAAAGCTACTTAGATATGTCCATTTTTCTCCCCATGCATTGAGAGAACTTGTCAGTGAAGGGAGAAATTTTCGTAAGCATTAACCACTAGCGTAATCTGGGAAATTCACAAAATAATTTAATATTAATTGATGCAAGAAAAACCTATATTTATCCATAACAAACTGCATATATCACTGAAGTTAGTTCTGACAAAAGCTGTATGTAGCAGACAAAAAAAAACCTGAATTCAATGGAAAGAAATCAGTCAAGTTCTAGCTCTGCTTATGACTAGGCGAGTAATTGGAGGTCAGTTCATCTTTCCCAGCATTTCTTATCTGTAAAATAGAGAATAAAAACAAAATCAAACCTCTAGCTGCCTTTCTAAGATGTGAGGATTAACTAATAATTGGCACTGCATGCCACCATGGGCTGTTTGCAGAACAGCCCTTCCCAAAAGGCAGAGCACTGAAATGTAATGATAACATTACCCTCTCTTGAATGTGACTGACTTTAATTCTCACAATAGGTCTTACATAACACCCATTTCTACAGATGAACCTATTCAATTCCAAAGAAGGTGTTTTGTGTTTTTTTTTACCAATTTTATAATAAATTGACCATCAGATCCACTATTTGTCGATGTTGTTCAGCAAGAATGTTTTTCCCATCGTTTATTTATTATGCCACTCCCAACATGATTGAATTATGCAAGTTTAAAGCACTGTAATTTAAATGAAGGGTAATCCATTTTGTTTCATATTGGCTGTCAATTGCACCTTTATTAGCAGTATTTCCCCAAATAATATGATTAATTAGATAACTTCAAATACATAAAGCCTCTGTTCTCATGTTTAAAACTCTAAAACATCTATAATAATGAAGATTACTCAAGCTCATGTTGAAAGGTTACTAACAAGCCTTTTATATTAAAAGACTGGAGCAAAATCTAGAAAAGAAAACAACCATGAAAACCACCAGAGTGGGATCGGATTCTATTCAGTTCATCACAACTAGGATTTTCTTATGCTATATAACCAGGACCGGTGTTCTCCCCCACACTCTCAGGAGTGAACATAATAAAGTCACACATCAACATTTTATAGGTAACAGGGCTTCAACCAAAGCAAATGTTCAGGCACTTAGCCATGTAGTTTTCCCACCACATATCATTTTCTCCTGAGATTTGGAAATTATCAATATAGATGGAATCACTGAAACCAAGAGAATGTAAAAGATATCCAGGGTCAAAGTATAGACAGAGCAACACACCTAGGAGACAACTTAAAATTAAGAGGAAGTAAAGATAGGAGATACTTTTTGTGCGAAGGGGCAAAATTTAATCTGAAATCTAGAAAGGCAATAAAAGTAATGTGGAATCCAAGGAAAGAGAGGTTTTTAAAGGACTGGAAAGTGAACTATGTAAGCTCTTAACAATAAGTATTGACAAGAGATCATGGAGTAAGTGGATCTCTGGTTTCTTCTGAAAGGACAGTTATGGTAGGGTGATTGGTGTGAAAATAATTTGATCCACACAGAATGGGAAAAAGATAGTACAAGTGGGTAAGTTTCTATTATAATAGAAAAGAGTTATGTTAATCTAAGTTAAATATTTTGAAATGGAGGTGGAGTCATGATTTATGACTGTATAGAGAAGGCTGTATAAAGAACTTCAATCAACATAAAATCTCATACTCTTAAATTATTGATAGTATCATTGCTATTATTACAACAAAATTAGTTGCAAAGATATGCAATCCTTCAATTGATGTGTATGCTATAGAAATCAAACTACTGCCAAAATTGAAGAAAATGCATTTCTTTTTTAAAAAATTATATTTTTATTGATGTCAGAGAGGAAGCGAGATAGAAACATCAATGATGAGAGAGAATCATTGATTGGTTACCTCCTGTGCCCCCCCCCCGACCCCCTGCCGCCCACCCCAATG
The DNA here is from genome assembly GCF_963259705.1 of Myotis daubentonii. Taxonomy (NCBI): domain Eukaryota; kingdom Metazoa; phylum Chordata; class Mammalia; order Chiroptera; family Vespertilionidae; genus Myotis; species Myotis daubentonii. Next base: position 50,098,282 of record NC_081846.1, read on the forward strand.
GGGACTGAGCTCACAACCAGAGCATATGCCCTGACCGGGAATCTAACCATGACCTTCTGGTTTATAGGTTGATGCTCAACCACTTAGCCATGCTGGTCAGGCAAAAAGGTATTTCTTAATCTACCTTATAGATTCCATCTGCAATTTTTATAGCCTAGAATTAGATTATTTGCTTAAATAAGAGAATCCAACCTCTTTTAATAATGAAGTTCTTTTTCCTTTAGCCTTAGCACTAAAGAGAATCTGTATATTACACTGGTCCAGCATCAAGTAGAAAAGTGGAAAGGAGACGAGCGTGTGTGTGTGTGTGTGTGTGTGTGTGTGTGTGTGTGTGTGTACTTTGGAGTGAGCGGGGGTGGGGGGTAGGCGGGTGAAGGAGGAGCAGTGGGAGGTGGGACGAGTAAGAAGGAGAGAAGGAGCAGCATTTTCAAGGTATCTGTGTAGCAGTTCTCCATGGCTTCATTAATCAATACTTATTTGAGAAGCCACTTAAAGCAGAAGGCACTAAAAATTAATTTTTAAAAAATGACTTCTATATTACCACAACAGAATGCTATTTATGTGCCTAGCATAGTGCTAGGAGCTCAATAAATGTTTGGTCAAGAAAAAAAATAAATGTATAAATGTTGCAAGAGGGGTTGGGGGGAGGAAAGGGGGCTGCTGGTGACAGTTGAAGTCAACTGATAACAATACCATGCTTCTTGTAATTATGACTATTTTAAGCTTACATAAATGAAATCTTAACATGTAATTTTATTTTCCAGGCTTTCCCAGGATTGGTGGTCAGATTGCACCATCAAATGCATTCTCTCCTTAGACTGCATCTTAATTTGCTCTTAGCATCCCAGCCCCTCCCTTGGTCAGGCTTTTAACTAATTCTCCAGGTGATTTAAGGAGATTAGGAAGTGTGCCTGGAGAATGATCCTACCTGCTTGGGAGAAAAGTGCTAATGAAAGGTCACAGCCAAGTTCCCAGGGACCGAGACCACTGAAGCTAATAGCATGAGTCATCATTAACTTTACTGATGCCAAGTCATGCAACTCTGTGAAGTTCATACAGAAAGAGAAATTTGGATCAATACGACTTTATGCTACCATGGAACTTGATAATTACTTTCTGAAAATTAAGCTTGTAGTGCTTTTTAGTTCCTTAAAAATATTCTCTGTTCTGAAAGCCTGCCTTCGTCTTTGTATCTCCAGTGCTTTCCTTTAGCAATGTTTTTGTTGTTGTTGTTGTGTTACTGTGGAGGTTGGACACCTACATAGTTTATATAGATACATTGGTTTCTGTTTAACAATGGCCTGGTATGTCGTAATAGGATTGATATTTTAAATCCACTTCTCTGAATGTCTTTAACAGGAAGTCACAAGCATATTGCAGTACTTTGCTTGCAATCTGATGTTGACCTGGCCATGCCAGGAGGAATTGGGCTGTTGTTTAGTTGGTAAATGAAGCATGCAAGCCGTTGCTGTTTCTCTTTTTATTGCATGTCGACTCCACAGAGACTCAGTGAGCACATGGAACACTACATTCATGGGAGAAAATATAATAGACTTGCACATCTCCGTGTGAAAAACCTTAAATAAAAATACCCAATGAAATATTTTATACCCTCACTATGTCAAGAATTTTTGAGGCTTTAAAATAAACCAGGGAGTCAAGAGCATTTATTTATGAACTTAATACCATAGAATGTAAGTTACTTTGCACATAGAGTCAGTCATACCCATTAGCCTTTAACTGCTAGCAGAAAGGATTTTTAGATGTGATTAGAAAGAGAAAGTGGAATTCAATTCTTCAACAGTGGCAGAAAAACCTAATTTTCTTATTAGCATTCATGTAATCATAAAATTAAAATCTGGTTTCATATTTTCAGAATTTTCTTAAAATCTAGCTTATGTAAAGTAGAATATTAGAAATCTTATAGTCTAATCTCTAGGTTCCAGGCTTACAATCCTTTCTAAAATACTTACAATTCTATTCTTCTGTAGATGATTTTTCTCTCCCAAAAGATGTGAATTCTTAACAGTTGTTGTGAATGTCTGCAGATTAAAAACTCATTATTTCACCCTACCCAGTTTCGCTCAACAGTTAGGGCCTGAGGACTGAAGGGCCGCAGGTTTGGTTCAGGTCAAAGGCACATACCTCGCTTGCAGGCTCCATCCCTGGCCCTCGTCAGAGTGTGTGCAGGAGGCAACAAATTGATCAATGTGTCTCCCTCACATCGATGTTTCTTTCTCTGTGTCTCTCCCCCTCCCTTCTATTCTCTCTAAAAATCAAGGGGAAAAAATCCTTGGGTGAGGATTAACAAAAAAAAAATAAAAATATGAACTCATTATTTCATTTCATCTTAAGAACTTGTAATAACAATGGCTTCTATTGTTGTATCCTTCAGTGTTTTGATTGAGATTTTATGTGTGTACACTGCATTCAGGTTTTTTTCCCCTTAATTATACTCACAAGTTAGACCTATATAGTACTTGACTTGAGTACTTCATTTTTAAAAAGCAATTCTGATTATCAAGCACTTTTCAAATGAGATGTTAATTATAAATATTTATAACAAGGACATTGCCAAATGTGGCTTCATAGGGTAAGATGAGTCAGATTCTCAACATAATACATTTATAATATCTCTATTAGGCTTGTGTTCTAGAAATATGTTACATTAAAATTAATGTTAATATGTATAAGAAAGGTAGGTGACAACATATTTTAAGTGCTTCCGGGATGGTCAAGTCCCAAAAAGCCATAGTTTGTTTTAAGTCGTTAGTGAAAATCTCCCTGAATAAATCCGGTGCTAAGCCACAGGTCCGCTCAGCCCTTCTAACAGAGCCCGGGGGGTACATCACCCCCTGCTCCAGTTACCAAATCTGTAACAGGACAACACATTAGCAACCTGGAAATTTCTTAACAGAACATTTAAATCAGGCACTTTAATGTAACAATAAGTGCCCTTTTATCTTTGAAAAAGTTGTTATTTCTGAGAATTGAGCAGGAGACCTCGGAATCTAAAAGCAACAGATCAAATTTGAACTGGAAGATAATTTCCAACAGCTCATATTGGCACTAGGGTTCCTTAGGCTTTAGACTCTGGGGGAAGGAACATCACAGTTTCTGAAGAGCAATAGGATAATGGCACGAAGCACACAATTTCAGATCAGCCAAAAGGAAGAAAATAAAAGAAAGACCAAAAATTATGCAAGTATCCTTTTTTGCTTGATTTTTAATGAGAAACTAATGAAAATTAACCACTAAGTCATTAATGTATCATGTCTATATTCACTAGATTGGATTAGCTAATATGCAATGACATGAACACAAGCGAGATATACATCCTATGGGTTTTCTGGACAATTACTGAGTGATAGTGGTATAATAAGATGAGTACTGGTTTTAGTGATCAACTAAAAATGTTTTAACAGAAGCATCTTTTGGATCATTTTGAAAAACTCCACAATGAAATCTCAACCATCCTATGCACATTTTCATTTCTATTGAGTGGTTAATGGCAGAAATGGTGTTCTCAAAATGCTTGAATTTTTTTAAAAAGTGTTTTGCTTTCTAAGCAATAGAATGAAGTAATTAAGAATGGGAATCTGGCCAAAACCGGTTTGGCTCAGTGGATAGAGCGTCGGCCTGCAGACTGAAAGGTCCCAGGTTCGATTCCGGTCAAGGGCATGTACCTGGGTTGCGGGCATATCCCCAGTAGGAGATGTGCAGGAGGCAGCTGATCGATGTTTCTCTCTCATTGATTTTTCTAACTCTCTATCTCTCTCCCTTCCTCTCTGTAAAAAATCAATAAAATATATTTAAAAAAAAAAAAAAAAGAATGGGAATCTGGAGACCGAATAATCTCAGTTAAAATTCTAGGTCTACCTGTTATGTGATATGTGACCTAGTCAAGTCACTTATATCTCTGTGCCTCAGTATCTTCGTTTGTGTAAAATGATAATAAAAATGTTTAGTTTTTAGAGGGACCTTGACATTTAAATGAGATAATATATTTAAAGTGTTTAGTATCTGGAATATAATAGCTCAACATATATTAGCTATATAGATAATTACAATAATTACTAGGGGCCCAGTGCATGAATTCGTGCACCTTAAAAGGAACTGTGGGCTGCCAGGCTGTGGTGGGCACAGGGCAGGTCTCAGCCCATCCTCTGTGCCCCCAACCAGCCCCCCCCACCCTAGCCCCTCTCACCCAGCCCCTCCCCTGTGTCCCCTGTCTGCCAGCAGCCCCACTCCTGCCCCTACTGCTCCCATGCGCTGATGGCACCAGCCCTGCTCACACCCGCTGACGGCGCAGAGCGATTGGGGCCAACGCTGGCTTCGGGTGTGAGCAGGGTCAGGACTGGCAGCAGGTATAAGCGGGGCCGTCACCAGCAGCGGGTGCAAGAGGAGCAGAGGGAGGTGGAAAAGCCCTGAGGGACGATCAGGGCCAGCAGCCACTGCTCGCACATGCTGATGGTGATGCCTAATGATCGGGGCTAGCACTGGGTGCCGGCAGCAGGTGCGAGCGCCCGGCAGGACCACGGTGCATGGGAGCAAAAAATTTTCAGTAACCACCAGAGGCATGCCCTGAAAACAGTGACTGGCGCCCCGCCTTGGTCTGGTGCCCCCCGCTCACCTGCTCCACCATCCTGCTGCAGCCGATGCCCACCATGTTCCACCTCTGCCACCTGCTGCCAATGCCTGCCATGGTCCACATTCGCTCCCTGGTGGTCAGAGCACATCATAGCAATTGGTTGTTCGGTTGTTTGGTTGTTCTGCCGTTTGGTCTATTTGCATATTAGCCTTTCATTTTATAGGATTATTATTAATCAATATCATTACAGCAGAAGTAATCATAAAGTGAAATAGTTGACTTGCCTCATTCATTCTTTTCAAACTCAATCCAGTCTTAACTTTTTGCTCATGCTTTTCCCACTGAAGCAGATATGTTTTGTTTGTTTGTTTTTTTCATTGCAAGTGAATTTCAGGGGCCATTTTGCTGTCTCTTTTTTTCTGAAAAGTCTTTCCTTATGAATTTGTTAGGATAGTTACCCTGCAACAGATAAACCCCAATATATCAATGGCTTAACTAAATAGAAAGTTATTTCTCACTCATTCTTGTTCTACTGGTGTTGTGAGAGGAGAAATGGGAATTTACTCCACACAGTCATTCAGGCTCTTTCATCTTCAAACATGCTTTCAGGATGACTCTGGGAATCCACATCTAAATGAAAGATGGAATATAGGAGCAACAAGGGTTGTTCAGGAGTGACATGCATCATTTCCACTGACATTTTATTGGCCCAAACTCAATGACATGGCCACATCAACTGCAAGGAAGTCTGGGAATGGCAGTTTAACTAATAGTGTTCTCAAAATGCCTTTTTTAAAAAATATATTTTATTGATTTTTCACAGAGAGGACAGGAGAGGGATAGAGAGTTAGAAATATTGATGAGAGAGAAACATCGATCAGCTGCCTCCTGCACACCTCCTACTGGGGATGTGCCTGCAACCAAGGTACATGCCCTTGGCCGGAATCGAACCTGGGACCTTTCAGTCCGCAGGCCGACGCTCTATCCACTGAGCCAAACCGGTTAGGGCTCAAAATGCTTTTAATGAACAGCTTTTCCATTTCTGTCACAGGCTTTCCTTTTTTAATTTCACTCTTTTCCACCCCCTAACCACCACCCCCACCCCAACACATATATTAGTCAGAAAGATAAACCAATTCCCAACCTAATACTGCATCCGGCTCAAAATCAAGATATTAGTATGCTACACATTCTTCTCCTCAGAATTTGACCTGCTTCCTTATAAACCGTAAACTAAAAGATGAGTTATCTATACGCCCCATTCCCAATGAATGATGGTACAATTAAACTATTGTATATAGTAAAAGGCTAACATGCAAATTGTCCCCTTTGGAGTTCAACCAACTGGGAGTTTGACCGCTTGCTATGACATGTGCTGACCATCAGGGGGAGGTGTGGAACGAAGGAAGGCCCCAGCGCACAGCCGGCAGCCAGGAGAAGGGAGGCCCTGGCTGGCCCTGATCGCCGGTCAGGCCTAGGGACCCTACCTGTGCACGAATTTTGTGCACTGGGCCTCTAGTCTTTTCAGAGATGAGACTAATAGGAGACACTAAGAAGTCACTGGTCTACAGCAATCAAGAAAACCTTATTGTGTGCCTTATGACAACACCCAGTCTGGATGAGCAGAAGTTACTTAATGAGGCCTCTATTCTAATTTCTGGGAAGAACTGTTTGTGCATATTTCTCCATGCTTCCACCTATAAGAAGAATTTTCCCATTTAAGTTATTCTTCATGATCCCATGTGAAGCTGGTGATGGGGAATATGCCCTCCTTTTGCAGCCTACCTCTTCCTGGTGCAAGTTTGGAAACTTGATGGTTGTTTCAAATCCTAAAGAATCCAAGATTTATTGTTGCTGTCATTGTTATTGTTGTAGTTGTTTTTAAAGTCTGAACTTCTGATTTCTTTGACAATACAATTCATCAAAAGTTAATGGGCCCTGGCCAGTGTGGCTCAGTTGGTTGGAGTATCATTCCACACAATGAAAGGTATAGGCTCAATTCCTGGTCAGGGCCAGCCAATCAATCTCTCTCTCTCTCTCTCTCTCTCTCAAAAACTTTTTTTTCTTTTTTTTTTTTTTAAACTGGGCTTCATGTCCTATTGTTTCCAAACAGTCCTGTATGTTACTATTCACACTTGAAGTTCTTTCTTAGGATAATTCATAAGCTTAATTTCTTTGCTTTTATTCTTGCTCCTCCATCCTTTACCCTTCAACCCAAAGGAAACTTTTTTGAAATAAACAGAAATGGGTGGGTTGAGTACTAGTACATTTTAAACCAACTTAATGGATCAAGTAGCTCAATGTATTTTTTTAAGTTTTATTCCCCCATATGTGAGGGCCAGCATCAGCCAAATTTGCCAACACTTTAAATTCCCATTTCCCCCCACTATTCCCTTTCCTTTCTGCTTGCAAACTGGTCAACTTTTGACTATCTTCATCTTTAAAAAAATACCTTGTTAAATTTAGCTATTTGCAAATGTTACAAATGCATTTTCCAATTTCTTCCTCTAGTTCTAAAGGCTCAGTAGATATCTGGTATTATTCACTAATGCCAACAAATTTTCCAAATATTTCCCTGTACATAGCATCACTCTACATCTTTCAAACTCATAATATTAATTGTCTTGCAGCCTACTGCCCAATTACTAAGCTGGTGCTATGTATTTTAGGTTTTGTTTTGTTGCATCTCAGTTCTGGTACCAATGTATGTGCTAGCTAAGGTAACACTAGATGCTATGACTAATAAATCTAGAAATATCACTGGCTTAAATTACTGTAAGTTTATTACTTACTCTCATAAAGTCCTATCAGGGGTAGTCAGTACTGACTACACTCAGCCATTCAGGCTGATAGAAGCCCATGGAAAGAAAGAGAGGAAGATTATATAGGTGATTTTTATGGGCCAGGCCTAGAAGTGATATACGGTTATGGCCAGACTAACTGTAAGAGAGGTTGAGAAATACAGTCTATTGTCCAGAAGAAAAGGGAAATGGGATTGTTGAATTGCTTACTAGTCCACACTAGTTCAACAAATAAATCTCATTTATTATAAAATGGGAATAATAATAGCTCCTTTGCAGAGAAATTGTGTTGATTAAAGGATATCATGGCATAAGGTAAGGTATCTGTTTTCCCAGATACATATTCCATACTAATTTACTTGATTAACATTACCAGAAGTGAAAGACAATTTGTGTACACATTCTAGAATGAAACATTAAATGCAAGCCTTTAATTCATAATGTCTCCTTGTCCTGATTACTATCAATCAAAGGACCCATAATCTTATAAATTTCATCTTTACAGTTAGTGATTCTATAATTCAAATTCATTTCCAATTAAGTCTTTCCTCTCTGAAACTCCATTCTTAGAATTTAAAACTTTTTATTTTTATTTTATATCACAAAGAACTAGCTTATATCTTAAGTAGCATAACCGAAGATGTTGACAGTTTGATTATCTGAAGGCATCCACCTTGACCGTGCAACAGTGATAGCAGCAGAATAGAAATTAAATTAAGAAGAGATAATCAGAAAAATACAGAGAGTATAATGGAAGTTGTGTTTCTTATTCATAACACCAAAATCAGTATTTTTCACTCATTTTATGCTTAATGAACTTAGAAAATATTCCTTTCTACTTGTTTCTTCTATCTGAAAACATTTTTCTGGTTTTTGAAACTATAAATGCATATTTATTAGCAAGGAATGTATTCAAGACCTACAATAATCCCCACGTATCTGTGATTTTGCTTTCCATGGTTTCAGTTACCTACAGTCAACTGCAGTCTGAAAATATTAAATGGAAATTTCTAGAAATAAACAATTCTTTTTTTAAACTGTGTGCAGTTCTCAGTAGTGTGATGAAATACTGCGTCATTCTTCTCCTTCCTGCCTGGAACATGAATCATTGCTTTGTCCAGCATCCAACATATCCATGCTATCTACACTTCCCAAATGTTAGTCATTTAGTAGCCATCCTGGTTATCAGGTCCACTATGGTAGTATCACAGTGCTTTTGTATGCAAAATATACAAAGGACTCTCAAAATTCAACAGTAAATAAATAAAGAACTTCAATGTAAATAAACTGATGAACAAAATAGATCCAGAGACATAGCAGCATGGAACAGACTGTTGAATCTCATAGGGAAGGCAAGGTGGGGGGGGGGGGAGGGGAGGGGAGAAGAGCGGAAGAGATTAACCAAAGAACTTATATGCATAAATGCATAACCCATGGACACAAACAATAGGGTGGTGAAGGCCTGGGGCTAGGGGTAGGGGTAGGTTAGAAGGGGTAATGGGGGAAAGAAGGGGACCTATATAATACTTTCAACAATAAAGATTTAAATAAAAGTGGACAAGAAATGTGGGCATCTCAACCGATGAAGATATTCAGATGGCAAGCAAGCATATGAAAATATTCTCGAATCATATGCCATTAGGGAATTATAAATTAAAATAACGAGATGCCACTACACACATATTAAAATGGCTTTTACAAAAGATTGCTGTTAAAGATGTGATGCAACAGGAACTCTCATTCATTACTGGTGTGAATGTGAAATGGTATAGCCACTTTGAAAGACAATTTGGCAGTTTCTTACCAAACTAAACATTGCTATGCTTTGTTAGATGGTATGGTAAACCATAGCATCTAGCAATTATGTTCCATGAATCTACCTAACTAATTTGAAAAGTTACACCCACACAAAATGTTTATGCCCACACACAAATGTTGAAAGTAACTTTATTCATAATTACAAATAGTAAAGTAACCAAGATGGCCTTCAATAGTAGTAACCCATTGTACGGGTTGTTATTCAGAGAGGAAAAGTAAAAATAATGAGCTATCAAGATACATAAAGTCATGGATGAATCTTCAATGCATAGTGTTAAGTGAAAGAAGCCAGTTGGCAAAGGTTACCTACTTTGCCATTCCATTTGTGTGATATTCTAGAGAAGGCAAAACTACAGAGATATTAAACAGATAGGTCAGTGGTTGCCAGGGATTTAAATTGGAGATGCTGAATAGATGGAGCACAGGATTTTTTAAAGTGGTAAAACTGTTCTGTGGGGCACTACAATGGTGGGTACATGCATACATGATGCGATCTTCAAAAAGTCATAGAACTTATAGCAGATAGAATGCACCATGATATATAAAACTAAGCTAAAAAGGAATTATTTAGGAGGCCAGTGAATCCCACAAAGAAAGGTCTATAAATAAATATATACCTGGAAATAGCAATGATTATCTCTTAGTTATGAAATTACATAGATTTTTGTTAAAAGTTATTTTAATTACATCAAAATGGGGAGGAATGATAAAAATTTCATATCTTGCTTGAGGCATTTCTTGGCTTACACAACTTCCACCACTCAACCCCATGAACATCTACTTATATAAAAACCCTGGATGTAACATCACGGCCAGAAGCGTGACCAACCAGAAGGAAGTCAGTCCTGCAGGGGTCATCTTGGAAACGGCTGCGCCCTCTCCCAGCTGTTTCCTGGAGGGTGAGGTTTCAGGTAGGAACCCGCCCTCGGAGCAGAGCATGTAAGTGAAATGATTTGTAATGGATCTATTATTGAAGCTACCTTTGGAAATACTATATCTATAGATCAGTGGTTCTCAACCTTGGCTGCACATTAGAATCACCTGGGAATCTTTTTAAAATCCTGATTTCTGGGCCTCATCCTCCAGAAATTCTGTTTCTTTGTTACTAATGTTGTGGCCCCACCCCATAACAAAGAGACAATTTCCAGAGGCTGAGTCTCAGGAGTCAGGATTTAAAAAAGATTCCCAGGTGATTCTAATGTGCAGCCAAGGTTGAGAAACACTGCTATAGATACTATTAAAAATCTATCTAAATGTGCAATTCTTTGTCCAAAAATGAGCATGTTCAAAAATTAAATGAAGAAAATTTGGATATACTCGATGGAGATTTTTACACATATTTGAGTGATGATTCCATCATCCACAGATGATGCTGAAAAGGAAAATTTTCCCATCAAATTTCTTAATAGTATTACTCCTTCAGGAATATGGTGTCATAAATTAAAATTGAAAGTGGGTGCAATCATCATGCTATTGAGAAATCTCAATAGTAAATGGGGTCTTTGTAATGGTACCAAATTTATTATCAAAAGATTACAACCTAACATTATAGAAGCTGAAGTATTAACAGGATCTGCAGAGGGAGAGGTTGTTCTGATTCCAAGAATTAATTTGTCCCCATCTGACACTGGCCTCCAATTTAAATTGATTTGATGACGGTTTCCCGTGATGCCAGCACTTGTGATGACTATTAATAAATCACAAGGACAAACTCTAGACAGAGTAGGAATATTCCTACCTGAACCCGTTTTCACACATGGTCAGTTATATGTTGCTTTCTCTCAAGTTTGAAGAGCATGTGACATTTCAGTTAAAGTTCTAAATACTTCATCCCAAGGGAAATTAGTCAAGCACTCTGAAAGTGTTTTCACTCTTAATGTGGTGTACAGGGAGATATTAGAATAAGTTTAATCACTTTATCATTCATTGTTTGCATCACTGTTTGTTGTTTTTATATCATGTTTTTGTTGTTTTCATATCATGTTTTTGTCATTTTTATATCATGCTTCTGTTGTTGTTATATCCTTTTGTTACTGTTTATTTATTAATAAGTTTATATATCATTTTCATATATATTTTACTAATTTCCTTTCATCTCTTACACTTCTATTATAGAGAAAGGGCAAATAGCAATATTAAAATATCTCTGCTAATTAATTCCCTTTTTAAATAAAATATATTTTATTGATTTTTTACAGAGAGGAAGGGAGAGGGATAGAGAGTTAGAAACATTGATGAGAGAGAAACATCGATCAGTTGCCTCCTGCACACTCCCCACTGAAGATGTTCCCACAACCAAGGTACATGCCCTTGACCGGAATCGAACCTGGGACCCTTCAGTCAGCAGGCCAATGCTCTATCCACTGAGCCAAACCGGTTAGAGCAATTAATTCCCTTTTAACGTGCACGAATTTCGTGCACCGGGCTACTAGTTCAAGAATAATACCTTTAACAACTTCCTCAGCGAGAAGACCAAGGGACTCAAACTGAGTTTCCACAATCAGAGCCATTGTACACTCCATTCAATCCTGTCCACATCTTCAAAAATCACAAACCAGGAGGTTGTCCCTTACTTACCAAGTAAGTTCTTACTTTGCTCCCAGCCTGCACCTGCTGTGCAACAGCAAGCCAGCTGTTGCCAAGGTCACCACGCTTCCCTGGCACCTGAGCTGCCAGATGTTTCCCTGCTCTGATCTGTCCTGACTGCCCAGCAGCTTTTGGCAAAGGGAATCATCTCTTGATCCTGAATATTCTCTTAACTTACAATGTATACTATTCACTTGATTTTTTTTTTCTATTTTACTCTTACCTCTTAAACATGATAAAGACTTGGGTTTGGAATGTCAGGGTACAGACCCTTTAAACTGAAGGATCTGTTGCTCCTCCGGAATTACTCATCACATCTTTAAGACTAAAAACGTTTTATGGTGAGTCAGTCATTTTTTTTTCTTTTTTTTTTGTGAGTGTAGAAAAAATCTGTCTTATTGCTGCACCCACATCCTCTTTCTTTTATTTGTTTGTTTTGTTATGAAATAATTATTAGTGCTATCACCAGGATTTCCATCAATACATTTTTAAAAAGGAGATACGAGGAGTAAATGTCATTTTTTTTTTTTGAAATGTGAAAAGGACAGTCTCCAGCGGTTCTCAACCTGTGGGTCACGACCCCTTTGGTGGTCGAATGACCCTTTCACAGGGGTCGCCTAAGACCATCCTGCATATCAGATATTTACATTACGATTCATAACAGTAGCAACATTATAGTTATGAAGTAGCAACGAAAATTATTTTATGGTTGTGTCACAACAAGAGGAACTGTATTTAAAGGGCCAGAAGGTTGAGAACCACTTGTAGACAGTATTCCATATTTTATCTCTTTTTGGCTACCTCTCAACAACTTTTCATCCCTTTGTTTCCAAAGATTTTTTTTTGGACAGATAAGTCTAGTACTATGGATATCCTTAGGTGAGAAATTATAAACTGGCAATCCACTGTAGACTCTTCCTAGTCTTTATACATGTTTTCTCCAGCTATTTAGTGTCTTTATACAATTTAAAATGCTAACTGTTAAAATTTAGGAGACTTAATATAAAAATTTAAATTTCTGGCTTATCCCTTATTTTTTAATCCTTACCCAAGGATATGTTTTTTGTTGTTTTGTTTTTATTTTTTGTTCATCCTCACCGAAGGACATTTTTCCATTGATTTTTAGAGAGAGTGGAAGGAAGGGGACAAGACAGAGAGAGAGAGAGAGAGAGAAACATTGATGCGGTTTGTTGCCTCCCGGCAGCACCCCAACCAGGGCCAGGGATCAAGACTGTAGTACATGCCCTTGACTGCAATTGAACCTGGAACCCTTCAGTCCACAAGCCGATGCTCTATCTACTGAGCCAAACCAGCTAGGGTGAGGATATGTTTTTTAGAGAGGAAGGGGGAGAGAGAGACAGCAAGGTGAAAGAGAAATACCAATTGGTTGCCCCCAGTACACTCACCAACCAGAGGTCAAACCCACAACCTACCTTTTTTTCTTTCACAGGATTGTCTTAAGGCTCAAGTATGATTATAGAGGTGAAAATGCCTTAAAAAGCATGAAGCTCTTAATGTAAGGGGTTGTTTTTAAATAGAAAATTGCCTCTCAGATGTTAATGAAGAAATGAAATTCAAAACCCACAATGACATATCACCTCACACCTTTCAGGATAGTTATCAACAGTAAATCAAAAAACAAGTGTTGGCAAGGATGTGGAGAAAAGGTAACCTGCATGCACTGTTGGTGGGAAGACAGACTGGTGAGTCACTGTGGAAAACCCTATAGAGTTTCCACAAAAAATTAAAAATGGAACTGCCTTATGACCCAGCGATTCTAACGGTGGGAATATATCCAAAGAAATTGGAAACACTGATTCAAAAGAATATATCAAGCCCTATGTTCATTGTTGCATTATTTACAACAGCCAAGATTTGGAAGCAGCCCAAGTGCCCATCATTAGATGAGTTAATAAAAAAGCTGTGGTACTTGTATAAAGGGTGTCCCAAAATTCACGCAAGAAGTAATTTTGATAGAAAACACAGATTTATAATTAAAAATTGTAAATTTTTTATTGATTCATAAAGTATACAGTGTAAGGTTATGTATGGAATAGGATATTGGGTAAATGGCCTCCACGGCTTTGCTGGCACATACACACTCTTTTGTTATTGCCTGAGCAGCCGCATTTTCGAAGAAGAATCCGCACCAAACAGTGACATGTTGTGGATGCATTTGTTTCTCAACAATCACTCGTGGATTTTCTGGACCCCAAATGCGACAATTTTGTCGATTAACCAAGCCATCAAGATGAAAATGAGCCTCGTCGAAATTCAGCCACATTTATGCAAAACGGTCATGGAAAATTTCAACAAAAGAGTGCATATGTGCCAGCAAAGCCGTGGAGGCCATTTACCCGATATGCTATTCCATACATAACCCTATACTGTATACTTTATGAATCAATAAAAAATTTACAATTTTTAATTATAAACCCGTGTTTTCTCTCAAAATTACTTCTTGCGTGAATTTTGGGACACCCTTTACAATGAAATACTACTTGGCTATAATAAAGAAGAAAATCTTACCTTTGTGACAGCATGGATGGACCTGGAGAGTATCATGGTAAATGAAATAAGCCAGTTAGAGAAAGACAAGTACCACATGATTTCATTTATACATAAAATCTAATTAATGAAATAGACAAACAAACAAAACAGACTCATAGATACAGAGAATAGGCTGATGGTTGCCAGAGGGGAGGGGTGTTGGGGTAGGGAGCTGGGTGAAGAAGGTGAAAGGCTTAAGCAAACAACAACAACAAAAACAACAACCTCACATAGACACGTACAACAGTATGGTGATTAACAGATGGAAAGGGGGCTGGTACAAGGTAGAAGAGGGGGTAAAGGAGAATTAAGTTATGATGGAAGGAGACTTGACTTTGGGTGGTGAACATACAATATGATATACAGAAGATGTATTATAGAATTGTATACTTGAAACCTATATAATTTAATTAACCAATGTCACCCCAAAAAATTCAATAAAAATTTTAAAAACTGAAATTCTAATATTTGTTTAATTTCATATTTTTTGGACTATCTGTGTTAGACAGAATAATGTACCACCCCCCAACCCCTGGAGACACATACCTGCTTAAGACCCTGGGAATATGTTACATAACTAAAGGGACTTAGGAGATGTGATCAACTTAAAGATATTGAGCCGATGTGATTTTCCTGGATTGCTGCTATTCTGGCACACATGAGCCAAGGGTTGCAAGAGGCCTCTAAGAAGTTAGAAAAAGCAAAGAAAGTGGGCCTCACTCAGAAACACTGGAAGGAACACAATCCCACGGATAGCTTGATTGTGGGACTTCTGTCCTCCATAAGTGTAAGATTATAAGTTTGTTAAGCCACTAAATTTGTGGTTATTTGTTATAGCAGCAATAGGAAGCTAATACATCTTTATAGCACTCAGAGTCTAAACATTGAAAATGAAAGGGATCACATCATAAGCAAAATCTTTCCTGTATTACTTGAAAATCTGATTACTGTTCTCTTAGCCTGAGTCCCACATGCCTCAGGTGCATTTACTTCAGTATATTTTTTTCTTATCTGATTGTTCTACTCTAATATTCATAATCAATATTCTGTTCCTGGCATTATTTCTCCTCTCCAGTATTTTATGCAACTCTCCTCTTCTTGGTTAACCAAATACTGCCTCAAATCTTGCTTCTTGTTTTGTCAGAGTGAAATCAGAGTGGTTACCTCCAAAAGCCTTCAGGTTTTTCTTATTCTTTTTGGCTCATGTTACTCCCTGAGCATGTAATTTCATGCTTCTGTTTTACTTGATTATAGTTGTTTATTTGTTACTGTATCAAATGTTATTTGTCTTAAATACTGAGCTCATAAGTATTACATACAAAGTTCAACCATTTATTTTGCAAACTAAACATATTGTAATGCTCATGCACAACTCTGATATGTTCACTTCCTCAGTCCTTATACGTTTTGCCTAGGCAATCTCATCCATACCTATATCTATTTTGTATGGATGAATTCCAAGTTGAGGCCTCTAGTTTTCTAGCCTTGACTTGCTTGTCTCCTGTAATTAAGAATACAGACATGATGAATATATACATTTTCAACCTCAAGATGTTTAACAATGTTATAATTCCATGCACTAAGACAATAGAACGTGTAGAGGATAGGCAACGAAGTCAGTCTAGGGTGGTAAGAATATTTTCAAAATGAAGTGATGCTTGAATTGATATTTAAAGACACATGTGAGATATGAGTTAACCCAATCAAAGAAAGAGGAAGGACCTCCAGGAAGAAAGGACAGCTTGAGGAGAGAGAGAGAGAGAGAGAGAGAGAGAGAGAGAGAGAGAGAGAGAGAGAGAGAGAAAGGGAGAGAGACAAGAGAGAAGAGAGTTAGAGAAGACAGAAAGACAAGGAGATAGAAAAGGAAATCAAGGATGGTCTCCAGCTTACTGAATTGAGCGCTGTCTATGGATACCCCACTCAATCAACACACCCCAACACAAAAACACATACACAAAAGGGAAATGCTTGTGGAGAACACTGAAACCTGCTGTGTCTAAAGTCTATGTGGAAGAGCAAACCATTAGTAACCAAGAGCCAGAGCTCAAGGAGGAAGGTCTGGTCTCTAGAGCTAGAGACACAGCAGTGCCATTTATTCATACAAGGTGACTGTGGGTTAGATTGCCTAGGCCCAGTGTATAACTACAGAAGAGGAAAGAGCTTGAAAGTCCCAGAGTACACATTCCAGAGAGAGACAGAGAAGAAACTGCACATGAAAAAGGCAGAGAATGAAGAACTAGAGAGTTTGCATAGAGCAGCAGGGATGTGTATCAGAGGAGCAAAGGTAGAAGATGGTTTTCCTGAGGGAGTAGTCAACAGTGTCAGGAATTGCAGAAAATTGAATTGAATTGAACCAGTCCTTCCTTTTCAGGGGCTACTTCCAAATACCAGCTTTGGGAAGAGTTTCTGCAGTTTGAGGAACCAGGTCAGTGATCCCTGCATGAAGAAAAGATCTCCAACACAGAAAAAAGGTATAGACCACATACAACACAAAGTTTACAAATGTCCAGAGAAGAAGAAAAATATTACCAGGTCCAGGGAGGTTAATGGCGTGTATGAAAATACAGTTATTGAGTCAGGAAGAAAGCACTAACAGGACCCCGAAACAGAGTGGTTTTGAAGGGCCAGGGTCATACAGTTTGAATAGTGGTCACTAGGTTCCCTAATCAGGATGCCACTAGGAAGAGCTGGGTGATTCCAGTAATGGTTGGTTGAGCTGTATATGAAAAATGAGGAAGAATCAACTGCAACTAAAAACAATATATTTTCACGTAGCATCGCTGTGAAGGAGACACCGTGTAGCTAGACAAGGATGCATAATCTAGAAAGTGCTGCTTTTTTTAAAGACGGAAGTGATCAGAACATGGAAGAAGGTCAGGTGACCGTCCTGGGAGACAGGAGGTGTAACGGATGGAACAAGAGCTCTGAACAGGCAGGAGGAGGAAAGCCAGAAGAGGGGAGGAAAGTTCAGCCATATTTGGCTTCTGAGACTTTTTATATGAGGGAAAAAGAGAAAAGGGGAAACTTTAACTTCTCCAATTTTGTCCATAATAATGTTGAAATTAAGTAAAATTTAGAAGCCCAGTATCTGAGCCTGGTTGCACCATTTAGAGAAGTTTAAGCACAACACATTTATGACTGTGGATACAGTGCAACACATTTTCCCAAAAGAACTGAGCGCATTTATATGAGTGTTCAACGGTGTATTTTTAAAAACAGCATTGCAAAATCAACTGAATAATAAGGTGACACCTGAACCTATTAATTGTATCCTATTTAGTGCATCATAATTCACTCATTTATTTGATGGGGGACAATAATTCCTCTTTCACTGGCAGATTTATTCCTTTGTTTTCACTAAATCCTTTCAACCTGTTACTCATAGTAGGCACTAGTCATTTTGTATCCAATATAATTGAATTAACTTGTTAGTTAATATGTTCGAAGTGTATTTCAACAATTAGAATTCAAGTAGGCTTTAGAAAACACCTGTATCTGATTAGACATCTAAGCCAGGCATCTCTATAAATACAACTGCCTTTTAATACTTGAAAGGAACAATTATTTACTCATTTATATATTAAATATCTACTAGTACAGTCTGCTCCATGCACCCAGGCTCTGAAAGACCACTTTCTTATTCTCTTAACAAGAACAGGATATGAATCATTTTTTGACATATATGAATACCTAGATTGAAAATAAACATCATACTTGCCAAAGTAGTCCCAGAATTTTGCATCCAGGAGCTTAAATAAGCACCCAATTTGAACAATTGTGGGGGGTTGGGGGGTGGGCGGCGGAAAACATGAGGGAACACACAAAACACAAAGAGAAAAACCACAGGCCTGAATTAAATTGTCTGTGCGGGCCATTTACCAAGAAGTATCCCTGCAAAAGGAGAGGGCAGAGCCGCAGCAGTTGGTGACAATGGCGATCACATGTCATGTGCTCCATGGGTCTGTCATATGCCAGCACCTGCCTCCCAAACTGAGGAATTTTTCATGACCCACTCCAGCCAAAGCAGAGGTCACAGATAACGCAAAGCAGGGGATCATGCCAATGCCAAACAGATCCGCGTTTGGATTCATAGGGCTTTTCCCTCAGCACATTTATTTGAAAACGACTAGTGGTCAACTTGGAACTTGTCCCCTTTTCCCTCAGAATTTGAAGCTGGAGCCTTATCTTTGCCAACCCATCCATAATCTCTGTGCTCATCATCGTTCGACTTTCCACATTCCTGTGGATTTCTCAGCAATTCTGTCTCTGTCAGGGTGTCTTAAAAAACTTTTGCAAGTGAAGCTGATAGCAGTAAGCATGGCAGTCATACCCCCAGGTTCACACCTGGGTTTCCACCTTGTTCTAAGTACTAGTAAGCGAGAGTTTGCTTTGCATTTTAGCTGCCACAGCTGGGTCATAATTGTAGCCTCTCTCCTGCCACATGTCTGAAGTTTGATTGAAATCCCCCAGCCTGTGTTCCTACCTTTAGTTCTGTGGTGTGAAGTGCCTGCCTGCCTAGTCCCTTCTTTGCCTGTTGCTAACTTTTAAATCTGGTGCTCCTGGCCATTTGGGATATCTTTCAGCCTAGTGCTCAACCTCCCAGATGTTGTCTCCTATCTGCTTTGACTTAGACTCATTCACACATATAGAAGATACCTATGGAAGCTTTTAAATGAAACACTATGTACCACGCAAGTACAATTTTTAAAGAAAAATGTGCAAGCAAAAAGGTATAAAAAACAGAGGTGATTGGGCGTCTGAAAGTCTGGACGTCCTTTTATTTTACGTGGTGGAGGTTCAGTTACGTGTGTGTTTTCATTTTCTTCCCAGGCATGACGTTGACTACATTCCCCAGGCTCCCGTACAGGTAGGTGTGGCCGTGGCTCTGAGTTCTGGACCATTAAATATAGGCAAAAGTGATGTTCCTCACTCCCAGGCCTGGCCCACAGAAACCGCCCACTGGTGAGCCGCATTCTCGTCTGCCTGCAACGGAGGGGGCTCCTGGTCTCAGAGGAGGGCAGAGCCATGCATGGAAGGACTGCGCTCCTGAAGGACTTTATGAGGCAGAGTCACTGCCTCACCACAGTGCATGGGGATATGAGCAAGAATGAACATTTTCTGGTCTTAAGCCACTGAGTTTTCAGGGTTTATCTGTTACAACTGGAGTTGCTGACCAAAACCTATCCATTACATCTAACTGCCTTCTTTGTTTCTGGGGTTTCAATCATAGGATTTGAACCCACCTGTTTTTACCTGTCCTCACTGATGGAGCTCCAGTTACACTGCTACACCCTTCACTTTTCTTCATCTGTTCAGTACCAACTTCATTTAAATGAAAAACAAAAGCAAACATAAAAAGCATCCTTGAAAGCTGTTTCCCTATATAATTTTCTCTCTTACTACTTCCCACCTATCACTGCCTCCCAGAGTAATTTAGGTATACTAATTTTTGGCTAGTTTTCCCATGGTCTCTTACAATTTACTATGATCTGCCACTTTCCAGATGGGTGACCTTGGGAAAGTAGTTTAATCTTTTCATAACTTAAGTTCTCTACAAAGGTAGTATCTCAGAAGTATGCTGTCACAATTAAATGAACATTCGTTACTTCAATTAAAAAAGCATGATTATAGCCCAGCCAGCATGGCTCAGTGGTTGAGTGTTGACCTATGAACCAGGCAGGAGGTCATGGTTCCATTTCTGGTCAGGACACATGCCTGGGTTGCCGGCTTAATCCCCAGTGTGGGGCGTGCAGGAGGCAGCCAATCGATTTTCTCTTGTCATCAATTTTTCTATCTCTCCCTCTCCCTTTCTGAAATCAATTATATATATATACATATATATATATATATATATGATTATAAAGTGTATGCCATGTACTTTAATGTAAATATCAACTGGATATTAATAGATCTTTATTTTGTAAAATGTGAACTTTGGCAAAATGTAGGCATTCCATAGAAGCTCCTTCCCGTTCCTTATCCCTGTACCCTCTATTCTTAGCTATGTTTGGGGGACAAAGGACTAAATATGCTTCCGCAAAGTGCTGCTGTTTGCTGTGCACAGGAACCTATAACATTCATTCATTCATTTGTTTATCAAATAGTCATTGGGTGCTCATCATAGCTAGTGTTAAGAGGGATAGAGACAGGATGCCGTAACTAATGAAAAAAGCTGGAAAAGTTGGTTTGGGAGTAAGTGGCTGCATATCCTGAGGCTAGGAGAAAGATGAAAAAGAGGACCACAGGGAAGGTCTTTAGCTGGGTCATATATAATATTGTCATTGAAAGCAGAAGCAGCAGAAATCCAAGGTATGCCATTTATGTTCATAATTTCTATCCTTCTGCCTTGGAATAAAAATATCATAGCAAATTATTCTGTAAATGTGACCATTATGCTTTACTTCTGCTGATATTGAAGTTCCTTCTTATTCCCCGAGGAAACAGATGAAGGTGGAAGGGAGGCAGTGGTCTGGGTAGGTTGGAGACGCCCGCCTGGAATTTAACATTTTTTTTAAATTAAATCTTTATTGTTCAGATTATTACATTTGTTCCTCTTTTCCCCCCCCCATAACTCCCCTCCTCCCAGTTCCCGCCCCACCCTCCGCCCTCACTTCCCACCCACTGTCCTCATCCATAGGTGCAGGATTTTTGTCTAGTCTCTTCCCGCATCTCCCACACCCCTTTCCCCCCCCCCCCCCCAGAATAGTCAGTCCATTCCCTTTCTATGTCCCTGATTCTATTATGATCACCAGATTATTTGTTCACTTGATTCTAAGATTCACTTGTTGATAGATGCATGTTTGTTGTTCATAATTTGTATCTTTACCTTTTTCTTCTTCTTCCTCTTCTTAAAGGATACCTTTCAGCATTTCATATAATACTGGTTTGGTGGTGATGAACTCCTTTAGCTTTTCCTTATCTGTGAAGCTCTTTATCTGACCTTCAGTTCTGAATGATAGCTTTGCTGGATAAAGTAATCTTGGTTGTAGGTTCTTGGTATTCATCACTTTGAATATTTCTTGCCATTCCCTTCTGGCCTGCAAAGTTTCTGTTGAGAAATCAGCTGACAGTCGTATGGGTATTCCCTTGTAGGTAACTGAGTTTCTTTCTCTTGCTGCTTTTAAGATTCTCTCTTTGTCTTTTGCTCTTGGCATTTTAATGATGATGTGTCTTGGTGTGGTCCTCTTTGGATTCCTTTTGTTTGGGGGTCCTCTGCGCTTCCTGGACCTGTAAGTCTATTTCTTTCACCAGGTGGGGGAAGTTTTCTGTCATTATTTCTTCAAATAGGTTTTCAAAATCTTGCTCTCTCTCATCTTCTGGCACCCCTATAATTCTGATGTTGGTACGCTTGAAGCTGTCCCAGAGGCTCCTTACACTATCTTCGTATTTTTGGATTCTTTTTTCATTTTGCTTTTCTGGTTGGGTGTTTTTTGCTTCTTCGCATTTCAAATCTTTGCCTTGATTCTTGTGCTCCTCTGGTCTGCTGTTGGGAGTCTGTATAGTATTCGTTATTTCAGTCCGTGTATGCTTAATTTCTAGTTGGTTCTTTATCATAACATCGAGGGTCTCATTAGATTTCTTGAGGATCTCACTACATTTATCGGCAGCTTCTAGACAGTTCTTAAGAGACCTTAAAAGTGTGGTTCTGAACTCAATATCCTCCATTGACAGTTTTGTCCTGTTTCTTTGTCTCCGTATTTTTTATGCTTTCTTGGTGCACCCCCTAGTGGTCTTTGTGTGCAGTCTTGTTGTAGTTAAGCCTTGATTGTTGTCAGCAATACCGGGGGTGATTTGACCTCCAGGCTAACTGGCTATGAGAGTCCGCTGTGTCTGCAGTGGGAGAGCTTCTGTGCAGGATCTCTAGGGCGGTGCTAATCTAGCGTTTGCCTGAGGCTATCCGGCAAATGGCTCTGCGCAGGGCTTGGGCGGGGCGGGTTGCACGGGATCAACAGAGCGGGTGGAGGGAGCAGTTATGGCTGCTCTCAGTCCCGTCCCCAGAGGCTCTGCCTCTCAGAGTCCCAGCAACCGCTGCAAACCTTGGAGAGAAAGCTGCCTTCGAGTTCTGACTGAAGCCAGACAGTCCTGCTTCTCCCGTTTGAGTCTGGGTCCCTAGAGACTTGCCCGGATCTGGAGCTCAGAGTCTGAAACTTCCTCCCCATTGAAAACAACAACTGCGCCCTCCGCCGCCAGCCCGCTCCGTGCGCACTCCACACCTGAGTATTTCACTTCAGCACTGCACCTCCTCTGAGTCTGGGTATGATATTCTCTTTCCTCCTAGTTGTAGAATTTCCACTCAGCCAGCCTTCCTGTGGTTCTGGATGATGTCCGTTCCGTCGTTTAGTTGTTTTTTGAAGTGGTTGTACGAGGCAGCAATCTCTAACGTTAACCTATGCCGCCATCTTGGTTTCTCTCCTTTAACATTTTCTGTAGGCAGTCTCTTCAACTGTGATTAATGTGGGGCTCTTTGAAATGCTAGTGAGCTAATAATTTTCTTATGAATTAAAAATTGGCATATGCTTTTCCTTTCTTCTTTATAAAGCAGCCATTTAAACATCTTCCAGTGTTGGAAGTATTTCTAGCTTAAATACCTCAGAACTTTGAAAATTAAAAGGTTTAGTGTTTAGGGCAAAGAGCTCCTGTCCTGTTTCACATAACAGGGTGGAATCTTTACCATCCTGACATTTCCTGGCACAGGGACAGGTGCCATGTTTTACAGCCACATGGGAGTGAGGTCATCACTAGCAATAGAGGCATTGACGTCTTTCTCTAAGTTATTCACAACCTTCGGGCCCACATGCGCTCATTCCTATCTGACATTCAATTGCTCTTGTTAATTCCATCGATTTAAAAAGAGCAGTTCTGCTTTCTGCTTGTCTTTAAGGTAGGCACAAAGATTTATGTGTTTCCTTCACTTCCATTCCCTGAAGTTGATGACATTTTCAATAAGTAATCTTATTTTTTGTTCCTCTATTTTGCATTATAAATGTGTTTGAATGTACAAGCATAGGTACCTGGTTGTACTTATGATATAATATACCTGTGTGTATAAAACACACATATGCATATAGATACACACACAAAATTCAATGTGCATAAACATATGTGTCTTCAATATAATAGTCAGAGGAATATTGCTGATGCATGCTCAAATTTACATGTACATATGTGAATGTGTTATGTATATGTTTTTACACAAAAGCCATATTTGATGGATTTTTTGATCAGGACTAATTTCAGTCCATGTCTTAGCACTTAAAACCTGGGAAACTTGGTCAAGTAACTTAATTTCCCTACTCTGCAGACTCTTCAGCAATAATAAAACCTTATCTTATATCATTCCCATGAAATATTTGTGAAAATTAAATGAGATCAAGACCACAGTGCTTACCTTGCTGTGAGCTTGGAATACAGAAAAAGATAAATGCTACCTTCTACTGGTTGATATGATTTTGGATGGGTATGCATAGCTTTTCTCTAATTAACAGCAATTGGTTCCCCTTTTATCTATAACTAGGGGCCCGGTGCATGAAATTTGTGCACTGGGTGTGTGTGGGGGGGAGTGTCCCTCAGCCCAGCCTGCCCCCTCTCACATACTGGGAGCCCTCAGGCGTTGACCCCCATCACCCTCCAATCGCAGGATCGGCCCCTTGCCCAGTCCTGACACCTCTGACAGAAGTGTCAGGCCTGGGCAGGGGACCCTCATTTCCCCCCATCACTGGTTCTGCCCCCAGCCCAGGCCTGATGCCTCTGGCCCAGGCATCAGGCCTGGGCAGGGGACCCCCAGACCCCTCCAATTGCTGGCTCTGCCCCTTGCCCAGGCCTGATGCCTCAGCCAGAGGCGTCGACCCCCATCACCCTCTGATCACCTGATCAGCCCCTTGCCCAGGCTTGATGCCTCCGCCAGAGGTGTCAGGCTTGGACAGGGGACCCCCATCTCCCCCCGATCACTGGCTCTGGCCCCCGCCCAGGCCTGAGGCCTCTGGCCCAGGAATCATGCCTGGGCAGGGGACCCCCATCTCCCTCTGATCGCTTGCTCCACCTCCCGCCCAAGCCTGACGCCTCTGACCCAGGCTTCAGGCCTGGGCAAGGGGACCATCATATCCCCCCAATCCCTGGCTCAGCCCCCCGCCCAGGCCTGATGCCTCGGCCAGAGGAGTTGACCCTCATCACCCTCCGATCACCAATCACCGGATCGGCCCCTTGCCCAGGCCTGAGGCCTCCGGCAGAGGTGTCAGGCCTGGGCAGGGGACCCCTAGCTCCCCACGGTTGCAGGCTCCGCCCCTGCCCAGGCCTAACGCCTCTGATTAGCCAATGAAAAGGGTATTGTTGTATGCCAATTACCATTTTTCTCTTTTATTAGTGCAGATTTCTAGTTAAATAATGGTTAACCCAGAGGTTATTTTTATATTTAATTCTTGTTAAAAACCTTCCCAGACCAATGGACTCCACAGGTTATCTAACCCCAACCCTAAGCCTTAATAGGGAGGAATGGGCCACTTCTATAGGCTCAGTAGTTTCAAAGAAATATGGAGTTTCAACACTTTTTATTGTATCAACCAATTTATCTCCATCCATGATTTGGATCCCATTCTTTTCCAAACAAGTCCCTGACCTTTGCAAAAACTTTAACCTTTCATGGGCCTCAGATATTCTTACAAGTAAATTAGATTTAACCTTTGATTGTTAATACTTTCAGAGTTTTGTTAATTCCGCCCCCCACCCCCACCCCAGAGTGATAGTGTTTAGCAATGGTCCTTCAATTCCATTTTCATTGTAATTGCTATTTCTCCTACATGTTTCAGATATTTGGTACATGGTACCAGCTATGCATTTGCTTCATCCAGTACAGCCGTCCTAGTTCACTACTGCCGAGAATTTTAACAACTGCTTTGTCATCTTGTGCCCACTGTCAGCCAGGCTGCAAATAATTCAGCGCCAAAATATCATTCCAGTGTCTGCTTTCTTGGGCCCCTCCTAGCACCAGATGGTCCAAGTTGGGTTCTCAAAGAAGTAGATTCTGAGACAGAGATTAAAGTGTAGGAGGTTTATCAGAATGTGCTCTTGGTATCCAGGGAAGTGAAGGGGTAGGGAAGAAGCAGGACTGGATAGAAGGAGTAGATGAGTTGTGATCCAGTAGAGGCCTAAGCCAACCCAACAGGGAGACTGACACTACAGTGGCTTTTCAGAGTTGTGCCAAGTTGTCCTCTCATTGATCGCTCATTGAATACAGTCCAAGTTGGGAGAGGTGGCTGTCTTCAGGCTGGAAGTTCAGCGCTTTCTGTGGGCAGCACTCCAGAACCTGGGAAAGTAAAGCCTTCATTCCTGAAGGGGGATCTTGGCTGTGCAATACAGAGTCCACAACCACAGAATTACATCTTTAAATTATAACTGTGGCAAAATAAAGACAGCTTTCAAGCCTGAACATTTTCCATCTTATTTACTGTTATTCTGACGTCTTCCAATTTAAGAGAACTCTTTGTGGTTATAAATTTTCCTGGGTTGGTTTCTTTCATATCCATAAGCATCAACTGTAATTTTTTTTGAATGGCTCTCTTTCCAGTATAAGAAGTTGTATGAAAGCATGATTTATCCTTTTTAAAAACAATCATTCTGCCAGCACATACCAAGGGCTCCCTAATGTTTATGAAATGGCTGTTGTCTGGGTGACACCATAATGTTTATTTGTCAGACTTTCTATAGATCAGTTTACTTCCTACAAAAATGTATTATATTAAATGATAAAGACAACATTGTAGATATACTAATATTATTATTTCTCTCTATTATTTCATTTGCATACAAATACCTAAAGTTTTAAAATTCATCATAACAATTCAGAGGGAAATCTCCACAGTAAATTGATCTTTTTAGGTAGCTTAAAGTAGCCTTTCTGAGGGACTCCACCGAAGGTGAGATTAAATTACTTTTAGATTATGCTTATCCAAAACTATTTTTTGTGTTCTATTCGAGTTAGTTTCCGGGTGGTTGAGACTCTGCACTCTTCAGCACCTCTCATAGGTTCTCATGGTTCTTACTTAGAAACTGAGCATCATGTTCCTGGCCCATTTGTGATCTCTGCGTCAATTCAATTTTTCTAAAATAAGATTTCACATTACCCTTCATACCTGTATATTTCAAAACTTTTACATTAGATTTGGAAATTGCCCTTGGTTCTTAATAACATTTCCAGAGAGAGAGGAAAAAAAGTATTGCACTTCTCTTTCATTTCAACATCTGTGATTGTCTTTCTATAAGCTCATTTTCTTAGCAATGGGAAAACTTTTCTCCTCAATTGGATAGTAGCCAGTCGTTTAGGAACTATCAAAGCACAGCAGAAAAAGTACTCTTTTTCTATCTTCCAGTTCTTTAAAAAATTAATGTGCCCTTAGAAATTACTCTAGAGATGTTTATAGAAAATTGTTAGTTTGGGTGGAAAGATGCCAGGTGCACATTACCACTAG
The DNA here is from genome assembly GCF_963259705.1 of Myotis daubentonii. NCBI lineage: Eukaryota > Metazoa > Chordata > Mammalia > Chiroptera > Vespertilionidae > Myotis > Myotis daubentonii. Next base: position 50,125,089 of record NC_081846.1, read on the forward strand.
AAAACTGGTGGCAGGTTTGCATCCTGCAGTTTCATTGCACTATGGGAAAACCATTGTCTCCATCCAGAGAAGGCACTGCCCAAAGCCCCAAATCTGCAACAGGGATTGATTGTGTGAAAGCTGTAAAAAACAATTCAGCACTATTTTCTGGGGAATAGAACATTTTGTAAGATTCATTGGAAGTCCTCGTCATGAATAAATAATGCAAAACTCCTTATGTGCCAAGCTCTGCCGTCACGCGGCCTCCTCTGGAAAAGCGTATGATCTACCATAGGCTCATCTTGATTCTTTTGAAACAGAATTTTCTTCCTGGAAATATTAGTGTTTATAGCATAACTAGAGGCCCAGAGCACAAAATTTGTGCACAGGTAGGGTCCCTAGGCTTGGCCAGCTAACAGGGCTGTTGGGGGCCTTCCAGCTTCCGGCTGGGGCCTTCCTTCCCCAGCTACCAGCTGCTGGCCGGGCCTTCCTTCATTTAGCACCGCCCCCTGATGGTCAGCACACGTCATAGAGAGCAATCAAACTCCTAGCCTCCCGGTCAAACTCCTGTAGGGACACTTTGCATGTTATATATATAGATTCTGTATGTATATTATCTATATATGACATAGTTCTATGATATAAATCCAAAGTGAAAAATGATTGGAAAGTTGTTTTATAATATTAATAAACATGTATTTTAAACCATACCTAAAGGTAAAATGTGATTACTACTGTTAAGGGGCTAAATTGTGTCCACCTAAAATTGATATATTCAAGTCCTAACCTTTTAGTATCTCACAACATGACTATATTTGGAGATAGTTAATAAAGGGTTAATTAAGGTAAAATGAGGTCATTAAAGTGGGCCCTAATCTAATCCGACTGGTGTCATTATAAGAGGAAGAAACCTAGACACAGGCCATGTGAAAGGAAGACCATGTACAGAGAGAAGATGGCCATCTACCAGCTGAGTAGAAATGCCTCAGAAGAAGAAACTAACCTGTCAACTTGATCACAGAGTTCTAGGCTCCAGAATTGAGAAAAAATAAATTGATTTTTTTTTAAGCCATTCAGTCGGTGGTACTTTGTTATGGCAGCCTAAGCAAACTGTCTGCAACAATAAGAAAATTTACTTAGTTTTGATTTGTGTATTTAGCTATACTTTAGTTCCTTAAAAATGCTATTTATTTTGCTGGAAAATTTGTCATAATTAGGGTGAAGCAATACCCATTACTAAATAAAACAGTATTGAATTTCTTAAGCATATTTGAGTTTTCTTAAACTCCTATATGTCATCCAAGGAAAGTGATGCATCTAGCCTGACAGGGCATATTGTATGGTTTGTATATTTGTCTATTGCATATAGTAAGTAATAAAATGTGCAATGTGCATAATTTATTTAAATAAAGTCTGAAACCTTTTCAGTTCAGTTAATTTCTGAGTACAGACTCTACATTATTCTAGAGGAACACTGATATTTTTCATTAAATGCTTATAGACATGTTCCATGATAACTTAACATAGGCAATTATTTAAAGAACTATGATAATCCTTCTGTTTTTAAAATGAGAAAGAAAATTTTATGTTTTCTAATAATACTGTGGCTTTGGTTCAGTATTTTATTTTTTTCCAGGATTATGTGCGTGTGTGTGTGTGTGTGTGTGTGTGTGTGTGTGTGTGTGTACATGTGCATGTGTGTATTAAATACATGCCACAAGACAAATACTTCCTAAATCACGGAAAATGTATATACTTAGAATGACAACATATGTGGAAAAAAGTAACAGAAGAGGTTTTGTTTGCAGCTCAGGTAATTTAATTTTATTTCAGCAGAAATTATAAAGGCAGTATAAGTATTATAATAAATATCAGCAGTATAGAATCACACCAATGATGTTATCTGGCATGTTCCAAAACAGAGCGATATGCTTACGTGCCATTTGACAGGAAAACGTAGCCATAGTGTTTCATCTCTTCATTCTATTCAGAATAAAAGTAGATTCCAACCGATGATGGAAAACAGCATATAATGTCATACAATGAATATCCCATTGTGGTAGATATGAGATTTCTGAACATTACATTTACAAGTTCAACCAAAGTTTATCAAAATCCCAAAAGTCTTATTTCAGGACAAGGCTATGTCTCAGTGCCTGCGTGCGGACCGAAAGTGGCCAGAGTTGTTCTACTCAGTGTCGCTGTAGCACCTATTCCTTTTAATTTGCTCTTCCACGCTGAGCTGTTCAGACTGGACCTCCACTTTGGGGAACATCGGCTGAGCTGCACACCCCCTCCTCAGAGCGTGGAAACTTGTGTCTCCACGGAGGTGGCTTGCGCCTATGGTGTCGTCATGCTGCCAATGTTTGAAGTCCTTCTCAAATTCTCTTAGGTACAAACGTGGCATGTTTTTTATCTGATCTACAGAATCTATTAAATCAGGCTCAAAAATGTGCTCATTCTTCTTGGAAAAAGCAGCAATTTTCACAGTGTTAGAAAAGAAGAAGTGTAGGCTTTTGTTATTTGAACGGCTTCCTTTGATGTTTAAAATGTTTGTGTCAGAAGAGGCTATTGAACTTTCTGCCTCTACTATTAACCCACCAGTGAGGCCTGATTTGGGGCCAGACTGCACAGTGGCTTTGGCTGCCTGTTTATTGAGAGCCAGAGCTAGTACATTCCTCGAGTAAGTCTTTTTGGATTCAAATATACCCAGTAACTCTGAGATTCTAGATGCATTTTCTAAATTTTCAACTTGGTCTTCACTTGCAGTGCAGTTTGCTTCACCTGACCGTGGTAATAGATTAGGAAATGCTAGAGTAGCTGTCTTCTGCCTGCAGTTATTCAGCGACGAGACTGCTACATAATTGTTATTATTATTCTTATTCAAATTCTCTTTGTGATTTTGTGGCACCACCTCACCATCAGTGTTAGTAACCTGGAAAAATTCCGCACCCTCAGGTTCATTAGTTTTTTCATTTTTCTCCCTCTCAGCACTCTGCACAACCACATTACTGTTGGCATTAAGATCCATCTCACTTTTCCTCTGGTTCTTTGTCTCTTCAGCCTCATTCAGCTTATCTTGCACATTCTTATTTCCATCCTTCTCATCTTTTCTTGCTTTGTACATTTCCTTTTCTTTGATTCCTATAACAGCCTCTTTCTGACACATATGGATGGACTGCAGATAGGACTGCAGGAAAGAAATGTTATCCTGCTCTTGTCCTTTATTTTCCAGAGTTTTCATGTGCTCCATCAGTGATTCGCTTTTCCATTCAGTGGGTGTAGGGGTTGTCATTTCAGGAGGCCATTTAGCTTTACTCATTTTGAGTTCCTCCTCAAGGGGGAAGGTTTTCTTAGGCATCTCTCTAGAAGGGGGCCAAATAATTTTTAATTTTCCCCTTTCCCTGAATTTTCTCAAATCATCCCTTCGCCTTTCATTGTCATCTGCATCTAAATGTTTAAGATCTCCAAGTATCGGGGGGTGTGCTCCACTGCTTTTACAAATATTTGATTCTTCGTTAGGAATAAAGTCCATTGAGCTGCTTTGATTTTTGCAATTCCATCGATCTTTATGCTGTTTGTGTCCAAAACCTTCATCATAATTTCCCTTAGCTTTGAAAAGTTGTTTAAAGTGAGGTTTACAATATATTTGTCCATGAAGTGATGCATAATTTCCCAAACTGCCAAAAAGAACAAAAGAAAAAATTTAGTATTCCATATATACCCGGCAAATTCATAGGGAATTTGGAAATTATTTATTTCAAGAATGAGTCAGAGAGTCAGTCCAATTACATTACTGGCAATAGAAATGTGCTTATTAATTGAGCATTCCTATTAGATAATAGTTACCACTAATACTCTACATGATGCATGTCTAGTAGTATTTAGAATGTCATGCTGTATGTTAGGTGTTGGCATAATAGGTATTATAGTGCAATGCATATGTAGTTATAGCTGGTGTAAAACGATAGGACTAATCTTTGCGAACTCAGTGATTTATGTGAGGAGTTGCAATTTTCAATAAATCCTAAACAGCACACACAAACTTCAACTATTTGAATTTCCTTGGTAATTGGATTTTGAATGAATTGGAAAGCTTGCCTATGCATTCATTTATCTGGCCTTTTGGGGGAGATCAACAGAGTACCTGTTAAAATTAAAATCAAATTTAATCCGAAGCAGCAGCATAATTTTTTAATATTTCTGAATCTCCATATAAAAACAGGTAAATCAACTAGACAGTAAAACTCAAAACCCCTGGATAAAATTTGTAACAAAACTAAGTGACAAGATATCTTCACCAGCCTCCAAATGAAGGAATCAAGGACGAATCAACAGCAACTATGAGACTAGCATGCTAATTGCATCTGTATGGGTAGTAGCAGAGGGAACAAGGAAGGTGTCATATGGACCGGAAAATATAAGACCACAAAAGAGCCAGGCAGTATTTCCTGGAAAGTATCACTCACATGCCAATCAGAGCACAGCAGCTGAAACCAGGAGGGGTTTTGCCCTCTCCAATAGCCAGTGAGTACAGGGTCTGTGCTAGAAAAGACTGAAGAGGCAGCAGAAGTCAAACACTAAGAAATAACACATAGAATATCCTTTTAAAACAAGACTCCACAATGAAGAAAAAAGAGATACGGAATCAAAATTGAGTTGGATAATGATGACAGAATTTAAAAAAGAAATTACTGACTAACATGGAGGAGAGGAACCAAGGCAGGAAATCCCAGAAGTCAAGCCATCACAGAATATGAATACCAGAAGAGGCAGCTTTGTCAAGTTGGGAAAACCATCCAGGATTTGCCTCCTTATAAGATTTTGGAAAACTAATTCCACATAAAAATGAGCAACAGAAAAGCATCAAAGCCAAATATTACACAAAGTTGTTATAAGAAATAAAAGAGTAGGATCATTATAATATCTGCGCTGAAATAACATGTTCTCAAAGTGTGAAAATTGTAACTATTTCAAAACGAGCTTGAAGACATTGAGAAAATGATAAAAGACCTGAAAGAATATAAGAATTGTAATTAGAAAAAGTCTTAAGTGAGGTGTCAGGAATAAGAAGAAATAAAAGAGAAAAATGTCAGCAATAAAAAGTAAACTAAAAGAACCATAAGAGCTCTCACTGGTTTGGCTCAGTGGCTAGAGCATCGGCCTGCGATTGAAGGGTCCCAGGTTCCATTCCAGCCAAGAGCATGTGCCTGGGTTGCAGGCTTTATCTGCAGTGGGGGATGTGCAGGAGGCAGCCAGTCAATGATTTTCATCATTGATGTTTCTATCCCTCTTTCCCTCTCCCTTCCTCTCTGAAATCAATAAAGATATATATATATATATATATATTTTTTAAAAAAGAACCATAAGAGCAAATAAACACAATAGAAAGTGTTTTAAGAGAAATAAGATAAAAAAGATAAAAAAAATTACAATCAGAAATGAAAAAAACATAAGGATTTGAAAGACAAATATAAAGATAGGCACAAAATATCCATGTGCAGATAATAGGAGTTCCAAAAGCAGAAAATAAAGCAACCAAACAGGCTAAATACTAAAAAGCTATAATTTAAGGAAACTTCCCTGATATAAAAATGTATGAAACTACAAACTGAATATGCACACTAGATAATAGACACTATTGACCCAGAGTGACCAAAGTTAAGAACTTTTCTAATAAAAATACCAGCCTTTTAAATAAAAATGAAAAACCTTTTGTATATCTAAAAAGAAAGAAAAAAAGAGCATTGACTTACAAAGGAGATAAGTTAGAGTATTATTAGATACTAGAGGCCTGGTGTAAGGAATTTGTGCACGGGTAGGGTCCCTAGGCATGGCCGGTGCTCAGGGCAGATCTGTGGGGTGACCAGCAGGGTGATCAGGGGGCCCCTGCTGGCACCTGCCTTGGCTGGCCTGGGGCCACCCGCTCGCTGGCCCCGACCCTGATGTCACTTCAGGTTGCCTTCCTCTGTTGCCGCTAGTTGCTTTTCTCTGCGGGGCAACTGGCGGGAAGAATGGGGGCCCCCCCGAGGGCACATGGCTTAGCTGGCCTGGGGCCTGCGGGCTGGGGGCAGCTCTTGCATTGAGCATCTGCCCCCTGGTGGTCAGTGCGTGTCATAGCGACCGGTTGGTCCACTGGTCATTCTGTCATTCAGTTGACTTGCATATTAGGCTTTTATTATATAGGATTTACAACAGATTATACCAGAAGAAAATAGAATAATGCATTTAAAATACTCAAGGAAATGAAGTGTAAACCAAGTATTTTACTTTCAGCAAAACTGACTTTCCCTGCCCTAACTGGTTTGGCTCAGTGGATAGAGCATCAGCCTGCGGACTGAAGGGTCCCAGGTTCGATTCTGGTCAAGGGCATGTACCTTGGTTGCAGGCACATTACAAGTAGGGAGTGTGCAGGAGGCAGCTGATCGATGTTTCTCTCTCACTGATGTTTCTAACTCTCTATCCCTCTCCCTTCCTCTCTGTAAAAAATCAATAAAATATATTTAAAAAAAACAAACCACAACAACAAAAAAAACTGACTTTCCCTTATATAGATCACAGATAAATTGCTATTAGGATATAAAAACTTCTAAATAAGCCACAGGAATGTAATGTACAGCATAGGGAATACAGTCAATAATATTGAAGTAACTTTATATGGTTACTAGACTTCTTGCGGTGACCACTTTTTAAGGTCCATAAATGTCAATTCACTATGTTGTACACCAGAAACAAATATAATATTGTATGTCCACTATAATTTAAAAAAGCCTTACATTCCAGAAATAAAAAATAACTCAAGGAATATTGTTTCCATGAGCTGTTTCTGAGGAATCTACAAAAAATAAGCTTGAACAACCAGAATGACTACAGAAACATCAACATAAGGACTGATAGGTAGTAAGATGTATTATATTGTTACCAATAAACTAAGAAGAAATGAAGGAAATAATATGATATGGAATGGATGTGTAATATGACACTGAAGATATAGTACATCAATTTTTTTAAAATGAGGTGTGACTGGAGAGCAAATGCAATTTTTTAATGTTTCAATAATCAAATTAGTGGTGCTGATAGTTTTGCTATTCCAAACTATTGTCCACCTGATTATGGGATATTCTAATTCTGTTATTTCCTTGTCTTTGAGAAACAGAAGTAATGGAAGAGGTATAGATTCATAAAGAAGCTTAGCAAAAGCAGTATAGTTTTGAATTCAATTTAGAAACATCACTACAAAATCATGATACACTAGAGGTCCAGGGCACAGACTCGTGAACACTGAAAGGAAATTAATTAGAAGATGGCCAGTGGGGAAGACTGGGCGAGATGGGCCGGATATGCCCTAGAACCAACCTCCTGCTGTCACTCCCCAGCTGGCTGCACCTGTGCTCTAAGTGCATCTGAGGAGTGAGTGGGGTCCCTCCAATAGGTGGCGTCCCTCAGCCTGGCCTATGGGGATTGGGTTGAAACCTGCAGTCCGACATCCCCTGAGGGGTCCCGGAGTGCAAGAGAGCACTCTGCAAAGCTGCTGTTGCTCGGCAGCTCCTGTGTTGAGTGTCTGCCCTCTGGTGGTCAGTGAGCGTCATAGCTACCAGCCCATTGGCCAGTCTGCCGGTCACTTAGGCTTTTATATAGATAGATATAGATAGATAGATATAGATATAGATATAGATGTTTTATTTATAGTACTAGCTCATCAATTTTCAATCTTTTCCATCTCATGATACACATAAACTAATTACTAAAATTCTGCAGAACACCAAAAAATATATTTTTGCTGATCTGACAAAAAATTGGTATAATTTTGATTGGTTTACAAAAACAATAGTAATAGCAATTACTACCTTTTTTGCTTCAAATGACTTTTTAAAAAATGAGGTGCCTATCTATAATAATAAAAGTGTAATGTACCAATTAGACTGGACTAAGCTGCAGCTGCCATGGCTGTGAGGGAGGGATCCAGGAAGCTGCCCATGACTGCAAAGGCCTACTCTTGCATGAATTTCATGCATCGGGCCTCTAGTATTTGTATATAAGGATTTCTATCAAATGCAACCTTATTATGCTATGTGACCAAAAAGAGGAAACTCTGTTGTATGACTTATATATTAATGGTTTAAGACAAGGCATTCACACCAGACAGTTATTGTTGTGTTGGCTGTTGTCATTTTTCATTTGACAATCTAAGGGAAAAGAGATCAGGGTCCCTGACTAGTCAGGTATTATATGTTTTAAATTTTTTTGCAGCACACTGGTTGAAAATCATTGTATTAGCTCTAAACGCTAAAAATTTTAGAAATAGTGGCCAACCCAGTAAAAAGAGCATTGAAATTATTGTCTTGATATGCCATTTCTCACTGAAAGAAACCAGGGCTTGGAGAAATGACTGATTCCAGGCCTGGGGCAGTAGATGAGCATGAACCTAGTCCTATCAGATAACGGAAACTAGCAAAGACTACTAAGGTTTTGTCAAAAAGACTGAGAATAGAACTTGAAGGGACATCCACATTCCAGGGATAGGATAATTTGAGCATCATCATAATAATAATTGCATCTGATTGAACCTGATCAAATATATGTAAATGTGAGTTTATGAAGATATTAAAAACTTTTTAAAATTGATTACTTCTAAAGGAGGATAAGGGACCATTTCATTATATTGTTGACTAAATAATTGATACATTGGCAAAACTAGTAAGTAAAAGAAAAATTTATACATTTTTTTTCTGCCTTTTCTCCACTAACTCTACCACCATGTAACCAAATAATAGATGAGGGGAAGCATCTCCTATACAAATATTCTAATTAGTAATGAAAAAGAAAGAACAAAAATAGAATATCAACATTTTGCAAACATCACTTAATGAATATAGCTTCAATATCTGCTATGATCACAAAACAAGAGACAAACAGGCATATGTGATTACTGTACTCTTGCCAACACTTCCTATATTCTTGTGAAAGGCATCAAACCGTACTTTACAAAAACCAAAATCTAGATTCAGGTGAAAATTTGTCAGAAATACAAAGGAGAAAGGAGCATGTGGAAAACTACAGGTCAAATATCCTGGATTCTTCACAGATTAATTATAAGGCATGAAGGGAATGGATGGAAAACCTATAGCTTAAAAAAATTAAAAGCCATATAATCAAAGTTTTTAAACATGAAATAAACTAAAGTATAGTATCTAGGAAAGGACATCTGGGTAAAAAACTATAAAAATGCAAGGATACTGAAAAGGATACCATTTACTCAGAGGAGAGAAAGAGTGGATTATGTTTGGGTGGGGAACATGGAAGTACCTTTTGCAATGTCTTTTAATGTTGTATTTTTTTACCTTAGTAGTGGCTAAAAATGTTTACTATATAATAATTTTTTAAAGTTTTTTTTTTTAATCTTTATTTTTTTAGGGAGGGTGAGAAAGGGAGAGAGAGAGACAGTATGTTCCACTTATGTGTGCATTCATTGGTTGATTTTTGTATGTGATCAAACCCACAACCTTGGCATATCAGGACAACACTTTAACTGACTGAGCACCTGGCCAGGGCCACTTTATAATAATTATTGAACCATATACTTGCTTTGATTGGCTTTCTGCATTTGTGGCTCTTTGTACAATGATTTTTATAAATATCAGTTATTGAATAAATTTTTGAACTCTTATGATATGTCAGCCTTTACTAGATGTTGGAAAGACAAACATTAACACATCCCCTACATTGGGGACAATTATATTAGACTGTGTGAAGGATGGAGCAAGCACAGAGGAAGGACACCTGCTTCATATACGGGGGTCAAAGCAGGCTTTGTCAAAGACATGCAGTCTCAGTTGAAATATAAAGAATTACTGGGTATTAGCCTGGTGGAGAGCTGGAGGGGAGGCATTTAAAAACCCCTACAAGGAGTGGAAATGATATTTGGAACCAGATAGATATGAGAGAGTAAAGTAATCATTTTGTGGAACTAAAAAAAAAAAATTCAGTCCCATGAAAAGTAACATGCAATGGTAGGAAGGGGTGCTGGGAGGTCAGCAGGGGCATGATCCTTAAGTGCCTTTTAATTCACATTAAGATGTTAAATTTTTGATAGAGGAAGCCATTTTATGTTTTAAATAGAGAACTTCATAAAAATGACCTCAGATTTACATTTTAGAACAATCGTTTGCATTAAGCATGGCATTGTGTAGGTTGGTGGTGGTGGTGATTGTAGTGAGATATTATGGAGGCAGGGTGGCAGACTTGCTAGAAAGGCTGTTACATTAGTACAGGTGAGAGATGATACTTGCTTGAAAGATACCTGGTCCGGGGAGATGGAGCAAAGTGTATAGAGCTCAAGAAGGACAGAAATTATAGGACTTGGTCATTGCTTGGGTGTAGGCAATGAAGGAGAGAAAGGAGTCAAATGTAACTTCATTTTTCAGCCATTGAGTTAATATTAATGCTATTTATTGAGAGAGTAGCATACAGACCATGAAGTCAAGGAAACAATTTTGGTAGAGAGAAGATAATTGGGGCATATTGAATTTGCTATACTTATGAGAAATCTAATTAGAGCGATATACTAGTTATTTAGATATAAATGTCTGATACACAGAAGAGAATGCTAAGCTAGTGGCACAGATTTCAGAGTTATTGCCACATGGATGATGATTTACATTATGAATGTGGGTGTGATAAACAAGAAAGAATATAAATAGTGAGAAAGAATAAATGCCTATAACAGAATTTTAAGAAACTCTAATATCTGGAGAATGGACAAAGAAAGACTCACCCACATAGGATTCTGAGAAGGAACACTCAAAGGTAAGAGGGAAACCATTATATTCTGGTGTCATGGAAACAAAGGGGAAAGATGTTGCAAAGAGGAGTGTTTGGCATTGTTGATTAAAGTCAGCAAAGATATAGTCTGAAAGATGCACATTGTATTGAGAAAATAATTACATTTCAGTATTTCAGACTATTGCCACACCAAATGCCACATTCATTTCAATGCACTTACTTCAAGAGTTTTGGAAAACGAGTACATTTATAACTGTGCTGGTAAGGTCTTCTGTTTCATCAGAGAATACACAGAGTATTTATCTGACTTTACATTGATATTATTCTAAATTATTTTCTTTCCCCTTACATGGAATAGCCCAGGCATAGGTAAACTCCAGCTCCCACCACCTGTTTCAGTATATGAAGTTCTATTGGAATACAGCTAGGTCCACTAGTTTATAGACACACCTGTTTGTTTAGTTACCTGTGGCTGCTTTCCCACTCCATCGGAAGTTGAGTAACAACATGAACAGCATGACCTGGACGGTTGAAAATATCTGCTATCTAGCCCTTTACAGGAAAAGTTTGCTGATTCCTGATCTAGCGTCTCTAGACTTTAGACTAAAGTAGTAACTTAAAAGTCCCGATTTGCACAGTAACCCTTTTTTTAATATATCTTATTGATTTTTTACAGAGAGGAAGGGAGAGGGATAGAGAGTTAGAAACATCCATGAGCGAGAAACATCAATCAGCTGCCTCCTGCACGTCTCCCACTGGGTATGTGCCCGCAACCAAGGTACATGCCCTTGACTGGAATCAAACCTGGGACCCTTCAGTCCGCAGGCCGACACTCTATCCACTGAGCCAAACAGGTCAGGGCTGCACAGTAACTCTTATTTTTCCTTATCTATATGATCTCCATGTCCACACAAAATGAACCCTTCTTTATTTGACTGGGAAAAGGAAGATGGTCACAGCCAACCTGAGCAAAGCATAAAGGAACATGACACATCCCCTTTGCGGTTATGTGATAACTAATGGCAGCAAGATCTGGAAAAATTTACATTTTCCTAGGGACGTGATGTTGTAAGTACACTGCAGGCTGCTGGATATTTGTACCACAGACCACACCACCTTTACCTCAGTTTACTGTTGCAGTGGTGGCATCGGAAGCAGGACTTATGAAAACTCTGCTTGTCTGCTGTGAGGCACTCCATTGGATAAACCGTCTTTTGACAAAGTATACATGTTTCCTTGTCTTGGAGTAGCAGTTTCTGAAAATAAAAATTTACAAAAGCTTATTTAGTGCTATTGTCGATCACACTGTAAAAACAAAACAAACAGCAGCAGCATACTAACTGGCCATGCAGTTAAAGCAGAAAGCTCTATTGTCCTGATCTTGCCTCTCTGGACACAAGCCCATCTAACATTGCGTCTGAGACTCGGTTACAACCTTACTCTAGTGCAGCCGTGGGCAAACTACGGCCTGCGGGCCGGATCCGGCCCATTTGAAATGAATAAAACTAAAAAAAAAAAAAAGACCGTACCCTTTTATGTAATGATGTTTACTTTGAATTTATATTAGTTCACACAAACACTCCATCCATGCTTTTGTTCTGGCCCTCCGGTCCAGTTTAAGAACCCATTGTGGCCCTCGAGTCAAAAAGTTTGCCCACCCCTGCTCCAGTGTCTCTACTATTTTATACATTGTACAAGTTGACTTTTATTATTTAAGGATGAATAGATGAGCAAAACATGTTCACTAACTGTAATACATTAAAAAGAATATATAGTCAACTCAGCCATGGGAAGTCCCAAGAGCACTTATCCTTCTAGATAACTAAACTTTCCACATATATAAAGGTTTACCTCTCACTTGGTTCAAGGCTTTATTTTTTAAAGCATTCTGCAGAGATTTTTCAAAAATATGTACTTATCCTTTTTTTTTTTTTAAGCTGAGGGCATTGTATTTGTTTCAATATTTTCTTGATGGCTTAGTGTTGACTCTACCACAGCAATTCTTAACTTTAATCCAATGAGATTCCTGATTACATTGAAATGTTTAAGGCCATTTGTACTCAAGCTAAATGGCTTTATATTTTAGGGCTTTTTGGATTTGCATGGCTGCCTTTTATAATCTCCCTACCTCTTCCCTTGCTTGGAAGTATCTATAGTCCCATGCTGCTGCTCTCATGTGATTGCTAGCGCCTATGAATAATAGTAATTATATTACTAACCTGTGTTTACCTAGTGGTTCAAAACTGACACAGAACTCTCACCTTGGCATTGCTTTGATCCTCACAATGATCCAGTGAGAATAACTAAGCTTTCATATTAGTTGTATGTAAAAGCACACATGCTCAAGTTTTTTTTAATGCAAATAAATACACAGGGTGTCCCCCAAAATTACACCCTTTGGATAATTATAAAGGAAGTGCTTATTAAAATACACTTCATTTTCATTTAACAGCTGTCAGCTGTTAACATGTATGTACATTTTGGGGGGATAGCCTATATATGCTTTATGGCGTTGAGGCTCAATTTTAGGCTACTGAAAGTTCTCATTTGTTGATTTGGTTGCAGTAGGGGGACACAATTCTATATTTAATATCATTTTTGTGTGTGTGTGCATTTTCTATGTTTTTACCTTCCTAATAAACTGAGAATTTGAAATTAATTGCTTAATTATGCCAGAAGCAAGCATATTACACAATTATATTAACCTGATACACTAGACACATATGTTGCAAATAAGATAGAGGCATAATTATTAGTTTCAGCAATTTTTATTTTTAAGCTTGCTATTTCTTTCAATCTGTCTAAAAGAATGGGCTACACTAACGATGCACATTAATTATGTCAAATCCTTTTCTTGTGAAGCCTCATTAATTGTAAAATATAGGGAAATATGAATAAATGAGCTGTTCTCTGATGTTAAAAAATGTACTAAGTTCTGCCCTGTCCAGATGGCTCACTTGATTGGAGAATCATCACATACACCAAAAGGTTGTAGTTCGATTCCCATCAGGGCACATACCTAGGTTGTGGGTTCTGATCATCAGTCGGGATGTGTGCGGAGGCAACCTATTGATATTTCTCACATTGATTTCTCTCTCTCTTCCTTTTTTTCTAAAATCAATTTTTTAAAAAATGTCCTAAGGTCTTATGTTTTAAATCTTCTTCCTTCCAAATATAATCAAATTTTAAAAATGTATTGTCCAGGCCCATTTGTGAGTGAGGCCAACTGAGCTATCATTTGGGGTTTACAAAAGGTGGAAAAAATACCGTATAGGTTAAAAACACACACCCAGCGGTATTAGAGAAAGTTAACTCCTTTCAACTCAATAACAATGATTTAATAATATAAAAGTTCTAATTCCATACCTACACTTTTTTTCAAAATACCAATCAATAAAATCCTTAAAGTGCATATGATGAGTATAAAGTGTTTCTTGGATTATCACCAGGCTGTATTGAATTCAAACGCAAACACCACTTAAAGTCTGGCAGTTAAAAATACATCAATAGTAGGTCAAGGGATATTACCTACTATTATCTTAAATAAGTGGGTAAAATAATAACTTTTAATAAGGAGTATTAACAATGTCACATGGGTGAACAATTATTAATGAGTATATAGTTATATATAGTCATTTATACAATCACAATTACAATTATTATATCTGCTGCTTTATCCAAACCCTTATTTACCGTGACAAATATAAGTCTCAATAATCTATATAGGTGATAGTATTTGTTATTTTCACACAGTGCAGACGAATCATAGTAGATGCTTTTGTAAGGAGAGAGTAGTAAAGCAAGCATTGTAAAGAGGACATTGGCGACACGGGAGAGCTGTTAGTCTTAGGTTATATAGTTTGGTTACTTCCACGCACTCTTTTAGCTGCAAATCGCTTTAGCTCTGGGGCACGTGCCTTTAAACGGGTTAATCTTACTTCACGTTCTGCAAGCTCATTTACCACTTAGGAAGGCAGAGTCCTCTTGGAAGGCGGTTCTCATCTCAGCATCCGAGGTCGCATATCCCACGCTTTCAAAGAGTCTTTCACTCTCCTGCCACCTCTGTTGAAAATTCCGCCTTAAATCGGTAGGCGAATCAGAAATGTCCAAAATATGGCCAGCGATGACATCTTCATAGGTGGGCGGAGCGTGCTTGAAGTTAAAGCCCGACTTGCCAGCTTCGGAGGTGAGCGATGGAGACACTGTCCTCTTGGACCCAACAACTCGACTCTCGAAGGCTTCCACCCCGGAGAAGAGCTCCCCTGGAGGCCTCGCTTCAGCGTGGGCTCTGGGCAGCCCCCCAGGAATGGAAAAGCCTGTGAAACTCGAGTTTTCTAAAGATGTCAATCCAAATTCCTCCTTCTGAAACGTACGGCTTTCTTGTTTTTCATTACGGTTTGCTTCTCCATTGACATAAACTCTGGTATTTGACTTTGCCTCAAAGACTGGGCCATCCTCCAATCCCCGGAACCATCTGCTGATGTCACCGTCGGGGTCATGCACAAACCGGCCAGCGCTTTGCACGGTCCGGTTGGCCGCCCCGTACCTCTGCGTGCGCTCCGCCAGGCGAGGCCCCTCCACCCTGCGGATGATTTCCACCGAGTCAAAACTCTGCGTGTCCGGCACCACGCCTTGGGCGGCATTCACTCCCTCTTGGAGAAGGTAAGTCGCCCTTTCCTCTACTTTCCTCACTTCCTCTTGCGCTTCTCGGAAGGAGCCCCTCTCCCCAGGATTCACACTGATCGGTATGGTTATCGTAGGAGAGTCCCTCCCACGAGTTTCTATCTTAATCTGCCGGCGCAGGGTTGCAGGCGAGGGGATGACCTCGGACCTCTTCTCTACAATCGGAACCGGGGTTCCTGGGGAGCAGGGGATGGCCCCCCTGGCTAACTTGGCAGTGGTGTCTTTGAGTTTGACAAGTTGTTCGGAGCGACTCCTGGGTGGAGAAGGGGAGGTAGTCGCACTGTGAATGCTAGATGTGTGTGACACAGGCGTTCTTGGTGATGGTTCAGCCAAACTCTCCTTTTCAGGGGACTGAGAAAGCTCAGCTTTAGTAGAGGTTTCTGTCCGCCGGGCGGTGGACTCGATTGTGATAAAAGTTGGCGATGGTGCGCGTGTTTTTAAGGAGGGAGGGGGAATCTTGCTATCCTCCAATTTAATTTTCTGATGGGTCTTCATATGATTATGAGTAGTCGCTGCAGAGTGGGTTTCTATTTGGTGGTGCTGTGTTTTTTCGACAATGGCATTTTCTTCCTGCTCAGTGTTTTTATTAGAGTTGACATTAACATGAGGCACTTTGGATAATGTTTCATTAAGCTCAGTGGGTTTATTTCTCTGCTTTCCTGCTTTAGAGGATGTCATGGCTGTTTGAATTATATTTTCGCAAGACACAAGCATGTCCTCTGCTTGAGTTTTAATATGCGTTATTTCTTCTTTGATTTTCTCTATGTTTTTCTCCACAGTAATGCGAGATCCGTACTCTCTTTTTTCTTCACTTAATAGCCATACTGGAATAATATTTAACAATGTCTGAAATGTTTTAAGGCCACTTGTATCTGGTTCTGCTTCAAACTGTTTTATCCTAGACAAAATCTGTTGTAGTTCTTCACGTTTTCTCAAAAATTCCAATATATTGATAGCACATTTTCCATTATCCTTCTGGGATTCTTTCCCAGAGGAAAATAAAGATTTGTTTTGTGTAATCTCTCGCTTTGAATCTTTAGTATTAGAAAAGACTTGTTTCTGTTGTATGCCCTTGACTCCAAGCCATTTTTCTTCCTGAAGATTACTGTAGGGCTGGGGCAATTTTTTATGTTCAACTTGACTTTCAGAGCTCTGTATTTGTGTTTGCTGAAAATTCTCAGTCTGTGAATCAATATGTGCCTCTGTAACCTTTTGCTTGACTACCTTCTGTGCCGACTTATTTAAATGTTCTTGTTTGCTTTCAACTATTAGTCTCTCTTCTTTTGGACTAATGGCTGGTGGGTCCTGAATGGTTCCTTCACTTTCTAGAAGTGTCCCCCTCTCAGATTCTCTAAATTCTCTTTGCTTCTCATGAACTATGGTGCGCTTACTTTCACGGCCTTTCCCTGAGAGTTCTACAGGCAATTGTATTGTCACTCTTTTTTCCTTCTTAGGCAATTGCTGATATTTTTCAGCCACGGATTGCTTATTACTATATTCAGTGCTTGCTTCTGTTTCCTCGGTTTCCTGATGCTGTTGTTTGGTAATGGTTTGCACATCAACTTCAGAATGCTTTTTATGGCTTTCGTAGCTGTGGTCTGTCTCATGTAATTTCTGATCTGGAGTTGGGAGCTTGATGGTTCTAACTTTGAAACCTGGGGAAGCTGGTTTGCTTTGGGGCAAGTGCAACTGCCCCAGATACTTCTGCTGTGTTTGCTGTGTACTATGTTCTTGGTGACTCTGTTGAATGTCACAAGCTGACTTAGATAGTCTCACGTCCCTGGAGCTCTGTAAAACCTCCTTTTTCATGGCACCTTTGTCTTCGGAGGCTGCTAGAACATATTGGGGCCTCTCGGCGGCAACTGGTACTGCTGGTGTGGGAAGCTTGTTATCAGTACACACTCCTCGTACTTGAGAGTCGGGGTGGGGTTGGGCCACAGTGACCCCCGAATGCATTCCAGGGAGGGGAACTGCCTCATGTGTTTTTTGTAACAGCACTTGGTTTTCCAACTCTGATATGTTTTGGCTTGGGCATTCTGGTTTGACTATGTTGTAGCAAAAACTCTCCTGTTTCTGTTTTTCAAGCTCTTCCCTTTGTTGTCTATATTTTTCTTCAGCAAGCATTAAAGGTGTCTTAAATTTTCTCATATAAGGTTTTGGACTTTGTTGTCCTGAACCCGCAGGAAATGAATGAGATTTGACGAGAGGTGTTTTTCCTTGTTTTTCCTTGGGTGGTAAAGTTTCTGAAATTGTCTGTGAGAGAGACCTTGTGGAGTCCATAGATAATTGTTTTCTTTCAGAAAGACTTTTCCCAGATATGTTCTGCTTCGTCTCTGTTTGTTCATTGCTAGTCACTGTTATTACTCTTTTCTGATCCTTTGAGGGAGTGATTTTACATTCCATATCTGTCAGGGAATTTTTCAGTTCAGTTCTCGGGGAACCATGAAACCTTTTGTCTTCTAAGTGCTTGGGGAGTTTGGGTTTTGGTAATGTGGGAGGTGGCAGACGTTTTCCTGATTTTCCTGTTGTGATTTTAGCTTGAGAATGAGTTTGCTGAGCCCTTGAGGCTTCTTCTTGGGAATATTGTACGAATGCGCCGCTGTGCTCTTCTTGAACAGAGGAGGAAAGGAGATATGCTGGGTTTAGAGATGGAGTTGGAGGAGGGGGAGGTGGTAGAAACATCGACTGATATTCTCTTTCAGCTTTCTCATCTTCTGGTGGTGGAGGAAGAGGGAGGCCTGGGAAATTTTCAAATTCAGCCTTTGATTTCTCTGTGGACAGTGAGGGAGGAAGCCCGTTTTTTTCAGGCAACATCATTAAAGGCGGTGGAGGAGGAAGAGGAAATTCTATTTCAGATGATGCATTGGAAGCTGGAGGAGGAGGTGGAGAAGGAGGTGGAAGAGGGCACTCACTTTCTTTTACATTATTTTCAGGGTTCAAGTTGATTTGATTAAAGGACATTTCCATTGCCTTTTTTAAGTCTGTGGAAGTATTTGTCTTCATTAGAAAGTCCTGGCTGTTCAGATAAACATCAGTCTTCTGCTCTTTGTCAGTTGCCTTGAATTTATTGTGGCTTTTTGGGAAGACTTTGACTTCTGTTATATTTGATATGTCTTGATCTACAGGCAAAGTCTGCCACATTGGCTGAGGGTTCACATCCTTTTTCTTTATATCTTTGTTACAATATTTCATCTCTTGACTTAATAAGGTTTGCTTCTGAAAGTCCCCTGAAACTTCACCAGTTTCTCCAACCATCTTGTTGACTGGACCCTGGGTTGGACTACGAGTAGAGCTTTGTGTATTTATAGATATTTTACTGTTTTCTATATTTTTAGAGCTCTTTACAGGGAAAGACTCAGTCTTCTGGTGCTCATTCCTCATTTTGCAAGTTTGAGTCTGTTGCTTTCCAACTGCTTTAGCAATAGATTGGGTAGAGTTAAAGACAGCATCCTTCTTCTGCTTGTTCACTGTCTCTGATTCCTTAGTTTTTAGATTTTCCTTAACTGACACAGTTGAAGTCAGTTGTCTGCTTATATGTTCATCTCTAAGATGCTGCTCTGTTGTCGTATCAGTCCATCTACCCATTTTGTCGCCTGATTCCAACACATTTTTAATAGCCTTGTGGTGTGAATTAGATAGTTTTCTAAGGCTTTTCTCAAGAGCATCATTGTTTTGTTCACGATCTACGACAATCTTTACAGTGCCTTTAGGGGCTTTTGGAAGATCAACCTCAGTTCTTTCTTCTATTAAATTCCCGTGACAAGATTTACTTGTAGTTTGGCTGAGAGTGTCTGTACCCCCTGGCCACCTGGCTACTGGCTCCAATGGTCCTGGTCTCGGCTGAAGAACATATTTTCTGTCTGTCTGGACAGCCATCTGATGCATCTCTGTGTTCTGCTCTTGTGCGGAGTCTCCCATCGCAGCTTGCACACCTTCTTTGACTGCACCTTTTTTATTTACCTCTTTGAAAGCTCTTTGTGCTTCTTTCAGATTTCTTAATGAGCTTTCAAGGTCATCTCGGAGAAGCTCCTTTTTCAGGATTTCTGTCCTTGTGTTTGCAGTCTTTTCAAGGCATTCCATAGCTTTCTCAAAATCATCAGGGATGGCATTGGCCTGTTTAGATTCCTTATATGGTTGGCTTAATTCCTTAAGTGACTTGAGTGTGGCCAGCATGTCGCCTTTTATAATCTCTTCTGTTTTAGCCACTGTTTTCTGATTTATGGCCTGGCTGAGGGAACTTAGGGTTGATTTCAAATCACCTTTTACAATTTCTTCTTTGGGTGCTTTACAAGCTGTACTAGCAGGCTCTGTCATGAAAACTTTCACTGTATTTTGCACATCTCCTGGAACGATATCAGTTTCATTAACAGTACGTTCAACCTGAGACTGCCTTTTACTTAGTAACAGTTTTGTGCCCTCTACATCACCACCAATTATTTCTTCCTCTGTCTCTTGTGTCCCAGCTGTTACTGTTTCATCTGACCCTAGATGGAGTTGTTTGAGATAATCCAAAGCACCAGTTTCTATGCATGTTGTGAAAAACTGAACATTTCCCCTCTCAGAGGCATCGATTTTCGCCCTTTCAGATGTTTTATAGTTTGATATGGAAGATAGCAAATTATGAATGGTACGTTTTACATCACCCCCTATCACCTCTTCACGCTCAATTGTATCACCAGCATTTTCATGAAGAAGACAATAGATGGTCATATTAATATCTCCTCTTTCATCCTCCTGAATTAAAATGCCTTTCTTTACAGATCTTTCCTCAGAGAATAGGTTTTTTATTGCTTGTTGCACATCACCACTCACTATCTCTTCTTTTTCAGCATGACATTCTGTTGACCTGTTTAATAACTGAGTTTTGGTCAAATTAACATTTCCCTTCTCTTCTTCACTAACCACAATCTCTCTTTGCGTATAGTCTCTTTTGGAAAGTAGGCCCAGCATTATTTTTCTAAGATCAACCCTGATAACTTCTTCTTTCTGTATCTCAGGAGATGTTTGATTCATCAGCTTATATTTCGCCATTCGAACATCTCCAACTTCATCAGCTTCAATGATGATTCCAGGAGCCTCTATAACTTTTTGAGAGTAGAGTTCTTCTAAGGTTTCTTTAATGCTTTTGCCAATAATTTCCACCTTTTGTACCCCATTTTCATTAAATTCATGAAGGGGTGTAGTTTCAAACAGCCATGTAGTTGTCTTGACATCAGAAGGAGGGATTTCTTCCTTGGTGATTTTTGTGACACTTTCATCTGTTTCCTTAATAGAATCCAAAGTCTGGTTCTCAAAAAGCCACACTGCCTGCTTAACATCACCTCTCTGCACGTCTTGCTGAGTGACTGTTTTGATATTTTCATATTCTGACCCTTCTCCTCTCAGCTCATCTATAGTGTGGGTTTCAAATAGCCAAGTAGATGTTTTAACATTGCCCTTTTGTATTTCATTGACACTTACTGTTCTTATATAAGCCTTCTTATTAAAATTTTCAGACTCGAAAAATTGTTTACCTGTCTTTACATCCCCACCTTGAATATGGTCTACAGTGGGCACAATATCACGTGGTTCTGCTGAAATCTGATCTAGTGGCTGTGTTTCAAATCTATATCTGACAGAACTGACCTCTCCTTTCTGAATATCTTCTTGTGTGACAGATTTAATAAGATACACAGTCTCTGATTCATTAATGGAGTCTAATGGTTTTGTTTCAAAAAGCCACCTTGTCCCTCGTACATCTCCGTGGATTACCTCTTCCTTTTTAACTGTTGTCACTTCATGATAACGCCCTTCCTGGTCTTGAATTGCATAGAGTGGCTGGGTTTCAAAGAGCATTCTGTAGCTTTTTACATCACCTTTTATTACTTCTTCAGTAATTGGTTCTTTGGTGCTGATAGAGTCAGATTCTTCTTTAATCTCATCTAAAGAAAAAGTCTCAAAGATAAAGCACCCCTTTCGTACATCCCCACCTTGTATGTCTGTCACTGTCTTAACTAATTCCTCATCTTCTGGGCCTTCTTTGATCCTATCAATGGGTTGGTTTTCAAAAAGCCACCTACAATTTAAAACATTGCCTTTCTGAATATCTTCATTCTTCAGCATTTTGATCTTTTTCAAAACTTCCTCTGAACTGGAACTTATAGAATCTAAGGACTGATTTTCAAATTTATGCCGCATGCTAGAGACATCCCCAGCTTGGATGTCCAGTTGCACAGCCTTGATTTCCTTTCCTTCTTCTCCTTGTATGCTGTCCAAATTTTCTGTCTCAAAAAGAAAACGTGCTGTATGAACATCCCCACCTTGGATCTCCTCCTGTTTTATAGTTTGCAATTTGGCTGTTGCTTCAGAGTCATCTTTTATGGTATCAAGTGGCTGGGTTTCAAAGAGCCAAGTGCAGGCTTTGACATCTCCCTTAAGAATTTCTTCACTGCCAGTCATTAATGAAACTTTTTCATAAAGAGACTCCATTGGCTGGGTTTCAAAAAGCCATTTACAGGTTTTGACATCCCCTTTAACAATATCTGTAGCTTGCTCAGTTTTACTTTCTAATTCTTCCATATTACTAAAATATTTAATTGAATCAAGAGGTTGGGTTTCAAACAGCCATTTAGCAGATTTCACATTTCCATTTTGTATTTCTTGAGCAGATATTCCTCTAATTATCTGAAATTTGTGAATGCTTTCATCAAATTGGTCAATGGGCTGTGTTTCAAAAAGCCACCTGCAGCTTCTTACATCACCTCTAAGGATTTCTTCTTGCTGGACTGTCTTTACCTGATGATATTTGCCAAGGTGATCTTGAATGGCGTAAAGGGGTGTTGTTTCAAAGAGTGATTTATTTAACTCTACAGCACCTCTTGTGACTCCCTCCACTTCTATTTTATGGGATGCATCAAATTTAATTAAATTGTTTGATTCAAAGATATGTGTGTGATTTCTTACATCTCCTCTTTCAACTTCTTCAAGTTTCACTGTTTGTATGTATTCTTTTTTATCTTCTCTAATTTCTTCCAGAGGTTGGGTTTCAAAAATCCATTTTTGGTGCCTAACATCCCCCTTTTCTTCTTCAGAGGCAGTGATTTTTTGAAGTTTTCCTACATCAGGGCTGTCTTTTAAAGCCTCTATTGGAAGTGTTTCAAATAGGTGCTTAGTAGTTTGTACATCACCCCCTATTTTCTCTTCAGATCTTAGAGGACCTGCATCAGGAACTTCATTTAAAATGTCTAATGGCTGTGTTTCAAACATCCAACACTTTCTGGAGACATCTGTACCTATTATTGTTTCCTTTTCAGTGGTGACCTCTTCTGACTCTTCTTTGATTTTCTCCAAAGGTTGAGTCTCAAATAACCACTTTGCCCTACTCACCCCACCTTTGACATTTTCTTCCATGGATATTCCTCTGACGACTTTAATTTCGGTGATATCCTTGTTAATTGTGTCCAAGGGCTGTGTTTCAAACATCCAACGTGCTGTTCTCACATCACCCTTTTCAACATCTTCTCTGTGAACAGTTTTAATTTCTAGCATTTGACCTAAACCATCTCTAATAACATATAATGGTTGAGTTTCAAAACATTTTATACTTCTCTTAACATTTCCCTTAATTTCTTTGAGCTCAGACCTGAGTTGTAGGAGGTGAACCTCATCCATTGAATGAAGCTGCCCAAGTTGATCCAGATGTTGAGTTTCAAACATGTATCTCACAGTCTTGACATCTCCCCCAGTTATGTCTGTTACGGCAGTCATCACTGATTCCTCTGGACTTTGATGCATTTTATTCATCGAGTCTAACGGCTTTGTTTCAAACATCCACCGGGCTGTGCGGACGTCTCCTCTGGCTAGCTCGGGAATTTTTTCAGCATCTTCTTCAATGCTAGAAGCATGATCCCCCAGTGTATCTATGGGTTGGGTTTCAAACATCCATGTGGTATATTTCACATCACCACCAGCAATGATTTCTTGATCAGCAATGCCCTTGGAGACGTTATCTTCAACTGGAGAGCCAGTGTTGATAGAGTCTAATGGCTGATTCTCAAAGACCCATCTTATGGACTGCACCTCTCCTTTCAGAATTTCATCCCACTCCACGTGTTCTCTTTCTGAGTTAAGAGTGTTTTGAGAACTGTCATTTGTATTTTCAAAAACATACCGGGCTTGTTGTACATCCGCTGAAACTGAGCTCCCTGTGTTCACTTGACTAGAAACAATTTCAGAAACTTCACTGATATAATCTTTTTCTAAGTTTTTTCTTAACTCAGGATGGATGTGTTTATATAAACGGTTTAATTCGTACAAATTTCTTTGCTTGGAATATAATTCTTTGGGGACTGGTGGTATTTTAGGAGGACTGGGCAATTCAGGGGACTGGGAAAATGCTGTCACCTCTAATGGTGTTTGAAGTATATCAGGTGGGGGAGGAGGAAATTCTTCTGTCTTTTCTGAAGGACTGGCATGAACTTGTGCCAGAGTTGAGGAAGTGGCACCGTGGTCATTATATCTTGTGGTTAATGTTTCCTTCCTCTGGCTGGTTGAAGTGCAAAAAGTGGAAGAGGTACCCACAGTTGGTGATGGCTTTAAAATCTCTTCATATTCACTTTCAATCTTTAAGGGAGAGAAAATCAAATCTGATAAATATGGGTAGAATGGGGGAGACTGCCTAGGCACTGCTCTTCACCTGTCCATCTGCTTTGAAACTTCCATTGGGAACAACAGGGGACACACTCCATTTAGAAACCTACTTAGGAGCAATATTCAGTATTCATTACTGCCTTTCCTATACTCTATTTGCACATTTGAATTATATTTCCCATTTGATACATCAGTGACTCAGTTTAACATATACATATAACCTTGGTTATTTTTCCTCCTTTACTTAATGTGCTTTGCAGAGTAATCTAGAAGGAAACAAAAAAGTCTTAAAGTACTTTTTTGTTGTTGGTTGTTTTATTTGTTTAGGTATCTGGCATTTAAACGTGACTTTATTATTTTATCTAATATTAGTTATTAAAGTTTAGAGCATACATGATTTTTTTCCTCCCCTATTTTCTCTAGCGAGAAAAGTTCTAACTCTACTGCTTTCCTCAAGTAGTAGAATAATATTCTTCTATGAGACAGAATAAGCAATGTTCAGAATATTTTTGTTGTTGAAAAACCATCTCAAACATTCAATAATTTGAATATGCTGTGCATTTACATCTAGTTTCATACTTAATATGTAGAAAATTTGTCTTACCTTAATCTGCTTGGCTGGGGTTGCTTCTTTGTCAGAACAAAGGACCTTTTCCTGGGCAGACTTTTCAAATTGCTCTTTTAAAAACTTAGTTGAAACCTTTGGAATTTCTTCATCCTCAGGTGTATCTATGACTACAAGTAGGAAAAAGCACCAAAGATATTAATGTAACTATAAACATGATATTTGAGAAGAAATTATAGTTCTATGGGAAACTTCTCACCATATAAGTTAAGTAAAAAGATTCAAGGTTCATAGGTCACGAAACAGACAAAAAATAGTGGTGGTTATCTCTGAATGGGAAGTCACAAGTGATGAAACTGTTATTTATTTTAATTATATATGTATATATATATTTTTCTAAATTTTCTGCAAGTATGTTTTACTTTTATATTCAAGAAAAAATGTAAAAGTTATAAACCAAGAAAAGAGCAGGAGAAGAACACAAAAGGAAGACCAACTTCCATAAGAAAAACCAAAATACAGATATAGTCAGGTAACATTTCAGTAACAGTTGGCTTAAATCTTCCCTTTTAGCTCTTCAGGACAACAAAACTCCTCATTCCCCTTGTATAGGCAAGACAAACAGTACACATTTTATGCAAACTTGCACAGATTTGTCTTTAGTTTAATCTCATATCTGTAGGTTGGAGAAGTGGCCTTAAACATGCTTAAATCTGTTATTAAAAGTAGTACAATCTAGATAACATAGCTGTTCTCAAGGAACTTGATGAACATCACATTTTATTGTAGTTCCCTGGGGCAAGAAAGCAATTCAGAGGTGATTAGATTATCACCTGGCTTTTAGGAGGAATACATCATAGGTTGATGAGCAATGAACTATTTTAGAAGCTTATTGCATCTATCACCACAGGTAGAACGTAATTATACACAGAAATACTACCCTGTTCCCTTTGGGATGATGAGTCACAGTTGTCAACTTTGCGTAGTGAGAGGATTGTGCTTTGGAAGTCCTCCATTCAAACACAGACATATGAATAGAAGAAAGGAATATTTGGGTCAAATAACACCAGACTCTGACCTGTTTCTTGGACATATTGATGTAACTGGGAAGCTTGGTTTATTTCCTCAGTGTGCTTTTCAAGATGAGAGACCTGTGTTTAAAGAAAATTTTAAATAAATAATTATTTTAAGGAAGTCAATGATTTCAGTACTGTACATGTATTTATTATTTCACAGTGATTTTCATCCAAGACTTTAGTGCACCTTGAGAGATGTTAAATGCTTTTACCTCATATTTTAATGCATGGGCTCAGGCTATAACAGAACATATATGGATTGACACATAAAGTGCACTCATATATTTCGGGTGCTTGTTTCATTTTTTCAAAGATGGTCAACTCCAAAATGGGAAAGGAAACACTGATGTGAATTGATATTAAATACGTAAAGGACAAGTAAAGCAATTGCTTATAGCAAGGTAAAAATTTCCACACAGTTCTGAAAACTGTTTGGAAAGTGATGTCTTTCTCAGTAGTTACCGTTTCTGTTCCAAGAACATCCATTTTGTGAGCTTTGGAAGCTTCCTGTTCATTTCTTCCCATTTCCTGGCTGCTTCTTGGAGTGTCAAGCTGACTGCTGCGGATTACCTCCTGAAAATGGATGAATGAATGGATGGATGGGTGAATGGATGCATAAACAGACCTTAAGAAAAATCTGAAAATTTTAACTTTTTTTATTAATGCAATTTCAGTGATAGAGGCATCTGAAAAAAATTAGTTTGCTTGGCTGCTGTAACAAATTACCACAAACTTAGTGGCTTAAAATTACACAAACTTAGTATCTTACAGTTCTGCAAGTCAGAAGCCCTAAATGGGTCTCACTGGGTACTGGCAGATGTCAGAAGGTATGCATTCCTTCCTGTAGCTCTAGGGGAGAATCCTTTTGCAATTCAAGGAGGTACCCATTTTCCTTGGTTTATGGCCCCCTTCTCTATAAAGCTGAGAGTTTCATACACTGCCATTTCTCCGATTCTCTCCTCTGAACTTTAAGGACCTTGTAATAATTTGAATAATCTGGGATTATCTCCCTGTCAAAAAGTCAACTGATTAGCAGCCCTAATTATACCTGAAATCTTAACTATTCTTTGTCAGGTAATTTAACATTTCCACAAATTCTGGGGATTAGGACATAGATCTTTGAGAGCCACCCATAGTAGGAAAAAAAAAAATACTAATGAAGCATCTTGTACACAATGAGAAATATACACCTCAAAAAGAAAATGCAAATTCTTGTTGAAAAATAAATATATTTTGTTGTTTATAAGCCTAATTTTCATGTTACAGAAATACATCTGGATTTTAAGTTGGCCATCTAGTTAGATGACACATCCAGAGTTCAATTGAAGAATATAACCATTAAATATAAGCAGGATAAACAGAGCACATTCTCTCTCTCTTTACACATAGGCATACTTTTGATTTTGGTTAGCACAGATGACCCTGGCAGAACTGGAAGCTTAAAGGTCCTGTTAATTTTGTTGATCCAGTCCTGCTGTTCCTACAGAATGTGGTCTGACACAAGTATACGACTGCTGATTGACTGATATGATGAAGCAGTTGACATACTGCTAAAAATCGTAGGACAAAAGACTCTCCAGGAACACATGTATATTAAGTCCTTTGAAGTTGGAGTTCACTTTTATCTTGACATCTACATGACTAACAAATACTGATTTTGAAAAATTTGACTCAATAGGGAATAATCAAGTGAGCAAAGATGCATTACTACCACTCAAATAGGAACACTAAAGTTTTGTTTATGTTTTACGTGGAGTTGAATAGTTTTAAACTATCAGATTAGAATCCTTTAAATCAAGAATAAGTTTAAAATCAGATCATGAGATCTTGACTTATGGGTTGTTTTTTGTTTGTTTGTTTTTGTTTTTGCTAGTGGACTTGTAGTGGATGGCTCTCCCTCCCTCCCCAGAGTATTTGGTATAAGGGTTAAAGTTATGATTAACCAGCCAGCAGACAGACATTTACAGAAAGTGAAAGATCCAAGGACAGTGGGAATCTGACCAATACCAAGATTCTTCTTGAAGGGCACCATGGTCATTGCTATAGAATCCTGCCGAGGGGGCAAGCTCTGGCCCAGAGGCATGCTTATTTGGCCCACTCAAAGTTTGCAAAAAGTTTTGAATTAGTTAACACAGACAAAAATCAAGATTTCTGCCTGCTTTTTAAAATGTTATAGATCTGGCAATACTGGGTTCACATTCCATACTGGCAGCCAACCTTTTTAGTTGGGGCATGTACTTCTCAGTTAGTCAGCATTCCCATCACTCACTCATATTTAGCACCAAGTTGACATTTTTAAAAAACTTGCCTGAAACCCACAGAAATTTTAGATTCTGATACTTGTTACCAATAATTAGGCTGAAAGAATAAAGTCAGTATTGTGATCTGAGTGTTTTAGAAAGACAAATGCAAAATGTTAGGAGTAAATAAATGTATCTTTGATACATTTTAAAAATTATCATTTTCCATGGCAAACATTTTATACTTAATACTTATACCTCTACAGATTCGTGCACCAGTGGGGTCCCTTGGCATGTACCTGTGGGGATTGGGCTGAAATAGGCAGTTCAATGCCACCTGCCACTCCTGCCTGCCACTCCTGCTCATCCCAGCCCCATTGTGCCTGCTGCAGACTCACACTGCTGCAGCGATGCTCGCCAGCCTTGAGCCCTGTGTCTGGTGCCCTTTGGTCAGCTGAGTGGAGCTCCTGCTGTGGGAGCACACTGACCACCAGGGGGCAACTCCTGCATTGAGCATCTGCCCCCTGGTGGTCAGTGTGCATCACAGTGACCAATTGTTTGGTTTTTCAGTTGCTTAGACTTTTATATATATACTAGAGGCCCATTGCATGAAAAGATTCGTGCAATAGGCTTTACCTTTCCCTGGCTGCCAGTACCAGTTTTCCTCCGGAATCTGGCACCCAGGCCTTCACTGCTCCGGCCGGAGCCGCCTTCAGCGTCTTCGCTGCTCCGACTGGAGCCGCCTCTAGCGCCTTTGCTACTCTGGCTGGAGCCGCTTTCAGTCTTCACTCCGCCGTTTCGCGCTTATGTATGCAAATTAACTGCCATCTTTATTGGTGGTTAATTTGCATATCTCGCTGATTAGCCAATGGGAGGCGTAGCGAAGGTACGGTCAATTACCCTGTTTGTCTATTATTAGATTAGATAGATATATTTACTTGAGTAAAAACACTCCATCCTATCATCTTTAAATATATTTTCTTGTAAGAGATGACACAAATACAGTACAAGTTAAGAGTTATAAGTCTCTACTTCAGCACTTATGTGCTATTGCTAAATAGAACTGTAATTGCTACATAAATTTGATATATTTGTTTCAATGCATCAATTTTACTGCCCCCTGGTTAATGTAACTTAAATAATGTCTCTCTTAAAAATACTGCAAGATTTTGATTCCATCATTTTGCAACTATTTTGTTTGGATTTTTGCCGGGGTCCAACCCCAGCGGGTCCAGGGGTCCCCAAAGGTGTAGACGGAGTCGGCGAAGAGGGAAAGACTCGGAGGCAGCGTTCAGTTGATCAGCATCCTAGCCAGGATCTCCAGCCAAGTTCTGGTTAGGATCTCCAGAGAGGTTCTGCTGGTTCTCCAGCCAGGTTCTGTGGCCACATTCTAGTCAGGTTCTCTTGCCATGTTCTATAGTCAGGTTCAGTCCAGGGTCTATTGCCATGTTCTCCCGCTAGGCTCTGTCTCTAGGCTCTGAGGCCAGTCCCTCTCCAGGATCCTCCGGCATGCTCTCTCCAGCAAAGTTCTTCTGTCTCTAGGCTCCGTGTAGATTCTGTCTTCTTGATTCTGTTCTAAGTTCTGTGTGTTTCTGTCTTGTTACAACTGTATTTATACCAGTTGATTCAATCCTATCAATCTCTATTACAAAGGTTAGGGCGTTTCTTATCTCCATTCCAGGGAGAAAAGATTATGTAGTTTAAGCATGATTGTTCGTAGTTAAAGGGATTAATTACCCGCCTGGCACTTAGTTGAGGGGTTTTATTCCCTCCCTAACTTCAGGAGAAAATCCCTACCTGGGGATTCAACCTTTCTCGGAGAGGTGACTTTGGTTAAAACACAGCGCCAAGAAGGTGAGCAAACATATTAAGAACCGTATGCCATATATGCCAGGTCCCTTGAAACAGCAAGGATGGACCGGCTCCCGGCAAATCTGACTTTCATTCTTCCCAATTGCAGGTATCTCTAGAGTATAGGATTAGGTAAGAGGATGAAACATTTTAATGCTCAGGAAAAAATAAAATTAATCAAATAACATATAATAAAGAATTCTGGCCAGAACACCATATAAATTCACAAAAATAATTCATGAAATTGTTTCCTTAAATTAAATTCAAATGTAGACAAGGCTGCAAGAGACAAAATGCCATTTTTGTCACAGGTAAACTAACCAGGAGTTAGAAATGGGGGGTTAGTACTAACTCCCTCCTCCACTATGTATGTCCTACTCCTGGGTAATTCACTATATAACAGTTAAACTTGGTTTATTTATCCCATTCATCCATTAAATTAAAGAAAAACAGGTGATATATGTACTCTAATTTTGGAACCTAAAGGAGAAAATGTGGCACAATTGCAAAACAATAGCATGATGTTCGCATAGCTCATACCCATCTG
The DNA here is from genome assembly GCF_963259705.1 of Myotis daubentonii. Taxonomy (NCBI): domain Eukaryota; kingdom Metazoa; phylum Chordata; class Mammalia; order Chiroptera; family Vespertilionidae; genus Myotis; species Myotis daubentonii. Next base: position 50,155,440 of record NC_081846.1, read on the forward strand.
ATATCAGCTCATGTATAAACCAAGCACATTACAAAAATCTATACACTTCTTCTAAGGAGATTTCAACATACAGGAAAGAATTCACATTCTGCCTACCCATCTTGTCATTGTTATTATCATTGTAGAAAAAGACTTTGTACATTTCTACCCCCCAAAATTACAAACTCATTCTAGTATAATGAACAAGGAAAGAGAAGGACAGACTTTTTTTTTTAATGGTGACTCACTATTATTTTTGACTCCTAGAAGTATAGCCAATAGAAAAAAAATATTTGATGAAAGACTGGCAGAATAGTTAATGATAACTGTCTCAATAGAGTGGAAAAACATTTTATATTCAATGCCAGTAATTAAGCAATTTTACCCATCACTAATCTCATTTTTAATAAAACTAGAGAGTTACGATATATTAATGTTATTCTCTTCTTTGTCAGACAGTAACAATAACAAAATGTGCTATTTATGTTAGCAAAAATGTCAATGGATTCAAGGTTTGAAGGAATAATCAGTTCTTTTATAAGTGATGAGCATAAAACTATGTGATTGATATATTGTGTTTGTCTAGATTTTGATATATTCAAATTCCCCTTTTTTTCCCCCCTGAGTTTTCTCTATTTTTAAAAAATTTACTTTAAAAATTCACAGCATAACGTTTTACACCCCGGGGGTTTGAGCTTAAGTTAAGGTTTTTCCACAATCACTTATACATTTTTAAAGTCTTGGCTCAAATATTATTTTTGCTTTGAAACCTTTCTTGACTTTTCTAGACAGAGTTACCTATTTCAGCTTCTTTTAAAAAAATTAATTTCAGAGAGGAAGGTGAGAGGGAGAGATAGAAACATCAATGATGACAGAGAATCACTGATCAGCTGCCTTCTGCATGCCCCCTACAGGGGATCAAGCCTGCAACCCACGCTTGTGCTGTTACCAGGAATTGAACTGTGACCTCCTGGATCATAGGTTGACACTCAGCCACTGAGCCACACCGGCTGGGCCTCCTTTTCTTTTTGTATTTCTGTACTTTCAGTATACATCTCTATCGCATTGCAGCATCATTATTTTCTAATAGGAAAATCTCCTTTAACTTTACTCATGGATCCTGAAATCCCAATGTTTAGCTTCCTGGTAGATAGTAGGATTGAATGCATGGGCAAATAGTCACATCTTTTTTCTAGGAGTAGGAAAATTTTATGATTTTATCAAAATCTAGTTTAAAATTGAGATTCTAAAATGTTTCCACATAATCCTAGGATTTTATTTTTTGGTATTTCAAGTGAGAATCTTTGAACATTACATAATTGGTAGATGGCGTTACTGAAACTAATGTGTATAACAATAACATGACAATCACTTTACAAAGTGTAGTTAGAAAAAGGCCTCTTGATAAAATTGCAAGTAATCAGAGCATCTATGGAAAAATATGGGGAGTGCTGTGATGCTGTATAGAGGAGCTGGCATCACCAGAGGGAGGAGAAGCCTGTACCAAGAAACCAAAGTATACACTAAGGCAACAATCACATACACAAAGGTAAAGAACCTTTCAAAACAGGACAGCACATTTTCAAAACAGTATTCGAGTGAATTGGGAAGAATTACTATTACATAAAAAATTAAGTTGAGATATTTATGGTGACAATGAAAAACAATATTTAATCCTTATTTTCAATGTACACAAATAGGGACACTTAGATTGTTTCCATATCTTGGCTATTGTAAATAATGTTGCAATGAACATGTGGATGAATGATAGATATGTATTAATTGCCTTTTATTATTCATATTTTTTCTCTCTCTCTCCTCCTCCTCATTCTTCTTCTTGAAGAAGACCCTTTAACATTTCTGGTAATAGTGGTTTGGTGATAATGAACTCCTTAAGCTTTATCTTGTCTGGGAAGTTCTTAATCTGTTCAATTCTAGATAGCTTTGCTGGGTAAAGTAATGTTGGTTGTAGGTTCTTGCTTTTCATTACTTTGAATATTTCATGCCAATCCCTTCTGGCCTGCAAGGTTATATATCTATCTATTATTTATCAGTCATTTATTTATCTATCTCTATATCTGCATGAAATAGAAAAATATATACACATATATTTAAGAGAATAAAAAAGCTCAGTTAGCTGGAAATTTTCTTGAGACAATATTTATTATACCTATAGATGCATGAATTACATAGGTTATTATATAAATCTATGAGAAAAGTATCATTATTCAATTAATTTCAACTTTTTCTTGACTCAAAACAATTATTCTTTGGTCATATTTAACCATAAAAAGCAAAACCTATCATTTGAAAAATACTTAATTTAAAAGTAGAAATATTTGACTTTGAAAAAGGGGTTTCTGAATAAGCAGTGTCAGCTTTAACCCCTAGAATTCTGAATGTCCTCTTCTTTCCAAAAAGTGTTATTTATAGAGCCACATTCTAGTGTCAAAAATGCTGAAGATTCATAGCAAGAGTATATAGAAGTTCACTCTCAAAGGGCCATCAAACATATTAGTTATATAAGTAATATTTATTTTACAAACTAAAAAACAGGATGTATAAAAACATTCAATTTGCAGTTAAGGATGCCTTCCAGAAGTTTTATGTTGATGTATGTTACACAATATTTCAATCCAATATAGACATAAAGCATCTCTAAACCAAAGAAACACTAGGATATAAATAAACATAAAAATACAATGAAAGAGGATAACACTTAAGAGTATTAAGAAGCAGTGAAACTGCATAGAAAAAGCTTGCAAAATGACTGAAAATACTCTCAAGAAAAAGCAGAGGTAACATGCATCTTAATAGAGAAACATAATTATTATACCCTTCACTATTAACTCTCCATCACCAATATTCAATTGATTTTCAAGCCTTGCAAATTTCTATCTTTAATTATCTCTTGAGTCTATGACCTCTTTACTCTAAACCTTCTGAACCATTTAAGTCCTCATAGATTTAATCTACTATTTCAGTAGTCTCCTAACATTTATTCTTCTGTCCAACCCTGACCCCCTTAATATCAATCCTATACAGCCATAAAAGTCTTTCTTACGTACATATCTATTCATATTATTCCCCTGTGTAATTTTCTTTAATGGTTCTTGATTGCCATAGAAAAAAGTAACAGTTCTTTAACATAGCATATAATATTCTCTATTAACTGACCTTTGCCTACATCTTAAGCTTCATGCCTCAGTTATGCCTTGTCATATTCACAAATATATTATTCACAAATATAAAGGAACATGTGTTGTTTCTTTAGCCTATAATGCAAATTCATGAAAATTATTTTCATTTTAAGCTGAAGCATTCTCTGCCCCCAGATGTCCTTTATGACAATCCTTTATCTAAATTAAGTATATCACAACCTCTTGTGTCCCAACAAACTTCATTTATATTTTTCTCATCGAATCTCCTGTATTGTAGTTGTGATTATTTGTTGTATGGCTGTCTCTGATAGAGTGAGCTCCTTGAGGGCAAATTAATATCATACTCATCATTACATATTTTGTCCTTGACATATGGTAGATGCTTAATGATTATCAGCGGAATAAAAAAACGAAGACACACACTCTGGAGTTAGTCTTTCTAGTTAGGATCACATTTGCTCATTTTCTTAGAATGTTACTTAGACCTTCCCTGAGCCCATTTCTTGTACAAAAAAAAAAAAAAAGTAATAATAATAGTACCTAGTTCAGAAGGTTATTGTGAGGAGGAAGTAAGTTAATATATGTGAAAATTTATTTCAAGTGCTATTTTAATGTTTGCTTTCTTTACATAACAAATATTCATTGCACACCTACTTTGTGTGAGCTATTTTCCCAGTTACTCTGTATACATACTAAACAAGGCCCCCCCCCCAAAAAAAAAAAGTGAATGAAAGTACATGGTTTGTGGCTATTTCAATGAATTTAACCATGAATTTTTCATTATAGAATTAAACCCAGAAACTAAAAAGAAGCAGGTTCCAATACATAAACATATCCCCCCACTAGGGAATTAATGGATTTGGTGTGTGTGTGTGTGTGTGTGTGTGTGTGTGTGTGTGTGTGTGTGTGTTATTCAGAGAGAAATAAGCAAAGAGGTGCCTGTGCATTTTATAACTCTTCCCAATCCTCTGGTTCCTGGGACATGGAAATGCTTTACATGGCTGAAGAGTGGCTTTGTGATCACCTAATCCAGTTTTTCTATGGTTCATCTTTCATGAACTGATACCACACTTCACAGTGATTTAATCTACTGTTAGCTTTCAATTTCAAGCATCAGAGTCTGACTGATTTAAACAGGAAAGATAATTTTGTAAAAATATGTTGGTCTGCTTGGGTGGGGAGTATAAATCATGGACACAGACAACAGTATGATGGTTACCAGGGGGGAAGTGAGGTGCAGGGGGGATGAAGAGGGTCACAGGGGTCAAATATATGGTGATGAAAAGACGCTAGACTTTGGGTGGTGAACACATGATGAAATATACAGATGATGTATTATAAAATTGTACACCTGAAACTTATATAACCAATGTTTCCAATAAATTTATTTAAAAATGAAATAGAATAGGGACAAGAAAGAAGGAGAGCCATTATTCTTAAGTAACTAAATATTGCAAAGAACTGCACAGTTACAAAATGTCTTTAAAGAATCCAAAAATTAATATGCATGTGCAGAAATTTTTACTATATATTAATTCTTAAAATATCACTGGATCTTTCATCATAATATCCTTTCACTATTATATCAGATAACTACAAATTTTGCTTTCTTTTTTTAAGAGTTGGTGGTTCAGAGACACATCATTTCTAGAAATATAATATTGGTCATCAAGTGCAAAGATTCAACAAATGGTAAAATCAATCGCAGAAGTTAAAGTGGTCTCAAAATTGCAAAGAGGTTCTTACAAAAAGGATGAAGAATTATTTGCTTTAAGTAGTTGCTTATACATTTTACATAAAAATATACACCAGCAAGTAATAAAAATTGAGCCATTTAACTCCTATAGATTTATAGAAATAAATCAGATGAAATTTAAGGACATACTCTTTGACCTGTACTGGATTTTGTCCCAACTAAGCTTACCAATACTAGTGCATTGTAAAGGACAGAACACCTACACACTTGCTGGGAACGCATGACTAGAGCCCCAGTTTGTTCTATAAGGATGGGTCAGAGCAGATGAGATTCAAAAAGGCTTCGAAGGAATGGTAGGTTTTTAACACTTATTTCAAGCAGTGTGGTCTGTGAAATACTAAAAGATAAATTTGATCACATATCTCAAAATTATAAAAATAGATATTATAATGAGCATAGGAGCCAGATACAGCACTCATGATCATTTTATTTAAGTAATTTAACCTGCATTTTGTGCAAAATGCTATTGTCTGTCTCACCACTGTTTTTATAGGAGGAAATCAACATATTTGAGTTTGATTTTGATACAGAAAAATTAATTTTATATAATTCTCTCATCCATACATTTTCACACTCCCTACTTCCCACAAATTATTGATTTTTCCCCTCTATTTTCTGTACCCAGACTTGATGTTATACTTTCTCATTATTATAACATCTATGTTGTTATGAAAGGCCTAGAAAAAATAAAGACAGAAAGGAAAGGAGTTGAGGACAAAAGGAAAACTTTTTTGATCCTCCAAAAGAAAAAAATAACCAATAACACCAACAACGAAAATGTGATTTGGGGAAACTTTGCTGATATTTTTGGAATAGTGGTACAACTGTCTATGTTAGGCTCACAAACTGAACCCCAACCTAAAGTGGACTTCATCAAAGTCTCTGGAAGCTCCCCCAAATATTTCTGAACACTGTGCAAATGATGATTTATAGTATTCAAATTATTATAATTTGTCCTCTGTACAAAAGAAATGAATTTAAAATGCCACAGTAGGATGATGTCTTTAGAAGTATTTGGTATTTGCCCAAGGATGGGTTGAGTTGACTGAGGGGCATGGTCATCTCTGGGATAACAATCTTGGCTCAGGTTTGAATTGTCATGTTCATTACTGCACATTAGAACCACCTGGAGAGCTATAAAATCCCCTGGTCTCTGATTACATGCCAGAACTAGTGAATCAGAATTATCTGGGCTTTCTGGGGGAGTTCTGTGTATCACCAGAGTTAAGGACCACTTCCCTGAGGGCGTAGGTGACCAGAGCTCCCACTGATTCCATGTCCCAGCCTAAAAGGGAGAGTGCTTTGATTCTGCTTCCTTATCCAGTCAGGGGAGATGTAGGAGGTGGTGTGTCAGGGACTCTGAAAGATGCTCTGGTTCAGATCCAAAGTGATATAGAAACCAGCAGACAGAGGCCTCATTGAAACCTACTACTACTACACTCCTATACCCCAACCCAGGGGACCCTGGGGGAGTGGCACATAGTAGGGGCTTTTTAAAGATTGTGGATGCCTTTCTAGACAGACCAGACTCATGCAAGCCTTAATGGACACAGGGGAACAATTAGTGTTTCATTGGGGCTTGTAGAGAAACCTCTCTTCCTTTCATATTGAGAAGTACAAGTTGTCATGGAGTTTAGTTTGTGTTTTGCCTTTGTTTTTCTCATATTGGTACAAGCAGTACTACATGCAGTTAATTTATTTGACAACTTGAGCAACAAATTGTTCCCAAAATATAATTCTTTACTATTCGATTTCTGTACAAAGAAGGTACAGGATTCCACCCTGACCTACAGAACCACAGGAAGGTAGACATGCATAAGAAGAGAGGAGACACAGATAGAAACAGCTGTAGGAGGTCACCAGCTGCAAAGTGGCCAGGCAGCAGTGGCTAGGACACAGGTGTGAAAAGCAGTAATAGAATGGGCAATGGTAAGCATCAAGTGATAGGTTTGAGTGCAAGAGCGGAGGCAAAATGAATCAATTTGTTAAATAGGCATCTAGAAACCCGCAGCTGGATTAGAGTTTGTATTTCTAATTCTTGTTGAATTAAAAAAAACCAACAACACACCTGAGTTGCTAGTGTAAAGCATAGCTGGTCTGCTGTATGGCACAGTTAGGAACTGGGATGTTTTGGTTAACATATATTACCAATCAGCTGAATTTGCTTGTGCAGCTATGGCCTCAGGTGGATCATAGACCTTAATTGGTAGAGGCCATTGTTTTATTATTTGATTTATTTAGAAAAGAGTTGGTCTTCTGATTCTGAGCCAGCATGCAAAAGTTGTTTTTATGTTCTTTTCATCACCAAAAACCACTTAGAAACAGGCACTGAGAGAGTAGTAGAAGGTAAATTGCTTAACTGGTCTGGACTTGGAAGGGAAAAGAGGTAAAAGATTTGTTGTTAGAGTTTTTATTTTTTTTAAATATATGTTTACTAGAGGCCCAGTACATGAATTTGTGCATGGGTGGGGTCCCTCAGCCTGGCCGGTGATCAGGACCGATTGGGGGCCATCTCGCCCAGTCTGGGGGAGGGACCGCTGGAGGTTGGCCAGCAGTGGGAGGTTGGCTGTGGGAGCACACTGACCACCAGGGGACAGCTCCTGTGTTGAGTGTCTGCCCCCTGGTGGTCAGTGCGTGTCATGGCAACTAGTTGACCAGTCGTAACAGTTGCTTAGGCTTTTATATATATGGATTGATTTCATAGAGGGAGGGAGAGGGAGAGAGAGAGAGAAATATCAATGATGAGAGAGAATCATTGATCAGCTGGTTTCTGCATGCTCCACGCTGGGGATTAAGCTCGCAACCCAGGCATGTGCCTTGACCAGGAATCAAATCATAACCTCCTAGTTCATAGGTTGACTCTCAACTACTGAGCCACACTGATCAGGCAGAGTTTTAATTTTTAACAGAGTAAAACTATTATGTCTAATCTACCTATTAGCCTTACTTTGAGCCTCTCGAGGACATGGCTTATGTCCTTTTGGTTTTGCGTTTCCTTGAGACCAAGGAAACATGCACAGGGAGCCTGCTCTGCTCACTCAGCCTGTGTAAGGTTCATGTGTCTGCCAGCCTGTCTGGAAAAAGCTCAGGATGACACCCTGGTCTGTGCCCTAGGGAAAGCACAATTCCCCAGCAACCAGGGACCTTATTTCTTGGTATTTGTACCTATTAACATTGCATGTTGAAATATACTTGCTATATTTTATTAAGACAGTTGTAGGAATATATTTATCTTCATGGTTTCAACTGCACAAACCAGAAAATGCCATGAGGTGAATTTTATCCCTCACAATTACTTTTCCTTCCCTGCCATTCATCAGCTAAAACATGCTGAGAAACCACAACCCTTGTAGAAACGGGAAAAAATCAATACTCTCTCAACTCTTCCTCTTTTCCTCATTTATTCAAGCAGTGTAGTAGCCTTTTTTCTCCTGCCTGATTCAATCCATATATTAATTATATTATTTTCCTCTCAGTACATCTTGTCACAATACTGTGACTAAAGCAGTCTTCAAAGGAAAAACTATGTTATTCATTTGCTCCCACTTAAAAAACAAACTTCGATTCCTAATGGCATCCCAGGGCTACAGGAAACCTGTGCACATATTATGGCTATTCCTCTCTTCGGAGAGATCCCCCTCATCTGGCCATTTCCTAGAGCTGAGGTTAAGCATATCTTCCTCAAAAGAAGACCCGTTATGACAACTTTTAAACTATGTACTAAAGTTACTGATTACTCCAGAGCAACACATGCCCAAAGCACATACAGGCGTGTTAATTTTAAACTAATCTTTAATTACCCAATGAGCTCTTGGGAAATGATTGTTTCCCAAGGCCAAAGAACTGAAAAGAAAGCTAAGGTGTGAGGCACAGAACGATATTATCCTTCCTTGCCTTTTTACATAAACATAAAATGTTTATGAGTCATATTCTACCTTGAAAATAATTACCACTTGATAATGCTCTCCTGGCCATCGTGCAGTACTACCGATGAACATAGCTGGTGTTTATTGAACAAGTCATATATGCCAGGCATTACAGTAAGAGTTTTCTAGGGGCCATCTCGTTTTATTCTTAAAACATGCCTGCTATTTCTTCATTGTTTTACAGAAGGGACTAGGTGGCTAACTCAAGGATTTTAACTTGAGATGTCTGACTCTGGAGCCAGCAGGCCTCACCATTACTCCAAACTGCCTCATTTTGAGTTAGATTACTTTAAATGGTAATAGTTATTCAAAATTGGTGCACACAATTAAAAGACAACACAAGGCATGCTTGTGGTCACAACCTTACGTGTTGATAGAAATGTAGGTTCAGGTTGAGGCTGTTCATAGCAATCTATGACCTTGAAAAATTATGCATTTGGCAGAAAGTTAAAGGCTGGGTTAAAGCACTTTTATGAGAAATGATTTGCAATGTGGACACTTAGCTGGTAAAAATATGTTTGTTAGAAAATAATCATGGGTCACCTTTTAAGAGTCCAAAACACATAGATGTCAGATTATATCTGTCACAAGCTGTCAAAAATGATTTCTAGCAACCTAAAATTCTCTAGGGATTGTTCCAAATACAAATAATCTTACAGAGTGCTAATGTTGGCATTAGGATTTTTGCGACACAGATGTATGTGGAAAGAAACACACTGTCTTGCAGCTCCCCCTGGACCACATCAGACTTGGCAACAGGAAGTGAAGGTCAGGAATATTTCAGACTCTTGACATGGATTTGGTGCAACCATTTTCACATGAAAGCAATTACCTAAGCTCTGCATTGCACTGATTACTTCCAAAGGTTTGGGGGCACCATCTGTTCTCCTCTACTTAAGACACTTAAAAATAATAAAAAAGCAACTCCAGAAAAGAAGAGCCGTCTAGGACTTCACAATTCACAAGCAAAGAGCTGCTCAGTACTGCATAAATATGGGGAAAGAAAATGAAGATGAAATTCGCAGGAAAAGATGAGCATCAAACCCTATGTGTGAGACTGTGGCACAACGGATGAACGTCTCAGTCTGCTCAGGGGTCCATGGTTTATTCTGGGGGGAATGGGAATGTTTGAAAATTAGATTGTGGGGACACTGCAACTCTGTAAATATTCTAGTCATTGAATTGTAGGGTGAAATTTATGGTATGTGAAGCATATCTCAATAAAGCTGTTAAAAAAAGAAAGAAAAAGAGGAGGAATGTCTTTTTTAAAAAAAGAAACCCTAGAATGGGCAAGTGAAAATGAACTCAGAAAAAAGACAATGGCTTTTCATGCCAATAACACATCTATTCTAATCTGCCCCAGCATGTTTTAAGACACCCTTTTAAGAAAGAGGGGATGGAATATTCAGAATGCTCTTCCACGTTGAGCCTGTTTTAATACATGGATTAAAAACATCCCTCTTAAGCGGTTCTTTCCATTCTAGCACTAAGGGTAACAAATATTTTCGCTGGCATGGAATGCTAAGAACTCCATCCTAAGGCAAGGCCAGAAACAATGCTGCTGAGATATTTCTAGCCTAAATACCAACTGGAGACCAACTGAGTGATTTATAATCCCTTAGCAGGTTTGGGTTTCATTCATAGATATTGGAATCAGGAATGACTCTTTTGAAAAGCAGAATCTAAATGGGTGATGTTAAAAATGGTGGATATTATCCCAAGTTTGAAATGTCTGGCATAAATGAGTGTTCCTCTATCTTGTACCACATTATTTTTTCTATTTCAGAACCCCTTTTCAATAGTTATAAAAGAGTCTGATCAATCAGCAAACAAAAGGGATCTTTAACCTCAAAGATAGTTTAATTTTCAAAACTTGTTTAGTGCCTGGAGGGCATGTCTTAGTGGTTAAGCATAAACCTATGGAACCAAAAGGTCACGGTCCATTAATGGTCAAGGGCACATGTCCAAGTTGCAGACTTGATCCCCAGTGGGGGGTGTGCAGGAGGCAGGCAATCAATGATTCTTTCTCATCACTGATGTTTCCCTCTCTCTCTCTCTCTCTCTCTCTCTCTCTCTCTCTCTCTCTCCCTTCCTCTCTGAAATCAATGAAAATATATTAAAAAACAACAACAAAAAACTTGTTTAGCCCCATTGCTAATTTCCCACACAAACTGTTACCAAATCATCAGCTAATTATCCTGAAACATCTGACTTCAATACATTAGGAAGAAAAGAAGCAGATTGGACTTAATTATTATACTTTATGAAATTATTACTAATGGTGACATTAAATATTGTCAGAAACCCAAAAGAAATGTTCTTTCTCTTAACTCTAATGAAACTTGATTTCCAAATTAATATTAATTTTGTATTGACAAGATAAAAATATATAAATTTTTGACCAAGGGAAGACTTAGTAGAGAGATAAATCTCAAGGACATTTAATAAGAAAAAAGTCTGGAAATACCCTTAGAACCAACAACAGCTTAGGTAAGACAGAAATAACTGTCCTGACCAGCAAGCATCTTGTCCTCAATCTCTGCTGATAAAGAAAGTAATTTTTAGAATGCATTTGATAGCTTTAAAAGTTTGTTAATATCTAAGACAGAATTTTTTTACATTTTCCATTCTATTACTAAATTGAACATGTATTTTAAATTTCCAATAAGCATTATAAATTCAAGTTATTCATTTTCTAAAGTGCAGGTAACTTTTTTCTCTCTTTTCCTACAGACTTTAGCATACAGTTCAATAAATTGTCTTTAATAGTTTGTTTTTGCATATATCCTCTTTATATTTTATTTATAGTGCATTGCATTATGAAGAGGTTTAGTCATACCTCATGGAATTATTGGGCATTATTAGCATGTTTAAATGTAGAAAATGAATCTGAGAGGTCACTACAGGCCCAGAGTCATGCAGATTTGACTTCTAGTGCTTGGTTGGTTTTTTCCTACTCCCACACACAGTATTTCATATTCATAGAATAGCATCTACATCTTTTCATAATAAACTGCATTTGCAAGGAGCTTATTGTGAAAGTATATAGTTTGTTGGTTGCCTTTGTTTTTACCTGCTATTCACTTATTCCTTATTGATAACTGTATATGCTGAAAATTTAGGTAAACAGGAACAGAGGCCTAAGTCAACCAGCATCTCTGGCTATAGCAATTAGTGCTAACCGGGCTTGTGTGTTTCATTTAGAGCCAGTTAGATGGGTAAGGCCTTTTCCTGGGACTTCTGAAAAAGGATTCTTACCCTTTCTCTGCAAAAAAATTTTTTACAACTATCTGGGGGAAACCTGGGTGAGAATGGGGTCAGTTCAGAGGACGCGAGGCCGAGAGGTAGAAAAAAAGGAATACAATGAAGATAATACTTAACTTTTTTAAACAAACACTTGTGCGGTGCTTAAAATGGGCCAGGCACAATTTTAAGCACTTTACAAGTATAACTAATCATCCTCTTAAACCTATTACGGAAGTACTATTATAACCTTGACTTTGACTTTATAATTGAGGAAATTGAGACACAGAGAAATTAGGAACACCCCTAATGTCACACATCTAATAGTGATGGAGCAGGAATTTGGACCCAAGTGATCTGACTTCAGTTTCTGTGCTTAGCCACCATGCTAGGCACATGTTTTGAGCCCTTATATCAATGAAGATTCTTACATACTTAAAAATGGGTTCTAAAAAAAAGAAGAAAAGAAAGAAAAGAAAGAAATCCTTGATTTGTTGCATTTGGCATTTTTCCTGATATAAACATTCTCACTATGGCTAATTTCAAGCTGTTAACATGACATCATCTGGCTAACAAGATTCCTAAAAATTAAATAATCAAAGAGTTGGCATAAGCCAGCTGCTCTGGTATACCACTGGAGTTTACAACAACCTCCCTTCCATAAGACTGCCTTTTGGTGAATCTATTAATTGCTTTGGGTTTCAGCCACTCTGGGTTGGGTTTTCTGTCTTATAATATTAGAGTCCTCACTGAGTCCTAGTTTCATGGATAATGAAATACTTTCACAGAAATAGTCCTTTTGTTATTATATTAGAACTCTATAATAACCTCATGAATAAACAAATCACTCAACAGGTTTCACATCTTACTTATCAGAAACGGAGGCTTAAGTGGGTTATGGATTTGGTTTATGTGGTATCGGCCACAGAATTGCCAGACCCGGTGCAAAATGAAAGTAAGGGGTCCCTTGTTAAGGAACTATTCAAAACTTCAAGAAGATGGAAGTAGAGCATTAAGCTAAATGCAGGGTCCTTCTAGGAATGGGGCTCTGTGCAAATGCCCAGCCCTACGCCCATGAAGGTACCCTGTGCCTGCCACTCAGCTGCTGACAGAGGTGGCCTGTGAACTCGGATCCACAAATCACATAGCCCTTACACTCTACTGTAGTGCTTCCTGCAAAACAGAGGCTCTGCAAATGCATTGCCTACATTTCTATGTAGAAGTTGTTACTTAAATTATTAATGATATAGCTGTATTTTGTCTTGTTGACCAATTTCAAGTAAACACACACAATTGACTCACTTATATGTTGCAACAGCTATATATTAGATTACAACTATATCCTTTCTTAATTTCTTATTTATATTATGTTTCCTTTGGTAAAATTAAAATAAATCTAACATAAATTTATTAAGCTGTCTATATTGCATGTTTTTTAGTTTTTAGACAATGCTAGAAAAAGAAAACAAATACTCCTTCACATATCAGATTTTTAATTATTCTATCTGATATACTCTCCCCCACCAAACATATTGATTGCCTTATTTTTAAAACTTAGACAATTCTAAATATTGTAGAGATTAAAAAAAACAAAAACCCCTTTTATCTCCTACTACAAAATTTGAGAAATATCCCGGTTACTTTCTTCCTCATGGAAAACACGGGCCTAAGTGCAGCTGTTTACAATGCAGTTCCTTATTTTCAAAGTACCAAACTCAGTCTAATGAGTTTTATTACTTAGATTCTTACATTCAAATATCATTATACCCCATGATTATATTTAGTGATATATGATAATGAAAGAATGAAATGGGGAAATTCTTTTATATAAGGTATCATTATATAGTTTTACATAACATCTGGGTTCCACTGGCCAATTTTTGATGATTTTTAAAGAAAACAGAAAACTCACCGCAATAAAACAGCTAAATAATGCTTCAGATTTAATTTGTGCCAACAACAAGCAGATAGTTTACTAGGAATTATAACCTAGAAGAAGAGGCTCAATATAAAAACGGTACTCAATGTTTCTATTTACCTGTTGACTAACCTAAGCTATTTAATTTTCATTTATGTTTGCAACATTATATGCTGAGAGGAAAAATATTCCAGCATGGTTCCCAAGAAATGTGGCAAAATTCTCCAAGACAGTAAACTGGTACATTGATATGCTTTAAAAATGGTTTTCTAAAACATTTACGTTTTATCATTTTTGTTAATGAGGAATGAAAAGAAATGTACCACTAAAGGTGTGGGGTTAGTAGGGGCAGTGAAATGAGAGCATTTCAACCTTACTTGATTTATCCATGAACTATAGCAGTATTACCTGCTCAGATCTGGTCTGATGCTGATACTGGTGCTGAGAAAAGGTATTATAGGAAGAAGCAATTTTGTCCTTCTCAAATTGTTTCTTCACTCTGGCCAAACCACCAGGCACTGTGCACATGTCTGCTTCCTCCATCATCTAGGACCATTAAAAAAAAAAAAAAGGAAAATTCAGCTTTATATTTTTTCAGGATAGGATTCTCAAGCTATTTAAAAAAATAGTTGACAATTATGGGTGGGTGATATATTAAAAAGGACATTAATATATGTAATTATTTCAGTATACTCTTATAGAAACCCTTAGTAAAAATAATCTCTCCATGTTATTTTCTCATTTATCTGCTTTTTGATATAAGTTAGAAGAATATTAAAAATATTAAGTTAATTCTCCTTTCAGATCTTGATGTCTGGAGATTAGAACTATTAGAATGTATTTCTCTAATAATACACAGACAAGTAGAAATTAAAATACTAGATTCAATTTTAACCCAATAATATTGTCATTAAAATCCAACATGTTATAGGCAACACATTAAGAATATTAAAAACATTTGACTCACTCCAAAATGGATTTAAATCATTAAGGATGAACAAAATAACCTCGGAGTATATCTGAGGCAAAAATATTAATGTCGGCAATAACAACTACTGAGTACACAGTACACTGTGAGTTGCTATGTACTTACAAATATCTTGTCATTTGATGCTTCTCCATTTTCTTTGAAATACGGATACTTATTACCTTGATTTTTAAGTCAGGAAATTGAGGTTTGGAAAAGTAAGGCAGCTTGTAAATTCTCACAGCTCGGGTGTGAGTGTTGGAGCTGGAGTTGGAACTCACCTGGGTCTGTCTTAATCACAGCTGTTTGTCTGAATCCTTGTTAGCCTTAAAGGACAGGCAGAAAAACAGCAGCTAACACCACCCCAGGACTCAGCTCCTAGTGTTGGTGTGTGAGGACAGGTGGGGGTGGGGTGGGGTGGGGGCTAAGATGATAAGGATTCTAGCTTGTCACTGGCATTTTACAGATGAGAGAATCTATTTCAACAGGCAATATTTGGAACAACTTGAAAAACACTGAGGAGTCTTGTCAGATTCTATGCCCCAGTGGGAAGTGCTATAAAACTCAAGCACTCTCCCCAGCCCAGCAGGCACTCCAGCCCAGATGGGAAAGACAACTCTAAAGCAAACAGACCTCCTGCCAACCCGCCTCCTCCAGGTCTCCTGAGAACTGGGAGCAGACTCAGCAACACTTCTAACCACAGCAGGTCTCCTGAGGTCTGGCTCAGCCCTGACATAACCTTGGAAGCCTTGAGACATGGAAGTACCTGAATGCCCTGGATGCCGCTGAGCTGAGGTTTGCATGCCATCGACTGTGGACTCCCGTGGACCTGGGATCATTACCCCAACACATATTCTCTCTCTCAAACAGATACCAAAAACACAACTACTGTCTTGGGGTTTCCCATATTCCAAAATATTGGAGACTAAATGGATATTCAAGATTATCTGAATTCTAGCAAATATTCAAGTGGTCGCTTTATGAAGTTCACAACCTTTCCCCAGGCACATGGACTCTTAAATAGTTAAGAATATGCACTCTATGGAAAAAAGGGATGATTGTACACTTATATGTGCTAGACAGATATTCTATCAGATTCTGCAACAAAGGTAAATGTACGTGCTGGTCAGTTACTGCCATCTGATACATGGTAAAGTCTGAGAAAGTATGGTGACCCTTTTGAAATTTGAGATAATGAAAGGGAAGGGTGAATTAAGGCTACTGTCTTTTTTTGTCTTTTTTTAACCCCTACCATTTAATTTGCATAAGTGGCCTTTCTCAATTGAGCATCTATAGAAGATACAGGGTGGGGCAAAAGTAGGTTTACAGTTGTCAGTACAAGAAACACAGAGTTTATGCTTATATTGTTATGTATTAATTATTTTATTATTTATTTGTACTATAACTGTAAATCTACTTTTGCCATACCCTGTATATAAATATTAAATTATAGAAATTAAAGTAATTATTATTAAGAAAAACCTTACTCTTGCCAACAAGTATCAACCATGTCCAAATCATATGTAAGTTAATCTGGTAAACCCCAGCAATTATCCTAATAAATGGATACTTTCCTAGTATGGGCATTTTCTCAAAAATATCAATTCCTATACCAAACAGGTTGCCTGTCTTCTACCAAATAGATTAAAAAACAGATATAAAAAACAGATATGCCCATTCCTTTCCTCTAGCACTGTGCTTTGGAATAGAGCAAATTGTACATGCAAAATGCAGGCAGTTGATTATTTTTACTAATACCATCGAGATCCCTAACATCCCTGGTACTGCTGCACTACAGCTGCTGTTACCCACCCAAGTGGGGCAAGTTTTTAAGCTGTAGTTTAGCGGTGGTGATAAACTTTCCTTGTTCAGCTCAGATTGTAAATGAAGGTTTACATATGTAGATGGAGGACTTACTCAAGGGGCAGTCAGTAGCCTAAGCTGGCTCAGACTGAGATCCCCTCCCATGATTTTGCCTTGTTTAGCACCATGTACTAAACATCCCAACTAATCCATGTTCTTGTAAATGAGCACATAACTTAGATTGTTTTGTTTTGAACCTTTTTATGTTTATCCTTATTCTAGGTTTCTTATTCTTGGAGTAGGAAACAAGACTTAGCATCTAATGGATATGCCAATAGTAAAGTTATCTTAATATGTTAATTTAAATACCTAACACAGACCCTACCTAAAACTGTTAGTTTAATAATAATTTAAATATCCTACACCTAAATCTAGGTAAATATATTACATAATCACCAATTTCCCTTACCAGAACTGTCCTTGGGTTCTAGAGCAAATTAGAAATACCATAATTTGTGGAGTGATTCTAATCCCAGTTCTGACACTTAAAACCTTGGACCAGAGTTCCTGAACCTCAGTTTTATTTCTCATAAACTGGGAATAATAATATGTTTCTCAAAGATTTCTTGTGAGTCTTAAAGAGGATAAAGGAAATAAAATTGCAGAGCACAGAATCTGGCATTTTAATTTTTTCTTGAAAAATGTTATTTCCCCCTTCTCTTCTAGAGGCTGCTGCAGTCTGCTGCCTTTTCAAGAGCATGACTTCATTTAGGTTCAACCAAATGCCATCTGGCTGAGGCTAGGACAATGAGCAACCCATCACTGTCAGCTATCGCAACGTGATTGAAATATAATGGGTACAGTTTGGGACTGAATCGGTGACATCCAGATTTTGCACATTTAATATTTGGATTATTTGTGTAGACAGAAATATAGTCACAAGCAGTTTCCATTATTTAAAAAAAACACTGAACACACATTTGATGCAGCTGACCAAGAAGGCAGATTTTTTTGTTGTTGTATGCTTTTTTTTCGTTTCTTTAGATATTTACCAGGATTTCTCTGAGATACCAGCAATGTGTACTTTATTTCCTCTCAAAATATTTACTTAGAGCCAAACCAAATAATAGGACAGTTGTTGGGCCAAAACTGCTTTCATATATGAGAGGAGGCAGTTGAATGTAGTTGAAAGAGTACTGAAGTCAAGAAACTAGAGATTTAGCATGCCTCTGTCACAAATTACATCATCTCCATAAATCACTTTCCCACAGTTTTGTTTTCTTTTTTGTAAATTGGCAGGAAAAGGAAGGATTATTTAATTTCTTATATGTAAGTTATCTCCAGAATAGAATTACATTAAATTTTTTTGTATTAAATTGTGATAATTTAGTTTCCTTATGTGCCCAATTTAAATAGTCTCTTTTTTGCACATCATAAATACATGTTATGCCCTACAGAAGATTTTTATGGTTTTCTGGTATATGATAAAATATGGTTTACTAAATAGCCAGTCTTTAATTAGGTATTTTCAAAATCAACTTGTTTCCCCAAGAATCATTTCTCCAATTTAGAATGCTAATTTGTAGTGAAGTTCCTTAATGATCCAGCAGGGGGTGCTATCTAAGAAGACTTTGGGGAAGTGCTAGAGTGATACTATTTGTTTTGGAAGTGATCTAGGGACTTATGTCATTTCTTTACATTCATTCAAAATCTATCCTGCATCTAAAATGGATTTTTAATGACTATGTAAAAACTTAAATGTCATCTAGAATTGCAACATTGTTAATGAGTTTGGCAGTCAGCCTTGTCTCTAAATAATTTGCAAAAAAGAATGTTAAGAATAGCTATTTTAGAATACTACCCTTTTGGGCTATTCTCGCTCTCTTTCTCTTTTGGTTAAATGAATAATTTTACTAATTTGGTGATTATAATTATAAAATAATGTTTTTATACTCCATTAAGCTATAAAGCTGCTACTCATAAAATGACTCATCAAATCCTGTGGATCGAAGGCCACAGAATATGGAACACAAATTCTTCTGAATATAATTTTATATTCAAAGTTATATTTGCCTCTAAAAATTGGTGGTCGTACTGAATCCTGCTGTTTCCTATAATCATAATTGGTTTAGCGGAGTGCCTACATTGCTAATTCCCTCATTTCTATGTTGATTAACCTATACCTAATGGATTTAGTACATACAGAGAAATGAGAAATGCAAAAGAAATTATACTGCCAGTGATTTTAAATGAACTATACATGAGACCAAAGAGGGAGGCATGCAGGCCTACATTATTAAAATTTGAAATTAATTCCCAACTTTCCTGAGGAGAATAGCTATAGGTTAAATGATAATGATGGCAATAAGAACACATTTATACAGTGCCTTATGGCTTACACATAAATTATCTCTTTGACTCCTCCCTAAGGCGCTCTGTGGTGGATGGTTATTCCCATTTTTCAGTTATAGAAACTGAAGCTCTGAGAGGAGTTAAGAGAGTAGCCCAAATCACACAGTTAACAAGTAGCAGAGCTGACGCTTCAATTTGGATCCTCTGAATTTGATTCGCACGATTCCTGTGCTTTTTTTTACTTTATCCCTTTGTCCAATAGTATTCTTATATTGCGATAGAGGGAGGGTGTGTGAAGAGCAGACAACAAGCACATTGCCTAATACAAAACCAGCAGGAGCAGCTTACATTGGCGGAGAAGCTGTGGCGGTCACCCTTGGAAACAGCTGCTTGGTACCTCGCCATCCGTTCCTTCAATGGCACCACCTCCTGGAGGTCTGACACACCTTCAGTCCAGGCAGCGCTGTCTTCTGCAAATTCAGGTGCAGGCTTATCAGGGCCAACAGTCACTGAAAGGAAATGCAGAATGTTCATATATGTGTCAGGGTTTGCAAAGAAAATAGCATCACCTTCTGAACAGCGAAGGCATTTAAAATATCTGGTCATAAAACAGACTGCGACATTTCACAGTATTTTCGACATTTCACTGTCACCTCTTTTCTTCAAGTGTCAAGCAAAGCTACAAGATGCCTCTATAGAAGCATATGCTTATACAAACATGAAAAGAAAATGCTGTTCCCGCTCCTCCTCCTGCAACTATTCTGATGAGAAATATTTATTAAGACATACATAATGTTAATTATAAACATTTCTGAAGTACTATGTGTTGGATTTATGCTCAATGTTTTAAGAGCATTATATCATTTACTTCTCTAACAACCTCATAAAGTGGGTGCTATTATTTTCTAAAATTCATAGGTAAGAACACAGAGACTCAAAATAAAAAAAAAATACATGGCTATGATCACACAACTAACAAGTGGCAGATTTGACAGTTGACCGTACTCTTTAGCAAGTCTAAAAATTGTTCTTCCCTTCTCTCCCCACCCCTCAACCCTCAGGAAGATGGATTTAGCTAAAATATGTGAATGCTTTGAGAATTATGGACTGTTTTTTCTTTTATTCATAGAGATGGCATATAAGAAAGAAATAATAGTACTATTGGAAAAAGCTTGTCAGCCACCCATTTCAGAGAGACGATTTGCCCACTGAAGCCATCTTCTGCCTGACAGAAATAGAGGGTAGTAGAAATCATGTACTTGGAAAAAGAGCAGAAGACTCATAGTTATTGGAAGCAGACAGGTCTTAGAGGTCACACAGTCTCACCTGGTCTAACCAGCTCCTTTTACACATAAGGAAATATGTCTCAGTGTCTAAAAGAAACACAAGGACCCTGCATATGATTCTCCATGGTTATTTAGTTGTGTGTGCCAGAGCTGGTCTCAAAACTAGTTGTTCGTATTTAATCTGGTGTTTTTTGTTATCACTCTGCTTGACAGTTTACTATTTACACTTAAAGAATATTGTAATTCTAAAATTATTTCAATCAGATCTTTGTGTGGGACCAATCAGAGTATGGAATGGATATGTATATTTATGTCTTTTCATCACTCATTCATGCCCTGCCTTTCACCTTAAGAATGACAGTTTCTGGGACTCGTGGAGCAGAGCTCTTTGGTGTCCTTTGTTATTTGGATTGGTTTTCTTTAATCACTAGAAGCCCGGTGCATGGAATTTGTGCACTGGGAGGAGGGGTGTCCCTCAGCCCAGCCTGCAACCTCTCCAATCTGGGACATCCCTCTCACAATCCCAACCGCTCGCCTGACTGCTAGCCTGATCACCCCCTAACCACTCCCCTGCCAGCCTGATCAATGCCTACTGCTCCCCTGCCAGCCTGATTGCCCCTAACTGCCCTCCCCTGCAGGCCTGGTTGCCCCTAACTGCCATTCCCTGTTGGCCTGGCCACCCCCAACTGCCCTCCACTGCTGGCCTGGTCACCCCCACCTGCCCTCCCCTGCTGGCCTGGTCACCCCTAACTGCCATTCCCTGTTGGCCTGGCCACCCCCAACTGCCCTCCACTGCTAGCCTGGTCACCCCCAACTGCCCTCCCCTGCTGGCCTGGTCACCCCTAACTGCCCTCCCCTGCAGGCCATCTTGTGGCGACCATCTTTTGACCACATGGGGGCAGCCATCTTGTGCAAGGGCGTGAGGATCAATTTGCATATTACCTCTTTATTATATAGGATTGTGATAAAAGAACACAGGGTAACAGATAGCCAAGCTGTTTTCTCTACCTCCTCCTACAGTTTCCACATTAAACCATCTTATTTGTTTGCATTTTCTATTAGTTTCTTTGAGCAGTTGAGAATGAATGTGACCCAGAAAAAATAAAAATCACTTCTGTTTTGACTTCTTGATTATTTGATTTTCCATAGGGACTTCTTATTAAAATACATATTTTCTGTATTTTAATTAAAATTGTAAATATATTTTATTTACCATGCTTTCTAAAAGAAACAAAAAATATAAAGGAATAAGGAGTTATATGAACCTTGGGATTGTACAAACTGATATGTTCACAAGTGTCAGTAATTTTTGAAGTTCACCTATCATCCAAAACCTCATTTCCATACAAAAATATACTCTTTGAATTGATTCTGATAAAAGAGACTCCCACAAACCACTGAAAGTTTTTCACATGCTGAAGAAATATATCTTCATTACCCCTGCATATTATCTGTCTTGCACATATGAGTTTAGTTTGTATTCAACTGTACTCTTTTTACTTTGCTGTGAGTAATCACTCTATAGATTTTATTGAACAGGACTCCCTAAAGTTTTCCATGTTAAAATATAAATAAATTTTATTTTGTATATTATTCATAAAAGATGTCATTCTTTTATTAACCTTAATAAGTTTGTAATTGCTAAAATGTACAGTTAGTATTTACTTTTAAAATACCAAATTTTTACCTTTTTTTATTTTACTGAGAAATGTCCAAGGTTAATTGTCAGAAATTCAGTAGCCTACATATTAAGAGATTTGGATTCCATGGCCTTGTGGCCTTTTATTCTGATCACAGTAAAGACACCCATTTCTCTCTCTCTCTCTCTCTCTCTCTCTCTCTCTCTCTCTCTCTCTCTCTCCCCTTCTCTTTTTTCTATCTCTGGCTTTCTTTTTCTACATTATTAACTTTGCCTACTCAGAGTAGAAAACTTTTCTTGAGCTAACAATTTGTGCCCATATTGTTCCCTAACCCCTTAAGTGGATGTCTTATTGATTTCTTCATCTGAAAACCAGGGTGATGCTTCCTGCCCAGTGTACTGTAATGCAGTGCACCTATCTGCTCCTACTTGGTGCTGCTGACACATGTTGTCATTTTTAAGATTGTTAAGACAGCCCCATTCTGAGGGATGTGTGGGGAAGAGATAGGAACATTGTTACCTGACCTCATAATGCACTATTTCAGAAGGCTTGAATGCAACTGAGATTGGAGAACAGTGTGAAATGAGTTCAGACTATCTTCAGAGAAAGGAGATGTAGAAGAACAAATAAAGATGCTACTGTGATAAAATGTCTGGAAAAATAGGGAACGATGAACCTGTAATTATGCAAATCAGACAGTGGAGGAACATGCTATAAGGCTAAAGTGAAAAAGGGAAGGGAAAATAAAATTTAAGATGACCATTTCTGTTAGAAAGCATTATAAATAGTAGTATTACAAAATGATTGTACTATAAATTACTCGTCTCTGAAATTTAGAGGTAATTTATTTTGCAGATGAATAAATGAAAATCCAAAGAAGTTTGGTGAATTCTCCCAAGTCTCCAGAGCTAATGGCAAAGCTGGGCCTAGAATCCATTGCACCCTAAATAGTAAATGTTTTCTTTTACTTGACAATAAGAAAATTCCTAATCCATAGAAACTATTAATTCTTTGTATAATGGGATAAACCCTATTATGGACATAAAAAAGGGGGTTCTACAGTAAGTAACCTCAATAGGGTGATCTGATCATGGATTCTTAACTGAGAAGGTTATGGTAAAACTTTTCATGTTCAAGGAAAAAGAAAAATTCTAAATTATGCTGACACATGAAAAAGTGCTGTGAAAAACAAAATTCAGACATCCATATATCTTCTTTTTAAAATATGTTTTTATTGATTTTTTTAGAGAGAGAGAAAGGGAGAGGGAAACATTGATTTGAGAGAGAAACATTGATTGGCTGCCTCCTGCACCCCTATTACACCCCTACCAGGAATGGAACTCACTACCTGGGTATGTACCCGACTTGCACTGATGACCTTTGGGTGCATGGGATGATACTCAACCAACTGAGCCACACTGGCCAGGGCCATGTATCTTCTTTATAACACTGAAAACTAAAATTTATTAGAAAATTGGTTACTGGAATTTTAGTTTTGTGAACTAGACAAATAAAACTTTCATGAAACTAAACAGAAGTCAAACACAGTCTATGTAGCAAAAGGTAGCCAAAAAATAAAACAAAAGGCCTCAAAATAATATGCCTGAAAGAGAAGGTAGAAATAAAATCAAATATAATAGTCACGAAAATAAACACAGGTCAAACTTCACACTGAAAGTCAAAGACAAATAAATCCAACTAAATGCCACCAGCAAGAAATAAACCTAAATAAACCAAACAATTTAAAGAGAAAATATTGGGCAAAAATATGTGAGTAAAAGTGATTATGACTATATTCCTTTCATGCAAGTAGTATTAAAGACAAAGAAGGCTATACTGTAGATAGGAAATACCATCCCACTATGAAGCTGTAACACTGTACACCACTGCATGTTGACTAGCCCAGTACAGAAACACATAAAGACCATTAGTAACCAAAAAAAAAGGAGAACTTTAATAGGAATATAGTTGTTGTGGGTGACGCTAACATATCTCCCTCCATCTTTGTCTTAGAAAATTTCAAAAGTAAATGATTTGAATTGTATAATCAATAGGGTTAATTTATTTTTGTCATTAAATAAATATTGATTATCTAGAATAAGCATAAAACCTTGCCACTATGCTTCAGAGATTTCAGTCTAGTTGGAAAGACAGAGAGGCAGTTATTACCCAAGAATTAATGGGTTTACACCACGGGAATTGGGAACCTACAGAGAGGACATAACCACCGGGGTGTGTGAATGAGCAGGTGGCAGCGAAGGCTCCCTGAGAAGGGGAACATCTGCACTGAAACATGAAGGAGTTGGACGTGTGAATATGTGAAAGAAAGAAAGATGCAGGAAGGCGATGAGGTAGCAGCATTACCAACAAATCATTTTGGGAAAATGGGGCAATGTTTTTGAGGAAAACATTGAACTCTCACCATATTGCGTATTACAGTGGAGTATTGGAGGGACTCAACGTATTTTTAAATGATAAAATAATCTTTAGAGAAATGTAAGTAATTCATCAAATGATTTCAGTTGGACTTTCTAAACACAAAAATAATTTAAAGTAAAAAATATCTTAATATTTATAAGACAAAAGGAAAACTGAGGAGGGACAATTATGATAAATAGGCTAAAGTGTTAATTTTCAATAAAGAACTGACAACAGGCCAGAAAAAAAACTGCTAACATTGAAAATGGATAAATGACTCAAAAGAATGAGTCACGTTAAAAAAACACAGCAACTATGTATCAAGTGTTTTCTATTGGTCAGAGATCAACCATTGAATGCTCTCAACCATCCTATAAGATGGAGACAGCTTTTATTTTTTATCTCCATTTTACCAATAAGGAAACAGAGGCACAGAAAGGTTATAAAACTTACTCAAGGTCAGGTGGCTGGTGAGCTTCAGAGCTCGACAGGGAAGCCAGGCTGTCTGGCTTCAAGTTCTGTGACTTTACAACAATTCTATGCTACTTCTCAAGTGTCCAAAAAGCCAACAAACCCAAACAATCACCTTTCCCCATAAATAAATGAAGGAAAATTCAAGCAACATAGGGATGGTCTTTTCTGTTGTGAATTGATTTATACTGCATATACAATAAAACATATAAAGTAGTCCCAGATAGCTCTCTAGCGTGATTATGTCTCAAGAAATTCAAAGGTTGAATAGTAATTTGAACTCCTGAGCAGAAAAACAAGAATTTTATGATTGTTTTCCTTTTGAAAATTTCTAAAATTGATTCAAGAAGCCTTTATTTAATCAGAACTAAGAGCAAAGCAGAGTGAGCCGGTGTGCAACTGGAAGCTCACAAAGCTGAGGTGAATATGGACACTTCAAGAATAGTGGCTTCAAGAGTGTAAGCTCACTTTCCGTGACACATCGATAGCCTCACCGTGATATTCTGGATGCATTATGAAGAAGCCAACTGCTTCGTACTCGGGAAATTGATTTAGAACTAAATTGGGAGAGTGATGAACTAAATTCCATCAAATCTAAATCTATGAGCTATAACCCAGCTCAGATTTGTGCACAGGATATCATTCCTAAGGACATATCTTAGGCTCAGAGCCATAAGCATGAATACATATCCTATAATTCTTTAATATTTGCATCCCTTATCTAATAATAAAATTCATCCCTTTTAAACATTAAAAATGCTGCTGCCAATTCAAATTTGTAATCAATTTGAGTTTTATATATTTTATCCTCATTTGAATACTATAAAACCAAGAAATGGATGGAGAATAAAATGAAAGAGCAAGTTGTATAGTGCAATCTTGTGCACTGATTTACAGTTCTTTAAAAAAAAAACATGGGGAGGAAGGGCAAAGAGTAAAATGAATGGAAGTATGTATGCCATGACAGCATAAAAATTATACTGTGGCATCCATCCAGCATATGAACACAGCGAATCATATTCCACTTATTAAGCTAGCTTCCCTATTGTCCTATTGTCCCCAT
Organism: Myotis daubentonii; assembly: GCF_963259705.1. Classification (NCBI taxonomy): domain Eukaryota; kingdom Metazoa; phylum Chordata; class Mammalia; order Chiroptera; family Vespertilionidae; genus Myotis; species Myotis daubentonii. The sequence continues at coordinate 50,181,423 of NC_081846.1, forward strand.
ATGCATTGTGTTACTGAGTGTAGACTTGTCAACTTCCCAAAAATCCATCTCTTCATCTGATCACCATACTTTATACATTAATCAAAACAGACCTCTGAGGGTAATAAAAAAGATGAGCCTTGCTTCCTTGGTGACCCTTCCTTAGCCAGGATTCTCCTAGTTAACTGGATACTAGAGGTGATCCTGCACATCTGGTTGTCTTTAAGAGAAAGAAATCAAGATTCAGCATGTGGTAGACAAAATATTGGTTTTCCAATGTTTACATTCTTATCCCCAGTATCTGTAAACATGTCAGTGTACATGGCAAATGTGATTAAGTTAAGGATATTGAGGTGTGGAGGTGTCTTGGGTTATCCAGGTGGGTTCAATGTATTCCCAAGGGTCCTCATAAGTGAATGAGAGAGGCAGGAGAGCCAGAGTCAAAAAGGAAGAGAGGGAGGGAGGGCAAGGGGAGAGAGAGAGAGAGAGAGAGAGAGAGAGAGAGAGAGAGAGAGAGAGAGAGAGAGAAAGAGAGAGAGAGAGAGAGAGAGAGGTTCTACCTTGCTGGCTTTCAAGGAAAAGTCCTTCTAGAACAGTGGTTCTCAACCTTCTGGCCCTTTAAATACAGTTCCTCATGTTGTGACCCAACCATAAAATTATTTTCGTTGCTACTTCATAACTGTAATGTTGCTACTGTTATGAATCGTAATGTAAATATTTGATATGCAGGATGGTCTTAGGTGACCTCTGTGAAAGGGTCATTCGACCACCAAAGGGGTCTCGACCCACAGGTTGAGAACCGCTGTCTAGAAGCTGAAAAAGACAAGACAACAGACCCCAGATCTCCCAACCCCCCAACTCCTGGAAGGACCTTAGCCCAGCCAACACCTTGATTTTGTCCCAGTGAAACTAATTTTGGACTTTGGACCTCCAGAACTATAATATAATAGGTTTGTGCTGTTGTAGCTATTACTGTTTGTAGCTATTAATTTATTACAGCAGCAATAGGAAACTAACACAGGCATCCACTGTACACATACCTACACCTGTCCAAGTCAGAAATCACTGTACAGTAAATTCTTTTTAAGGCATATTTTAGTTCCAGCTCCCTCAAATCTCACCGATTTATACATGCAAATTGCTCAGTGATGGAAACATCTTTGAAGTTATTCTTCATGTCCCAAAGAAGAAATGTCCACCTACCTATTAATAAAACGCAATTTAAATGTCCATGGTTCTAATCAATCTGAGTAACAGAAATGCCATTTCTAACTGTAATAAGCCTTGTTATGTAAATGGACATAATTTAGTCAGAAATTATGTAATCATTAGTACGTTAACATTGCTAGTTTAGGCATTTGAAAATTTAATCATATTACTATTAAATATTTTAAAATTAATTGTTCAGTTTAAAGAATTGGCCAGTTAAAGAAATCAATAATTGAAAAAAAATGACTTCTATTTCTTTGAAATGGTCAAATAAATTAGAACCATTAAATGCTTGTAGGTGACGCATATTTTTACAGCATAAGTCTCTTGTTGGATATTTCCCTAGTACAATCAGACTTAGAGTGCATTATAATAATGATAACTGTCTGTTAATGAATGTCAATTATGTGTTAATCATTTTACATGTATTATCCCACTAATTCTTATAACAACCTACTGATAGGTAGTGGTATTTCCATTTTACTGAAGAGGAAAGTAACATTCCAAAGAAAAAACTCATATAGTAAGTGGCTAAGCCTGGAATTGAGTTCAGGAATTTCTGAATATAAGACTCTTCAACTCTTCATAGTCACTTTATGTAAGTATATTTTCATTAAAATATAACATTTTATTATAAAGTAAATTGTAAAGGTATCTTTTCTGCTTCATGGACATCTATACACAGATTCTTTCTAGATATTATTTATTTCAAATATCAAGGACAAATCAAAGGGAAACTAATAGGCTGAATTTTTATGGCTCGAAGTGGCTCCTTTTTTTTTTGTCCTTAGCAACTTAAGTTTTGAATTAGAAATCAAAGCAAAATTTGTAGTTATATTTTTTTGGTCACTGTGGAGATCAAACTTGAAGCAGAGTTAGGCCATAATACAAATGACAGGGATGGGGATGAACTTCACTATAAAGGACAGAAAATGCAAAACTAGGACCAGTGCTCTCATTTTCTATTGATCTGTTCTGCCCTAGGGCATGGGAGATGGTGTCATGCTTCCATCAGTGTTCTATTGTTTAAATTTGCATTCCAGGTATACAATGAGGGTACTTGATAATCTGTCTTCTAAAGGCTTTAGTCATACATTCAATAAACATCTACTGTCCATCTACTATTGGCCAAGCAGAGCGCTCAGGAGTATTAATTAATCACCATTATATTCCATTCTACTCTACTTGAAAAGAGAAGAAAAGAAAAACGCCAGAGAGATCTTCAATAAATATGGTATTCTAAGGAACATTGACTGGCCTTATCTCTAAAAACAAAAGTACACGTGTTGCATCATTTCACCAAGCGGACTTCTGAATAGAACAGGTTTACAGGTGGCTGGCCCTGCTAAGGAAGTTGGCTTGTCTGAAGAATCACCAAAATGGAGCTCTCATCAAGAGAGGAATCTTGAAGGACTTGGTGGCTCATATTCCCTCTCCCTGCCCCCAAAACCACATTTATTTATATAGAGGTGAAATCAGATTAAAATGGATAAAGCCCAATCAGATTCAATGGGTTGAAAAGTCACTTACATGTAGCTTCATAGTGAGTCAATTTCTTTTCAGATTGTTCCCACTTAATCCAGCCAGTGAGTAGCTCCCTTGGCTATGCTTTTCCAATTTAAAAAAAATTATACTTCCATTTGTATTATTTAACTAGAGGCCCGATGAACGAAATTCATGCAAGGGGCTTGTCCCTCGCAGCCCCGGCTGCCTCACGGTGTGGCTGCCTCATGGCCCTGCGGCCCCACGGCCCTGCCCACTGGTCATTCCGGAAGGTCATTCCAGAAGGTCGTTCTGGAAGGTCATTCCACAGTCAGTTCTAATTAGCATATTAGCTCTTTATTATATAGGACTAGGGGCCCGGTGCACGAAATTCGTGCACTGGGTGTGTGTGTGTGTGTGGGGAAGTGTCCCTCAGCCCAGCCTGCCCCCTCTCACATACTGGGAGCCCTCAGGCATTGACTCCCATCACCCTCCAATCGCAGGATCGGCCCCTTGCCCAGGCCTGACACCTCTGGCCTAGGCGTCTGGCCCGGGCAGCGGGGACCTGCAGTGGCAGCAGCCCCACGATCGTGGGCTTCGCTTTAGGCCCAGGCAAGGGACCCCTAGCTCCTGGGACTGCCAGCTTCGACCGTGTCCAGCTCCCATCGCTGGCTCCATCCCTACTTCCTGCTATCACTGGCCAGGGCGGAAAAGGCACCTGATTCTCCGATCATGGCTCGGGGGCAGGGCAAAGGCGGCCCCAGGGCCGCCTTTGCCCTGCCCCCCAGCTCTTAGCTTCCCCCTGGGTTTCCAATCACTGTCAGTGGCAGGGGGCTTCTTCCTGCTTTCCCTTTCGCCTCCCTGCATTGTGCCTACATATGCAAATTAACTGCCATCTTGTTGGCAGTTAACTGCCAATCTTAGTTGGCAGTTAATTTGCATATAGCCCTGATTAGCCAATGAAAAGGGTAGCTCGTATGCCAATTACCATTTTTCTCTTTTATTAGTGTTGATACTTTTTAGTATATCTCTGAGTCCCTCTGCCTTCCCAAATTCTCTCACCACCTTCCACCAACATGTAAGCTCCTCCAACACTGGCCAGAAAGAAACTAATTTTGTAAACCTGCTTTACACTAGGTTCTGTTTTGGGCACTTTATCCTGGAGGAGGCAGACCCGCAGGGAGATTAACCATCACATCTGGACACAGAAGCTTCTATAAGCCTCCTTCTTATCCTGTATAATGAGAATGATAAGAGAACCTATGATTGCCTGTGAGGACTGAAGGAGAACTCACAAAAATAAAGAATTTTACATAGCACCTTGCACATAGGAAATAATAAATGCTCACTTAGGTTATTATATACTGTAGGTATTATCATCCGGGTAATCTGAGATGATAAAAGTCTGAGAAGTAGAAAAGGTCCAAGAATTTTCCAAAACTCAAAGTTACTAAGTAGCAAGGATAGGACATGACTCAGGTCCGTCTGGATCTAAAGCCTTTTGTAAGGACGTTCCATCCCTCTTTATAAGTCAAGTATATACCATGTTCTCTGGAACAAGGAGAACACAATGAATCATAAAAGAATAGATAATTACACACTGAGAATGGGGCAAAGAAAATGGCATAGTCCTACTCATACAGCCACCAGGATGGAGAAAATATATAAAAGAGAAGAAATTACTAACTCAATGTATATGACATTCAAAGAGTTGGTTTGTCTGTGTTTTGGACACTGTAGCAACATGGAAATGCTTTGAAAATATAAAATTCATTAAAAATCATCCTAATGTATCATGCATTAGGTGCAGATCTGCTCTTCTGTCCCCCAAGCAGTTCCTGACATTTTCTCCTACACTATATATTTTAAGTTAAATCATGAAACCATCACTCAAAGTTATTCACATTTTCCATTTCCCTATGGGGCCTCTGAGCAGTGAGTTTGGCACAGTGAATCCTGGCCTGGACCAGCCAGGTGGTGATGAGGCGGCCACTCCCCAGGTCTGCTGGCCTTGTAGCTGCCTACGGGAGGCAAAGAGAAGGGTCTTGGACTCAAAATTTTTGATCCATTCCACTGTTGCTGTACAAAACCACACTGTGAGGATGTGGTGCATATACATAATGGAATACTACTCAGTCATAAGGAAAGATGAAATACTGCCATTTGCAACAACATGGATGGATCTTGAGAATATCATGCTGAGGAAAATAGGTCAGACTGAAAAAGACAAAATTTATATGATTGCACTCATATGGGATATAAAACTGAGAGCCACAAATGAACAAAAGAAAAAACAAACAAAAAAAACTCATTGATACAGACAACAGGATGGTAGTTACCAGAGGGGAATAAGGTTGGGGGAGGTAGAAGAAGGTAAAGGAAATCAAATATATGATGACGGAAAGAAAGTAAACTTGGGGTGATGAGCACACAATGCAATATACAGATGATGTATTATAATACTGTACACGTGAATCTTATACAATCTCATTAAGCAATGTCACTTCAATAAATTTAATAAAACATTAAAAAAGTACATTATGAGGAACACCCTGAAATTAAGAGGTGTTTTTATATTTGATTAGTTTGAATATAGGTATACGTTCAATTTAATTTGAATATTCTGTTTAAATTGTCATTCCTTTCTTCCTAAAGTCTCTGTTCTAGAAAACCCCCAAATTTTATATCATTTTACCTGATTCCTCCTCTCCCTGAGTTGCTACCTCTTCGATATAACTTTTTTTCTCACCTATTATTTCCTACCATATTCCTTTTTTACTCCTACTGCTTCATTTCTGTGTTTCCTTTTTTCCCAACCTTCCCTGTGATTGCCACCTCTCCAAATCCTCCTTCGCATGTGGCTCAGTGATTTGTGGGAAGTGCATTTGTGAGGTAATATTATCCTCTTTCTGTTTTTCTAGGCTGGAACTGGAGAAATGGCAAGCAAATGTGCTCATTCCTTCAGCCAGAAAGTCCTCAAATGCAGTCTGTGATTGGCAGCAAACGGTCATGCCTCTGAAAGGCCTGGCAGGAACAGACGGGTTAAAACATCCACGAGCTCCTCTAAAGCCATCAGGGCCTCGGAAACACAGAAAGTGATTTCATTCTGGGGTCAGAGCAATTTGTTGATAGATGGAGATGACTCATGCATACTAGCTCCGAATCTGTCTTTCCCTAAAATGATGCATTTCTATCTCTCACCAGCTTTGTGAAACTGCATAGGAAGCTGGTTCAGGTTTACTGAATTGTTTTGTTTGGTTCCAAGTATGCCTTTGGCAATTAACAGATCAAAAATAAACAACAGTAATGTAATAATTTGCTTTAATAATGTGCGGCTTTGTAAAACATCTCCCTGGCATGCCCACCTTACGTAGGCAGGGGTAAGGAAGTTAACGACTTACTGACTATTACTTTAAATAAGTGTGTACTAGTTGCATTCTGGTTTTCAGGTCTCTTTTTTGGGATTCCTCAATTCTTCACCGTCTTTCCAGCTTTTACCTCTCTACCAAGGTTAGCATCTGAAATGTATTCTGACAGATATTAAGGGAAAAGCCAAGTCATCAAATTCTGACTCCGATGTAGACAATTGTTACTGTGGCAGCTTTTCTTCTACTAATCATTCTTTTCCTTTGAATAATAAAATGTACTTCATTGAATCTGTCTTTTATCTTAGAGAAATTCAGTCTCTGAATTTACAGTTTTCAATGACCTTAACTAAGTCTTTGTTTAAAATGCTTTTCTGCCTAAGTCCTCAAGCAGCGGCATACTGAGATATGTTTTTCTTTTGAAATTAGTGGCTGATAAACTTGATCAAAGAAGGGAAACCACAGTAATCCTACATATTTTCTTTACTGAACATTATTTGGAAAAGCTAAGCAATCAAGGAGTAAAGTGAAAATGCTTAAATAATGCAACATGTTGCCTGGTGAATACTGACTCCTCCGGGAGTCAAGTCACTTTCAGAACATGATGCACTTAGAAACATTCTACCTAAAGAACTGAATGCTTTCAAAACTTTGTGGTCTTTAATCATTTAATCTTGGGTAGAAATATGAAACTGCTAAGTTAAGCAAAAATGTTAAGAATTCACGGAAGATATACTGTTTTTTGTTGTTGTTTTTTTTTTTTTTTTGTAACCAAAGCTATAGGTTCTTCTAAAGTGCTCTAAAATGAAAGGTAATTGGCATCTTATTAAAATGTTTACTCTAAGAACTGCTTTCTGATTTCTGTCCCTATAATTGTAAAGGACATGCTAATGCTGTATACATTTCGGAGTCTTTTAAATTTAGAACAGAATGTTTATAAATTAAAGCTATCATAATTTTAAAGGATCAAAACTCCAAATCAGGTCAGGTCCTGGCTTATTCTCCCTATCACCATTAACATGCCCTAAATACCTTTTGCAGCCAAAAGCAGCCTGTAATTTCAAAAGAAAGAGATGATGTCAGATTCTTAATGATACCAGGAACAGTCCAAAGAGTGGAAGTAATTTAATCGTCCCCTCTGCTTAAGAAACACATGGACTACATGGTTAGTCAGTTTCATCATCCCTTAATTTATTTATAGTTATTTATCTTTTAAAAATTTGGCATTGGCACTTGTTTCTTTTACTTCAGACTCAAAACCTAATCCTGTAAGTGCAGCCTAAGTGGAGACACTCAGTTCAGGCTGCTTATCTCACTCCTGCTTTTAAAGGGCGAAGTGGAAAAATCATCCTTGAAATGTTATTCAGATGGAAACTTGCTCTTTTCCCAGCACATTAAAATAGCAAATATGTGAACAACAAAGAATTTAATGAAAACTTGCAAACTGCAGTTGTCCTAGACCAATTTTATTTAAGCACAAGTATAGTAGAAGGTGAGAGGAGGGAAGTGGGGTGGTGAAACATAAAAAACAATTACAAAATATATATACACAGGATGGGGCAAAATTAGGTTATAGTTGTGAGTACACAAAACAGAGTTTATTCTTGTATTATTACTTATGAATCATTGTATTAGTTTCCATACAAACAAATGTAAACCTACTTTTACCCCACCCTGTATATATATACACACACATTGGGCTTCTTTGTAAATTCCATTTGAAGCTATGCTTTCACAGCTTTAAAATAGAATCACTTTGTTGGACTGGTGTTGCTCAGTGGTTGAGCATCAACCTATGAACCAGGAGGTCATGGTTTGATTCCTGGTCAGGGCACATGCCCGGGTTGTGGGCTTGATCCCTGGTAGGGAGTATGCAGGAGGCAGCCAATTGATGATTCTCTCTTATCATTGATGTTTCTATCTCTCATTCTCCCTTCCTCTCTGAAATAATATATATATATATATTTTAAATAGAATCACTTTCTTAGACTATTCCTTGTAGGTACCAAAAACTTTGGATAGATGGAGAAATCACTCCAACTAAGTGTGACCTCCCACTGTATTAGGACAACTCACCTGAAAGAGAACTTGGACCCCAAAGTGAAGCATCTCCTCGTTTGTCTTTAAAGATTGTCATTAAAATTTTGGACACTTAACTACAACTAGAAGTTATCAACCACTAGCAAGGACTCAACCGCAGTTTTCATTTCTTAAGTCTTCCTGCATAATCATACTCTACCATGATTTCAGTCAAGTAATCTCTTAGCTTCATCAGTTTGCAAAATGGCAACACATAGATTGTGAATATGGGAGGCTAGCCACCACACAGTGTTCATAAATGCTGTGTACAGGCTCTTACGTGGGGAGTAGGAAAATACATTTGCATAAAGCATTTCTAAGAATGATATGTATGCACTTTCTCTAACAAGAGGGAGAGCCTTTCTAACATCTTTGCAGAGCTGGCTATTAAATTTTCATTATTACCTGGAACTGAAATTCCTAGATGGCCTGCCAAGGAGCACACTGACAGTTGAGATTAAAATGGCCAACTTCATAAGAATTTAAGATTTCACATCACGACTTATACACAGTACATGCCCATTAAGCATTTATTGAATGAATTTGTCTTGAAATAAAATTGCAAAACCCCAATGCCCATCTTTTTATGGTTCCTGCTGACATATATTGTTACCTTCTCTCTCCTACTTCTTTTTAAAGAGTAGAAAATAAGTTCCAAATTCTGCAACAGAAGTTATTTAAACAATACAGAGAAATTATGTGGGATTTGGGATTAGATCTTCTAGGAGGGAGCAAGAAATAAATTTCTTTCCTGTGAACCTGTGAGTCTCCCACAATGAATCCAGCTCATCACCAAAAATGCTCAGCAGGACACCACATGAGCAGGCGAAAATTAGAACTGAACAAAAATGCTTGCTTGGAAAGTGAAACCAGTCAACTTTGGGCTTTCCACCAAACTTAACTTCTGCCAGAAATTCTCCTGTTTCTACATATCTGCAATAAACAATTAGAAAAGTGTTAGCTAAAAAAAAAATCCAAGTACATTCATGTCTCCATCACAGTTCAGTCCAAAAGAAAAGCCTCTTTAGCTTAGTGGGCCAAGTCTAGGCATAACATCTAAACACCAACACACACACACACACACACACATACACTCACAGGCACACACACTCTTCCATGGAGGACCATTTAATTATAAGTAGTATCCTACTTGATTTGCAAGATCTAGGAGGAAGACCTCAGTAGGTTTTCATGGTGTCCCAGTGCATTCTTGCGTTGGAAGCCGACCACAGAAAACAGGTGCGGCAAAAAGCCCCAGGTCCTATTCTCCAGCAGTACAGGGCCTGAGGAAAATGTCATAAACTTCACCAAGCCTGACACTTGCTATTACAGAAATATCTTAACAGGAGAAATTGAAAGTGCTGATGCTTTAAAGCACTTTCTGCATTGTTCTTTATAAAGTCTCAAATTTGAGTGTGGAGTTGCTATGTGGCTTAGAGCAGACACAAACACCACTCATCTGTCATGACCAGTCTCTTGAAACACACATGCACACACATGCAATGTCTAACACCCAACCATGTAAAGTCTCAAGGGCTCCATCCCTAGTCTTCTGTTTTTGTATTACCACACACAATCCATCAGCTCTTAGCTTCATCCATATTACTCCCAAAATATATCTCAAGTAACTATTTAATCCCTAGCCTTATATTGTCAAAACTTTTACAATTCAACATGGCTTTTAATTCTTTAACATTATCCACAAACTTGTTTCCACTCTGAAAATTGTAAGTCATATATTAGAATAGGGAACATCTGAGCTTGTCAGGAATAATGGTAAATGTGATAAGGAGTCAATTAAAAGTGAATAAAAAGATTGTTGAGTATTAGCATATCTATCTATCTATCTATCTATCTATCTATCTATCTATCTATCTATCTCTATTGCTATCTCTATATGAGAGAGAGAGAGAGAGAGAGAGAGAGAGAGAGAGAGAGAGAGATGAATTTGTTGTTCCACATATTTATGCATCCATTGGTTGCTTCTTGTATGTGCCTTGACTAGGGATCAAACCCACAACCTTGGCATATTGGGATGATGCCCTAACCAACTGAGCTGGCCGGCCAGGGCCTGAATTGGCTTTTGGTGAGGTGGATTTAGCTCAAGCATGTGGGAACAAATGAAACAGGGGGTCAATGGAAGTTTTATTGTAGCTGTTGCAGCTGACCATGAACCCAGACTGAGTGGCATTAGGTGTAGCCTGGTTCCTTTAAGCTTTTAGACCTATCCCTGAATCCTGGGGTCAGGAGCCCTTAAAACCAGGTCTTCAACATTCCTAAATTGTTCTTGGCCTTAGTTTTGAAATACATGTCCTAGTCCATCACAGGCTTCATCCTGTCTTGTCCCAAGTCCGCCTTACTTCTGATCTTTGTTTTATTTTCCTGCTCATAGCTGAGCTTCATAGCTCAAACTTGATGCACTGCACCATTTCACGGGCCCATGATCTTTTGCTTTCGCTTCAACTATTGGATTCTTTACTTTTGCTGATGTAGATTCCCTTGACAAACAGTCTGGTACCCAAAGCCCCATCTTTCAGTGCCTCACTTCTGAGTGAGAGCTCTCCTTCCATCTTTGCTCAGACATTGTGAATGGATCCAAGATACAGAGAGAGGAGGCAGATAAAGCAAAGGGGCTGATGTGCAGGATGTGTTGAGAATGGGGAGATTATGCTGAAGGTCAAGATCAGTTTTAGTTGAACAGAAAGAAAACTATGCTCTGAGAGAACATTTTTGAGAGTCCAAGAACTAAGTCAAAGTAATGACAAGGTCCAATATGTGGCTATGAGCAGCTCTATCAGTAAGGAGACAGTCATTAGGGTTGAGAGGGTTGAAGAATTCAGTTTCTTCAAGTAATATGATGTTGATATCACTAGGATAACAGGAAGGTTATTAGTTTCAAGTGTTGAAATGATTATAATAGAAAGAGGGTACTTAATAGCTTTCTAACTCTAGAGAGGACAGAAATTTAATTTGAACTTGAGGTATCCTTTAACAACACAGAATAACCTATTAAATCAGGTAGACGATCTTCTCTCTTAAACAATATTTTTAGTGCCGTTATTTTGAATGTTCAACATCTAGAATAATTTGGAGCTTTATATTATCCGGGATAGCTTTGTACTTTATATTATTTTCTTGCTCTCTGGAAAAGAGATCATGGTTATTATATTATTCTAGCCTCAAATGTTAAATAATAATAATGATGACAATAACAGCAAATGCTTATAAAGCACTTACTATATACCTGGCACCATTGTTTTCATCATTTTACAAATATGAATGTATTCAAACTCAAAACAACTCTATAGAATGGATACTATAAGTATGTTCATTTTCAGATGAGGAAATAAGCACAGTGATGTTGAGTAATTTGCCCAAGGTCAAATAGTATGTAAATGTTGTAGACAGAATTCAAACCCAGTCTGGTTCCAAAATGTATGTTCAACTAATTAGATTTACCTTCCAGCACCAAAGTGTTACATGGGGTTCATTTGGAACTGATTCTGGCCCCAGGAGATGATGTTTTTGTGATTCTGGTCAACTGAGGCCACTTCATACATCTTAAGGATAGTTATAGTTCTGGGGTTAAGAAGTATATTACAGAGTCTTTAATAGAAATGAGACTTAAAAAAATGGGGGGGGGGAGAGGGAGAAAGGGAGAAAGAGCAGCTCATCATTTGTGAAATCTTTCTAATTTCAAGAATTATTCAGATTAATCAAAATATAAAGAAATATAAAGATGGCATCAATAATGAAATTTTATATATCAACTCCTGGAACTCCTTTTATATATCTATCCATAGGAGAATAATTCTGTAGAAAATGTTGATCATTATTATTATTAGTAGTAACAGTAGTGTATATAGATGTAGTTTGACATTTTATCAATACAAATGTTCACAAAATTCTGTTAGGCTTTCTATACAATGTTACACAAGGGTAAAAAGAGCTGTATTTATAGATAATATTGTGGTTATTGGTTGTTGTTTGAGGACTACTAACCTTTCTTTGAATATCCAAGTGACTGAAAATATGAAGTAGAGAATAATATGGAGACACAAGTAAACCACAATTTACAGGAAAGAATATGTACATATACATATATACAGATACTATGCATATATATGTATACACATAAGCACAATGCAACATAATGGAAAGAAATGGTTCTATAACATAATGACATGGTCAAGAAGCTGAGGCCAGTTGGTTTGCATGAAGTAAATGAAAAGAGGAAAACTGAAGTCTGAGATCATTTATTGCTTCTGTGTAAAGGGTGGGGTATTAAAACTATAAATATTGTTTTGAGTTGACAATTACAGTAGCTGGACTCGATTTTTTCAGGAAAAATAGATTGAAACTTAAACACAAACACATGCCTTCTTTTCAACTTTCATTTCTCTGATATTTGACAGCGTAAAAGCTGGGGCTGTTGTCCAGCTCCAGATGACGGGTGGATGACGAATCCTGAAATTATTCCCATTCCAGAATGAGTCAGTAACCGAAGCAGACATGCACTAATAGTTACATTCCTAAAAATAAATGCTTTTGAGTCTTTGGGGACTGAGGGGGCACGCATACTTTCTGCTGAAGAAGTTAGACTGTAATGAGTTTCTGTTCCCACTCTGATTACCTGGGTGGCACTGCGGACAGAAGCGAGCCGCTGATTGCATCAGCTGCTCTGCCTTTGGCACCCCAGCTCTAGCCTGCGTTCCAACTGCAAACTGCCACAGGGCTTCACCTCCTGCTTCGCCAACACCCGCTTTCCACCTCACCCAGTACTCAGGAGGATGGCTCGGGCTCCACAGACATAGAGATGGTGAATGTTAACTAATGCTCCTAGCTGGGACTGATAACCCTTCAATAACATCAAATAAACACTCTTTATTCTTGTCCCTTCCCCAGAATATTCTGACTTGACAGTATGACCCTTGTGTCCACAGTCAAAAATTCTAACTTACAAAACAGACCAGTTAAAAAAGGTAATCTATACCTTTACAAAAAGATGTTTCACTGTTTCCCTGAAGCACTTACTAAAAAATACATTTTAATTATTTGACAAAAAAGATTACTGGTTAGATAGAATGAAGCTGAGTTCTTATAAGGACAGTGGTCATTAAAAAAACAAAATAATCAACAAAAACAGAGATATTGATAAAGTATCTCCCAAGTTATAATGCATTTCAATGGGGAAATGTGACTTTATTTATAAATATTTAATATATGTTGTTTTAGAAAAAGACAGCTACTTTCAAATATGAGGTCTATCTATATTTTATTTCAATGATATTAAGTTCCTATGAATTACAAAACAAAAGAATAATTGTTATTTGAACATTATTTTTCTTCAGTCTGCGTTTATTAAACTTTAAATCAACATTGAGAACATGTTTTATAGCCATTTAAAATGATGGGTTTTGCTTTTAAAATTAATGGTGATGTGCACCCCCCCTCCCCAGCTTTCTTGTGTTAGTAACTACCAAGTTAACATATTTAAAAATACACATGCTGATATATTCATATTTTTGCTATTAAATCTTTGACTAACAGAGTAACTTCCCCAAATAAATTCTTTTAGTATTGTATTTATTTGAACTCATGTATGCCTGGAGCAATTTGGCAATTATTTACTTTTGAACAGTCAAACATATCTAAAGCATTCAGTTCACCAGGCAACAAGGTATATCATGCATACAGTTAGAAAAAAATGTGAAAGACAAAAATCTACTTGAGAGTTTGCCCAAAAGAAAAGTGAAAAATGTGTCCAACACATACTGGGGGTTAGGAGAAGAGCTCATCTAACAGAGAAGATGAGCAACTTAAATACTTAGTAAAATTAACAAATAAACCAACCAACATTTTAAAAAGTTTTAACTGAATATGTGGATCAGGTCTCCTTTTCCACAATTTACCCTGATTTTAAGAAAAACATGAAATGGAAAATAAAGAGCAACAAAAGCTACCAATGAAAAACAAGCAGGTTTTATCAAGGTGTACTTTGAAATGTACCCCGTCATGGGGGTAAAGTGAGGTTGAGTTGATGTTATGGTACAAAGATTTGCCGAATAACATATACCACTCAAATATAAGTCAGCAGAGTTGGTTTCTAATTCTTTTTGCTTAAATATTATGAGCTACTATTTAATGTTTCCATGACTCAGTTTTCTTATCTAGAAATTAAATTGTTGAACCAAATCATCACTGAGTTTCTTTGGGTTATCTATGCAATACATTCCTTTTAGCCTTGGTGACAGTTTGAGAAGCCCAGCTACTCTTTCAGGAGTTTGGATTTCTAATTGTGCCGCTCACTGACAGACATTATTTAGGCCCATAAAGTCCCAAGGTGTCATCAAATATAGCCTCATTGTCACTTGTGTCAAAACTGATATAAATGATGCATTAAATTCACCGATTTTCAACTTTTTTAAGAAAACAAAACCTTTGCTCTGTCCATTGCCTATTGTCATTGTTCTCTGTGCTTTTACTGAACATATTGTATCAATGAAAAAATACTCAGGTAAGTTAAATTTGTAAGAGATGGATTCCAATGATTAGGAAAATGAATAGTATGAAATTTTTACTACGGAGTTTATACGTAGCATTTAAAAGAAGGAGAAGAGACATTATGGACATATGTGGTATAAGAATAAATAAATATTTGGTATTTACCCCTGTTCCTGGCACAGAGCTCCTAAAACCCTTGAAATCTCCTAAGTGCTAGTGTCCTGAGATGCTCATGAATGACTCTTGGCCTCTTGTGGGGGAGCAGGCTGAGCAACAGAGATGGCTACAGGATGAGCCCCTGTGGCCAGAAAAACCAATCAAATGATTAGAGGGTTAAAACATTCAACCCCATTTCCTACCTCTGAGAAGAGGACAGGGCTAACAACTGAATCCGGTCACCAAAGACCAATGATTTAGTCAACCATCCTAGGTAATGAAACCTTGATTAAAAATCCAAAACGGTTTGGTGAACTTCCAGGTTGGTGAATGTATTGCTCAGAGAGGGTATGGAAGCTCTGGGCTTCCCCCGTCTCACCCCAAATTTGGCTGCTCCTGAGTTATACTCTAAATTGGAGGCTGAAGTGAGAGCATCTGTGGGGTCTGCTCTAACCATGGGAGCTGGTGTGAGAGTTGAATTGTACACCTAGTAAGTGTCAGAGAATTGGAGAATTAGAAGTGATGTCAGGAAAAAGAACAGACATACCACATAGTTGTATAAAGACCAAGAACCTATATGGAATAAATCAGAGCTCTAACAGAGTCATTTCTGAATCAGAAAAGTCTTAAGTTACCCACCATTCTGCAAGGGATGAACCTGTCATTTGAATGAGCAAGTGTTTGTTTCAGAGGCAGGAAAAACAAATTACAATTTAATTAAATTTCAAAGTGTAATTTGAATGCTTTCAAAAAAGAAGGTGGGAAGCAAATAAAAAGGACAATGTAATGTCAATTAAATTCTGTCCAATCAAAAATTCTGGAATTACACTGCCAGTCATTTATTGTCTGCCCTGCTCTATAAATCACTGAATTTAGACATGACCCCCAGCTATCAAACAGGTCTTACAAAATGGTTTCTTAATGCTCAGATGTGTGTGTGTGTGTGTGTGGCACAGAGAGAGAGAGAGACACACACACACAGACAAACGACAGACAGACAGACAAAGAGAGAAGAGAGGAAATATCAGTTTCCAGTACCAAGTTTACCAGGGGAGTCCAACCCCAAATTGCCGCATCATAACTAATATTTTACCAAACGAGTAAAAGGATTATTAATGTGCTGAAGCCTTTCCACTGTGGTAAGTATAAGTGAGAGGAAGAATGCTGGAACTATTGAATAGCAGACAGCTCTCGATGGTAAACATCAGTAAATGATCCATAAACTCTCTGGGCCTTTTCCCAAAAGTAAATCAGAGGAAAGGCAACCCACCCTCTCTTCCTCTGTAATCACGGGAGACATGAGACCCATGCTGATATGTTCACATGACCACTTTCTGAAGTAAAACTCTCCATGAGCATTAAGAAATGTCTGCTTTTATTTTCCAGGTGGTTGAGGGAAGCTGTATCTTAAAGATGCCCAACACTGGATGAAAGCAGAAACTTTTACTCCAAACTCCAAACTACACTTTCCCCAAGCAGCTGGCACTTCGCCATCTTGCAGACATCTGCAGTGCTGACTGACGTTAAAAAATGCCTTTAGTTGTTCATTTACATGTTAACAGTAAGAAGGTAAAATATCTGTATATTAGCAGACATGTAGAGAAATATTTAAGGATAGGATGCAAGGCTTTCTCATTTCTCATCCAATATTTCTTTCCACTCAATGGTCATATTTTTAAAACTCAAAACAGGTGCTCCTTCATGTGAAAATTCATGGCTCTCAATGTAGCAGAGGTAAATATTTTACTCGTCGTTTGGCACCCTGAACATAAAATTTTAAAATAATTCAAACAACGTACAGCTCATCAGTGACCAAAAAGAGCTCTGGTAAAAATAAAATATCTTTTTGTTCAGCACCAGCTGGCTAAATTTAAACCCTGGATTATGTAATCTTAAAGTGTCCTTGCTTTTAGTTGGTGTGTTAAGAGATTCTGTTATAGTGTCTCTCCCAAATCACTTCAGTCTCTACCATCTAAACACTTACAGCACAAGACCAAATTAAGGTGTTCACCGGCAATCGGAGACAGAAAAAATCCATTTGAAATAGTATGTAGGTCATGATACCTTTAAAGTAAAATCTCAGCCTCCTCTCTTTAAGTTTGTAGTTACTATAATTAGGGCTGGCAGATCCAACTGGCAGTGCTTTTCTTAATTCCGCAAAACATGTAAGAACCTGATTCTTTAATCCTTACTCCAGGGAGACTCCCAGAGGAGATGAGACTGTGGCTGGAGAAATAAGTACAAACTGAACCGCAGCTGGTGAAGGAATAATTTTCATACATTGCTCTGAGCCAGATGCAACAGTTGAAAATATTTAAAACTCTTCTGTTCCCTCACCAAATTCTAAGAAATACAGTTTATATTTTTAAATAAATTCATTGCATATATTATCAATTTATGCTCAGAAAAGAGAAACTCTTCTTTTCAGTTTTCCCCTTTAGCTGCAAGTTGAAGTATAAGTTTCACTCATGACTGTTTATCAAGTTTGGCTTATTGTTCCTCAATGCTAAATATGAAATATGCTAATTTTGCAGAGATGAACACATGAAGACCTAAATTCAATAATACAGAGTAATGCTAAATATTGTCATAGAAACAAAGCCCAAACTGAATATTTCCTTTTTTGACAAGTACAACTGGACCCATGATTTTCATTGATCTAAAGCAATCAGCAAGAACATTTTACAGTCCTGGAAGGAGACACATATCTGGCTATATTACACATACCTTTGGTAATATTTAGACTTCACCAAGTTCGTGGAAATTATATATACAGTTCTTCACAGACTAGTTTCCTCCCTTGTTTCCTGTACAGCAAATTTCCCAGTCCCCTGAAAGAATCGGTGAGTGGAGGCCTGCTCCACTGAAGGGTCTGACACGCAAGTAGATGGGGAGTAGATGGGACGCTGAATTTATTTTCGCCCTGTGTCTAAAGGATGCAAGTTGGCACCTATTTTTAGGAACTGAGCTGAGTATAGGTGGGGCCTGAGTCAACCACTCTTTTCAGAAGTGAGTCTCGGAGGGAACTCTGCCTCATAGTGTCCTCGGTGTGCATGTAAGCATGGCTCTAACACATGTGCCGTCAATCAAACTCTCTTCACATCCTCGGCCATCAAGCCAACTCTCAACTTCCGAACAAAGCCCCAAAATAACTAGCACTGATGAGGAAAGGGAAGGATTAAAGCACTCGAATTGCTTGCATTTGTCTTAAGAATTCCAATCTCCTAAGAGTCAAAATATGAAATTAAAATATGTAGAAAAAGTTCCAGTTGAAGTTGGTGGAATTTGGGTTCCCCAAAACAGAGTTTTCATTTACAGCATGTTCTTAGGCATGGAAAACATTTTGAGGCTTCCCATATAAAGCAAAAACACTACTGTAGTGTCTATTGAGTCAAAGAATTGCTCTTTGGTTTAAAAAGTGAGGGAAGAAAGGGTGAGAAGGAACTCTAGAGAGAAAAGAGGACACACTTGGCCTGCGATTTAATTAACATTGTTTAAAGCAGGTGGCATGAGGAAGAGCAGGCAGGGGAAGGAGTCACCTCACATGCTCCTGAGAGAGTCATATTAAATGTCCTTTCTGCGATGCTGCCACTTTATTTACTCAGCACACCCTGCCCACCTGACTTGGAAGGAAAAGAGGGGTTTTACTTGGAATTGCCATTTAGCTCCATCATACCGACATCTAACTCATGCTAAAGAAATATAAAACAGGCAGCTTCCCCATCTTTCCTCTCTTCTATTACTTTCCTAGTTTGGTGTTAAGTGTGCCTCCAAATGGTCTCACAACAAATACAAATAAAGAGGAAATTGCCCTCTGATTTAAGGAAAGCACTGGCTTATATACTATTTATTTCATAGAAAATGCTTACAAATGAGCTATTTACTATATTATTTATCAATAAGAATACATTGCATTCTTTTCCATGTATGATACTGATTTCTATCTAGGAGTGATATTCCAGTTGATAAAGAAAAAGTTTCTCAAATGGTGTTCCTTATGCTCACTACACAAGATTTTTAGGACCAGGAGATAGTAGAGTTAATCATTTTAGAGTTGTGCTATCCAGTGGCAGCTACTAGCCAGGGGTGGGCAAACTTTCTGACTCAAGGGCCACAATGGGTTCTTAAACTGGACCGGAGGGCCGGAACAAAAGCATGGATGGAGTGTTTGTGTGAACTAATATAAATTCAAAGTAAACATCATTACATAAAAGGGTACGGTCTTTTTTTTTTTTTTTAGTTTTATTCATTTCAAACTGGCTGGATCCGGCCTGCGGGCCGTAGTTTGCCCACGGCTGTGACACAAATGACTATTTAAATTATAATTGATTAAAATTAAATAAAATTAAAAATCCAGTTAACCAATTGCACTAACCACATTTTAAGTACTCAGTCTCCACTTGTGGCTCATAGCTATGTATTAGACAGTGCAGACATAGAACACTTCCACTGTTGCAGAAAATTGTACAAGAAAATGATGATTTATAGCACAGGATTTCAGCACAGCTTTAACACTAAGTAAAATCTGTGACCTGGAAAATTTCACAGGTTGTCTATCACTTTACTCTTCTGTGACTAAACAGGACTAAGTTTATCTATTTTAAGTGGTTGTTGTGAAGATTTACATAATATCTAAAAAATACTAATTATAGTCTAAATGTAAAAAAAAATTTGTTTAAACATTATTACTTTACCTCACTATATACTTAAGAAAATGGCACTAGATCTAAAATAGTAATAGTTATATTTAAGTTATGAGGAGATTGATCCTACAATGTAAATGCAGTCATTTTATTCTTATATTTGCATATAGATGTTAATGATGTTTATAGTGGTTAAATATTGTTAATTACTCAAAGATCTCACTTCTAGCTTATTCATTTTTCTCTACTTATTCAAAACTACCTGATTCTCATTTCATTGTAGTGATAGATTTCTTCACTTTTTAAAAAAATATAGTTTTATTAATTTCGGAGAGGAAGGGAGAGGGAGAGAGGCATAGAAACATCAATGATGAGAGATAATCATTGATTGGCTGCCTCCTGCAAGTCCCACACTGGGGATCGAGCCCATAACCTGGGCATGTACCCTGACTAGGAATTGAACCGTGACCTCCTGGTTCATAGGTCAATGTGCAACCATTGAGCCGTGCTGTCTGGGTTCACATGCTTTTTTATTTAAGCTTAGCTCAAGAGAACCTTATTTCAATTTTTTTATTTTTGCCATTTCAGGAAAAAAATAGATTTGATTTAATTAAGTATACATGAATTGTTTTTTCATATTTTTCACATTATCAATTTTCTCATGTTTAAATAGTCTCAAGACTCAATGATTATACAATGTTAAAAGAAAAAATAATTGAAAGAAGAAGAAACTTGGTAGAACATTATAAAATAGTTGATAAGAGCAACAAGTGTTAGATCTATTGTGACATGCATAAATTGACTAATATAAGATCAAATAAAATATTTCAGTTGTAGAATAGTCATTGTACAAAGTAATTTATCTAAATCATGAAGACAATAAAAACATTGGCACCTAGATTCTTACCATTCATTATTTCAGTTGTTTCAGACACTGATTTTAATTCTTCATTTAAAAGCAATATAACACATTACTATGAAATTACTATGAAAGCAATGGATGGATGGGTGGATCGATGAAGAGGTAGATGGATATTAGATAGTTAGATAGATCCGCAAGATAAAAAATTTCTTAGAAAGTTTAAATGGAAAATTTTGTTCCCCATCCAACCCATAAGCATACTTTAAATTATTTTCACAACGCCAAGATACCTCTACATGTTAAAACCTATGCCATACTCAATGAAACTTACATAAGGTTGTTGCTTCTAAAGGTGAGATGGGGTAATCAGCAACAGACCAAAGCTCCCACTCAGAACATTTAGAAAAGTTGGATTTATTACAGAAATAATACATGTAAGGCATCAGAGATCAGCCAAATAATAAGGACCGAAGGGAGCGTAACTTAAGAAAGGCATGACGCTTTCAAATGTGAGCTGAGGCCTTAAGGCTGTCCCTGCAGGCTTCCTGTCAATTCTGGATGCAGCAGGGCGGAGAATATGCTGCTGGGGGACAGAAAGACAGCGACATGGGACAGGAGTGACAAAGCTGGAGAGTGGCAGGACCTCAAATTTCCTCCTTTTGATATTTGCTAAGTTCCCAAATTTCACAGGAGTGCAGGCAACAATCATGAGCCCAAACAGGGAAAAGCCCCAATTTTTCATGATACATAACAGACAAGGATCCACGAGGAAGACAGGTAACAGTTAATAGTCCTCAAAGGAAAGGAGAATTGACTGGAACATAATTTGCAACAACTTCCTTGTGCTGGAAGGGCTTGAGAGTAGAGAGCTGGCTGGAGGCTGAATACGGCAATGGCCTCTGGAAGATGGGAGACAGAGGAACCAGCAGAGATTCTGGCACTTGATCCAGCGCAGGGTGATAACATCGGTGACTTTAAGGGTACTCAAACACAGCCTGTCTCCCCTCAAGCTATTTGCTAAATTCTGAAGCTTCGCGGGGTATAAGGCTAAATATCCAATCTGAAGACCTCTGAAAAGTAGAGCAGAAATTCTTATAGTCTCAGTGCTGAGGAGAAAAGGTTTGAGAGATTCTGAGTAAAAACCTAAATAAAGGTGGTCGGCCACGTTGCTTCCTCCACTGTCTGCCTCACAGAGGAAAGCCGGAACCTCTCTGAGGAAAGTAATATCATCTGGAGCTTTTCCACCTTTGTTTTCAAAAACACAATGTTTGACTTCCAATGAAAAATGACTAAGCATGCAAAGAGACAGAACGTTTTCACTGACAACCAAGAGGAAAAAACAGGAAAGCAGCAGATGTTGTAAATATTTTAAATACAGTCAATAAATTTAAAATAATTAAAACTGATATATTTATGAAAGTATAGGAAGTAACTAAGTATATAAAATATGGGTATGTTCACAAGGAAATTAAAATTGCAAAATAAGAACTAAATGGAAATTCCAAACTTGAAAAATACAATATCAGAAATTAAGAACTCAATGGAAGGTGTAACAATAGATTGGAGACAGCAAAAGAGAGGTGGATAAGAAGTAGAAAGCTTTGGTTTAAATATTTTAAATTAAATATAAAAAAGTCCTCACTGGATTTTCTGCAGCAATATGACACTCTTAAAGCTTATAGCTACTAGTATAGAACATTAAAACTTGTGTCTTTTGCAAATGCAACTGACAAGCCATGCCTACATTCTCCTACATTTGTTCAGTTTATGCTTAAGTGGATGGCATGGCGCCACCCTATTACCCCAGCTTGCTTCTGCTGTCTAGTAGAGTTGTTTTCTTCACATACTGAAATCCATGACTTATCTAGGTCTATCATAATACAGAACATTGAACAAAGCAGAGCCATTAACATATTAAGTCATACTCTAGATCAGTGGTTCTCAACCTGGCTGCACATTAGGATCACCTGGGAATCTTTTTAAATCCTGATTTCTGGGCCTCATCCTCTAAAAATTCTGTTTCTTTGTTACTAATGTTATGGCCCCAACCCATAACAAAGAAACAGAATTTCCGGAGGATGAGGCCCAGAAATCAGGATTTTAAAAAGATTCCCAGGTGATTCGAATGTGCAGCCAAGGTTGAGAACCACTGCTCTAGATAAACACCTCTGTCTTAGGTGAAACTAATATTTGAATTTAGATCCACTGATGAATTTACATTTCTAAGTGTTCTTGATAATCTGAAATAAAATGGAGAAGGGCTTTCAAAATTCTATATTTCTGTTCTAGGTCATCAGTTATCTTGAATTTATTCTTTTCTGCTTTTACTGGTGCTACCATTTGGTGGCTGAAGTCTACTCTTGACATGAAAGATAGACATAGCTAGGCCCTGGCCAGTGTAGCTAGGTGGTTACATTGTTGGCCCATGCACCAAAGGGTTGCAAGTTTGATTCCTGATCCAGGGCACATACCTAGATTGCAGGTTCCATGCCTGGCTCTGGTTGGGGTATGTATGAGAGGCAACCAATCGATGTGTCTCAGATTGATTTTTCTCTCTCTCTATTCTCCCCTCACTCTCTCCCTTCCAGTCTTTCTGAATATCAATGGAAAAATCACTTAGGTGAGGAGTAAGGACAAGAACAACAACAAAAGATAGACATATCTGGGAATTCATTTGGTTCATTTTCTTTTTTTCTTGTTTGGTAATAGTAAAAGTTTCCAAGAAGAGCAGTAAATCTTTATTCTTTCTTCACTTTTTCCTTAACAATATCTATAATTTATAAAGGAAGTGTACCAAGGATTTAACTATGTGATTTACTTTTGTTTTTCTTATTCTCACAGCAACCCAAAGATTGTATTGTTATCACCATTTCAGAGAAGGAAACTGAAGATGAGGTAAGTTAACTGACTACTCCAAAGGCAAAAATTAATAATCAGAAAAGTGGGAATTGGACTCCATTCTGTTCAGTCAATTCTGTTGAATAAATTTTTTTCTTACTTTCGCATTATTCTGGATGTTATTTATCCTGTCCTCAATCTAAAGTTTCCATTCAATCACTATTTAGTATGCAAGATGAAATGCCTTTAGAAGAATCACCTCTTTCACCTAATAATGAATGCTGTGGTTAAGGCATAGTGTAGGCCTGCAGTAGGTAGGCTCTGGCAGGGCCCTCCTCATTCATGGTAGCAAAGTGAACTATCAGTGGACACCTCAAAGTCAAGAAAAATGGATGACTGAGGACTTTAAAGCTGGAAAAACTATATTTTAGTTATCTGATGTGTAATCTCTAGACAAATGGGGCTTAATCTACAATTTTTAGAAAGGAGAAACAAAAATTCTAGGGTTTTTAGATTTAAAAGAACTTGAATATATGCATATTCAAATTCTAAATTATTATCCAGCAGACATAAAATACCAACCCAACATTTTAGGGTTTAGCAATCTGCTGAGAACAATGTTGGTGGCATGAACTACTTAGCTGTCATGTGAGCAGGATTCGGGTATTAATAACTGAATTGCAGCTGAACTTAACTATAATTTTCACCTATTCAAGTTTAATTCCATTAAAATTACATCATGATGTTAGGAAGGTATGAATAAGGTATTTAGGCATATATGACTCACAGTTAAATCATCTCTCACAGTCTTATGTAGACTGATCATGTAATTTATCATGTTAACCAGGGTGCTTTGGGAGTGAAAGGAACGCTATTTATAACTATGCCAACACAATAGAGCAATCTGGGATAGTCCAAAGCGGAGAGGGATGTGTAATCACCTGATTATAAGCCAAATGAAAACCCTCCCGACTTTCCAGTGGAGTCCACACTCAGGGAGTTCTAGTGACCTGGCTCCCAATATAAGGAACAAAGAGAAAAAAGGTCTTCACTAGGTACTTCAGTGCGTGAATCATCCTGATCCTTCCATGTCCCTTATAAAAATGACCTGGAATAAATAACTCTAGGGAAGCTATGATATTAGATGCAGAAGAAAAGAGGTAAGTTAAAATTAGGGAGCTACCTGGTTAAAAAATGACAGAGGACTCGGTGTTCCTGATAGGTTTCTTGTTAACCTTTAATTAAAATAGTAAAAAACAAAAAACAAAAAAAGAACACAAAATAGCAAACATTGGTAATATTGAGAGCATGTGTGTGTGTGTATGTGTGTGTTTGTGTGAGAGAGAAAAAGATGAAGAACACATAGACAAAAGTGAGGAAGAGAAAAGGAAAAAGAGAAAAGGAGGAGGAAGAGGAGAAAATATGCTGAGGTTTGTACAGAATTTCCAATAGTAATTATCATTGAGAACAACAAACATGAGTGATAGTTTGGGATGACATTGTAGTGAGCATCCTCTGAATCAGACAGAAACACATCCTTTCCTCAAATAACAAGGGAAATACTTTGATTCACTCCACATTATCAGGTTGCTATGACCAAAACCCCAGAGATGTTTTCCCCAAACCATGTGAAATGCCTTTTGGACCAACCCAAGCCACAGTCCTGGCTCATGTCCAGCCCTGCCCCTCTCAGTACATATCTATCCATACACCACATCTCTCAGAACAGAAGGGAGGAGATGTGATGGGTTATTAGATTTCTAAGTAAACACTTTAGAGGATGAATGGTGGAACTTCCATGCCTTGCATCATACAAAGGAATGTTTACATATTGTGTCTGACAACCTAAGTTAATATTATAGGAATTGGATAGAAGTTTCAATGTCTATTCAGCAAATTTGGATAGGACCAAAAAATAAAGATTTCAGAGAGAAAAAAAATTATGGGAGAAATTATAGGAGCCAAGTATTCAGTGATGGTAGAATAAGAAAAATTGACCCACCTATCTAACGAAATGCCAACCCTGAATCAACTTCAACACAATTCTAATAAAATAAGTCAACATGTCATAAAGAGGCACTCCTGGAAGGTGGTAAGGAGCACTGACTTGATGAAGCAAATTGATAACATAGCTTTTAAAATTAGTTTACTTCTGAAATAGCTGAAAAAGTTACAAGTTATATTCCTGATAAATCCAAAAAGATTCAGGAGGAGAAACTTCTACAGAACTGTAATAAGTGTTATTAAGGAGAGAATAGGATCAAATGAAAGAATGGAAAAAAATGAAAGCTACAGTAAGTTAGAAGAAAATGCAAACACCAATAAAAAATTAAAATAGCATCTGAGATAGTAAAGAGCACATAGAAAAAAATAGATAAAATTTTTCAATGAAGTGGGAAAAATTTTGAGCAAATTTTCCTATAGTGCCTGAGCAAAATCAAAAATATAAAATGACCTAGATAATGATAAATATGAAGGACAGAGATATAGTCAAAGAAATATACTGTTTCAGAAGGAGAAAGAAAAATAGCAAGGACATAAATAATTAAATTTTAAAGAAAAGAAAATGTTTTTGAGGTAAAGAAAGATCTGAGCCTAGGAAACCTAAGGCTCATCAAGACACCTGGATAGGCCCTTTACATTTTTGAACTTTAAAGATAAAATACAATGAATGGAGAAAAAGACAAGCTGGCCTTGAAGGTCTTCACTAAGCCACCATGAACTCTGACCGAGTGGAACATTGTGTATAAGGTGTTTTGCTTTTGTTTGTTTTTTTGATAGACATAACTTTGAATGAAAAATTCTCTTTATAGACAAGCTTATGTTATTTATATATGAAGGACATAGAGACATATTCTCAATATGCAAACATTTTCTCAGATAAAGAAAATGATCAATATATACTCACTGAAGAAGCAACTGAAATATATTTGCAAACCCACAAAAGACGGTTTAATATTCATAATAAAAGGATCGGAAATGTATTGTATAAAAATGTTCATTATTTTAATTAAAACTAAACAAATGTTGTAATTGCAGTTACAAAATTGAATGTAAATGCAAAAAAATCTTTGAAAAAATGTATATAGAAAGTAATACACTTTAGCACTCATCTTATCTTACCTCATTTTTATAATGTAATGGTTCAGAGCTCTAGTTACAAATTAAAATAAACTCTGTGGCATTAAATGTCAAAAAAATGGAATTTTTTTTGGCTATCAACAAAAGACAAGTGCTGGAGAGGATTTGGAGAAAAGGGAACCCTCATGCACTGCTGGTGGGAATGCAGACTGGTGCAGCCATTGTGGATAACAGTATGGAGTTTCCTCAAAAAGTTAAAAATGGAACTCCCATTTAATCCAGTGATCCCACTCCTAGGAATATATCCCAAAAAGTCAGAAACACCAAGCAGAAGGAATATATGTATCCCTATGTACAAAGCAGCACAATTTACAATTACTAAGATTTGGAAAAAGCCTAAGTACCCTAAGCAGATGAGTAGATTAAAGATCTGTGGTATATCTACACAATGAAACACTATACTTCTGTAAAAAAGAAAGAACTCTTACTGTTTGAAACAGCATGGATGGATCTGGAGAGCACTATAATAAGCAAAATAAGCCACTCAGAGAAAGATAAATATCACATGATCTCACTCATTTGTGGACTAGAATAAACAACATAAACTGATGAATAATAGATCCAGAGACACAGAATCATCGAACAGACTGTCAAACCTCAGAGGGAAGGCAAGGGAGTGGGGCAGGGTGGGGTGGGTTTAGAGATCAAAGAAATTGTATGCATATGAACATAACCAATGGACACCAACAATGGGGGGGCGGGTGGTGAAGGCCAGGGCTGGGGCTGGCTGTGAGAGGACAATGGGGGGAAAAGAGGACATCCATAATACTTTCAACAATAAAGAATTAAAAAAAAATGGGGATTTTTTTGAAGTTGGGATATTTTTGAAGTTTGATGAATTTACTCAATCACTCATTCATGTATTCGTCATCGAGTGAACAAGTCATCAAATATTTATGGAGCATCTGTATGTCAAGTGCTGTGCTAGGCATAATGTTTTAGGATAAACAAAACACTGATATATATATATATATGAAGTTGGGTAAGTTTATGAAGGAGTAGGAATTAATGTTGTGAAGAAGAAAAGTAAACAGCATAATTTGAGTGGTAAAGGAAAGCAACCTAATGTTGTGACCAAACTTAAACTTCATCAGAAGAATTCAAAAATGAAATACAAAAAGAATAAAAAAGGAGGTGAAAAACTTGAAAAACCAATATGGTACACTAGCTCCAACAAAAAAATTTTAATTGAAAAAGCTACATAAATTCAAAGGCTATGAATCTGGCATTAAAATCAACATTTCTCTAAGTGCAATAATAATAATCACTTTGCTGAAACCGGTTTGGCTCAGTGGAGAGAGCGTCGGCCTGCAGACTGAAAGGTCCCAGGTTCGATTCCGGTCAAGGGCATGTACCTGGGTTGCGGGCATATCCCCAGTAGGAGATGTGCAGGAGGCAGCTGATCGATGTTTCTCTCTCATCGATGTTTCTAACTCTCTATCCTCTCCCTTCCTCTCTGTAAAAAATCAATAAAATATATTTTAAAAAAAATAATAATCACTTTAACTCAAACAACAGTGCTTAGAAAATGTAACAAAGTAGAAGAAATTTCCCAAAATTTAGAAACTCAAGTAAATAATTGGGAAAATTTATTTCAAAGGCTCAATTTATAGTTCACTTCAAAATATATCCCAAACTAGTAAAATACTTAAGTCTATATGCAATAACTATGAAAATAGAGATATGTATTTTTCAAAGTTTTATATAGCCAATATTTCACACACACAAGAGTAGTATAAATAAAACCTTTCTGCCAGCCCAGACAGCCAGCCCTTTTTCATACAGGCAACAGATTGCTGTTAAGTTTTTCACATATCCTGAAATGTTCTCTCTATCTAGAAGCACATATATAGGTTTGTATATGCATAAAACTCATGTATACATATATGTATATATGAAATTGTACTTTTCATTTTTATACAAATGGAAGATTTATATACCCAGTGGTTCTACAAATTTGCTTTTAAAAAAATAAAGCAAAAAAACAACACACTGAACAATGTTAAAAATCTACTTGCCTCTCCAAAAGATATAGTCATTTATCATAACTATTAATTAACTGAAAGAACATACTTGACAACATAAAATACCCAGTCATGATTAAAAATTGTCAACAGACTAAGAATAAAAGACAACTTTTTTAAACTTCATACGCTGTATGTACAGAAAATCCTAAAGCTAACACCATACTTAATGATAATAAATATTTTGTATTTTTCAAGAATGAGACAAATGTCTACTTTTCTGATACTAGAGTGCCTTGACAATGTAATAGGGCAAGGAAAAGAAATATGAGGCATAATGATTAGAAAGGAAAAAGTACAACTAACATTATTCACAGACAGCATGACTACATATCTGAAAACCTCCAATATTCCCATAACTCATGAAACTATAATCAAATACCAACCCACATCTAGTAGAATGTAGAATACCACTGCACATCTAGTAGAACATAAGTTTTTTAAAATGTATATATTTACATATGTTTATGTGCATAAATATGCATAGAGAACAAATCTAAAAGGAAATACACCTGTTTCTCTCTGAGTAGGAATATCAGTGATTTTTATGTTATTTAAACTTTCCCTATTTCCTAATATAAAATCACATATTAGATTAAAAACAAGAGCAAAACAATAAACCTCCCTTAAATTTTTTTCAAATAAGAACCATGATGTCATTTGCCATTGGACAATATACATTTACAAATAGATAAACTTTTGAGGGCCAGCTATATTTTATGTCTTATTTTTCTATTGCCTATATACATAAATAAGAAACCACTAGATTGCTTATAGGATTATCTCTCTATATAAAAGCCTAAGCAACCATTCAACCATTTGATTGATAGCTATGATGTGCACTGACCACCAGGGGGCAGATGCTCAATGCACAGGCATGGAAACATGGAACAGATGATGAATCTCAGAGGGAAGGATGGAGGTTGGGAAGAGATTAACCAAAGATCTTATATGCGTACTAGAGGCCCATGCACTGGTGGGGTCCGTTGGCCTGGCCTGCGGGGATCGGGCCGAAACTGGCTCTCTGACATCCCCCAAGGTGTCCTTGATTGTGAGAGGGTTCAGGCCAGGCCGAGGGACCCCCCACTGGTGCACAAATCCATGCACCTGGGTTCTAGTTTATTAATAATCTCCTTCCCCCAAAACCTGCCTGTCATTCTCCTGTTTTCTAGGATTGCATGCATTAAATACTCCGTGCAACCTGACATTTGTTGTTTTGTATGTGACTGATTTTCTTCCCAGGATGCTGTAGAATTTTGTTCTTTACCCTAGGTGTTTAAGATTTTTAATGAGAGAAGTAACTTAGTAAAATATGATAATAACAGCAGTGTAGTCTAAAGAGGAGCATTATGTATGTGCCAGTTACATTCCAAGCACATTGCAAACATCATCCAATATGATCTTCATAAGAAATATGAGGTAAGTCCTGGTTTTTGTTTGTTTTTAATGAAGAAACAGAGAAACAGGGAGGTTAAATATTTTCCCCCAACATATTTTACTCAAATTCAGGAAATGGATCCAAACTGTCTGGTCCAAAATTCAATGCTTTCGATTACCAGGTTGTAAATTTGACTCTTTATAATCATGAACAAAACACTTAATCTCAAAATTCTTTATCTTTTAGAAGTAATTACATAATATATATATTTTAAATGACTTAATTCATGATGTAAGAATAAAATGTGCTACCCCCCCCAACTGTGTGGTTGTGACAAGTAAATGATATGATATAATTTATCTAAATGTTCTTGATAACACAATGTGCTATGGATGATTCTGTTCCTCCAAGTTCCAAATTTGCTCTCTGTGGCCCCCCTAGCAATGCTGGAATGCTCCTCCCCTGCCAGCTGGCAAACTAGTAAGCTTCCTCAGTAGAGGGCCCTGGAGGGATCCTGAAGAGAAACAGTCCTTGGTTGCTTGCATCCTATCTCCTGGCAGGCTCCTTAGTGCTTTGTGGCCAGCAGCATATGGCACCTTCCCGTGGTACCTCCCCCAGCACCTCAGAAGGCGATTTCCCAGTGCATCCCCAGTGAACTTCTCTGCCAACCACTGGGCACCAGCAATGCCCTCTCCAGATAGGTGTAGATCTCAGTCTTTCAGGGCAGGGGACCATTTCCAGATCATTTAAAAATGGAAATATATTTGACACATAACATTGGGGAAGTTTCAGGTGTATAACATGCTGATTTGATGCATATGTATGCAATATGATTGCCATTGTAATCATTGCTAGCACCATTGCTAGCAGCTCTCTCAAGTACTGTAATAATGATCATTTATTTTTGTGGTGGGAATAATTAAGATCGGGTCTCTTAGCAAACAATACAATATTGTTGTGTATAGTCGCTATACTATGCATTAGATCTCCAGGACTTATTTATGTTCCAATTGCAAGTTTGTACCCTTAAACGCCTTTCCTACTACTCCATCCCCAGCCCCTGGTAACCACCATTTTAATCTTGTTTTTACAAGTCCTTTTTATTTAGATTCCACATATGAGTGATATTATGTAATATTTGTCTTTCCCTGTCTGACATCTCACTTAGCATATGTCCTGAAGGCCCATCCATGTTGTCGCAAATGGCAGGATTTCTTTCTTTCTCATGCCTGAGTAATATTCCATTGTATCTGTACACCACAGCTTCCTTATCCATCCATCCACTGATAGACACTTAGGTTGTTTCCTTATTATCTTGGCTATTGTGAATTATTCTGCAATATGCATGGGAGGGCATATGTCTCTTCAGTATCCCGTTTTCATCCCCAGAAGTGGAATTGCTGGGTCATATGGTAGTTCTATTGTAAATTTGTTGCAGAACCTCTATATGGCTTTCCATAGTGGTTTTACCAATTTACATTCCCACCAACAGTGTACAAGAGTTGCCTTTTCTCTACCTCCGCACCACCACAGTTGTTTCTTGTTTTCTTGATGACAGCCATTCTAATAGGTGTGACTGACTTGTTTTCTTCTTGCATGCTCTATGTTACTCCAGAGGTAAAGACTGTTCCCTATATCTGTACTCCTTGGTACCCAATCCCATCACTCCTATCTCCTGTATAGTTAATAATTCTTTATTTTAAACTTTCCCTGTTCAAATTACTGTATGGTTCTTATCTCCTGATTGGAATATAACTGACAAAACTATTAAGTGCAATGAAATATAAATGGCCATTTTTGTGGCCGAATAGCCCATACAGGTATTTATTGTTACCTCCCAACACCTCAGTCTTAAAATTACCAAGTTTCAATAATCTCATTCATATCTGGAAATAATAACACCTACCTCAAAAACTAAGGAGTAGACAATGCAATGTTTGTGAAAAAGCTTTGCATATTGTGAATACACAATAGAAATGTAAGTTATTATTACTAGATGGTACACTGGGAGTGTGGGCCCATTTCTGTCCTGCCATTGTTGGAAACCCAGGGCCTCTCACAGGACCTGGTACACAGTGGGTGCTCATTAAATGTTGGTTGAACAGATGCGTGAACACACTGATATTGCTCCACTTCTTGCTTGTCATGTCCATTTGAATTAAATTTCAAAATGTCATGTAAGTAAACCCAGTGCTTTCAATTTTGCAAAAGGTAAATATTATATGATAAAATATACTTAGTATCCTTCAACTGCACCCCAAAATATTCCAGAATCTTGCTGCAAGCAACACTAGAATTATAAACAAGGACAGAAATATGGAAACAGCTATGTAGTCTCAGAACGAAAACTTTGGCACACTGTTAATTAGCTATTTCCAGAATCATTTGTAAGAATACTTACTTTGTAACCTAATAAGACATAGAATTGATTACAATTTTCCCATTGTTATCTTTATGTGCCTTGTAGGTTCTGGTGGCAAGTTGTTTCTCACAGCGTAACTATAACACGGTTTTAAATCATTTATTAAGTGGAGAAGTAACTTCACATTTGATGCCCTTTATTTTCAGGGAGAAGAGAAAGAGTTTTAATATATTTTTTTTCACTCTAAATAGCCTCTTCTACAATATTTTCATCAAAAGTCCTTGACAGATATCAAAAAATGTTACCATGGCCAGACGAAGCAGTACAATTCTTTTTTCTTACATCAGAGCGTGTATACTCATATACTGCTTGTTCCTCCCAGGGCAACATTTTTCATGATGTTCCCCAGCAGCCTTGTCAAGGAATTTCATTGTTTTCTTTCTAAGAGCATTGAATTAATAGCACTACACAAGTTATGTTGATTGTAGGGGGAAAGAAAGGCAAGGATTCTGAATTCCCAATACTTTTGCTTTTTAAAAAGTAGTGAAGTATCTCTTAATTTTAATTCCCTCCCTCCCTCCCTCCCTCCTTCCCTCCTTCCCTCATGCTTCTAAAAAAAATGAAGACAAAGGGTAGCCTCCAGCTATTATTCATGTATGTTTATACAGTGCGGGCTTCCTCCCTTCGCTTCATATAAATGAAGAATGACATCTCTAAAAAATGGATACAGACTTTGAGATACAGGGACATCCCAGTGAACATGCTAGGAGCAAAAGCTATACCAAGCTAGACAACCAAAACATATATTTGTTTTATGAATACTAAATAACAAAAAAAAAGATATATAAATAAGTATGTGAATAAGTGAGTGAATGAGAGTTCAGAGGATATGAGAAACAGGTCAGCAGTACATGACTAGGGACACTGGGCTCTCTCATGAGTCCCCCACTTTTTCCAAGAACGTCATGTGAATGTCTCAAGTTGCTTTGTGTCTGTCCCTATCGAGAATGCTTATTTTCATGCCTTTATTGCACTTGATAAATTGTTGTAAGTAAAAAAGCATAGTAAAATTTTAAAGCAACACTTGATTTATTTATGTTGGGAATTGGGGATATGTGCAAGAAAGGTTTTTGCGGGCATATTTAGACTGTGAATTGAAAAAAAAAAGTTCTATAAAATGCAATGTGCTTGGAAGAGGGAGACTAAGGAACGTCAGTTTCACTATCTTTGAAGTTTTAGCAGAGAAGTGCCTGTTTCTCATCCATTTTTATTGACTGACCAAAAAGCTATTCATATTTTACTTTAATTGTCATTGTAGGTTAACAGGTAAGTTTCTCTTACTCTGCAAGCCTCAGTCATTTAAAAGAAATTCTGTTCACATAAAAATATGGATATGGCAGACTCTATTTGATACAATGTTTTTGCAGCATTTACCATTTAAGTTTGTGCTTCAAAAGCATAACCCATAACTGATCACCTTATCAAAAACTAGTATGTCATGTATTCACCCAAACAATATTCATTGAATGTTTACCAGGCACTGAGAATGCAAGTACCACCTGCCTTGCACTTAATGAACTTAGTTATTTATCAACTCAAAGAACTTGGAAGCATCTTAGAAAGATGCTTCAAAATTGTTCATTCTAATTATTTCCTATAAAAAGTTTTATAGAATGCACTACCCCTAGCTGGCAAACTAAATCTGTGTTATAAATTTATATTAAACATAGTGCCATTTAGAGGTGTACTATGTTATTTTCACATAACATTTCAGGCAATCTCTGCCTTAGAGAATGTTATTATTAGCTTTACTATTTTAAAGAGTAGGAATCTAAAGCTTACAGTGGTTAAGTAACCTGCTCAAGGTCGCACAATTTGTACATGCCAAATGCAGGATTTAACCTGGGCTTGCCTACCACTAAAGTTCATGTTTAACTATTTTATCCATGAGTCTTTATATGAAAGAGCATATTCTGATATGTTCACAAATTACAACCATGTTCAATGATTCTAGTACTTTTTGTTGATTTCAGAAAGGAAGAGAGAGGAAGAGGGAGATGGAAACATCAATGATGAGAGAGAATCGTTGATTAGCTGCCTCCTGCACGTCCCACGCTGGGGATCGGCCCACAACCCTGGTGTGTGCCGTGACCTGGAATGGAACCACAACCTCCTGGTTCATAGGTTGAAGCTCAACCACTGAGCCATGCCCGCTGGGCAGTTCATTGATTTATTCAATAAGCATTTTGAACATATGCTCCACACAGGGCACATATTGGTATGTAGTTATGAATAAGAGATAAATCATAACAGAGTAGAACATGCCAGAACATCATGTAGATCTCTGCAGAGGTTGCCTTGCAGTTGGAAGAGGGGTTGCACTTGAGGGAGCATCTGTAGAAGACAACCTGGGATCACTTTGTTATTCTAATGCCAGTGGCTCAGAATGTCAACTTCCCTATAAGCCATCTAAGCATTTTCTGTTGTGTAGAATCTTGTACTTCTCAAAGTGATTACATGGGGAGGAGGGGGAGGGTATTAAAGTGGTGAGTAATTCTCTATGGCCCATTTTCTCTTACTGAAATAGCTATTCACATCTCTAGGGCTGAGGTTTCCATTATACTATTGTTCTAGTCCTGATTAACTATGATTCAACTTGTCTTTGCTCTTCAGTTCCAATTTACATTGGGCCTAGAACACGTATCAAACCTACTGCTGTGAGGAAGTAAAAGATTACATATGTAAAATTGAAACCTTAAAAAAGATGTGACAATATCCAGCTGGTCTCAAAAGTAAGCTGGAGCTGAATATCTGGAACATTCCTCTCACAGAAAGAACAGTCAGTCAACAAGGAGTTTACTGCAGGAGTCACTAAAAATTAATTTAGAAATATGACAACAAGCAAACAAAGTTGATTCACTCTACAATCATTTGCCAGCCTACTAACACATGAAGAAATTATCTTGTCAAAAAGAAAAAAATATCTTGTCAAGATATTCACAAAATATCTTGTCAGACTTAAGAGCTAATTATTTTGAAATCTAGTTAGAAATTGAATTTTTAAAATTTTGTTTAAATGGTTCCTTCATCCTGAATAATGCCATAGCAACGTCATGCTCCCAGTTTTCTTCTATTTCTCTCACAATTTGTAATGGCCTATTTTGTAATGGGTGTATGTACTTAATGTCTGCTTTCCCCACCAGAACGAAAGCCTCATTTGAGCAGGAACCACATTTTTATTCACCATGGTATATCTGGTGCCTGGTACCCATAGGCATTTAATTAATTTGTTGCTTGAATAAATGAATAGTGATTTCTATAATTCTATTAGCACTTATCTTAGTATTTTTATATGTCTATCAGTCTTCTGCACTAAACTAAGTTCCTTGAAAGCAAGATTAGTCTTAACTCATATTTGTGTCTTCCGAGTCTAGTGTATAAGAGATGATCAATCATTGCTTGTTAAATGAATTAATTCAACCCAGATGTTACAACATTGCTTCATTCACACAAAAAACTCCAACACATAATTTCCTTGAATGACTATGTGAAGAGAGAGGAAGGATCCCAGGATCCGCCTGGGAATAGTTTTGTTTCTCTGTCTAAAGAGATTTTTGGCTAATCTGAACTTTTACTGTACCTTTTGTTGTGTTCTTGTGCTTATATTGTTAGCTGCTTCCATGTTTACTGGCCCCTCCTCAAAACTTAAAATTTTGATCCCATCCCAGCCCAATTCCAACCTCTCTCCGAACACAGGATAGATCTTGGTACAGATGAGCGGCTAGGATATAGTGGAATTTCCCTCAGTGAACAAAAGTCCAAGGTAACATAGTTTACCAGACTAGACTAGAGTGCACACACACAAACACAAGCACTTGGGGAGTTTATTAAAACGCACTGATGCTCAGAGGTTCTAAATACATGAGATTAGGCTACATTTTGCTTTAAACTGTAGCCTGCACCGAGGAATCTGCATTTTAACAACCATGCAGGGAAGTGCTTTCAGACATGCAGGTCCAGATGGTAAAACCTGAGAGTGCAGAGAGGGTATTTCATGCATCCTTGGGTTGTCAGTGCCGACGCCTAACACCTAATTGGTGTTAACATTTTGTCTTAAAATATAGATGTCTATGCTTCCTTGAAAACTGTTTTCTCATGAACTGTCTTTTTTTTTAACCTTTTTCTGCCCCCAAATTCATTTCCTGTTATTTCTTATCTGGTGCTATGTACTAGCCTCGATAGGAATTCATCTATTGACTTATATTTAATGACAGCCTTTTTTATGCCATTCACAATGCCCAGTATCACTTAAGATATCTAAATTGTTTATTAAGAGCCAGTTGAAATGCAAACAATTTTGGCACAGCCCTCGAGCCACTGAAACCCAGTCCAGATTGCTTTGTAATAAGTGAATAAAAATTGAATTCACTCCTTTGCAAACCTATAAAAGAATCTAGACCTTGTTCATCAATGACTTTCATAAAATGAACTATGCCTAAAAACAGATTTTATTTCAAGTTACATGATTTTATATTAACCTGTCCTAAAATACTTTCTTTATTGACATTTAAAACTTAAAAATCTTTAAAAATCTACCATCAAGTTGAAAAGAAATTGAAATAACAGTGGTGTCTAAAAAATGTGGAATCAAATCAATAAAAAAGTCAGTTTCACTGCCCAAATGACCACACATTTTAATATTATTTTTTCTTTGTATTGCTATTATAAAATTTAAACTTAACTTTTTACAATTTTTAAGCACAGGTATGCCACTTATAGTACAATGGAAATTTTAATATTTTTATTTAATCAAAAAGTTGGCACATGCTTAGGAATTTTTCTATTTTTTTTAAGTTACTCTATTTAATTTTTTAAATTATTCTATTTTTAAATTACTTTCTTTTTAAAATTAAATTTAAAATGTTCTATTTTAAATTAATAATACACACATGCTTTCTTGCTGTAAAACATTAAAGTAGTACAACAACCTGACAATACATTTTAGAATATTTTCTATTCAATACTATTTGAACTATATTATTCTATGTAATATTTCATGGTATAGGTGAACCATAATTTATTTAACCATTCCTCAATTGATAGACATATAAATAGTATTTAATTTTTCTCTCATAAAATCAATACTGCATAAATATCCTTCATTATTGAACACCGTACTCGCAGTATTGCACTTATGTAAATAGATAAACCTTGATGTAGAATATTTGGTATGACATTTTGAATTTTAATTAACACTGTTAAATTGCCTCTCTCAGAGACCATACCATTTCTATACTACCATCAGCAACGTATAAAAGAGTCTATTTCTTTATATATCCTGAAAATGCAAACTGTCATACAACTTTTTTTATTCTGATAGAATAATGCTTAATCACATTAATTTTTATTTTCCTAATTCATAGTAGTGGTCTTCACATTTTCATATTATTATTATTATTATCCAATTATAGTTTTTCTTTGTTTCATTTACTTTGTCCAATTTTAAATTTTACTGTCTCTTCTTTGATAGATACTTTCCATGTATCCTGGATATGAATTTTTCTTGGTTACTTATGCTGTAATATTTTCTTTCTATTTTTCTAGGCCTTTAATTAGTTAATATATTGTTCATAGAATAGAAGTTTATATTTTATTGTTATAATAATTGATCTCATATTTTCTCTTTCTGTTTTTAGTGTTTCTTGTTAATTCCTTTTTGCTTTAAAATCATAAATATATCTCTAGAATTATTATAATATTTGATAGGTTTTGAGTCTTATGTTTAGCTTTTTAAACCAACCAGAAGAAATTTGGTGTATAATGAAAGACAGGATCTTTTTGTTAGTGGCAGGCAATTATTCAAGTTCTAGTATATGTATTTCCAACTGACTTGAATATTAGATGTTTTACAAACTAAATTCTATAATATACAAATTTATCTTTCCAGAATCTCTAATTTATACCCTATGCCTATGTAAATGTAGTTCTGCTTTGTTATATTGACTTATACATAGCCTTGTTTCTCGTCTACATTGTGATTTTTGATGGTGAGCTCATGTTTATTGGAAATTTATCCTTGGGACTTTTTTGAGGCCCTGATTGAAAGTGCACTCCTCTACATGTTAACTATTGTTGATGAACATTTGTACTGTTTCCTGTGTTTAGCTATTATAAATAAATGCTATTATGAAGGTTTTTCTATATGTCTTTGGCTCACATATATGCACATTTGTGTTGAGTACATATCTAGGATGCAATTATTGGGTAATAGGATATATGTATGTTCAGCATTAACAAATAATGGCAATCATCTTACAAGAGTGGTTATACTGATTTGCACTCTGAGCAATGCATGAGAGTTTTAGTTGCTCCATATCCTCCTCAGCACTTGGTATGATCAGTTTTATTCATTTTAGACATTCTGTTTGTATACTGGTATCTCATTATGATTTTAAATTTTATTTCCCTGCTGACTGAGATTAAATAACTTCTAACATGTTAAAAAAGTGCATTCCTTTAGAGAGGATTTATATTTTGCTTTTACTAGCTATTTATCAACTTAAATCCATTATAAATTAATATGAAAAATTCTTAATAGTTTTTGGTTTATAATATAACGAAAAGTAATGGGCCAAGAACTCTGACACCATCTTCCCATAAGGCAATATGTCATTGTTAGGGATGGAGAGTGAAGAAACTTAAGCAATGAGTCAAAGTATTGTGACAGGATGATATAAAATAGGTTTGGAGGTGGTGTATTAAATCCTTCCCTGATGTTTATGAAAAGCAATGGTCTCACCAAGTCACTAGAGAATGATTACGTCTCCAGTAATAAATCTGGAACTACCTAGGATGCTAAGCGCTGAAATATTAGAGCAAATAAACTGTTAAACAGAATGAGTTTCCTATTATGTTTGGCAAGAGCTGATATGTTTTGTTTTGTTTTTGTAAATACGTGATCTTTAAAAGTGGAACAAGTGGCCTTTTGTCTTAGGCAATATAAAGTTATGTGGTATTCTTCAAGAATTCCTGAGACCCTTTGGCTAGAACTTTGTGTACCTTCTAACTGAGGTCTCATATACTATTTCATCAGTTTGGAAGTTGCAAATAAAGAATCCTAACTGGGACATGCAGAATTTATTCATAGAACATTATTTTAGCCCCGTCCCCGTATTTATAGCTGTGGAAAAAAAGAGCCAAATATAGAAACATGTAGCTCTTTGTAAATGTAACTCTACAAAGAAAAAGTCATGTGCTGTTACTACTTGGGTTTTCACATTTATTATTAATACATTATTATTTGTATAATTCACCATGGACACTATATATTTTAAAGGGCATGCGAAGCTATAGTAATCAAAAATAAGAAATTATGTTTAACAGTTAAACATTTATGTAAGATATTTCTAATATTAAATGTCCATAACAAATTGTTATGGATAAAGTACCCATTTTAAATAAGATTATTTGGCTCAAAATCTGAATATACAATTTAAAACTTCATACACCTTGAAAACTTGATTTTTAAAATTGATAATTAACTAATACACACCATGTTTTTCATTTTTCTCCCCATATCTGGGACTATCTAGAGCTTAGTATTGTCCCTAGAATGTTAGCTTTTATCCTGGTGAAAAATAGCCCAAACTCCACTCTCTTAATTTTGTAAGCATTGTTCAAATATGCCAATGAACATGTTAATTAACACTGAAAGCACAAAAATCAAGTCTTCCTTTTTTATTCAAACCATCTTTTATAACCTGGTAGCTGAGCCTAATTAACCTGAATTTTTCACCACCCCCCACCTACCCCAACTCAGAATTTATCACCCATTATGGCTGCAGCTTATGGGGATACAAGGACATTTATTGAAATGAACCACTAAGCATCAAGCATATGGAAGTATCCCTATTCCCCAAATTCCTTACCTTTAATGCCCCTTCATGATTTTGCAGAATCTACCTGGAGTGGTCACTCTTTCTCCTATTCCCCTTCTCAGAAACCCCTTCTTTCTGTTCTAGCTGAACTTCAGATCATGCTTCAAAATCACTGGGGGGAAAACTTAAAGTAAAAAAAGAAGAAACTCAGCACTTCTATGAAGCATCTCTGGGCCCAGGTGCTTCCTACTGTAGCACTTCCATCTTCCAATACTGATGTGTTTATGACTCTGCCTCCTTTCTTACACAGTGAGCTACTCGGGAGCAGGGTCTGTAACTTTATCTGCTCCCCAGTGTCAAGCACAGAGGCAGGCCCATAGTACATGTTCAGTAAACATTTACTGAGTTTACAGGGTCGCTACTGCTTCCCCGTTGTGTTAGTCTTTGACACCAAAAAAGTTCTTTAATAATTGCATTCTAGCTGCTTCTCAAAAGCTCCATAGAACTGCTTTAATGTTTGTTTGTTTTCATTTTTCTTCCTGCCTTTCTTCCTCCATTCCTGTTTTTGCTTCTTTCCCTTCTTTTCTCTTCCTCCCTCTCTCTTCCTCTCTGCCTCTCTTTTCTTTTCACCTCCCCTTTCATTCAAAATCACTGCTTCAAAGTAATAAGTTTTCTTAGTCATGCACTAATCCGTAGTGACTGCATTTTTAATCCTTAAACCCAGCTAGGATTACTTCACACAACACCTGTTAACAAACTTGCCCAGTGGGGACCTACCACATTTGTGAACCTCTAACGCTGCCTTTATTTTGGAACACTGACGGTTATGTGAACTGTGCCAACCTGGATAAACACATGGAATCATGAACTCAATTTAAGATTGGGGTTCTTGTGTTTCATCTTTGTACTGACATTCTAATTTCAAACCTATTAGGTAACAATTCTCATGTCCCTTTTCCTGGAATAACCAAATTCTGGTTTGGTTCCCATGTATGGGCTCCAAGTCTTCAACCAGCCCTGTGATTCTGCCTACACACCTTTCCTCCTGTCTGGGCCTATCTTATGAAGACCATACTAGAGTGATAAATAACCCAAATGTATAGGACACATATTGAGAAACAAAGGGAGATGGAGTTCTATACACTTGTCATTGGTGACAGTGGTAAGATATAAGGGTTTTGATAACGTATTTCTTTCCTCCGCTGCTGGAATTGCAGAGAAACTAGCAATATAATTGCTTCAACCATGTGGCCTGGAATCACCCAGGAAGGATTCTGCCTTAAATCTCCCTGGATATATTTCTATTGAACACATTAAATATATGACTTTGTATGTTTTGAAGAATAAAGATAAAGAGAAAATATTCAAGTCTTTGCTTAAATGTTATCTTTCTGATGTGGCTGACCATAACCATCCTAATTAAAATTGCAAACCTCCACCAGGCCTCATCCCTTCTATCCTAGTCTATAGTTTTTACATCACCTATTTCTTCCTTTTAGAATTCAAGCTGCATGAGGACAGGGGTTTTCTTTTTTCTCTTTCATCTTTTACTCATCAATGTCCCCAAGCATGGAGAATTGTACCTGGCACCTATAGGCACTCCATAAATAGTTGCCACCCAGCCCATGTGGCTCGGTGGTTGAGCGTCGCCCTATGAATGAGGAGGTCACAATTCAATTCCCAGTCAGGGCACATACCTGTGTTGTGGGCTCAATCCTCAGTGTGGGGCCTGCAGGAGGCAGCTGATCAAACGATTATCTCTCATTGTTGATGTTTCTGTCTCTCTCCCTCTCCAATCCTCTCTGAAATTAATAAAACTATATTAAAAAAACTAAAAATAAATAAATTCTTGCTGAATGAATGAATGGACTAATGAAAACAGCACGTCAAAAATATTCTCTAGAAATAGATATACATTTCTGATTCTATAGTCAGAATGTTTAAAAACAATATTTATTTCTTTCCAACTGAGAGGAGGTAAAATGAGTGAATTATTATCAAGAGCGATATTTATATTTGTTTTTCTCTTTCTTTGATGGCATCACGTTTTAAAATTAAGTATGACCATGAACAAGATCAAAATGAGTTCCTGGGATTTTGAATATTAATCAGTGGACATTTTCCAGGATTCCCAGGGGCTGATTTTTAGCGACCATGTGAAAGATCTCATGAATAGACCTTTCATTACAATTTCCTCAGAATAGCAAACTCCCAGCTGCCCCTTCCACTAGAGCCCATGATTTAACTCTGCAATTCGGTTTGACTCACTGACTATAAAAGTGACTGAAGGAACATGCGGGAGTCATTGAAATAGTGCAGGTAAAACCCACTTTAAGAACAGATCAAACAGATCAGACAATTTTGATATAACAAAAGGATTCTTCACTTTGTAGATTGTCACCTCAGAAACATTTAAAATACTTTTAAAAAACATATAAAATTATTTAAAATATATTTACTAA
This sequence comes from Myotis daubentonii, assembly GCF_963259705.1. Taxonomy (NCBI): domain Eukaryota; kingdom Metazoa; phylum Chordata; class Mammalia; order Chiroptera; family Vespertilionidae; genus Myotis; species Myotis daubentonii. The sequence continues at coordinate 50,223,784 of NC_081846.1, forward strand.
TGAAATGTCTCCCATGGGAATTAAAATAACATGGCTGTTCCACAGGAGATTGTTGAAGGCATGAGAGAAGGTGTAGTGGGTAAGAAACCAAGTCTGGAAGCAGAAGCCAGTGTTGGAGTCGTAGGTCCATTGTGGTGTGTCATGTCCAGAGATTAGGTCTGAAGGCCTGTCCTCTGAGTCTCATTAGAGAGAACAAATCAGTCAGAGCAGAAACAATCGGGCTGGTGGCTAGAGCTGCTGTGACTAAATGCCTGATTTATTTATGTTTCCAAATGAAGCATTTTAAAAAAATGAAATGAACATTTCTATTAATTTTAAAATATCCTGTTACTGCATTTCACTGAAATTTGTTGACCTTCCTTAAATATTTAGAGAATGGTGTGCTCCTCACCTGAGAGGATTCATATTCCTAAGACAATTAAGCTCTAGAAAAGATGATATGGAAAACTCAGAGCCTCATAGTAGATATTTGTATGCCTGTGATAAAATCATTGTTTTTTAGCACGTGGAAAAGGGACATGAATAAAACTATTTTTTCTTAATTTTATCACTAGGAAATACTAGAGAAGAGACCATCACTAGCTCTTGAAGGCAATCTTTTTTTTTTTAATGTGTGGATTACTACTACACAGTTTAATTATTTTGCTGAAATGAATTCTCTGTTCACTTATTCATATGCATTTTAATAAAGGCAAATTTTCAGAGAAAAGATAACATAAAATGAGTAAGTAGCTTCTAGATCCCTTCCTATGAGAAGGGTGAATGAGGAGCCCCTTGGAGAAATGACATTTGCTAAAACTGTGTTATCCAAAACAGTGACTGTTTAAAGTTAAATTAATTAAAATTCAATAGAAGTATCAATTAAGTTGCTGTGTTACATTAGCAACTTTTTGAGGGCTTAATAGCCACTAGTGGTTACCACCTTGAGCAGCACACATATGGAACACTTCTATCACAGAAAGCATTGCTCTAAAATGTCTGATTTTAAGGGAAAAATCAGATATATGAATAGCAACCACTCACACACAAATACATATACTGCACATACATCAATTACTTCAGCAACATTAATAACTGAATGGATCTCACCACTTAAGCAGAAGTGGAAAATGAAAAAGAAAAGAACCCTCAGGTTGTTTTGTAAAACCTGCCAGAGAAGATGAATAGCCATTATAAGAATAAATTTAGCTTTAATGGAGCAGAGTAAAAAGAGAAATACAGCAGGTAATTCCTAAGGTTTATTACAAAAGTCTTAAAAGAGCAACTTTGAATGTATAGTTTACTTGTTAGTATTTTATACTTTGATAATTTAGAATATTAATATTAAAATTATGGTTTGGAGAATAAAAGTGAAAAGCAGGTAATTGTCATATTTAAAAAAATGCCAAGTAGTTTAAACTTGAAGAACATTACCCAAATCACCTATGCTATTTGAAGCATCATTTAATCCAGAATTTTTCAGCAGAAAAGAATAGATTTTTACTCTCCATACAGGTGAAGCAAACTATGCAAATCAGTATCTAAGACTCTGAATATTCCCTTTACAATTTACTGGTCTTAAAATATCTGAAGGAAATTCCATAGATCAGATTTTTATATGCCTACAATACAGTTAGTCAAAACCATTTATATGGATTTATTTTTCTTTCATAACTAACACGTCACCCAAATTTATCTAATTGTGGATTTGTCATGGTTGGCATTTAATTTCCAGTGAGCCACATCTTCCTGGAATCACTGAAAGAGCGGTTACAGTATATCCCAAAGAAATTGTGAATAGAATACACCAGCATGTACAGGAAGCACCATGATTTACTTGACACCAATACATCGATGAGGAAAATTGAACAGATCTAATCCGGGTGGGTGGTGAGAGCAATTAAACACAACCTAGGAGAGGGTCAGCAAGCATAGGAAGGAGAGTGGGGGGAATGCTAGGCCTTTCTTGTGCTGCTACCCTGACTGTGTAGTTGAGGATAAAGGGGCAGGAACTAATCCCACAACCACCTCTGTTCCTGAGTTTTGAGATGGAATCATCAATTTACATTGATTTGACTAAATTCTAAAAATGCAGAAAACTAGGTAGCTATATTTTAATGATCTATTCTAAGTTTATTTTTTAAAAGATCTATTCTAAGTTTATTTTTTAAAAATTTCTACTGCTTATGAAAGAATACATAGTACCTTCAAGTATGAAACTGTTGAGGGTAGTTAAAATGTTTAACTAGTAAGTGAAGCTATCAATTCTGGAAGCATAGATTCAGGCAGAAAACCCCTGGTGTCCTGATTGCAGAGTGAAAGCAAGAGGTTTTAATAAGAAAGAGCATAGGAATAATTACATGAAAAGAAGAAAAAAAACCCGATTGGTGCTGACAAGCTGACTCTTGGCTATATGCGATCTGTTACTGATTCTAGCTTCAGACAGGAGCTCCGTAATCATCAGTCCTGGGGACCAGCATGTCTACTTTCCTGCTGTCTTTACGAACAATTGTGTGTAAACAATTGTGCTTTGGCCCAGCCCAAAGGTCCAGGGACCAAGACAAGCATTGCAGTTCCTCTGGAATATCAGCTTCAGCCCCTTTTTAAAATGGTTCCTCTTCTGTCATTTATCACACTACTATGTTCATCCTTAATGCAATATGTCCATCCTGTGTTTTTAAAATACCTGGAAATTTTCAAAATACCTGGAAATTTAACTCTGAGGTCATTCTTACATTTAAGTCAGATCTTGATACTAAACAATGGGTACCTTTCAGAATACCTTTTCTAAGCTTGTAACACAAAGGGCTTTTGAAAGCCTTGGCGTGGAAACCAAAGAAAACACAGGAGAGAAGTAAGGTAACATGAGTGGAGTTGTCATTTCATGTAATTTTGATCAGTTTGCCAATCTCATATTTGCTTTCCTATGTGAAGATCTCCATGGGCCAGTGTCATCAGAACATAAATCATTCCCTACAACTTCCCTTTTTAGACCGCTGGTAATCTAATTCTTTTGCATTTAGCCAAGTGCACATAGAGTTTAATCACAGGCCAGAAATATGTGGAGTAAATTCTCAAGACTAATACTAATCATATTAGGATATCAACTGAGCATACAAAAATGAATTAAAAATGAAAGATAGAGACTGAGATGGCAGTTTACATGTCGTTAGAAATCCATGCCCAGTTCATCATTAGCAAACTCTCCTTTATTCTTCCCACACCCACCGCCCACTCCAAATTACATACAGAAACCAGCTGGGAGCATATGTAAGTGATGCTGAGGTTCAGTCTGAACACTAGAGTTTCTCACACTTTAATGTGCGCCCGAGTCAGCTGAGGACCTTGTTAAAATGCAGGTCCCGGTTCATTAGGAAGAGTGTGGGGCCCAAGGTGCTGCATTTCTAATGCGCCTCCAGGTGATGCTCCTGCTCTGATTTACAGATGAAACTTGAAATAGCAAAGTTTTAAAGCAGAGTACCATTTGCTTTCCCAAATTGTCAACTGTCTGTCATTTTCCATAGACTATGTCACATTGCTCTGCTGACTGGCAACTTGACAGTTATATATATAAAATGATATTCTAAAAGTTGTACTAATTATGATCATTAACAGACATCACAAACACTAAAATATGCATAACTTGTCTAAAATGGAAAAATCCAGAATGTGACTAATCAGAAGTGATAAATGATATCTGTGTTTTACAATAAATTATTTATATTTTGCACTTTTTTCATAGTTGACAATTATATCAATAGTGTAATTTCTAACATATAAGGTACTAACTTTTTAATGACATTGTAAAACATTAATCAAGTTTATGAGGTTTTTACCTTCAATTATGACACTATCGTTATTTTTTATTCCACATTCATTAAGCACATTTAGTTTAATTGTCTGAAAAGAGCTGCGGAAGGTTTAATTTTTTTATACTTTGCCTGACAGTTTCTTATATTTTACCCTTTTCACCCCACAGAAAGGAAGACAAATATGTTTCCTTTCTGCTTGCCGATGATGGTCAAATGCATTGTTCCAAAAGTCTAATATTGAAAATGCTTGTTGTTCTGGTTTATAATCACTTAAAATATATTTTATTGAGTTTTAAAAGTTTAAGTCAAATATAATAGAGATAAAAGTATTTAAATATACCTCTATTTTTCTTGAATTGTGTTCATTGAGCTAGCTTGTCATCTTTCTTCTTACTAATTTTTAAATAAAACCCTCATATATTTTATTTGTTAACCATTCATGTTATACAATGTATGATCCCAAGAAATCAAATCAAAATATTATGCTAACCTTCATAGGTGTGGCTGTGACCACTTTCAGATGACATCTTGTCAAAAGATGTTTCCTCACTTTTCTTGTCGGAATCTTTCACAGAATCTTCGGGCTGGCTCCCAGGGTGACTCTTAAATGTTGGTGAATACAAACTTCTCTCTATTTCCTCTTCCTGTTAGAAGACATGAAAGGGATGCATGATAAAAGCTATCAGTGTGAAACAGATGTGGCTGTCAGGGGCTTAGAAAGCAGCAGTGAGAGAGGGAAGGGGTTTCTAGGAGTGATGCTTTCCAATATGCTTTGGGGGAAATTCTGATAACTTAGCCAAGGACTGCAAACACACGTCTGACCCTTAGTTTACTTTCCTGCCACTAGTTCCACTTCTAAATTAGTTTTTCTTTCATGTGACTTACTATTTCTCTTGTAAAAGGGAGAAAATGGAAATAAGGTCACAATACAATCTAATATGTTAATACGTGCAACTTCCTGAGGCCTGAGAAATATCCTTCAGGGATTCCAAAAATTAGCAATATATCAACATTATGTGCTTAAGAGAGAGGAAATTAGTTTTTTTTAATGTCATGTTCACCATATAATGATAATCTTAGTAATTATAGAGCTCCTAAATTACAAAGCATTCAGCCACCATGTAGTAAGTACATTTTGGCAATTCATACAGATTGTGAAATTACTTCTTTGAGAACCTAATTCAAAAATTGGAGAGATAAAGTTTCCCATAGGAAAAAAAAAGTATAAAGGATATTCCAAGTACAGGGAATCTAATGTTCCTTATTTTACAGAATGAATAATATATTCTAATACTACAAACCAAGCCAATCAGACTATTTTAAATAAAAAAAATTATAAAAATTAAGTAAAGAAGCTGACAGGTTGAGAAGCAATTTAATTTAAAAGTAAAGTAATATGTTGGAATATTTTCAATAGCGACTCATAACTTTTGGAGTTTTATACATGAGGTTGTGTTTTCTGAACAGCAGCCATTCAAACAATGACGTGATGAATTAATCTTCACTTTTCTTACATTTGAAATACACTGACATGAGTGAGTAAACGTTGAGAGATAGCTAAAAATTCTAAAAGATTTCTTAGAGTAGATACATTTTCTCTATCTATAATATGGTTGCAAAAAGCAAGGCTCTTAGAGAAATAATCTCTTGGCATGTTTTTTTAATGCTCAGGTTAATTTATAATTTTATGTAATTATACAGATTAATTTTAAAATATTGGTATGTGTTTAATAACCTGGTCTTAAAATATTCCCCAAATATATAATGTATCCTATATTCCTTACTGTGACTTTTAACTGGAACTGAAAACATTTATAGGGGAAAACCACAGGAAAATGTTTGTACTTTTTTCAGTGCATTGCCTTTAACATCTGTGTTTCCAACTATTATCAAATACCCAAGGGTTCATCGCAGTAGTGATGCATTTTGCTGGTGCGACAGTGTCAGCCATGCTGTGGCATGTGGGTGTGCGCTTCCCAGCTGGTGAAGGAGCGTGGCATCCTTACCTCAGAGTATTCTGGTGTCCTCTTCCGCTGTCATGTAAAGTGACGGCTATGAAACGAATGCAGTTCGTTTTGTTTCAGCAATTTTTATTTTTTAGAGAGAGAGAGTGGAAGAGGGAAGGAAAGACAGAGAGAAACATCGATGTGATAGAAACACTTTGATTGGTTGCCTCCTGCATGTGCCCCGACCAGGGCCCGGGCCAGGGAGGAGCCTGCAACCAAGGTATGTGTGCTTGACCGGAATTGAAACCAGTACCCTTTGGTCCACAGGCCAACACCCTATCCACTGAGCCAAGCCGGCTAGGGCTCAGCAATTTAATCCAACTCCTAACACTGGCAAAAATAAAATAAGATAAAGAGAAAATAAAGGTGCATAAACAGTAGCGATTCCCTTCAGAAAATTTTTGTTTTGACAACAGTTGGAATGCTGAACATGATCCATGGAATCGACTGATGATGTGAAAGGACTCTCTGTTTCATATAGAAACATGGAAATGTGATTTGGTGAAATTGTTTAAGCAAATATTCCAGGCAGTGATGATATTAACTTACATTATATTGGTATTCTCAATTTTGAATTCATAAATATCAACCAAAGGACTCATATGCATGCATATAAGCAATGGACTCAGACACTAGGGGGGTGAGGGTACAAGCTGGGGGGTGGGGGAGGCAATGGGCGGATAAGGACACACATGTACTAACTTAATCAATAAAGGGAAAAAAAGTTCAACTCAACTAAAAAAAGAGAGCATCATATACTGAGGCCGTCTGGGACCCACAGACAGTCCACATACAAATGTAGTTGGCAGACCTGTTTCCAATTCTCAATCATCAGGCCCAAGTCATTCTTAGGCAAGTTCCTTAGTGCCCTGGCAAGGTGTAAGGAGGCGCCCATGTAGAGACCTAAAAGAACTTCTCAGATGAGTTTGAATTGAGCTGCCTCTAATCAAACCAGGAAACTGCTTTAATCACTTAATCTGTTTTATGCACTGTGCTTCTACAAGAGATTTACTTTGAGTAAAAAAAATCTACTGGCTTAAATAAATGCACAAAACACCAGTTTAGAGGAAAACGGTGCAGCACTTAATGATGAAAAACATACTGAAGCCTCCTTCTCCCCCCTTTGCTACTTATTAGTTCGGGTTACTTGACCTGTCTGGGACCAAGTTTTCTTATTTGTTATGTGAAGAGATTTAGTCACCAAACATCTAACATTCAATAACCAAGCATTTGTAGTGAAATTTTAATTGAAATAAAGAAATATTATTCATCTTTCGTACCTTCCAATCTAGTAAGGGAAACAAAGAGTAATGAAGCACATAAATCAATGTATATATGCAACTATGTGCAGATCACAAGGAGAGATGCATCATCTCTGAGTGTTTGAAACGGGAAATTAATCTAGTGAGGACGGTCACACAAAGCCCCCCTGCGGAAAGGAAGTGCAGCTGATAGCTGAAGGATAAAATGGGGCTTAGCGAGTGAAGAACTTTCCAGGTGGAGGGAACATGTGCCAATGCCCAGGGCTGACAGGAAGCACAGTGGATAGAAATGCCGTTGGAGCAGGGCGCCTGAGACAGAGCACGGTCCTGGACGACTGGCCAAGGTAGATACACAGGCTGGGTCACAAAGGACCTTGAGGGCCATATTTACTATTCTGGTCTTGGCTGTATGGGAGTTACTAAAGAATTTTAACTGTGTGCCTGCGTGTGTGTGTGTGTGTGTGTGTGTGTGTGTGTGTGTGTGTGTGTGTACATGTGCACACAGCACAGAATCATTCTTCAGTGTGACAAGCTCAGCCTACCTATAAAGTAGGTTTTCTCAACCGTGGCACCCGTTGACATTTTGAACCAGATAATTCTTTGTTGGGGGGGGCGGGGACTGTGCACAATAGTATGTTTAGCAGTATTCCCTGTCTCTCCCCACGAGATGCCAGTAGCACTGCTCCCCAGTTGTGACAACCAAAAATGTGTTCAGACATTGCCAAATTTCCTGTGGGAACAAAGTCACCCCTGGTTGAGAGCTACTGCTCTAGAGTAGGTTAGACTGAAAGAAAGTAAAAATATATGTGGGAACATCAGTTAGGAGCCTGTGGTAGTACTCCAGGCAAGCGATAGCCATCTTGGGCAAAGGATGGTGATGAAAATAGAAGTGAACTAAGTTGAAAGCGAATTAGGATGTAAAACAGACAAGACTAGGTAATTGATTGAATCGGAGGTTTATCTGTGTGTGAGAAAGAGAATTTCATTTTCTTCCTGATGTACACAACTAAATGGATTATGGTACCATTAAATAATGTCAGAGCAACCAAGGAAATCTAGTTGGGAGAGAAGATAGATTATCAGCTGGGTACCAAGATGCCCAAAGGCAGTGGGATATGTAGCCCTATAGCTTAGAGGAGAGGTTCTAAATATAAACAATTTGTGACTCACCTGCCTTTTAGTGGCAATTGAAACAATGGATGTCGATGAACTTGCCTCCAGTATGAGGAGGAATAAGAAAAAAACTAAGCCTTAAAAAATGTTGACATTTAATATTATGGCAGAGGAACAACAGCAGACAAGAAAACGGAAGAAAATCAGAAGAAAATAATATCTGTAATGATATTGCACTCTTATTAAAAGCATAAATTAGGTAAGGATTTAAATATATCTTTTGAGTTTAGCAACATAAATATAAAATGTTGAGTAAAACTGTTTTGGTGGAAGTAAACAGGTAGAAAGGAAGATTAAAATGGGTAAAGGATTTACTGGGAGTTAGTAAATACAGGTAACTTCTTGAATAGTTTAGCATTAAAGTAGAGGGAGAAATAGGGCAGTAACTTCAGAGACATGTTTTGTTTTAAAGGGCAGGACTTGTATATGTTGAAAAGCCATTTGGAAGGATTTAGTTGGCTATACAGAAGAGGGAAGGAAATATCAATGGTGTAAAATCCATGAGAGGGGCAAGAAGATAGAGTGAAAAGCACAGAAGGAAATATAACCCAAAGATTGGTAAACATAAAGCATTCCTGTTGTCACAGAGGGGAAGGGAAGTAAAATTAATGTAGATATATATGATTTATGTGCTTGGTAGCTTGAAGATAAGAACATTCCAGTATGATACCATCAGTTGTTTTTTTCTGTTAGGATGTGAGGTGTGATGAAAGTGGGAGGAACATTTGAAGACTTAGAAGAAAGTTTAATCTCATTGCTGTGGGGAAGTAAGTGAGACGAGCAGACAGAGATGACCATGAGGAATGCTACATTGGGATCCCATTTACAGGGCTACTGATAGACCCTGTCAGGTGACTATGACTGAAAATTCTCCACAATTCTACTCCAGGCAGTGAGAAAGTGGATAGCTCACTTTAGCCAGGAAAAGGCTTTCTGAGGACAAAAAATAAGATAAAATGTGAGTTGCAGACTAAGGTATGGGAGGGGACAGGTACAAGGAAATTTAGGTTGCCATAAAGATAACTAAGAATCCAAAATAGATTAAAAGGGAATAAAGTAAAAGAAGGGTGAATTAGAAGATAGAAAAAGAATCAACAGATGGAAATCCTGATGAGTTAAAGAATCCTGTAACTGAATATTTGGCAAAGAAAATTGGAAAGAAAGCAGACGAAGATGTTTGCTTGAGTGATCTGGGAAGTAGAACAGTTACAGTTGCTAAGATCCAGTTGTGACCATGAAAATGGAAACTTAGTGAAGTAGAGGAGAAAGTGTTAAATAGGAGGAAAGCTAGGCGCTCAGGGGCTATCATGATGTCTCAGCACAATGGAGGGCTTGGAAGAATGATTAAAATTGTAAACTAATTGTCAACATTCCAGGTAAATTTAATAAATAACAGTGACAAAGGGGGACAAGGTGGATATACCTGATTGTAATGAGCCTCCAATGAGCAGAGTTTTAACCGGAAAGTGGGAGAGAAGTGGTCAGAAAGAACGGTGGCCTCAAAGTACAAGAGCAGAATTCAGGGATGGTGGTTTTCAGGGAAGAATCATGCTCTATTAAGACAAAAAGGCATGGGAAGCACTTGGAGAAGAGGTTGAGGGTACAGAGAAGGCTGCTGGTAATGGAGAGGTAGTTCCAGAAAACTCCGACTTGAATAATATCTAAATAAATAAAAATTTCCAACAATGTCTACAATTTGTCACCTTAAAACCATGAAAGCAAAGGAAGGGGGGGGGGGGATTTAAGATTAAAAGAGAAAAATTTCCTTGTTATTTATGTACATTTTTATTTAACAATGTATAATTATAAACTTAGAAGATAAACTATATATATATTTAAAAATATAAGAATGAAAAATGTCAACCTTTAATCATGTTCTACTTCACAAGAGACCATGGAACTTAGGACCACCTACAATGGTCAGAAATCTCTTCCCAGGCATTTCAAAATAAAGTGGTTTGCCTGATACCTCATATATTTTCCTTTCAGTGTGGATCCATGAGTGAAGAAGTCATGAGGGGGAGGGTGTAGAAGATGAGCACAAAATAGTAAAATAAAAATGTTTGGACTTGTCTATATTTAAAATGCTGAACTAGTTCATGTACATTCCCAGACTCAGTGAATTCTTGGGAATTGTTCATTCTTTAAAGTTTTATAATCCACTAGAGGCCCAGCATGTGAAATTCATGAGCAGGTTCAGTCCCTAGGCCTGGCCTGTGATCAGGAGCATCTACCCTGGCTGCCCTCAGCCGGCCCCGTCCCCCGCCCTCTGCTGCCATCCACCCTTGGTTCCCTGTTCACCATTAGGCCATCGGAGCCTGCTGGCTGGGGAATGGGACCCAGAGGTGGTCAGTGCGCCATATTGTGACTGGTCCAGCGGTCGTTCTGGTCATTCTGCCTTTAGGGTCAATTTGCCTATCACCCTTTTATTATATAGGATTTGTCTAAATCCCTTTCCTAAAAGGCTTTACCTCCTCCCCTGCCGGGGTCCAACCACAGCGGGTCCAGGGGTTCCCAAAGGCGTAGACGGAGTCGGCGAAGAAGGAATGACACGGAGACAGTGTTCAGTTGATCAGCAGCCTAGCCAGGATCTCCAGCCAAGTTCTGGTCTCGATCTCCAGAGAGGTTCTGGTTCGGATCTCCAGCCAGGTTCTGTGGCCATGTTCCCTTGCTAGGTTCTCCAGCCAGGTTCTGTCTGAGATCTCTAGCCAGGTTCGGTCACCAGGTTCTAGTCAGGTTCTCTTGCCATATTTCTGTAGTCAGGTTCAGTCCAGGATCTTTTGCCATGTTCTCTCCAGCGAAGTCCTTCTGTCTCTAGAGAACGTTCTGTGTAGGTTCTGTGCCTAGGTTCTGTCTCTCTTGGTCCTGTCTTCTAAGTCCTGTCTCCTAAGTTCTGTGTTCTAAATTCTGTCTCGTTACATCTGTATTTATACCAGTTGATTCAATCCTATCAATCTCTATTACAAAGGTTAGGGCGTTTCTTATCTCCATTCCAAGGAGTAAAGATTATGTAGCTTAAGCATGATTGTTCATAGTTAAAGTGATTAATTACCCGCCTGGCACTTAGTTGAGAGGTTTTATTCCCTCCCTAACTTCAGGGGGAAATCCCTACCTGGGGAAACAACCTTTCTCGGAGAGGTGACCTTGGTTAAAACACAGCGCCAAGAAGGTGAGCAAACATATTAAGAACAGTATGCCATATATGCCAGGTCCCTTGAAACAGCAAGCATGGACCGGCTCCCAGCACTCCCCCTGTGTATTAAAGTATCTCTTCCCTCATAACTGACTTCAGTGAAAACTCCTTTATAAAACTTCTTTAATCATTCTGATTGACACTCATCTTTCATTCATTCAAAACATTTTTTGAACACTTAATATGTGTCAAGCACTGTTCTAGTCACTGAATATAAAGAAGGAAGACTGGGTCCTCAAAAATCTCATAGTCTAGCTGCAGAGAAAGAGACATCAATTGAGCTTTATAACACAAAGTATGTGTGTAGTAATAAGCAAATGTAGGCATCCTAGACATAGAGAAGGAGGATTCCTATAAGGTCTGGACAGAGGAGGCTGGAGTTGAACTCATCCTGTAGATAACAGGAATCCTTAAACATGAATTAAATGGGGATGATAATGTTGGAGTTGTACTTTAGATAGAATACATACATTAGCTATATGGAAAATATATAATAATGAGATAAAATGGCAACATCTTGTATCGTAAGCATATTAAGAACTTAATGTAAATTTCCAACTGAGGGACAGAACAAGCCTACCACAGATAATCAGAAGGGTAGTAGAAAGAGGAGAGCAAATATAAAAATATTTAGGCATTAATTTACTAATTTGAAGGATAAAGGTATTGGAGGAGCAAACAAAGTCTAGCATAACTCATAGATATTCTAATTTGGATGGATCTATGGAATTAGCAAAACAGGATGAGTTCTTCACCAAACCAATCAGTGCCTCAAAGAGGTAAAGACCAATTTTGTGCTCTCTTCTGGACCAACCACAGAAAGCAAGGTAATCTAGAAGAGATTCTGGGGGCTCAAGCATATGCCACACCCTCAGTTTTGAGGCAATATTCCCTTTTATGGGATCTTATGTTTCATCCATGAAAGTGAAACTGAACTTTTCCATGGAAATATTTATAAAAAACAACATGGTTGTCTTGCTTTAAAAAATGATGCCTAGGTTTCATTTTTGAGGGTCTGGTAATGAATTAAGTTTTTGACATATTGAATAGTAATTTTTTATGTGGATATATGAAGATATTCAGGAGGTAGCTAGATTTCTAGACTCAAAGGAGAAGTCTGTGCTTGAGTGAAAGATTTAGGACTCATTATCAAGAAGGTAATAGTTATAACAGTGAGAGTCTATTAATTTACCCAATTAGAGTACGTAGAATAAGTCAGATTGGGAGAAAAGAACCTCAGTGACATTTAAGAGACAGGCAAAGGAAGATTATTTGCTGAGGGCAGTAGAATTGAGGAATAGTCAGAGTAGGGTTACTCCCAGTCCATCTGGTGTCTTCCTGTGAATTAGAAAAAAGGCCTCCCCTTCATAACACTGTACTCCATCTATCAAAAAGTTGCCACAATATACTGCTTTTTTTAGACCAGAAAATGTTACTGCCATCTGCTGGAAAATTGTCTTAATAAATATAATACCCAACTTAATTTTTACGTGCACTGCTTTCCCTTAGATGTGTGACCTTGAACAGCTTACAACCTGCACAACTATATGTGGCTGCCTGAATCAGCCAAGGAAGAGTGAAATCTGAGAACATCAAAGATGTAGGACATTTTAAATGCAGCAGGGAGTTTACAGAAAAATAATGATGAAAAAAATCCCCTGATTTGGGCAATTATGAGGTAATCTTGGTTAAAAATTGTCTCTGAAGAAGAGAATTGATTTAGGAAGGACTAATAATGGGAAGAAAGAGACAATGATATACATACCTATCTTAATCCTAAATAATTTGAATTGTAATAATAATAGTAACAACAACTAGAAAATACTGAATACACATAACATATTAGTCACTGTTTTAAGCCCTTTACATGTATTACACTCAAGTAATTATGATTTCAACTCTATGAGAAGGTGCTATTATCTCTATTTTAGAGATGATGAAACTGAGGGCTCATAGGAGATGGCCAAAGGCACAGATAGAGAAAGTGAGAGTGGCACCTGGATGAGTACGGATCTAGAAGATCACTGCTTTTAACATTTATGGTCTTTCCCATTTCTGAAGGGACAGGCTGAGGGTAACTTTCCCAGAAGACCCAATTTGGATTCAAAAGGCCAGAGTTCAGTGTCAAGCTCTCCCATTTAACAATGAAGTTACCTTGGCTAATTCTTCACATCCCTGACCCACAGTTTTCTCATCAGAAAAATGAAGACAACTACTGTCTACCATAATTATTTTTATAGCACTTTTAAAATGTCGGCCACAAAGTGCCAACAGTATCTCTCATCCACATGCTCATGTGCAATGTCACCTTCCACTCCTTTGTCAAGAAGTAATGTCTATTTTTCCACCTCTCTGAGTCTGGGCAGCTTTTCCCAGTGAATATAGCAAGTGTGCCTACTAATGAGGCTAGCATTGGATAAAGGGCCCTGGAGAATGAGGTTTGAGGGAGGGAGGGAGGGAGGGAGGGGGAGAGAGGGAGAGGGAGGGAGGGAGAGAGAGAGAGAGAGAGAGAGAGAGAGAGAGAGAGAGAGAGAGAGAAGGAAGGAAGGAAGGAAGGAAGGAAGGAAGGAAGGAAGGAAGGAAGGAAGGAAGGAGAAGGGAAGGGAAGGGAAGGGAAGGGAAGGGAAGGGAAGGGAAGGGAAGGGAAGGGAAGGGAAGGGAAGGGAAGGGAAGGGAAGGGAAGGGAAGGGAAGGGAAGGGAAGGGAAGGGAAGGGAAGGGAAGGGAAGGGAAGGGAAGGGAGAAGAAATAGAGAGAGAGAACTTGCAGCACAGGGTATCAGATATTTAACTGCAAAAGCCTTGTAGCTCACTTTGGATGCTCCCTTTCAGAAGCCAACACTATACTTTGAGAAGCTCAAACCCCTTGGAGAAATCATTTGTAGGTGCTCCATTCTACAGCCCAACTGATTTCCCAGGTGACTGCAGTGTGTGTGAAGCATCTGGGATGGCCAGTCTTAAAGAGTCTTCAGAAAACTGTAGCCCTTTGATTGAAACTTCATGAAAGATTCTAAGTAAGTACTGCCCAATTGAGTCAAGGCAACGCATACAACCATGAGAGATAAAAGTAAATTGTACAGTCACCACATTTTGGGAGTGGTTTGCTATGCAGTAATAAATAAAAAATTATCTTCACATATGATGTATCCTGTGGTTCAGCTTCTGCACAGCTCATTTTTCTAAGTAATAAAGAAAACTGGAGAAAAGAAATAGTCTTTAAAAAAATCATAAAGACCAGCATTTCTTAATATTACTTTGTGAAAGTGTTTTGCTCTACATGCATTCTTTTTATTTAATACTTTTAACAGTACTATAAGGTAGATACCTCTGTTTCACAAGGAAGAAACTAAGATTAGAGAGCCTAGGTAATGTACCCAAGACCATATAGTAGAAAGTGCTAGACCTAGCCTCAAATGCCGATCTATCTGATGCTAAGTCGATATTTTTTAATTGATACATGAGCCTGTCTTCCTTGTATAATTTATTTACCAATCTCAGAAACTGTTATGTATTAGAATGGGATGACAGGTAAAATGTCAAGTCCTTAACAGCTATAATCATATATTATTCCTCCTCAAACCTCTCATTGCATTATATACTGCAGGCATTTAATAAATGTTGAGCTGAATTTTCAAAATTCATGACATTTTATATTCATTTAGCATCCAGGAACAGAAGATATGCATATATATACATATATATATATATATATATATGTATATATATGCAAATACAATACTTAGTTGGGGAAAGCTTAAAGATTGTCACTCTATTGCATGTATCACTTAAGAAGGTCAAAAGAAACCAGGTGGCTGCTCTCCCATTTAAGCATATTTGATAAAGAATTTTGATGTTGGGTTTATCAGTTGGGTAAACTGGGTTGCATGTCTTTCCAGTAACTTCTCAGTAACTTGGCATTTAGAACCTTTTAACATAGTCCCACTGGGGCCCACCAGCCTATGCTAGACATTCTATCTTTCTGGTTGTTCTTTAAGAGACAGGACTTGGTGTATCCTGAATCATCTTTGGACTTTCTGTCTCTAAACCTGTATTCATACACTTTCATAGTTTTCTATAGAAACTCCAGTTCTCTTTTCACAGGAGGTTTAAGTGGCACTTGCTTTAGGAAGTTTTACCCTAAAGCCACAGCATGAAGCAATCCTCCCCATATCAGAATGTCTCCTTAGTGCATTTTCATCCTGCTTGTACTCTAGTCATTTTCGACACATCATGTTTCCCCCGTTGCACTGTCAGCTCATTAAGTACCTGCTTTATTCATCTTTATAGCTCACATAGAGTCTAACATAGCTTTCCTTGAACATTGCAGATACTTACTAAATGTTTGTTGAATAGACTCTAATAATTTTTAAGTTTTATATTCACATAAAGCATTCAGAAGAAAATGCAATCCCAGAAATGGCCAAAGATGGCAAAAACGTGTTGCATAGAGTGAAAGGAGAGGACATAAAGACAACAGGCTAACTCCCTACAATATTTTTTTAAATATATTTTATTAATTTTTTTACAGAGAGGAAGGGAGAGGGATAGAGAGTTAGAAACGTCAATGAGAGAGAAACATTGATCAGCTGCCTCCTGCACACACACTGGGGATGTGCCCACAACCAAGGTACATGCCCTTGACCAGAATCGAACCTGGGACCCTTGAGTCCCCAAGCTGACGCTCTATCCACTGAGCCAAACCTGTTAGGGCCCTACAATATTTTTTAAATGTTCCTTTGGATAGAACTCAACTCCTAAATTTCCCTAGTAGTCTAAAGCAAAATTACTTTATCATAATTTTAATAACTTTAAGTTTAAAAAAATCCATTATACACTAGAGAAAAATTAAAGTGTTAAAATTATTGTCTATAAGCAAGACATTATGCATTTTTAAAAAGTACGACAAAACAATTTCCCTTTCTAAAAATAGATCATCAGTTCTTGTGGTATTTCTATTACTCCTTCCAGAATGGGTTTATTTGTTAAATAATAAAATAGAAGCTACAATTTTCCAAGAAAGAAAATGAATCAATAATTTTTATGATTTTCAAATTATTTTGATCAATCTTTATTGACTATACAGCCATAAAATCAATGCCATCCATGCCATTTCTATAGGCACTCTTTTCCTGAGTACTACAGTCTCCTGTTCTACTCCCACGCCCTCAGACAGCACATGTAGCAATGTTAACTAGTTCATTTCAGTTACCTACTGTCATGGGCTTTATTTGTGCACCCCACCCCCACCCCTGCTCCCAATTTGTATATGAGAGCCCTAATGCCCAGTAATCAGAATGTGGCTATATTTGGAGATAGGGCCTTTGAAGGAGTGATTATATTAAATGAGCCCATTAGGGTGGGCTTTAATCCAACCTGATTGGTGTCCTTATAATATGAGGAAATTTGGACACACAGAGAGATAACACGGGTATGCATTCTTTTCTCCGGGACTGTGAGAAAATAAAATTCTATGGATTAAGCCACTCAGGCTGTGTATTTTTATGGCAACTTTAGAAAACTAATGTACTCTACTTGGACCTAGGGGAATAGGATATAACTGGACATTGAACGTACCTATTAAAGTGAGTAAGCTCCTCAGTATCTTTAAAAACAATAGATTTATTTAACTGACTGTCTACAACTAGACAAAACACTCCTTACTAATGCCTACTGATCCTGAGACACCCTTACTGGATGAATTTAACAACTATCAAAGTAATTGTGCACTCACAATTTTTGAATGCACGTTTATCTCATCACATTTACTCTGCATTGGGTGTAATTCTCATATGTGATGTAAAGTATGCAGGCCTTAGAATCTAAGATAAACCACAGGCGAAAGGTTTCCTAGCTATTTTATTACCTCCTGATCAAAGTGAGATAAACATTCTTGAAATGCTGAATTTTTCCAATATACTTCCACTGAGATGCAGCCTGTATTCCAGTCAATTTAATTAAATTCGGACAGATTTTTAGGACCTCAGATAAAATGAATGCAAGTCCTATCTGCCACTTGATAAGCCAACACAAATTAAGGCACAAAATCCCATAGAATGCTCTGGAGTGAAGATCTAAAGCAAAAAACTATGAATACATAAATGGCACTGACCCTTAAGGTTATTCTCACTGTTTTATGTTACATTTAAATTCTTTTCTTAAATTCTTGATTTACTACTTAAGGACATTCTTCACCTTGGCTTTAGTTCTGGAATGATTGAAAGACATCTTGCATTTTACCACTCTGGCCTATTGTCCCTAAACCTGAGATGCACACTAAAATCTCCCCAACATTTCTTCTTTGGGGTTCCAGAAAGGGTTGCTCCAACCCTTGGGAACATGCCTCTCTGCCTTTCATCTTTCCCGCCTAGTGCCCCAACAGGGCTGGGAATGGAGAAGGCATGCCTTAAGAAATGATCTCAACATAAAAGAGTCTCTTCAATTTCTGTAGATATATTGTCTAACTTCATGTACCTATCAATCCTTACTCTATTGTCAAATAATTTGATTCATTCAAAATGGGACTTTTACTTACAAATGCAACTAATGGGCAGTCACATGGCTGAGACTCAGGAGAGCTCAGCCACAGGGACCTCAGGACTCCACAAGACAGAATCAGGTCCTCTTTGGCGCCTGTGCTCTGTTAGAGGCTGGTGAGCCTATTCATTCAAGTCAACATTGCCTCATGTACTTCACTAAGCAATGTTGCTATCAACTACAGCTTTCAGCATTTCCAATGCCTAATACGTTATTTCTCTGCAGAGTGAAACTGTCCTCCTTCTCTCTCCTTGATTGTGGAAATGGGTATAAAACAATTAAGCATATACCGCACCTTGTGGGTACAAGACCTTGTACCGTGCCCTGCATGATTAGTTTGATGTTATTATCCCCATTTCAAGGTGTAGGAAATTAAGCATAGAGACATTACAATTACAGGTCTGGATCATACCCAGTTGTGGTTGGGTCCAAAATTAAAATTCCTATGTCCCAACTTTTTAAAGGAAGTATTCTACATATGTATGCACTGTTATATAATATTCTTGGAAGATAGACTCTTCATGGAGGGGAAATGTTGATTCAGGTCTTGTGTGCATGTTTCCTAATTTCTTTAGATTAACATCTCAATTAGAAGCTGGGCATGTACATGATTATTATGCTATTTGCTACTGACATAACAAAGCATGCTGCAAAATTGAACCAGGTATGTTTTGTTCACCGTAGTTCCCCGTGTGCAAGATAAAGAACAAATACAATAAACAAACAAACAAAAACTCCACTTAAAAAACAAAACATATCTCTATTTGAGCTTTGAGTGGCAGTGCATTTAATTATATTCCTTTGTTCTTCACTCCTTTAGAGACTGTGTTCATTAGACTTGCTTGTGTGCCTAAGAAAGCCTGTGGCATTCTATGCTCAGGCAGAACTGAATAAAATTCCCCATGAGATGCAGATTTTTGTGTGTGCTGTGTACCCTTATTTTCATACTGGCTTCACACTTAGGCAGTTAATTTTCCATAAAAAGTAGAAGCACTGCCTTATTTCCCTTCTCAATCAAGAATAAAATTCTGCATTTTGCCCCAGTCACTATCATATTCTTAAATAGGGTTCTAAAGTATTTCATGATTATCTTTATTAGTTTGAAACTATATCCAGGCTTGAAATAATTCTAACGAAAAGAAAACTTCTATTAAAATATTCTAACTAGTTTCAATTGAGTGTATTACTGGCAATGGAAAAAATCCCTAATGGCTAAACCTTTTAAAGCTAATCTGCTTTAACACATTTTAAAACTGATGTGCCCTTTGAGATTTCGGCGTTAGCATGCAAAGTGTTTTCTTTTCCTATTCTTATATTCACTTGTTATTTCATTTCTCCTTAACTTTTTGAAAATGAGATAAGCCAATGATGTTCCCTAGAGTTTCATGAGTAAATTAAAACCAAATTTCTGTATTCAAACTATATTCTGTATTTGGATACTAAAAATACGTAAAAGTATAGAGTGAAAAAAATGTATATTTGTGTGAGTGAGCTAACAATGCTCAGAATGAATCAATTATGCTTACTTAAGGGGCACAAGGTTCTTGACAGATAGAACAGTCACTTAACTGTGTTGATTTGGGGTGACCTGGTGGAAAATGGCTGGACGCTAGTTGACTTGAGGTTAAAACCCAACTTCACTACTTTCCAGCTTAGTGAACTTGGGAAAATTATTTCATCTTTATAAGCTTTTATTTCTTTATCTGTAAAATGATGATATTACTCACTTTGAGGTGAATATGAAATATGGCATTGTGTAGGAAGAGCAGCCATTCAATGCTGGTAGCTGCTCCATAGATATTTCAATACACAATTTTAACAATCATCCATGAAATGCTAAGAGGAAACTGAGATTTCCAAATGCAAAGAGACACTTAAGATTTCCAGATGAGTATATTTGATTTCTTGTTGTGAACACCCTTATAGACACTAAATTTAATATTCAGAAAAATATAATCTTTGTAAGGTATAAATATATTCATAGGCTGCTTCCAACATGTTGAGATTTTAACAAAAGATCCTGAGATACATTCCATTATGGAGATGGTCTTCAAATTATCCTCCTCACCCCCAAAACGGCTTTTATCTACTTTCATCTCTTTTGAGCTTTGAGAACTTTAATATATCATGATATATCTTTTTCTTTACCATATTGAGGTCAATGATAATGCAGACCTGCTCTAGTGATAATGAGAATAATTATTTAAAACAATGACTATAGAAATGTCTTAAATGTCTTGGAGGCAGTGTACTCTCATTCCAAGTTAGACTTGTTCTGAATCCAGAAGTAGAGATATTGTGACTTGTAAAGGTATAGCTCACTCCACCACAGTTATTTGCTCTTCCTAGGGAATATAACAGTGCCATGGAGGAACAGATGGCAAAGAAAGCTTGCTCAAGTCCATCCCCTCCTTGGGAACTGTGCTCTCTGCGAGAAACAACACTGTGGCTCTAGGAAGCCAGATATGGCCCCTGAGAGGAGAAGTCCATGGTGTAGCACTGAAGGAGTAGAGGACGGACCTCATCTTTTCTAAAGCTTTTCCTGAAGGAGTTCCCATTTCTGTGTCACTGGTACACAGATGCTCACAAAATGTCAAGGCAAATCCGCCCCTTTGTGACTGATGTAAATCCTTTCAAAGGCTCAGTGGAAAGTGGAAAGCATACTAGCACTCTGTGATTCTCAGAAACTCATTTTATAAACCCACATGAACAACACAACAAGCTATTTTAAATATAGGAGCACAGAAGGGAGGCTCTAAGTGGATTATCCATATGACATCTTTACGATGCTGAAAGGGAAAAGAGGGCTCATATGGACCAATTAGATCAGCACTTAGCATGCGACAGACTGATGTTTAAAATTTGCAGCAATGAGGGAGAGAAGCAGAAACAAAATTGTCCTATAAATAAACTGCTGAAATTTAGCATGTGCCATAATCAGACATATTCAATCTTCTTAACTCTGAATTTGTGTGTTTTGAATTGTTATTTCTGTGGCTTTTGGAATAATTGTGGGCATCATAAGCATAATCCATTCATTCATTCAGCAAACATTACCGAGCACCTATAGAATGCCAAAAACTTTGTGAAATAGAAGTACTAACATTTTAAAAAGATGAGCAGTCAAGAACTTATCCAGAGCACTCAGTCTGGTTGAAGCACCTACAGGCTGGTGCAATGATTCTGAGAGGTGGTGAGTCATAGGACTGTGCTCAAGTATTGAACATTGCAAGTGAGTCACAAAAACTCCCTCTTCACTTTGTTTCATGGTGATGCCCATAGTATTTTATTTTTGTTTCCCTGCAACTCAAAGCATTACCTTAATGGAGAAAGGGGTGCAAACCTAATCGCTGCAGCAGAAAACCACAAGTTTACCTAGGAGAATGTGCCATCCCTATGACTACCATCTATCACGTGCATTCAGAAAGTAGGCCACAGGGATTATTCAGTCTCAGATCAGAGTGGAAACTGTCATTTGTCAGTAGACATTTGGCTCTCAAAACTGGCTGTTGCCCTCCCCAGTTTGGCTCAGTGGATAGAGCGTCCTGGCTTCAATTCCAGTCAGGAACACATGCTCAGGTTGCGGGCTCGATCCCCAGAAGGGGATGTGCAGGAGGCAGCCAATCAATGATTCTCTCTCATCATTGATGTTTCTATCTCTCTCTCCTTCTCGCTTACTCTCTGAAACCAATAAAAAAAATCTAAAAAAACAACAACTTACCCTGACTGGTTTGGCTCAGTGGATAGAGCGTTGGCCTGTGGACTCAAGGGTCCCGGGTTCGATTCCAGCCAAGGCATGTACCTTGGTTGCGGGCACATCCCCAATTGGGGGTATGCAAGAGGCAGCTGATCGATGTTTCTCTCTCATGGATGTTTCTAACTCTCTATACCTCTCCCTTCCTCTCTGTAAAAAATCAATAAATATAAAAAATAACAACAACTGACTGTTATTTCAGAAATCACACTTGTAAATGGAAAATGCCTAAGAAGCTAAATTAAAGAGGGTAAATTTAACAACTAAAATATTATGAACATTAAATTCACTTTAAAATATTGTTTTTGTCCACACACATAGAGAAACTACAAAAAGAGAAGTGAATCTGTTCAAACAAATCAAAATATTATTCCGTTTCAAAGAAATTGTATCTGCTTTCTGGCTTGTTTTCTTAATAAGATCAAATAAAACAGGAAGGCATTTGTTTCTAACTCTCTCAGCTTGCATTTACAGTCCACTCTTGCTCCTTTCCTATAGGCCAACATGTATCCTCATTTCTTTCTAAAGCTAATGGTCTCACCGTGCCCCTATTACCCCAGCTTTTGCCAGGATTTTCACCTCTGACAATTGCTGGGTCCCACTCCACACTAGGTAAGTAGGAATATCTCAGTGTGGGGGCCAAGCTTTGAGTGCTTTGAAGAAAAAAGAACTCCCAGAGCTATGCTGAATAAGAGTGGTAAGAGGGGCATCCTTGTCTTGTTCCTAATTTTAGTGGAAAAGCTTTCAGTTTTCCACCATTGAGTATGACATTAGCTGAGGGTTTGTCACATATGGTCATTATTATGTTGAGATGCTTTCCGTCTATACCCACTTTATTGAGTGTTTGGATCATAAATGGGTGTTATATCTTATCAAATGCTTTTTAAGCATTTATTGATAAGATCATATGATTTTTATCTTTTGTTTTGTCAATGTGGTATATTACACTGATCAATTTGCATATGTTGAACCATTCTTGTGCCTCTGGAATGAACCCCTCTTGACTGTGATGTACTATTGTTTTAATGTATTGCTGCATTCAATTTGCTAGCATTTTGTTTAGGATTTTTGCATCTGTATTCATCAGAGATATTGGTCTGTAGTTTTCTTTTGTGTGTGTGTTATCCTTTCCAGCATTGGTATCAAGGTTATGTTGGCCTTATAAAATATGTTAGAAAGTATTGTCACTTATTCAATTTTTTTGGAAGAGTTTGAGAGGAATAGGTATCAAATCTTCTTTGAACCTTTGGTAGAATTCACTAGGGAAGCAATCTTGTTCTGGACTTTTATTTTTTGGGAGATTTTTAAAGCTTTTTTAATGTCCTCAGTGTTGATCAACCTACTTAAAATTTCCAATTCTTCATGATTCAGTCTAGGAAGGTTAGATTTTTCCAGGAACTTTTCCATTTCTTCTAGGTTATTGAATTTGGTGGCATATGATCTTTCATAGTATTCTAGTATGATCCTTTGTATATCTGTGATGACTATGGTATTTTTTTAAAATTTTGTTTTATTGGTTAAAGTATTACAAAGAGTAGTACATATGTCTCCTTTCTTTTTTCCCCCTTGACCTTCCCCCATGACTATGGTTTTTGTTTACATGAGTCTTTTCTCTTCTTTTCCTTAATGAGTCTAGCCAGGGGTTTGTCAATGTTATTAATGTTTTCAAAGAACCAGCTCTTTGTTGTAATAAGTTTTACATAGCCTTTTTGTTCTCTATTTCATTCAATTCTACTCTATTTTTTTTTATTCTGCTCACTTTGGGTTGCTTTTGTTCTTTTATTATAGTTCTCTAAGATGTAATATTAGGTTCTTTTTTGGCATTTCTCTTATTTCTTGAGATAGGTGTGTAATAATATAAACATCCCTCTTATTACTGCTTTTGCTGCATCCCAGAAATTTTGATATGTCATATTGCCATTTTTATTTGTCTCTACATATCCCTTGATCTCATATGTTATTTCTTCTTTGCCTCAGTCATTTTTTAGTACTATGTTGTTTTAATCTCCACATATTTGTGGGTTTCTTTACTTCCTTTTTGCAGTTGATTTATAATTTCAAGGCATCGTGGTCAGAGAATATGGTCGGTATGATTTCAATCTTCTTGAATTTATTGATTCTAGTTTTGTGACCCAACATTTGGTTTAACCTTGGGAATGTTCCATGTGCATTGGAGAAGAATGTATAATCTGATGTACTGAGATGAAAGCCTCTATAAACGTTAATTATGTCCATTTGGTCTAATGTGTTATTTAAGGCCCATATTTCTTTATTACTTTTATGTTTGGATGATCTACTTAGAGTTTTCAATGGAGTATTAATGTGTCCAGCTATGATATGTTTTTGTCTGTTTCTACCTTTAGCTCTGTTAGTAGTTTCTTTACATATTTTTGTGCTCCCTGATTTGGTACATATATAGTAAGTAGTGTTATGTCTTCTTGATACAGAGTCCCCTTTATTACTATAAAATGTCCATTTTTGTCTCTTGTTACCTTCGTTTTCTTAAAATCTACTTTGTCAGTTATAAGTATGCCTTCACCTCTTATTTTTTGTGGTTGCTTTTTTTTTTCCTTTGGAGAATCATTTTCCACCCTTTCATTTGGAGTATAGAAAATAGAAGCTGGGAGAATAACTCCTAAGATACTTTATGAAGTTAATATTAGACTGATACCAAAAGTAGATAAAGATAGCACCAAAACAAAACAACAAAACAATTATAGCACTGACTGATTTGATTCAGTGGATAGAGCATCGGCCTGAGGACTGAAGGGTCCCAGGTTCAATTCCGGTCAAGGGCATGTACCTTGCTTGTGGGCACATCCCCAGTAGGAGAAGTGCAGGAGGCAGCTGATCGATGTTTCTCTCTCATTGATGTTTCTAACTCTCTATCCCTCTCCCTTCCTCTCTGTAAAAAATCAATAAAATGTATTTTTAAAAAACATTATAATTAATAGTAAAGACTCAATGTCTTTCCCCTGAGGTTGGGATCAAAACAAGATATCACTAGCCCGATTCAATATCGTACTGGAAATTAAAACCAGAACAATAAGGCAAATAAAGAAAATAAAAGCCTACAGATTGAAAAAGACAAATTAAAACTGCTCCTATTTGCAGATGTCATAATTATCTGCAAAGAAATTTCCAAGTAGTCTACAGAAAATTTCCTAGAGTTAACACGTATGTTCTGTACAATCACATGATACAAGATATACAAAAAAAATTTTGTATTTCTTTATACTAGCAATGAACACTTGGAGTTTAAAATTAAATATACAATAAGACTTATAATTGCTCAAAAATGAAATATTTAGGTATAAATATAAGGTGTGTCCCAAAAATGTATACACACTTTAAATAATTATAAAAGCAGTGTTTATTAAAATACATTTCAATTTCACAATGTAATGGAATCAGCTGTTAAAGTCTGTATACATATTTTTGGACACCCTGTGTACTAAAACATAAACAGTATTTAGAT
This sequence comes from Myotis daubentonii, assembly GCF_963259705.1. Lineage (NCBI taxonomy): Eukaryota > Metazoa > Chordata > Mammalia > Chiroptera > Vespertilionidae > Myotis > Myotis daubentonii. Next base: position 50,248,973 of record NC_081846.1, read on the forward strand.
GTTAAAAACTACAAGACACTCATGAAAGAAATAAAAGAAGATCTAAAGAAATAGAGATACATATTGTGTTTAGGGATTAGAAGACCGCAAAGATGCCAATTTTATTCAAAATAATATACAGGTTTAACAAATTCCTTTAAAACAACAGCAATTTTTTTGTAGACATAAACAAGGTTATTCTAAAATTTACATGGAAATCAAAGGAGCAAGAAATAAGTAAACGAACTATGTAAAAAAATAAACACAATGGGAGCAAGTAATCAACCTGGTTTTAGGAATTACTGCATAGGTGCAGTAATCAAGACTGTGCTATATTAGCAGATTTATGGAACAGAACATAACACCTAGAAAAATACCCACACAAATACATCCAGCTGATTTTGACAAAGGTACAAAGGCAATTTAAGGATGGAAATACAGCCTTTTAGCTTTTTCAATAATTTGCTAGATATCCATAGGCAAAAATAATCAATCAATGTAAAACTTAAGGTAAGCCTCAGAACATACCTAAATTTTAAAGGAAAATGGATTATGGAATTCAATGTAAAACTATAAATTTTTAAAAATAAACATAGGGGGAAATTCTTCAGTAACTATTTGAAGAGTTCTTAGACTTCACATCAAAATAAAGATGCATAAAAGGAATATCTCTAAATTAGATTATATCAATTTAAGAAACTTTTCCTCAGCAAAGATCTTGTTTAGAGGGTGAAAAGATGAGCAACAATCTGAAGTGTTTGTAAATCACATATAGGTCAAGTGACTGGTATCTAGAATATTTAGAGAACTTTCAGAATGCACAGCAAAACACAAATAAAAAATCCATGAGAAAATGGGAAGAAGTCAGGAAGAGACATTTCCCATAAGAAGATATACAGATGGTGATAAGCACATGAAAAGATGTTCAACATCATTAGGCATCAAGGAAATGCAAACCAAAACTAGTAAGATATCACAACACACCTATCAGACTGGTTAAAATAATAATAGTGACAAAAAAGATGTGGAGATACTGGATCATTTATACATTGTTGGTGGGAATGTGAAATGGCATCGCCACTCCTGAAAACAGTTTGGGAGTTTTTTAAAAAGCTATACATGAAACTATTATACAATTCAGCAATTGAACTTTTATAATTTATCATAGAAAAATGAAAACATATGTTTATACAAAAACCTGTAGATGAATGTTCATAGCAGCTGTATTTGGAATAGCCCAAACTGCAATCAAAACACAAGTTCTTTAATGAGCGAATGGTTAAAAAACTATAATGAAATAGTTTTCAGCATTAAAAGAAACAAACAAACAACTTGGATGGATCACCAGAGAATTAAGCTAAAAGAAAAAAAAAATTCTAAAAAATCACAAACTGTATGATTCCATTTACAGAATATTCTTGAAATGACAAAATTGTAAAAATGGAAGACAGATCAGTGATAACCAAGGGTTAAGAGCCTGGGATTGAAGTGGGAGTGACTATAAAAAGAATCAGGAAGGCTCCATATGCTGATGAAAATATTCATACCTTATTCAATGTGAATATCCTATTTGTGATATTGTACTAGAGTTCTGTAAGGTGTTACCATGTGGGAAACTGGGTTAAGGGTGCACAGGATCTCTGATATTTCTTACAAATGTGTGAATGTATAATTATCTCAAAATAAAGCTTGATTAAAAAACTAACTCATTTGGTATGAGTTATTAATCACAAGTAGATTTTGCTATTCAATATATTAACACTTAATTTCTAGATCAATTTAGCAAAAAAATGTTCTTGAGGACCTTGGTTTATTTTTATCAAACATTTATACTGGTTGATTTCATCTTCTGGACTAGTGGCTCAAATGAGCTAAAAGTTATGAGCAGAATAAGGATAATTAAGTATTACTATAAATGGGTAATATGAGTGATCAAAAAAAGCAAATTAAAAGTAGTTTTGATCATATAAATCCATCATGACTATGGCTGGGGGTCAACTGATTTGATTCATCCATGTATGTAACATTAATTATGGCAAAAACTCAATTTCATGTGGGAAGAAATAAAATAAGAAAAATTAAAATAAAGTTACTAAAACACAATATTTATCCAGAGGTTACTTATTTGACAGATTCAACTATTAAGAATTCAGAAAGGCACATCAAAAACAAGTAAATATTTCTAAGAAGCCAATAAGTGTCAGTAAGTTCATGCAATAAAGCACAAGCATTTGGTTTAGGTGATTACTTTATTCACTTAATTTTACTTCGGAAAAAAAATTTAAATAGCTTGGTCATTTGATGTTTTGGAAGTAGAAAATTAGAATCTGTGAGTGTATGTAAATGCAAATTGAGAATATTCTACAAGGATAGTGGTTATTTTGGGAGAAGGAATGAAATTGCTATGTAGGGCTAGTAAAAGTGTAAAGGGAAACATAATTTTTATTCTACCTGAGATGGTATTTTTGAAATTTTAACCAGTATCCATTTTTATTACTAAATTTAAGAAGAATAAATTGAAAAATAAAATGAAACTTGAAAAATACTCAGAAAAATTCTATTGCAAAAAGTAAGATTATTTCAACCAAGTAATAATACTAAAAATCCAATAGAATAAAAGACAATTCTTATGAAGGGGACTTAATCATAGTAGAGCATCAGTTCATGTCACCCGGTGTGCTGGTAGCTTAATTTTTAGTTCTCATACAAAACCCAAGCAAACACTTTGTAGGGGAAATTCTAACTACGGTGTGCAAGGCTTCACTAGAGGTGCCAGCTGTCTCCGCTTTCCAACAGGGGAAACACAGGATAGGGCAGAAAAACAATCACCGGAGCTGGTAATAACGCAGGAACTTAATAGTCTAATGATAACAGTACCTACATTTAAAATTAGCGGCAGTTTGGCCTTGACATTTTACTATCTCCTCCCCTCCCCCATAAAGTGAGGTCATAAACATAAGTTTTTCCAAAGCTGGGCAAGAACATAACTAGTTTTTACTCCATTCAGCTAAAGTGTTTTCTGACAAGTAAATTTCTTTATTTCCTTAGATATAACTACTTTATGAAAGATTTCTGTAGAACCAAAATATAAAGAGTAATCTATTTTTCTTTTCTGTAATAACATCTGGTCAAATAACACTTTTCCTGTAGCCTAGAGCATTGCTGTAATATTGGTTAAGTCTGTTTGCTGACTCTGGACACGATAAATTCCTGGAAGCAATGGTAACTCTCTTAAATCTTGAGATTTGTTGGAAATACCTGTTTGGGTAAGAAATAGAGAAAGATTTTACTGTGCAAAGCCGGAAGAGGCCAGTCCCCAAGAGCAACAAGGAAAAAAGAAACTAAAGCAAGTTTTGTCTGGGATAGACCATTATGCTTTTCAAATATCATTGCTAATGATTTTTAATTTGGAAAAGAAAAAAGCCATTTCTTCAAAAACTGTGCCAAAATAGGATAAAATTCTTTCTGTGAATGTAATAATAAAAAACATTTAATCTGTGGTAGATTTCAGCAGGCAAAGTCCAAAGGGTTTCATTATTTTATCTTCAGGAATTAATCTTTTGTCTGACAGGCCAGTTATAGAAAAATTATATTTTAATAAAAAGGCCCAAAAGATAAAGAAAAAGATCCTAATCTCAAAGGGAAAATATCATTCATTTGAAAACCAAACAGTGTTAGAGCAAAAAATGTGCTATCAACAAAGTGTATATCCTGTAGAGAAACAGGAAGTTGGGGGAATAATTGTGACACTATGGACTGATCAAACTATGTTCAGATGCAGAGGAGGTATGTAATAAAAACTGACTTGATGGTCTCTAGCTTTTTTATCTTTCTGAAGGTGGTTCTTTTATGGAGATGAAAGGAGAGCATTTATTATAATTTTTATTCCATCTAAAAACAATGGCATCATCGCCATCATAAATGCTAGATTTACAATGAAACTCTCACAGCAATATATCTACATTAATCAGTAAACATAGTTTTCACACACAGCATGCTTTCAAACTGTAACCCTAATTCTCAGATGTCTTAAAGCTAATTGCTTCTCTACAATGTTGGCTTGTTTATATGAAAACCAATATGCATACTTTTGCAGTTATTTTTGACAGAAAGTGATTCACACATGACCACGTTGAGGTATATGAAGATGACCAGTGAGAAAGGATGAGCTTTACAAGCCACAATTCCAGACAATCTTTTGCTATAGGATTCTGGTTATTTCATTCCAGCACCTACTTTGCAGTGCCCCTCCATGTCTCTGATTCTGACAATCTGTTTCTACAACCTCCAGTTTGCTCCCTATGTATTGGTTTCCCAGCTAATCCACATGAAGCAGTTATTGCCCAGCTGGTGTAGTCAGCAGTTGAGCATTGACCCAGGAACCAAGAAACCACAGGTTCAACTCCCGGTCAGGGCACACGACTGGGTTGCGGGCTCGATCCCCAGTTGTGGGTCATGCAGGAGGCAGCTGATCAACAATTCTCTCTCATCATTGCTATTTCTATCTCTATCTTCCTTCCTCTCTGAAATAAATAAATATATTTAAAAGCAAAACAAAACAAAACAAAAAAACAAAACAAAAAACAAATTAAGCGGTTATTACTGGGGATCAACAAGCTCTCCAGGGGCAACTACTTGCTTCCCTACATGGGCAACTAAACTCTTCAGTTGAGACCATTAATGTACACTAGGGCAACCTCGACATAAATGTGCAATTCATCTTGGCCAGATAAGCATTCATTTCTAACTTTCAGAAATGTTGATGGCACCCCCTCTATTTGCTGTGCTGTGAGAGCGCACTGAATTATCGACTCCCCTTCCTCATCTCTGACAATAACTCAAGTTCAATAGGTAGCACACCATGGAGTTTTAATAAATGGTTTTTGGATGAATGGATGGATGAATGAATGAATGCAGGCACTATATCTGAATTAATCACATTTTAAGAAATCTTGAATTGTATCACTTTATTAACTTTTTTTGATTGAACTTACCTTAAGTATTTCATTATAAATTTGAATGGTACAGAATGTATAAGTAAAAAAAGTGTCTCTTTCCTACCACAGAACTCAGAAACTACTGTTACATATCTTTCTACTCATAAGCAAATAACTTTACCATTTTTTACAAATGAGATTCTACCCTATACACAGTCCTATGCCATAATTTTAAATTAACAATAAATCTTGTAAATTATTTACATCATCACATATAGACCTTCATCATTCTGTTTCAAAGCTAGATTCCAATGTATAAGATATATAATAGTTCTTTGAATTGTACTTTTAAAATTAGAATACAGGAAGAAATCAGTAAGGTAAATCTCAATTTTGTAAAATTACCAAGTCAAAGTTGTCAATAATTTTTTTCCTTAGTTTTCAAGTGACCTTGAACATTTGAATAAAGATATTAGAAAAATAGAATAAAGAACAGCAATAAAAATAAAAAGAAAGTAGGAAAAAATCCTTTTTTATCTGAATCTCTATGAAATAAACTTCTACTTTGTCTTCTCTATAACTTATTTTGCTGGCAAGAAATGAGAAAAATGTGTTAAAACATGGCTGTATCTCTCTGGGACTTGGGAGCAGGTAATTACTAACAATGGAAGGAGCAAGGGGGGAGGTAGAAATCTAAAGATCAATGTAGCATCCACAGACCTGACAAGAGGGAGCCTTTTGATTTTATGTCACCTCATATTTCCTGAGTGATTACTGTAGGCAAGATACTTATTTCCTTTTAATCTAGAAAGACAAATGACAATTCAGCACAACATATGCTCACTCCCAGGTGAGCGATGATAGACTGTAATTGCTAAAGGAGTCTGTTGAAAACAATGACACTACACGTAGCTTCCTTCTCAGGCCAAGGGAAAGTACTGTATTTCTTAGTGGTCTGCTTCACTGGGGGAGAATTTGGTGCTACTAAATTGGAGTATCTCCTCAGGATAATAATGAGGACAGGCTACTATGTCACATATTGTTCAATAATTTCCATGCAACTGTTACACTATTTATTATTCATATAAATCCTGGTATTTAGAGATTTTACACAACTTAATAAAATAAGAAATTTGAAATGATTTCAAAGTAATAAACATTTCTCAAAGAACTTTCTACTAATTAACCATCCTAGCCATAACCAGAAGTCTTTGCACAATATTTCATAAATTATATAGGAAATTATATATGTTTGTAAACACTAGTATGCATTTTTTTCTCCTCTTGTACAATATAGTATGGTAGGAAGAGCATGGTTTGAGTTCATTTATCAATTAAACTCACTGGTATAGTAATTTCTGCAAAGTTTCTTCTGGTCTCTGTTCTCAGTGTGCTGTGAGAAGTAAATGAGGTCATATGTACAAGAGTTTTGTTGAGTTATAAAAGTAAAAAGGAAAACTTATGTAGTGATATTTATACAAATATAAATATTTGTATATTTTTTACAAATATAAATATCCAAATATGAATATTTGGATATTTTTCCATTGATATTTAATGAGAATAGAAGGGAGGGGGAGAGACACAGAGAGAGAAACATCAATGTCAGAGAGAGACATAAATTGCCTCCCACACACATCCTGACCAGGTCCGGGGATCGAGCCTGCAACTGAGGTATATACCCATCACCAGAATCAAACCTAGGACCCTTCAGTAGGGTGACACTCTATCTACTGAGCCAAATCAGTCAGGGCTATTTAAAATTTTAAATATTATTTAATATAATAATGTACATTATAACATTATTATATTAATTAATATATGTAATTATATATTCATTATTACTTCCAAAAGTTCAAGATTAAAAATCTGGTACAAGTTGTAGATAGAATAAGAAAATATTTTTCACTTTTACAACTATTCACACAATATATTTAATGACATTGTCATATTATTATAAAAGATTAAAAAGGCATTAAATTCCGATTACTTTCCCAGCACTATACATAAAAATAGCTTTTTAAAAAATTTGCTATTTATACCACACTTAAAGTTTACCATTCTTCAGTGGGTCTTCTCTTTCTAGATCTGATTGGTATCTTGTTTATAATTTGCTTAAATCTCTCTATACCATCACATATCATATCAGTTTTTACCACTATATCTTTCTTAAAGCCAATCCCTGGGTAAACCACAGAGGAGCCATGGCATTGGCATGTTTAATTATGTCATCTGTACATGATGTAGTCAAGAAATCAAGAAAGTCATTGAAGATAATTGGCAGGAATTATTGTAGTGTTCAAGGAATGCTGCCTTTGGAAATGGTTTTTAGATTCAACATGGAAACTAAATTCAGAATGCAAACCAGGGACAGACAACTGCAATTCCACATAGGGAAAAATACCTTTTCGCCTAAAAGTATATTGTTTTTAGTGTTCATATTGTGCGGTTCTGTGCAAGTAAAATCAGAGTATGTTTGAGACATGAAAGTGTAGTTGATAAGGTCTTTCTAATTCAAACATAAAAAATAATTCTTGCAAATGGAGAGATTGAGAAACTGTGGTAATGTTATTGATATCCATGATAATAGAAAGTAAACATTAAAATGTTATGGGATATGAACTATGTAGCACTCAAAGGCAAAGAATGCACAAAGTGAGCTAATGAATTGTGTTATGCAGAATGGGCTAGGACAGAGATGTACCAATCCAGAATTTACTTTCAATAATAGTAGACTAGGTAATTTGGTTCAATCTTCCAAACAATAGCAATTAGCCAAAAAGATAAACAAAATATTTAAGAGTTGTTTGAAGGCATGTTAAATGTTATAGAGATTTATAGAGTAAGGATCCAGGAGAAGAAAGGAACTCAGAAACGTGTTCCTAAAGTTGGCTGCTGATACCATAAAAGGTGGCAGAGAAATTAAGAAGTTAAAAGAGCTGTTGACAAAGATGGAGGCTAGTATGATAAATAATTAGAATTCAGAGTCCCCTCAAGGAGGAATGATGTGGTAAAAATTCCAGGCTTTTAGATTAAATCATGAGGACTACAAACTACTAGTGAAAGAAAGGATGCAGTGACAATTGACTAGCACTAAAAAATGAGAATTAGTTTCAAATTATCTCAATCCCTGATGTAGTTATCTGGGATGTCTAGTCACAATAGTCTTCCAGATGTAATTATTAATTTTTTTCTAGAAGAAGACAAACCTCAATAATTATAGTCTACAAAATTTCATTTGTAATGTCTAAACTAATTCAGAAATAACTAGGAACATGAGAATACAAAGCCACAAGACCAAAAGAGCAACAGACAATAGAAACAATAGAAAACTTAGATGATCAGATACAGAATTTAAAATATGATTTAATATGGTCAAGAAAACAGACAAGTTTAAGAATTTCAAGAGAGAAGTATATGTTTATAAATAGCTTAATGGAAATTCTAGAAGATAGAAAATACAGTATCTACCATTAAGAATTTAATATAATGATTTAAATGATATTAGACAAATTTCAATAAGTCAGAAAAATATAAAAACTGAAATTTTAAAAAGTAAGGATGTAAAGCACAGAGAAGAGCATAAGAGAAATCGGGGATACTGTGAAGAGGTCTACTAGACATATAATTGGAGTCTCAGAGGGGCTGTGAGAGGGAATGTGACTGTTTAGAGCAGTGGTTCTCAACCTTCTGGCCCTTTAAATACAGTTCCTCATGTTGTGACCCAACCATAAAATTATTTTCGTTGCTACTTCATAACTGTAATGTTGCTACTGTTATGTATCGTAATGTAAATATCTGATATGCAGGATGCTCTTAGGTGACCCCTGTGAAAGGGTCATTTGACTGCCAAGGGGGTCACGACCCACAGGTTGAGAACCACTGGTAATTGACTGAAAATGTCACCAAACTGATAAAGACAGGTACCACAATTTCCATGAAGCCAAGGTTTACAGATATAAGGAGAATAACACTAGAGAAACATCATAGAAAAACAAAAAGCCCTAGCTAGTTTGGCTCAGTGGATAGAATGTTGGCCTGAGGACAGAAGGGTCCGGGGGTTTGATTCTGTTCAAGGGCACATACCTTGGTTGCAGGATCCTTCCCAGCCTGGGCCCTGGTCAGGGCTCATGCAGGAGGCAACCAATCAATGTGTTTCTCTCACATCAATATTTCTCTCTGTCTTTCCCTCTCTCTTCCCCTCTCTCTTCCACTCTCTCTAAAAAATCAATGGAAAAATATCCTCGGTTGAGGATTAAAAAAAAAAGGAAGGAAGGAAGGAAGGAAGGAAGGAAGGAAGGAAGGAAGGAAGGAAGGAAGGAAGGAAGGAAGGAAGGAAGGAAGGAAGGAAGGAAGCCAAAGATAAAGAAAAAATCGGGATCACAAAGAAGCAACAACAGGATGATCACTCACTTCATCAGAAACCATGTCAACCAATTAATAATGGAATGACATGTAGAGTTAACAGTTATCACATTTCATCATACTGAAAATATGCCTTTTCCAGCAAAATATCCTTCCAATAGGAAAGTGAAATAGCGATATTTTCAAATAAATAAAAATAGAGAACATATATCACCACCACCTGCAGATCAAACAATCTTAAGCTTTTTTTTAAGACGGATGTCAAGGGTTCCCCGACAGAAGTTTGCAATAGCATATCTATTATGAATAGGACAAATGAAGTTAAAGTACTCCAATATGCTTGTATTGTCTGAGAAGAGGCAAAACTACTAATTTATATTAGATTTTGATGTTGTAATCTGAAGATCTATTCTCAAAGAATGGTCCACAAGTCTCAGGAGTCCCCCAAACCATTTCAGTGAGCCCACAAAGACAACATTATTTTCATAATAATATATTATTTATCCTTTTCACCGAGTTGGCATTTGATCTGATTGTACAGTTGGCATGGTATGAAAACTGATGGGTTCTTAGCCCAAATCAAGGCAGTGACACTAATCTTTACCAGTTTTCATTGTACTTTTCTATGCTAAGGGTCAGCATTTCTTTCCTGTAAAGATCTAGATAGGAGATGTTTTAGATGCTGCAGGCCTTACAGTCTCTGTTTCAATTACTGAACTGTGCAATTATAATGCAAACACATCTATAGACAACATGTTAATAAATGGGTATGGCTGTATGTCAATAAAATGTTATTTTTTTAAAAGTAGCTATGGGTTAGGTTTGACCTGTGGGCCACAGTTTGATGACGTCTGTCCTATGAAATACATTTACAGTAAAAACAAGTAACACACACACACACACACACACACACACACACACACACACACACACCCTTAACTTAAGAATGCCTTTGCTGAAGCAGAAATTATTATTTTTACTTAAGCTTCACTCTTGCATACACATCTTTTCAGTAATCTTTGTGACATAATGGGAAGTAAACATAAAGCAGTTTGTCTGCATGCTAAAATATGATGTTTGTCTTGAGGGAATGCACTTATGTGATTGTATCATTTGTGAGCTGAACTAATTGTTTTTTTATGGAACAACATTGCTACTTGAAAGAACAATTAACAGATGACTACAGTTATTTAAATTGTGAAATTTGGTGGACTAGTTGATGAAATGTGAAGAGAACTCTTCTAAGGGCTTTTGGAAAACTTTTTCTTTGAGATTAGAAAAGACACCTTAGTCCTGGCTGGCATGCTTAGTGGTTAGAGCATAGGCCTGAGCACTGGAGGGTCATGGGTTCCATTCCTGGTCAAAGGCAGGTACATGGGTTGCGGTTCAATCCCTGCCCCCATTTGGGGTGCATGTGGGAGGCAACCAGTTAAAGTGTCTCTCTCTCATGGATGTGTTTGTTTTTTTCTCTCTTCCTTTCTCTCTCTCTCTCCTTCTCTCTCTCTCTCTCTCTCTCTCTCTCTCTCTCTCTCTCTCTCCTACTTTCCTCTCCCCCTTCACTTCCACTCTCTCTAAAATCAATGGGAGGAAAAATCCTCACACCTTGGGTGAGGATTTAGAAAACAAAAGCACCTTAATAGCTGCTCTTCCTCCCTGGACATTATCCTCTGTGTATGTGATGCTCAGAACTGTGACAACCATCTCCTAAGGTAGAAAGTGGCTTACCCAAGGACAAAGCCAACAACATCCTAAGTGACACACTTTATATTGAGTTGGCAGTACTGTGATACAAGGATTACTATTCCACTTTTATCAGGTCATTAGTTTATCTATTTTCGTACCAAACATTTGTTGAATGTTAATTATATGCCAGGTACAAGGGAAAATGGCAGAGTTCACCACCTCCTAGCAACAGAATTCTAACAGAGAAGATAGAGAATAAACTTGTAATTAGGTGCACGAGGAGAATTCAGAGTGTAATGGAAATGTGACCTGGTCTTGGGTGCAATGAATGCTTTTCTGAAAGAATAAAAAGCATAAACTAAACCTGAAGGATGAGAACGAGTTGGCTATAATAAAGGATAGGAAAGAGTTTCCAGAAAGGAAATTGACGTACTTAGTGTATCAGAGAGTAGGACACACATGCCAGGAAGTTAAGGAGGTCAGTGTGCTTGGAGCACAAAGAAGGGGTGGCAGTCATAGAGGCTGGAGCAGTCATTGGTTGCCCTGCAATTTTAGAATGTTATGGGCCTAATTAGAGACTTTAAACTTTATCCTAAAAGATACACAATCTTATTGAGATTTTAGAGCTGGTCCTGGACATATTCAGATTAACATTTAAAAAAGATTATTCTGTCTGTAATGTGGAAATGGATTAGATTGAGACTAAGTTGGAAGCCAAGACCTCAGTGAAGAGGCACACAGCAGTGTATGAGGGAGATGAAGTGGCTTTCAGTGGGGAGGTGACAGTGACATTGAAACATGGAAATATAACCTAGCAAGAGGTGCAATGAAGGAGAAGTTTGAACAGGTACCTGGTGGGCGCCTCAGAGTTGCTTAGGAGAAAGGACGGGGAATTTTTGACAAACTTGCTTTTGGGGGGTTGGGGCAGGAAGTGAGGACATGTAAAATGTTGAACAAGTTCCAGATAAAAATTTCTGTACTTTTTATCTAATTTTAGTACATGTTTGATATTTTTATACATCCTAGGTTTTGCCCATCTATAATTTCTATTATTCCCAAAGGAAAAGTTTTAATATTTATATTGCCAGAAACATAATAGTACTCAATGAAATATTTTCATAGGACACATGATTTACAAATTTATAATATCTTATGTGATTATATTCATCTGGTTAAAATACATGGTATAATTGTATGATCTACTACTCCTAGATTTGCTTGCTTTCTTACTATAAGGTACTAAATAATATCCATTAAATATTGTTAAGAAATTCAAAGCAAATCATACGTCAAAGCCAACTATACATTTTTGTGTACTGGTTTTTGTTGGTTCTTGAGTAGCTTTATTCCAATAAGTTAAAGGATTTGTATTTAAATAATCTCTGACTTCTAGCCCAGTACTTAGACATTGCACATTTTATTCATCTTAGATAAATAACAAAATATAATACATTCTGAGAAACTAAGAGCACTTTATGCAAGAACAGTCTTCACATCATCAAACTATTTTACTAATAGAAGATAATTTTTACTGAAAGGAACCATGTTATATACATTTCAATTATTTTTAACTGAAAGAAATACAGCATCTTTGGATTCTCTCTGAAGCTATAACAGTATCAAATGATCTAAAGTATATGTGCTATTTCATTTTCAAATTTAAATATTTGTGTAGATTTAAAAAGTAGATGCACAAGGAAATCCTACATTTTTTTTTTGTCAAATCACTTCACTTTATTTGAAAAAATAGTAATTAATTGAGTATTATTTACTCAGGTCAAAAAAGTTATTACATTTTGTTATTTCAAGACTTTCACATCTAACATTTTGGAAATCATAAAATATTTACTTAATGCAATCTTAAATGTCATGTTTATTAAACTTTTATATAAAATTGAGGTAAAATAAAAAAACTGTGATCTTTGAAATGGCTACGTTTCTCTCCAAAAAAATTGTTCTTTCATGCAGGGAAATTGAAATCTCACTTTCATAGGAAAATGTGATACCCTTGAAATCATAACTTAGAAAAAATTTTTATTCCAGGACTCCAAAGCATAAACTAATATTCATATAGTAAACAAATCCATGAGTTAATCCATTTAGTAAAAAATACATATTTGTTTTTCAGCCCCTCAAATGAGATCTAGATTCTTTCCTTGCATCTTTTTACTGTGCTTAACCTCCCCAGGGAGTGAAGGGGATTAACAGCTTTTGGTCCCTCCTTGCCATACTAAGGCTCTTCCCTTCAGGTTCTACCTTCCTGTGCTAACCCATTGGATTCTGCCCTTTGGTTCCCTTGGCATAAATTTCTGCTTCTTTTCTTTCAGATCCATTACAATTTCAGCTATGAGAACAGTATCAGCAAGTGCATTCTGGGCCAATGCAATTTATGTGTCCTGTTTTTATCTCTCTGGGATTTAGAATTCTCAGAGGTTTTATTCTGAAATTCATTGCTATCTGGTCAGTTCCTTGAATCTTTCACAAAACTATGTTTACTTTTGCCTCCTGCATCTTTATTTCAGAGTTGGTTTAAGTAACCAAGGTCATCATTACAACAATGCCACCAGTGCCAACATCGAATCACTTTTTGCCGTCCCCCCCCACACACACACACACACTACCACTTTGGTGTAAGCCACCATTATATCTTTGTTGGAATACTGCACTGCCTCCTAACCGGTCACTGTTTTTATTGCCCTTGGACACCAACAGTCTATTTCCAAGAGGATAACCAAAATAATCCTGCAGAAACTTAAAACAGATTGTGCTGTTGCTCTGTTCAAAACCTTCCACAGTTCCCATTTCACTCTGGGTAGAAGCCAGACCCTTAAAAGCAGTCCATAGGTCTTTTCTCTGACATTCCAGACATGCTCTGGCCTTCGGGCCTTAGTACTGGATGTTCTGCGTGGCTGCACCACTCTCTCTCCGGGTATCCTTCTGGCCTGCTTCTTTATAGCTTTCAGATACTTCCGCAGAGGTATTTCAGTGACTTTCCTGGCTCACACTATTTAAAATCACAACCTTTTACCCATCTCTGTAGTTCCCATGGCATTAAAATTTGTTATTTTTTCTCTATACATGAGAGCATGGTGTGTATGTATTTATTTATTTTATGTCTCCTCACCTGAAAATCAACTGGTAAATGGAGAGAATTTTGTCTGTTTATTAACTGCTCCATTTTCAGTGTCTTGATTAGCACCTTCCATACACAATAATTATTTGCTGAATAAATGATTCAATATAGACACCAAGGAAGAGTGACAATTAGTGTAATAGCAGAGGAGCCACACTTCCATTAAAATGACTGTATTACCAGCTTTTAAATGCAATCAGACAAAGCTCACCTACCGACTCCATTCACTCTCACAAAGGTTTTCTTTCATTGATTGTTTTTCTTTCCCTCCAAAATAATTTAGAAAAACAAGGCAAAAACAAATAAACAATCATAGCATCTGTAAATTTAAAATAGAGAAATATTTTCTTAGCATTCCACTTCCTTGCAAAATGAATGTATCTTCAATGCTCATGAGCACAGAGATCTTTCATTTAAAAAATAATTTTCACAACTTGAACACATAATCAATGCACCCAGACCAGTCAGTCTGAAGTCTACCACAATAATGCTAAAAAGCTACAAAGAAATAATTCTAAAGCGTATAAACTATAATTAAAGGAGATACTGTTCTTGGTTTTTTTTTTTTTTTTTTTTTTTAGTAAAATCTCTTCACTCTCAAGTCTGCATTCATTTTTCTGTATATTAGCTGTCTTTCATTTCTTGATTCATTTTGAAAGTTCATTTTTTTCTCTGCTGTGGGTTTTCTGTTGCATATTACAGACAATGTTTTCTGAACATTCATCATGTATTTTATAATAGCTTATTCACTTCCCTCTGTTGTGTTGTTTTAACTTCAATAGTAACGGAAAGACTTTCAGTTTGAGGTGTCAGCGTTAAAATAAAAGATTGAGCATACTCTAAGGCAGAAATTGCCTGGATGCCATGTAATTTAATGGCTTCTGAGTTTCTTTGGAAGTGTGACCGCAACTTCCACCTATCTTTGGAAAACCTAATAATTTTAGATCATTTACTTCTCAGGAAAATTGGAGCTGGAGAAGTGCCACCTTTTTAAAATCATAATTAGTAAACACCTGCCTCCCACTATCAGGGTACCATATTATAGAGGTTGCACTCTTTCAAGGAGGACTCCACTGAAGAACCGCCTGTTCTGCTGGATTGGCAAAGTGAATAATCATTAGACCTTGTTGAAAGGCAAGTCTTACTAAAAGAAACCAGAGTATACATAACTCTCTTTTAAAACACTGGCCCTGGATGTAAATGATAATGTTTAAAAAGTGAACAAAGAAAATAAAAACCAGAGACAAAAAGAAGCAAAACCTTTAGCAATATAATAAAATTGGCTATTGCTAAGAAATGATGACAATATTTAGATAGAGCAGCAGCTGTGAAACTTTTAGAAACAATGAGCCTCAATGTGAGTGAATTGTTCTTGGTGTGGGGGGAAAGGGCTAGATTGTAAATAGTAAATAGGTCTCCAACCTTTCTTTGACCTTGCATATCTAGGTTGAAAGGTCTACTAAATAGACAATAGTCTTTCTTATACCATTGCTTCTAAATACTTCTTCTTCCCTCCCTCCCTCTCTATGTCTCTTTCTCCCTCCTTACTCCCCTCCCTTGTTTCTCACCTTTACTCTGCCTTTTCCTACTTCCTTCTTTTAGAAAAAGGCAAACAAACAAAGGCACAGTACCACTGGGGACCAAACAGTGTTCTAGGAGCTAAGGATATAAAAATGACTGACAAGATTTAGGTTGAATAAACACACACACACACACACACACACACACAAAAAAAACCCCAAACAAATTGTAGATGTTAAACCTAGAAGCAAACATGAAGACAATTCATCCAATCCTCATTTTATGGTTGATGATTTTGAACCTCTTATAATTAGATATCTGAGACCACTCCTTTAATTAAATGATAAAAATGTAGTACTACAAACTTATTTTTTCCCTAAAGCATACTGTCATTCAGTGAGAACTAAGCTTTTAACTACATAGCCAAATGCAAGTGTACAGTGAAGGAAAAATCTTAAAAATTCTAAGCTGAACTATACGATTAAAATACTAAAGTTGTTTTGACATTCAAAGGTGAAGTTCAAATCTAAAATGTTTACTATTTAAACATGTACGCTTTTTCCTGTTTAACATAATGGCCATTATTTAGTTTCAGAAATGGCATATGGAAAACTGGCCCCTCTAATTAGGGCCACATAAACATCAAAGTGTTCCATATTTATGAAAGTAGAGAGCTTTGGACTGATACATTCAAGGAAACTATTTTCTAAATTTAATTTCCCTATTTGTTCTTTACTCAATCCTGTATTTCACCAATAGGTTTAGATAGGTGGACATTTGCTACAAAAGAAACTGAATCTAAATGAGGTACTAAATGATGAATATGATAACAATGATATGTGGTTGCCAGGACTTGAAAACTCAAGACAAAGACTGAAATAAAGTTAGTGACAGAGCTAGTAAAGTAGGTTGAAAGAATACAATAGGTTATTAGACTTACCAAGAACTGACTGTAGATGATGATCTTACAATACAGAAACATGGATTTTTCATGGATTAAAAAATTGTTTATTTAATAGTGTCTTCACTATTTAATAAAGGATAAGATAAATGTTATTTACATTATAAGGGAACTTGTTCATATTTTTAATGGGTATCTTCTTTCATCTAATTAAAGATGATTCAGAAACAAAGCAAACCATTTTTGAAATAATAATTCAAATCTGGGAGGGTCAATTAATCATTTGAAATGTGTTTAAAATGAATTGTTGTAATGATCTTCAATTTATCTTCAAAATCATTATTTTGGCTATTGAATGAATCATGGTTTTGTTGTTGTTGTTGTTGTTAACCACTAGAATAAGACTAAACTGGAAAATGCATAATGTTTCAAAGAATTCATACTTAAAATTATGCTATAAAATGTGCTTTATAAAATTTATGCAGAGTATATGGTTTTCTACATTATTTTATTTAGGAGATTAGGGAGGGCTCTCTTGGCTGAGTGTTTTTAATATAAACAATGAAGTTTGCAATGTAATTATGATTAAATAGTGACCCAATAATAAGCCAGGTTAGTCTATAAATCAGTGCTAAATACTCCATTGAGAAAAGCTTTTTAGTTGAAAGAACATACAGATCAAAAGAAATATTTATCAGGTACCTAACACTCTATGTGGGTTAAGGGTATAGAGTATATATAATTAGTATATATGTGCTGAATACATGACAGAGTATTGTCATATTAAAAAGGAGTATGACAAAGAAATTCAGAGTCCCAGAGGATCCCGTAGCAGAGGGATCTGACCTAGTCTGAGGAGTGAAGGCCACCTTATTATCTGAAGAAAAAGTACAGTACCCTCAGCAGAAAGTTGGGGAAGGAGCAGTCTAGTCCAGGAATACATATTTACTAATTTAATTACTGTCAGTTTTTTACCTGGTGGTATGCAACCATATGATATATAAATCACTGCTTTTTCTACATATTGTCCCACAAAATAACCCATACATAAAATAGTCTCTGAGAGGTAAAATGTTAGTTTCTATAAACAGGATAATATGCATGTATGTATGTATGTATGCATATATTCACACATACACAGAGACACTTATACTACACATATTCTCACACACACCTTTATAGATATGCTTATGTATGGGTCCCTATATAGGTATATATATTTTTATACATTCACATATATACATATTATATATTTTAAAAATACTTACTCCATTGTGCTGCTATATTATATGACCCTTACTTTAAACTCTGTAATCTATGCATGGCATGCAGCCGTTCCCTGCTAAGTTCCTGTTCGTCATTTCTGAGTATCATGCCTCACATATATTTATGAGCAAAGTCTCTCAACAAATGTGGTGTTGATAGTGGCTGGATGGGTTCCCCATGAAGGTTCTTGATTCTCCCCCCATGTGCCATTTCCACTGAGAATGGCTGGTGCTTCATTCTTTCCCAGGAGATGCTCCACCTGTCAGACACTATCACCAGCCAGCCTCACTCTCAGGAGCTGCCCCTACAAAAAGGCCTCCTGGCTTCCAGCAGAAATGTGGTTAAGAACACTCTCCCCGTTTTTTATATCTTACGTGTTTGTTCCTCTGCCTTACACAATGTAATAGCTATTTAAGTTTTTCTTACGGGTAAGAATAGTTTAAGAAATGGGCCAGGAGCTGAATCTGAGTGACAAGCCCCTTCCCTATATTCAGAATCCCACTTTCTCTTTAAATAATGTCTTTAACGTGAGACCAAGCTTTCTTGTAAGTTGCTCCCAGAAATATATTAGCTCCTAAGTAAAATAGACTCTGAAGACGATCCTCTCCAGTTCGTGAGGCACCTTTACTCAGAAATGTTGGACCAATAGTAGGTATACCTGAGGCTTCTCTTGGAATTCTTAAATTTGTGACATGTTATTCCTTAATAATGGGCTTTTTTTTTGTGGTGGAGATCGTATCAGGAAAATGTTTCAATTTTATTAATTCATAAACTCTTCTAGGTAAAAATGTTGCCATTTGCATCAATTTACAAAATTAATGTATATTTTGTTAACCCAATCCAGGTCAACTACACATGTTCATGATCTATTCTTTTAATATGACTTCTTCTCTAAAAAGTCCTTGTTGGTGACTTTCCATATCTTGGTAGAGAGTTAATTTTGTTCATAATGTTCAGTGCACAGGCTTTGGAATTCAGACAAAATTGGGTAAAACCCTCATCCTGGCACTAGCTACATGTTTGATCTTAGGCAAACTACTTAAGTTTTCCAAACCTCGGTTATAAAATGAGGGTGATAAAGGTAGCCAACTCATAATGTTGCTGTGAATTTTAAATGAGATATTAGCTGGACAAATAATATAGTGATGCCAACATAAGAAACTTTAAAGAAGCAGTAGTTGTTGTTATTGTATATTGCCATTTACTTATGATTTTTTTCTTTCTAATTTAATTTAACAAAACTTGTTCTTTAAAGGAAAATACCAAAATCATGGTATGAATAAGACCAAACCAACCAACCAGACAAACAAACAAAAAAACTTTCTGTGAACCAGTTTGCTCCAACTAAAATCTTGTGGTTTTTTTAAAAAATTTATTTTAGGGAGAAGAAGAGAGAGAGAGAGAGAGAGAGAGAGAGACATCAATGGGTTGCCTCCCATACATTCCCCCAGGGGATTGAACAGGAAACCTGGGTATATTCCCTGACCAGAATTGACCCTGCTACCATTTTGGCATATGGGACAACATTTTAACCAACTGAACCACATTGGCCAGAGCTGTTACATTTTTAAAAGCCTTAATGTCAGAGTTTCCACCAGGAAATAAATTGCTTGTCCCTATCATAAAAATTTCATAAAAGGAATGAATAGTTTAAAATGATGATAAGAAAGGCTATTTTTATTGACTGGTAATATATAGCCATTTAGGGGTCCTATGAACATTTTAAAGAATGATGTATTTAAATTTAAATTCCAAAGTATATTCATTCAGTCATTAAATTTGAAATATGTCAAAGATACAGATTTTGATTTGACTAGACTGTTTAGTTACTTAATTTCATTTAGACATTGCATTTTCTGTTTCTTTAGTGGCCAACCTAAAGGTCAGTGAGCTCAAAATTTGATTTTTTCCCCAGGAATAAAACCCCAAAACCCTAGCTAATAAAAATCTTTTCTAGCCTGGCCAGAGTGGCTCCATAGATTGAGCATTATCCCATGCACCAAGAGGTTATTGATTTGATTTCCAGCCAGGGCACATGCCCGGGTCCCAGGAGGGGGCTTGCAGGAGGCAGCTGATCAATGTTTCTATCTCTCTCTCCCTCTCCCTTCCTTTCTCTCTAAAATCAATAAAAACATATTAAAAAATATTTTGAAAGTCTTTCCTGGAACTGAACTTTCATAGATTAAAAGTCATAGAAAGAAAGGGCAAAGGTGTCATAGCACTAAATAAAAGCTAGTTAATTAAGATCATCAAATATTTATTGGGTTCTGCTATGAGACATCAGGGAATCCCAAAATAAGCAATACTCGGTTCAAGGAGGTTATAGAATATTTGGAGCATTCAGCAAGTTAGGACCGACTCACTAATGCACACTCAGGACTGTAGCTGAAATATTAGAATATGGGTGATTTCAGAAAGCCTCTGGAAAGTAGAGTGGAAATGTTGGAATTCTGACAAGACAGGGATCAAAATGTAGGACACACAAGAGGGAAGAATTTGCAGGTCACACCATGTTCTTAATTTAAAATGCTGGAGGGCCACCGTTATAGCAGAGATAGATAGAACATTATCACACTTCCACGCAGCCTCAACTCTGCACAGTCTCTACTTTTATTAAGGAGATCAACCATCCTCTATCTGCCAACCAGAAGGAGGGGTAAATCCTCTGTAACAGAAGATAAGACTCTCTAGAGCAAGGCGACAAAAGAATATTTTACAACAGTATTCAACACTAACATGTTTTACCAACAATAGCTAAATAGTAATCACAACAACTTCTACAAGAGAAAGGTAAATTTTTTTTCTATAAATATATTCAAGATTAGGTTTAAAAATACCTATTTAAGTTGTCACAGATGGTGGTTCAAGAACCATGGTTGGTAAGTAGATTATTTGCTCTATTCAAGTGACAGCTCTGTACTACATGAATGTGTAGTTATGGACTTTAAAATTGTTATTACTTGCTTACTGTTATATAATGACTCTGAATAGTCAGCTATGTAAGTATGCACTTAGTCATTTCAAAAAATGAATACTGTCATGTAGTTGACTTTGTATCAACGCATGGCGAAAGAGGTGTTGTTCTCTCAGTATTATTCTGGAGCCCCTCTGCGCATTCACAAGTGAGTCGCAAACATATTACTTATTAGTATGAGATGTGAAAAATGTGTTTACAAAATATGCTTTGCTGCCCCAGTATAAACTCCATAGAAGTTTTTCAGATATATTTATTTAGGTAATTAAAAAAAGCTAATTCTTAATTTGATCAACCCTACCTTTAACCTTGCCCTAGACCAGTGATGGTGAACCTATGACATGCATGTCAGAGGTAACACCGTGAACTCATTTCTTTGGTTGATTTTTCTTTGTTAAATGACATTTAAATATATAAAATAAATATCAAAAGTATAAGTCTTTGTTTTACTATGGTTGCAAATATCAAAAAATTTCTGTATGTGACACAGCACCAGAGTTAAGTTAGGGTTTTTCAAAATGCTGATATGCCGAGCTCAAAAGGTTCACCATCACTGCCCTAGACCGTGGTCGGAAAACTGCGGCTTGCGAGCCACATGTGGCTCTTTGGCCCCTTGAGTGTGGCTCTTCCTAAGCCTTAGCAGTACCCTAATACGTTAATAACAATGTAGCTACCTATATAGTTTAAGTTTAAAAATTTGGCTCTCAAAAGAAATTTCAATCGTTGTATTGTTGATATTTGGCTCTGTTGACTAATGAGTTTGCCAACCATTGCCCTAGACCCATGGTCAGCAAACTGTGGCTCGCGAGCCACATGCGGCTCTTTGGCCCCTTCAGTGTGGGTCTCCCACAAAATACCACGTGCGGGCGCGCACGTACAGTGCGATTGAAACTTCGTGGCCCATGCGCAGAAGTCGGTATTTTGTGGAAGAGCCACACTGAAGGGGCCAAAGAGCCGCATGTGGCTCATGAGCTGCAGTTTGCTGAGCTGCAGTTTGCTGACCACTGCCCTAGACTATCTTGAAAAATACCTCTATATTTGACAAGTTGATTACTTAATTGCCACCTCATTTCCTGCCTCCACTTTAACCTTGTTCTCAGAAAGGTATCTACATCTGAGAACATCCCATTTCAGTCTGTTTCCCCAGTTCACAGTTAATTTCCATCTCCTAAGTCCAGCCTTTCAATATTTCACAGTACTGAAGTAATTACTGATACAGTACCAATCACCTTGGGCTTGGCAAACTATGGACACTGAGACAAATTTGCTGTAGACATTTTTTTTTTATAGCTTACAAGCTAAAATGTTTTTCACTATAAAGGTTTGTCACCAAAAAGAAAAAGAAGAGCCCGGCCAGCATGGCTCAGTGGTTAAGCATCAATCTATGTACCAGGAGGTCACGGTTAGATTCCTGGTCAGGGCACCTGCCCAGGTTATAGGCTCAAGCCCCAGTGTGGGGCATGCTGGACAGCCTATCAATAATTCTTTCTCATCATGATATTTCTATCTCTCTTCCTCTCCCTTCATCTCTGAAATCAATATAGATATATTTTTTAAAAATTTAGTGGTTAATAAATCAAGTATCTATTTATTCAAAAATCAGCAATTTGAGTACAATTTGGTGTGAATGGATTGTCTTAACTTCTTGTGACATCAGATGAGACCCCTTGTGTATGTATATTCTGCTGGCAGCTGAGGGGGGCTGGAAATGTCCACTCTTTCTTCAAGGCTTCTCTGCATGTCTTCTCTTATCATTTGCTACTTAGTGTCCCAGTTTTTGTAAGGCAGCAGGGGGCTAACAAAAGCTTCCAATGTGGATACACCTCATTAGGAAAGCTGTTGTAAAGCCACTGGGAATATCATGCTTGCTGATGTCTCACTGACAAAAGAAAGTCACACAGTCAAGGCCGGGGCTATTGTTACTTCATTTCAAATGTCGTTTCCATTTTTGGTCTGGGATTTATGGTTGAAAGTCAAGTTGACACATAGACTCTGTCTAACATAAGGTTCTGTGGCGATGAGATAAATGACTCCAGTTGGTTCTGCCTTTGAATCCTTCCTATTAGAACTGCAACCATCCCCCATGCACAATATACCTATAAGTCATACCCCACCAGTACTCACAGTGACTCCACTGGGTATTAGCAACCATGATTCAAACAGAGTCATATGGGTTCTTTTTTCACATTGGGAGTTATCCTATTGAAATACTCCTTCATGGAAGCCAGCATCCTATTAAGTAATCCAGTCAATTCTACTGGAGAGAGGCAACACGGAGAAGCCCTGGGGGATGAGACTCCATGTACTGGGAGAAAGGGCGTGTCGAGGGGAACTGAGGCACTCCAGCCGGACTATCCTGTCGATACAGCCATGTGAGTGACCCCAGCCAAGACCATGAATCAGAAGATCTGACCAGTCAACCCCAGAATCACAAAAAGTAACAAATATCTGTTTTAAGCCACTAAGTTTTGGAGTGTTTTGTTTTACAGCAATAACTACCTGAACTATGCAAAAAGTGAAGCCCTGCTCCCAGACACATTGGACTTCTAGCATTTCCCAATAATTCTCTCTCATTGTGCTTTCCCTGTGGCTTTCTAATGTTTTCACGTCCTTCTAGAATATGTATGACTCTCTGCCTATTGTGATCCTACACATCCTTCAAGATGTTGAGATATTAAGTATTGAGCAAAGTGATAAAGGTAATCCTGTACATCTAACATGTTTTGGCTTATATTTCTTTACTTCTCAGCAAGCATAAAACCCCCCAGGATTTATGGCTGTCTTTATTTTCATTAACCAGCTGGAACTATAATACTGTAACATTATTTTAAACCCAAGTGATCATAGACTGTCAACATGACAAGAAAAATGCTACTGTAGATGATTAAAGCCGTTTCAGGAGTTCATTTTCTTCCTCAGCTCTCTGGCTCTTGCAATAAGTGGAAAATGGATCCAAATGATAATAATTACAGCAGTTGTGTTTTGAATGCTTGCTGCACTGCGTTAAGGCCTTTGCATATGCCATCTAGGGGTGCCAGACCGCAGCATTCTGTGCTTACCAAAGAAGGTCATCATCTAGAAGCTACCATGCTATCCTTCTCCTGGTCTGGCTCCGCTTATGTCTCTGCTCAAAAATTCTCTTGCTAAAATCTCATAGTTGTGATCTCCCATCATGAAAATGTCAATCCACACTAAGAATATCATCTCCCTGTTTCCAAAAGTTGGGGCTCCTGGGATGTAAGAGCATGGCTTGGAAAAATGGCCACCTACCCAATTATTTTCCAAGTTTGTTATTTGGGTCTTGAAACAGGTCAGCTTGTACAGCGTCTGATATATAATAATAGTAAATAAGTCATTGATCAAGCACTTTGTTTTTTGTCCACAATTTTATTTGATACACCAGCACCTCTATGAAAAAGTACTGTTATCATCACCATTTCACAAATAGGAATGCCGACAGAGAGGTTAAACTGCACAAAGTTAAGCAAGTTTCCAAGAAATTACATCAATTTCTATTATTCATCCCTCTAATTATAGGAGGACAAATCCACTTCAAGGAGCTTGGTTGGTGTCATATCCCATTTTATTTGTTCAACCAGGTGTAATTGCCGTAAGTACTATCAACCCATCCCCAATCCCACTTTCTCAATTTTGCAACCAAAGCTTCTCCCTAGTAAGAGAATGTAAACAGACTTGGAGGAAAGAAGGATATGAAGGAGCTGTCTGCATTAACCAGTGTATCCAGTTCAATTAGCCAACAGGGGCCCTTTACACCTACATTATTTTGCTGTACTAAAGAAATAAAATATATATGAAGGTTAGCCTTGTTCCTATTTTATAGTCGAGGAAACAAACACTCAGCAAAGGTAAGTCATTTTCCCAAGCTCACAAAGGTATCATGTGATTATGAGCAGAGTGATTAGGACTGGAGTCTACGTTAATAATTAGTCCATCATACCTCCTGGTGAAGGCCTAAAGGATATAAAAATATAAAGAAAACAGAGCTTACATAAACTGGGAATTTCTAATGTTTATTTAGAAGGGAACTGCACATTTCTTGCTATCAATTTGAACAGAGGGGCTTTCAATAACTAGAGGAATGTGTTGAGACTTTCAATACATGGAGATAGCATGCAGAAATAAATAAGTAACCACTTAAATCAATCAGCAGAAGTGTATCCATAAAAATATAATTCCACATTTATGGGCCGAAATTGATTTTATAACTTCAGACTTCTAGCAGGAGAGGAGAGGAATACCCAACTTTATTTTTCCCCAAAGACTTAGAAGTTCATGCCCAGCAAAAATCCTGTATGTACTCAATTTCCTCAGTAAATGCTACCTTAGCTGTTGTTTGCTTTTCATATTAAAATGCTCTAATCCAGGTAAAGTTTGTGCTCTCTCTAAGGAGAACTGGCTTAATTTTCATTATATACTTATCAAAGAACATATTAACTTCTCAAAATGAAAATTAGTAAGGAAGGAAATAAATTAAGATGAAATAGAAGGTATTCAATGAACGTGGCGTACTTAGGATGAAAGGCTTGTGGTACATCACATACTTATGAAATTGGTTCTTATTTAACTTTGCAAATTTTAATATATTAATGAACTTCATATAAAATTGAGTGCTAGAGCTTATAGTCTAAGATGCCATATAAAACTTTATTCTATCACACTGAAAATAGATACATGAAGAAAAAAATCTACTCTGAGGTCAGGTTGTAAATTTTATATTATATCAATTAATCATTTTTTGTTTATTTATTTATTTATTTTAACACATTTTTATTGATTTCAGAGAGGAAGGGAGTGGAAGAGAGAGACAGAAACATCAATGATGAGAAAGAATTATTGATGAGAGAGAATCACTGATTGGCTGCCTCTTGCATGTCCCCTGCAACCCAGGGAATAGAGCCTGCAACCCAGGCATGTGACCTTGACCTGAATTGAACCAGAGACCCTCCAGTCTGTAAGCTGATGTTCTATCCACTGAGCTAAACTGGCTGGGACTGTTTATTTTTTTGAAAACATTCCTTCTTCTCCCAATATATTTTCTTTACCATATTAGGCTAGTATTATAAATCTGTTCTTTAATCTGGATTTTGGATATTAGGTTAAATAGCATATTGCAACAGCATGGATAGACCTGGAGAGTATTATGCTAAGTGAAATAAGCCAGTCGGAGAAATATAAATATCACATGATCTCACTCATATATGGGATATAATGAACAACATAAACTGATGAACAAAAATAGATCCAGAGACTAAGAAACACTGAACAGACAGTCCAACCTTAGAAAGAAAGAAGGCAGGCAGGGAAGATGGGGGGTGGGGTAAGAGATCAATCAAAGGACTTGTATGCATGCATATTAGCATAACCAATGGACACAGATACTGGGGTGATGGGGGCTTGTCCTGGGGGGAGGAAGTGGTGGATGTGGGATCAATTGGGGGAAAAGGAGACATATATAATACTTTAAACAATAAAAAATAAGCATATTCAGAGATGATGCTATCTTGTCATTCCTTATTTTCAGTTAGGAGGGGTGCAATAGATTGAACTAATTAGTAGAAATCCTATCCTCCAATTTGATGGTGTTGGGTGGTGGTTAGGATGTGGTTTGCTCAGGAATGCTGAGCCCTATTGATTGGGACTAGTGCTTTTATAAAAGGGACTCCAAAGAGCTCTCTTGTCATATTTCTGCCATGTGAGGAAATGTTGGCAATTTGAAACCTGAAGAGGACTCTCATCAGAACTTGACTGCTAACACCCTGATCTGGGACTTCCAGCCTCCAATCAATTTCGGTTGCTTGTAAGACACCCAGTTGATACATTGTTATAGCAACCCCGACTGGTTAAGACAAGGCATATATTTATAGTACCTCTAGTACTATGTCAAACAGGAGTGGTGAGAGTGGGCACCCCTGTATTATTCCTGTTCTTAGGGGAAATGGTTTTAGTTTTTGCCCATTGAGTATGATGTTGGCTGTGGGGTTATCATATATGGCTTTTATTATGTTGAGGTATGATCCTTCTATTCCCACCTTGCTGAGAGTTTTTATCAAGAAAGGGTGCTGCTGCCCTAACCAGTTTGGCTCAGTGGATAGAGGATCAGCCTACGGAATCAAGAAAGGGTGCTGGATTTTGTCAAATGCTTTTTCTGCATCAATTGATATAACTATGTTATTTTTGTCTCTCAATTTGTTTATGTGATGTATCATGTTTATTGATTTGCAGATATTGTACCATCCTTGCATCCCCAGTATAAAACCTACTTCACCATGGTGTATGATCTTTCTGATGTACTGCTGGATCCGATTTGCTAGAATTTTGTTGCAGATTTTGGCATCTATGTTCATGAGGGATATTGGCCTGTATTTCTCTTTCATTGTGTTGTCTTTATATGATTTTGGCATTAGCGTGATGCTGGCTTCATAAAATGAGCTTGGGAGTGTTCCTTCCTTTTGAATTTTTTGTAAAAGTCTTAGGAGGATAGGTTTTAGTTCTTCCTTGAATGTTTGGTAAAACACCCCTGGAAGCCGTCTGGCCCCGGGCTTTAGTTTCCTGGAAGCTTTTTGTTGACTGCTTCAATTTCTTCCATAGTTATCGGCCAATTCAGGTTTTTAGTTTCTTCCTGATTGAATTTTGGAAGGTTATATTTTTCTAGGAATATGTCCATTTCCTCCAGGTTGTCAAGTTTGTTGGAATAGAGTGTTCATACTATTTTTTAACAATCCTTTGTATTTCTGTGAGCTCACCTCTTTCGTTTCTGATTTTGTTTATTTGGGTCCTCTCTCTTTGCTCCTTGGTGAGCCTGGCTAGAGTTTCATCAATCGTGTTTATCCTTTCAAAGAACCAGCTCTTGGTTTCATTGATCTTTTTTATTGTTTTTTTTCTCTATGTCATTTATTTCTGCTCTGATCTTTATTATTTCCTTCCTTCTGGATTCTGTGGGCTTTTCTTGTTGCTCTCTTTCTAATTCTTTAACTTGCAAGGTTAGATAATTTATTACCAGTTTTTCTTGTTTTTTGATGTAGGCCTGTGTGCTATGAACTTCCCTCCCAGGACTGCTTTCATTGTGTCCCATAGATTTTGGATTGTTGTGTTTTCATTGTCATTTGTTTCCAAGATGCTTTTTATTTTTTCTTTGATCTCTTTAGTAACCCAATCATTGTTTAATGGCATGCTATTTATCCTCCAAGTGTTTGATTTTTTTTTTAGTTTTTATTGTAGTTGATTTCTAGTTTTATGCCATTGTGATCTGAGAAGATGCTTGTTATGATTTCTATCCTCTTGAATTTGAAGAGACTTTGCCTGTGTCCTAATATGTGGTCTATCTTTGAAAATGTCCCATGTGCACTGGAGAAGAATGTATATTCTATAGCTTTGGGGTGAGATATTCTGAAGATGTCAATTAAGTCCATCTGATCTAGTGAGTCTTTTAGGATTGCTGTTTCTTTGCTGATTTTTGGTTTAGAGGATTTATCCAGTGGTGTCAGTGGAGTATTAAAGTCCCCTACTATGACTATATTGCTATTGATCTCTCCCTTGATATCTTCCAGAAGTTTTTTTTTTTTATGTACTTGGGTGTTCCTGTATTTGGTGCATATATGTTTACCAAAGTTATATCTTCTTGTTGAATTGCTCCCTTTAGCATTATGTAGTGGCCTTTCTTATCTCTTATTGTGGTCTTTACTTTGAGTTCTATTTTGTCAGATATAAGTATTGCAACCCCAGCTTTTTTCTCCTTTCCATTGGCCTGAAAATATTTTACATTTTTTTAGTTAAAATTGTGATAAAGATATACTAGTAACGTTTTTAAGGCAGTCAATGCTAGCTATCAGATCAAATATTAAGAGGTCATATGATTAATAAATCTTAGTTTGTTAACTTTAATTATGAAAACTACTGCAATTATATTCTCAATATGTGCAGGGAAATTTCAAGGGCAAAAACAAGGCAACACTTAAGCCGTAATATAGATAATTTCCCTAAAATATGATTTCAGTAAACTATTAAAAAAGTAACAACTTTAAGTGTGTCTTTGCTCAGCCCACTCCCTACCAAGAACATTTGACTTTCTCAAATTGTTATTATAATGAACATGCCAAGCAATGTACTTCTTTTTGTTTGATATATTGAGAACGAAGAGGAATGTAAGATGTCAAAGGTCAGTAATTGGAAGTTTTGAATTAAATATTTAATGATCCTATTACCATACAGAATTACTTAGATAAATTATTAAAACTGGTATGAACTACCACTATATAATGAAGGAAGAAAGTGTTTGGGCACAGAATGAGTTTCTTTTCTTCCCATTGCGTATAATAGTCAGATTTATATCTAAGAACAGAATTTAGGACTTGGTTTTCTGACACATCATCTCACTCTATTTTATCATCACCAGCGGATATGTTTATTGATTTTAGAGAGAGAGGGAAGGAGAGAAACATTGATGTGAGAAAGAAACATCAAACTAATGCTTCCCATATGCACCCTGACCTGGGATTGAATCTGCAGCCTTTTTGGTGTAGGGGACAATGCTCCAACCAATAGAGTCACCGGCCAGAGCATCATGCCACTGTTTATTAGATAGTTAGCTCTGTGTAAGATGCTTATATAGAGAGATTAATAAAACAGTCTATTTGGCCCTGTCCACCTATGGACTGGCTATTTTAAATCATACCAATAAGACTCAAATGTTAAATGATATTAAAACACAATTGAACACCATAGTGTGTCAAATGAAGAAAAATGAGTTATATTAAATATACAACATTGTACACATATACTTGAGCACACATGTAAACATAGCCATAAAAGTAAATAACCACCAGTGTTTCTAATCTTTCCATGTGCCCTGAATCACACTGTAGGCATGGATTCTCTCAGTTATGTCTACAGAATAGGGGGCAAGATTTGGAAAAAAATAGAAAATGAAAAAGAGAATTCATGCATTTGCATGAAAAAATTCTGAAAATATGAAGAGAATAATGATTGATGAAGACAGGAGCTAGAGGAACAGGTGAGGGCGTATGTCATTAGAGTAGAAACATCATGAGCAGCATGTTTCTGAACCACTCATTAACTACCCTGCTTGGTCTGGAAGTTCTACACAGGATCTCAGTGTTTAAATATAAGGACCAATGTAGTACCAAAAGAAAGCTTGGTCTTATTTTGGGACACTTAATTTAATAAACTGGGATTAAAATAAAAAATAAAAATTTAGAACAGGTCTTTTAAGAAGACTATCTCTACATAATAATTTACCTCTGGTAGTCAGGTTATTTGGGTGTCAGAGTAGAAATAATGATTTTGACATTCAGACCTCACAAAACAATGCTTAGTGTTTCACTATCAATTATTTAAGCATGGCATTTTTATCAGAGTGTTTATTTTATTCTGTAATGGTATATATGATTCATTTGCATCTGTCCCAATCTCTTATATGAAAGGCCCATGGCCATAATGCCATCATGACTAAGTGAGCAGTGGCTCTTGCTGCAGGCAAGGTGGGGCACGAGTTACTACCTGTGGAGAACTATGAGCAGTGATGGGCGGGGTGGCCAGCTGAGGCAAGCAGAAGTGAGCTACTTGTACACGATTTCGTGCGCGCTGGGCCTCTAGTATATTATAATTTCCTGTCTGGTCCTATAAACCATAAATAAATGAATCATCTTTCAATGAATTAAAAAAAGTATTACTATGTAGCTCCACAGAAGACAACCATAGATATTTTATACCAAATGTTATCTTTTCTTGTATTTTTGGATAGGATCAGATGTAGAGTACACCACTATATAACACAGTAAATCAATGGTATAAAAGCTATATTCATTTCTACTCCATCATGTGTACCATGCTTTTAAGGCAAGGGCAATACATTAAATAAAGTGAAACATCAGAAACTAGTAGATTTTAATTGGATTAGAGAGACTTTATGGTTACTAGCCCTGCTGTGTTTAAAAATTGCCCATATAAATTTCTATATAGTACGTATAATTTAGTAATATAAAAAACTCTAAATATTAGTAATTTTGTTGTAGAGTATAAATAGCAGTCCCTTAGGCTTTAATGTTCTCATTTATATGAAAGAAGAATTAGAGCATTTACTCTCCAAGTCTATTTTGAGGTGAACTTTATCAAAATGTGCTGCAATTTATTTTTTCTTCCCCTACTAGAAAGTAATATCCTTGATGGTGGAGTGTATGTCTTAGTTACCTTTTTTTCTGAAGTGCTTTTATAATCTTAGCTTATAGTAGTCATTCTAGTTTTCATTTCTGAGTAGTAAAATAACAACCCTAAAGTTTTTATCTCAAAAAGAAGAGAAATTGATAAGTCCCTTCATAGTGATGTTACAATGGCAACTTTTCAAGAAATAAATTGTAACTGAATAGTTCAGTTTCATATTTAATGTCACCATTTGCTTACTAAAGGCAAGTTTATAGTTAGATAAGGACTATATAATTTACTCAATGATTCAGATGGCCATCACTAAAAATTTCTTCAAGGATGCTTGCCAATTTTCTTAAGTAGACCAACTTTATGTGTATTTAAAAATATTTCATCATGAAGTATTTTGACCAAACAGGTAAATATAAATCATAATATAACATACTAAATACCACCATAATTTATTTGGATTAACATTTTGCTATATTGACTTTTTTTTTTTACTTTTTTAAAATATATTTTTAGTAATTTCAGAGAGGAAGGGAGAGGGAGAGAGTGATAGAAACATCAGTGATGAGAGAGAATCATTGATTGGCTGACTCCTGCACCTCCCTCACTGGGGATAGAGTCTGCAACTCAGGCATGTGCCCTTGACTGGAATTGAACTTGGGACACTTCAGTCTGCAGGCCCATGCTCTATCCACTGAGCCAAACAGGTTAGGGCTGTTTTCTTTCTTTCTTTTTTAAAAATTTAATTTCATTTTTCATTATAGATTACATTCAATATTACTTTGTACTAGAGACCTGGTGCATGAAATTCATGCACTAATGGGGGGAGTCCCTCAGCCAGGATTGCAAGAGGGTGCAGGCCAGGCCGAGGGACTCCACCAGTGCACAATCAGGGCTGGGGAGGGATGCGGTGGTGGCCAGCCAGGGAGGGGACTGCAGGAGGGCTCCAGGGCATGTCCAGCTCGTCTCGCTCAGTCCTGATCAGCTGGACCCCAGCAGCAAGCTACCTACAGGTTGAAACATCTGTCTCCTGGTGGTCAGTGCATGTCATAGTGAGCGGTTGAGCAGCCTTAGCGTATCATTAGCATATTACGCTTTGATTGGTTGAATGGCTGACTGGATGACCCGACACTTAGCATATTAGCCTTTTATTATATAGGATTAGTTTAAGGTTTACAACATAGTGGTTAGACAATCATATGCTTTACCAACTATTCCCCCAACATTTCTAGTACCCACCTGGCAACATACATAGTTATTATAACACTATTGACTATATTCCCTATGTGGTGCTTTATATCCCTATGACTATTTTGTGACTATCAATTTGTATTTCTTAATCCCTTCACCTTTTTCACCTAGTCCCCCAAATGCTCCTCCCATTTGGCAACCATTAGTTGATTCTCTATATCGATGGATCTGTTTCTGTTTTGTTGTTTTGTTATATTATTCTTTAGATTTCACATGTAAGTAAAATCATATGGTATTTTTGATGTAAGCTTTCTTTTAAAAATGGATACATTTTAAAAATGTTATGTGAAAGAAGAAAATTGTAGGCGTGAATGTAAAGCATGACATATATATATATAAACTTTTAAAACCCATAATAAAATATTTTACCATTTTTTACTTGGTTTAACTTTCCATTTATTCATTTGTTGAAAATTGATTTTTTTAGAGTCTACTATATTCACATTATTTTTATAAGTACTGTGCACACTGCAAAATGTATAATCCACAGTGTCTGTTGTCAAAGAACTTACAATGAGTTAAGGGAAGTAACATACTATTAATGGTAAGGCAATTTAGAAAAGAACAAGTGTGGAAAAACACAAGTGTCTTATAAGTACTAGGACCTAAAGGATTGTTTCTGGCTAGTGTGAGATACAGAAGGCTTCATGAAGTTCTCATACTAGCTGGTAGAAGAGATGCAGGATTGGGACTTATAGGAGGTCTGGGTCCTGCACATATGAAGATGAAGGGGCTCTAAGAGAAGACACTGGGTGTTTTTCCTGAACACAGTGGTGCAGTTTAGTTGATGCTTAGATTGCCTGAGCAGAAACTGTGAGAATTTAGAAAAACAAGAGCTTTGTGTATTGTCAGAGCCAGCAGGAGCACTGCTCAGCATTGCTGCTCTGAGCTGCTCCGAGTCCATATATTCTTCTAAATTCTTCCCAACTACATCAGGGCAGGTCCTTCTCGAACC
Organism: Myotis daubentonii; assembly: GCF_963259705.1. Classification (NCBI taxonomy): domain Eukaryota; kingdom Metazoa; phylum Chordata; class Mammalia; order Chiroptera; family Vespertilionidae; genus Myotis; species Myotis daubentonii. Next base: position 50,282,126 of record NC_081846.1, read on the forward strand.
CTGCCCACTGTACTAACTGCTGGGAACTTAGTCCAAGTTCCTCCTTTATCCTCTGCTCACTACTTAGAAGTGTTGGATCCTAGACCCTCTGCCTAGGGCTGGGTCTCCTTGGATGCCGGGTCTTAGAGAAGCCATGAGAGGGTATAGAAGAATGAGTCTTTATTGCAGAAGCCCATGGCCATATTGCCATCAGACAAAACAGTTCTTTAAAGCAAAGTCCATACAGTCAGGCAGCCGTACACTGGCTGGTAAATACTTGTCTTTCCTACACAGTAGTAGAAGTCTTCTACACAATAGTAGACGCTATTATCTGAGCAGCCGCACACTGCCCCCTGACTTACCACCTCACATCATAGCTGTAACTAAGCTCTCTGCTTCAGCAGCTTCTCTAGCCTCTTTTGCTCAGTAGCTTCTCCTCTCTCCCCTGCCCCGCACACTGGCTGATCTTTGTAGCCTCACATAGCAACTACCTCCTAACTTCTCTCTCAGCACCCTGGCTGGTTAATCTGGAAGCTGTATCTGGGCTCTCTATGAGCTCTTAGCCTTATAACATAGCAGTATCAGATCTCAGCTCCGTCTGAGCTCTTCTCCTTCCTGCACACATATGAGCTACATTCTCTGTGCCTACTGCCTCTCTTCTTCACACTAGTGGGTCAGTAACCTGTATATTACCCCAGAGACAAGGAAGGCTAGTTGCCAACAGTGACAATCACATTGGCTACAGCAAGGCACAGCGTACCGTGTATGGTATCTTAGCCTAGGTGCAGAGTGGCCTTGAATAGTCTGGCTTATTGACAACAAGGCATCTGTGCTTGAATTGGCCTTGACTATCAGGCGCCTCTGGCATGGTTCCCACATGTATACACTGGGGTTGTTTGAATTCCAGGATAGAATGTTTGAACTCATTATGGTAGACAACAGAGTGTCATTTCAATGGCCCTGTGCATCTCCTTCAAGCATCTTCCCCTCTGTCCAGCAATAAGCCAAGCAATTATATAAGAAATATACAGGAAGATGCTCTATATTCACAGTATCAGTTGGCCCATTCTACTTTTTCCACTTACATCTGTTTGTTGCTATTTCCTTCTTTTTCTCTTTCATCCTTTGCATAATCCTCTGGTTCTACTAATAACTTGCCTTTACCAGATTCTTACCTGTGGTTCAATTCTCTCAGTTTCCCAGTATTTTCTCATTGGTAATATGATCAATCTGTAGAAGGCAATCCTAAGACTCCTCTTCCTTTAGACTGCTCTCTCTAGGACTCCCTGCTTGGTGCCATCAGATCCTGTGTGTAGCCTCATTTCAGTAATTCTACACCAAAATATCATTTGATTTACATTTTTATCTTATAGTGGTTTCTCAGGTATACAATCCATGTTGTATACTCTAAATTTATCACTTTGGTTTCTCTTAGATAACAAAATAGATAAGCAATGGATCTAACTGTGTTGATATTGCTTAAATTTTTCAACTGTGTATTAATCAGAGCCCCTGTGTTCACAGATTTCATATGAGCACATGTAAATCTGTGATAACCATGTAGTCTGGAGACACTTGCAGTTTTAGATCGAATCACAGCTGAAATCCCATTTATGTCATTGATGTATGCTTTGCCATATGTAAAAGCTAAAAGGCAGCTTCTACCTCAAAACAACAGTCTAGATTTGTGACTATTACTCCAACACTAGTCACATTAGGAAGTAAATGAAAGCAAAAAAAAAATCAAGTAAATTGGCAACTGGCTTTCAAAGTGAATAGTACTAGAGAAGACAGATGCTGTTAAAATTTCAAGTATTGAAGTTAAAGAAATATTACATATAACCATGATGTGTGTGGCAACTCAGCCAGCATCCAAACTTCACTTCTGAGTTAGTTTCCTCCAAATCAAAGCCTGGGGGAATGTGAAATCTTAAATCCTTCATCTTGTAAATAGCAGCTGTAGCTGAAGCAAAACGAAGACTACTATGTTCATTAGGGGATTCCAGCAGGGAGCTTTCTAGCATAAAATTTCCACTGCTACTTTTACTTTATATCACACTATCCCTTTCCATTTGTCTTTTTAATTCTCATTCTCTCTTCTTTAAAAATGAATTGGTATATTAAAAAGAATGTTTCCAAAAAAAAGATAGAAAGAAAATGTCTAGCAGAAATGCCAGATAAAAAAGGAAAAAAACTAATTTAAACATCCTAATTTTCTTTACTATGGATGTGAAAAGATAATTCCTGTGTGAAGTATTTTCAATAGATGAACAGAGGTAATACATTTAGGTTTCATGAAAGCATTTTAATAGATTGTGAACTAAGGAAAGAGTAAAGTAAGTTATATTAATTATGTGCATTTGGGAGAAACAAGAGAAAAAAATAAACAAATGGGACTAAATCAAACTAAAGGGTTTTGCACAGTGAAGAAAACTATAAACACAATGAAAAGACAATCTATTAAATGGGAAAAGATAGTCACTAATGATACATCTGATAAGGGTGTAATATATAAAATATATAAAGAAGCCATAGATCATTACACCAAAAAACAATCCAATTAAAACATGAGCAAAATATCACATGATTTCACTCATATGTAGAGTCTAATGAACAAAATAAATGGATGAACAAAATAGATCCAGAGACTGAGAAGCAAGGAACAGATTACTGAATTTCAGAGGGAAGGCGGGGGTGGGTGGGTAGAAAGATGTCAACCAAAGAACTTGTATCCATATGTGTATAATCCATGGACACAGACAATAGGGGTGAAGGCCGTTGGGGGGGGGGGGGGTTAGAAGGGGTCAGTGGGAGAAAAATGGGATATATGTAATACCTTCAATAATAAATATTTTAGAAAATGGGCAGAAGACATGAACAGACATTTCTCCAAAGACGACATATAGATGGCAACAGACATCTGAAAAGATGATCAACACCACTATTCATCAGGGAAATTCAAATTAAAACAAAATGAGATATCACCTCAAATATGCCATAATAGCTGGAATCAATAAATCAACAAATTAGTGTTGGTGAGAATATGTCAAAAAGGATTATAAATTGGTGCACCCACTATGGAATACAGTATGAAAGTTCCTCAAAACATTAAAAATAGAGCTACCATATGACATGGCAATCCCACTTTTGGGTATCTATCTGAAGATATCCAAAACACTAATTTGAAAAGACATATGTACCCCTATGCTCATTGCAACATTATTTACAATAACTAAAATTTAGAAACAATCTAAATAGAAAAGAAAAACCTCAAAGACAGAGAGAAAAAAAGAATAACTCACTGAGGCAAGCTCAAAACTTTGCATATTACTTTTCTTTCCAGGCATTGGCCTACTCTTAGTTCAGGACAGGAAGCCAAGAAGCTGGACAGATGGAAACAGCTAAGAAGATGAGAGACCAATAGGCCTTTTAGCAATCTCACAATTCTACCGGGGGGTGGGGGGGGGGGGGGGCGGGGGAAGAAATTCAGGGATATGAAAGCAGCCAGAATTTCATGTCAAAATCATGGGGAAAAAAGAGATAAGAGAGGCACACATAAATAAGACTATTTTCTAGTTTTTGCATCAATATAGAGAAATCCTATATAATAAAAGGCTAATATGCAAATTGTCCCCTAACCGGGAGTTCCACTATGAGTTCAACCAGGGGGTGGGGCCAGCCAGCCAACCTCCCACATCCCCTCCCTCAGGCCAGCCCTATTGGGCAGGCCGGCTGGACCCCACCTGTGCACGAATTCATGCACCGGGTCTCTAGTAGAATATAATGTGAATGGAGTACATAAATTAAAATAACCAAAGTATAGAAAAAGTCATGAGACATATTGATCACAATAAATATCTGTTTATGGCTTACGCTTATTTCTGGAAGATTATCTGTGATATCTGAGTGGTGGGGTTGTGGTGTGATTAAGATCCTGTAGGCTGAAATCAATACATGTTGGTTCAAACTCCAGCTCCATCACTTATTAGCTGCATGATTCTGTTTTTTCATTTATTTATTTATTTTTTTAACATTTTCAGAACTCAGTTTTCTTACCGGTAAGAATCTATACTAATAAAAGGGTAATATGCTAATTAGACTGAATAGACCAGACATCTTCCAGTCATCCAGTCCTCCTTCGAAACAAAGCCACAGTGGTGGGGGCCAAGGCAGAGGTGGTTAGGTGCAATCAGCCCAGCAGGGGAGCAGTTAGGGGCAATCAGGCAGGCAGAGGAGGGCAGTTAGGGGTGATCAGGCAGGTAGGGGAGGGTAGTTAGGGGTGATCAGGCTGGCAGGCAGAGGCGGTTAGAGGCAATCAGGCCAGCAGGCAGTGAAGGTTAGGGGTGATCAGGCAGGCAGGCAAGCAAGTGGTTAGGAGCCAGTGGTCCCAGATTGTGAGAGGGATGTCCGACTGCTGGTTTAGGTCCCAGATTGTGAGAGGGATGTCCGACTGCCTGGATTGGAGAGGGTGCAGGCCGGGCTGAGGGACCCCCCTCCCGTGCATGAATTTTGTGCACTGGGCCTCTAGTTGATACATAATATTTTGTAATCAAGATGTTGTAGGGTGCCCTAACCGGTTTGGCTCAGTGGATGGAGCATCGGCCTGCAGACTGAAAGGTCCCAGGTTCGATTCCGGTCAAGGGCACGTACTTGGTTGTGGGCACATCCCCAGGAGGAGGTGTGCAGGGAGGCAGCTGATCGATGTTTCTCTCTCATCGATATTTCTAACTCTCTATCCCTCTCCCTTCCTCTCTGTAAACAATCAATAAAATATATATTTTTTTAAAAAGATGTTGTAGGGAAATTAAATGAATTACTAATCAGGAAAATACCCAGCAACATGCACTCAATAAATACATGGTAGTATTGGTTAAATAATTTATATATATTATAAAAATTATTATCAGGTTATTTTATTTGCCTGTAAATTTTTATGGTGTTGATTAATCATTCTAATTGAAAAGTTTTGATGTCTCAGGAACCCAAAATACTGCTATCTTTAGTTTCATCTATAACTATTCTATTATGTATAAGTATATTCTATCTTAATATTTATATGTGTGCATGTTTCTCTAGAATAAAAATTTAAAGGGTTATATTAAAATATTGGCTATAGAATGTTAAAGCTGCTTTGAAAAGTTCTTCAAGTATTGAAAACTACTACAGTGGTCATTAATATATTATATGTGAAAAAGTTATTAACATTTAATTTTAATCCTATATTTTGGATCTTTACTTCTATAGTACAGCTTTCAAAATTAAAGGCATTAATATGAGTAAATATAGAAGCTAAATCTAAAAACTAATTAAGAAAGTTGATAATAATTTTACAGATTTATTCATTAATTAAATAATCATTTTTTATTGAATTTATTGGGGTGGCATTGGTTCACAAAACCATACAGGTTTCAGGTGTACACAACTCAATAACACATCATCTTCACATATAATGCCAACTTTTTAAAAATTTCTAACAAACTTTAGAAATTATCCATTTATAAAAAGGGAAATAGAGCTTGGAAGTAGTATTTCAAAAGTAAAAGGTTTAAGAGAGTTCAATATTACTACTAATACATTTTTTCAGTACAATAATATAATTAAAATAGTATACTGCAGAGCCAGAGATATCGGAATATAATTAATAGTTACATCACCATAAAACTCTTCCTTAAAAAATTATTGGAGTTATTGACAAAATGACTACATTGCAAATAGAGCAATAAAGGAGAATCTTCAATATATTCAAACAAAATCTTACAAGCAGTCACACTATGAGACACATCTGAAAGCATAACTTCTCTAGAACAATAGGTGCCAAAATGATTTTTTATGAGTTCATTTAGAAATTTTTAAAAGCATGAAAATTAATCTGCCTCACAAACAATCCTATATAATAAAAGCCCAGCAACCAAAGGGCAGAACAACCAGAATGACAGGTCAACCAGTCGCTATGACACGCACTGACCACCAGTGGGCAGACACTCAATGCAGGTGCTGCCCCCTGGTGGTCAGTGCGCTCCCACCGTGGAAGCGTCACTCAGCTGACTGGGATGAGCAGCTGCGGGCTGGCTGATCCCTGCAGGCCACGCCCCCCACCAGTGCACGAATCCCATGCACCAGGCCTCTAGTTAAAAATAATAATCCTCCCAGGTAATTCTAACAGGCAGGCAGGGGTGAGGACCAGGGCGTCCAGAAGATTAGAGAGTGACCTGAGGACCCTTTCACTCGGATTACACCTGTCAATGTAAGAATTTAAGAAATAGATTTTTAAGGCCACTGGAAAGGCTGTCTCTAATTGACAATTAATTAATTAATTATATTTTAAAATGAGATTTTTATAAGTGTAAGCTCAACAATAAAAAATAATAAATGCTACTTAGTCCTTTGAGCAGAGGAAGGTGTGTTCACATTAAAGAGAACAAACAGGAATAAAAAAATAATTATGAAATAGAAAAGAAAGCCACCTGATATTGAGAAAAATTCCTTCATTTGAGTCCTTTAGAAAGGGATAAAAATAAAGCATTAGCCAATGAATTAACAATATGTATTGTCCAGTATGAGACATTGGGAGCTAAACATTTCCAAATAGACTTGATTCCTACTCTCAAGAAATCATAATTAGAAAGAACTTTCCAGTTAGAATATACATGCACAATTTATGGAACACATTGTGTTATATATTATATATAATGCATTGTGTATATAGTAGCATATATAATTCACTCAACACTCATACGTATACACACATAAGTTCATTATTAAAAGATTAACTAATGAACCTGACCCACATGGCTCAGTGATTGAGCACTGACCTCTGAACCAGGAGGTCATGGTTAGATGTCTGGTCAGGGCATATGCCAAGATACAGGCTTGATCCCTAGTGTGGGGCATGCAGGAGGCAGCCCATCAATGATTCTCTTTCATCATTGATGTTTCTATCTCTTTTTCTCTCTCTCCCTTCCTCTCTGAGATTAATAAATATATATATATTTTAAAAAAGATTAACTAATGATCTGTTGTCTTTGATGATGGTAGAGAAGAATGTAGATTTAGAACTTTTAAATCTATTGTTTGGTTATTATTTATGTTTCCTCATATTTGAATATCATATTTAAATATTATGTAAACATATTTTAGCTAATATTTAAGTAACTAAAAAAACCCATTAATAAACTTTTCCCTGAAAAACCCAGAGATATGAGATAAAAAGGAAGGTTTTAGTATTCATTGTTAGGATCCACCTCATATTCCTTCACACTGGGTTTCTCTTTTCTATTTCAATTTTGGTTGTATACAGTCTACATGAAAATTGCTCTAACATAGATGGAAACAAGTTGATCCGTGCACATTTTTATTATGGTTTTGATTATGCCTAAAAGAATGAGTAATATTAACATCCATCCCCTAAAAGCTAAGTTTATTGCAAACTACAAAATAAAAATACAAGCTTTTTAAAAGTCATCTTGGTACAAATAGAAGCACTTAGACAAATGACTGCTATAAAATGTATCCAAGTTTTAATGTATTAATAAAAATGTGATATTTTTCTCAAATGGAGAAGTGTAATAACTTTAAAAATTCACCATCCCTGGAGTATATAACTCATTTCCTGATATTTTTGTTAAATGTCTTAATAAAACTTCAAGGTTATAAAAATATGTTAAAAATTAAATTTGCTTCAATCAATGGGAAAATCTTCTGACCACATTGCCACTCTGAGTAAAAAAATGAAGACAAACCCTGCAAATCTGAGTTTAAATTCAAGACTGAAAGTTGACATTTGCTTTATTGCCTTGTTCTTTTTCACTTAGAGTTTTTTCTTTAATGAATACAAAAGTTCTTGACAAACATACTGCCCCAGAGATTTTTGTAGCAAAGAGGTCAAGTCCCTTTATATTTGTATTTCTCCTAAATTCTCATCCTTTTAATATATAACATTATCCATTCCTCACCCTCTCTGTGGTAACATATTTCATCTGCTAACCTTTTTTATTTATGGCGTTATTATGAGGGGATCACTATTTTTTTTTCATAGTCAGAGTATACATTTTGTTATTAGATTAAAATATAACTGCTTTTTAAAATAAGGTGATTCTCAGATTTTGATGGGAGCATGGACTGAATGCCACCCTGAGGAGTAATTTACTTCTTAAGTCACTTCAAAGTTTTAATTCTCTAAACCATCCAGGAAGTTGAAGTTGGAGTTCTCTTAGCACTTGTTTTCACTGCTGTGGTACACAGGCATTTTATGTCTGACCCAAGCAGGCCTTTCTTCCCTTGTGCGTGCATCTATTCGTTCCGCAAGCACTTGTTCAGCATTTACCACATCCTAGGAACTGTGCTAGGCAGTAAGAACTCAAAAACTAAAAAAAGAGGAAAATAAAAAAACCCCCACCTTTCAGGTGCTCAACATCAAAGACCAAAGCTGGCAGACATTTGGTGTACACTGGGAACCTGGGGGATGGATTACAGTTTTGCATGTTATAAGGACACAGAGAAAGTAAAGGTTCATGGGAAGGGAAGTTTTTGTATCGAAAATAAACACTAAGCTAAATTTTGAGTTATGGGTAAATGTCAGCAAGTGTGAGGAATGAGGCTTCAGCTTTCTGCCAGACAAGATCGTCAGGTCTCCTGCCACAGGGATCATAGTTCACTGACAGCCTCGCTAGACTCATCACTCTATTCCTGTAGAAGCCATGCTTCTCTTGGCCTGCTCTGAGCCAAACTCTGAGAGCTGTGGGGTACATGTTCGGGCCCCTTCCTGTGGGATGTAGTTGCTTCTAATGGATGACTTTGGCTCCGCTATTCTTGACTTAAAGCTTTCTTAGGATTGTCCTTCAGTCTGAGAATCTTTCTTCCAAACCTTCCTTCCCTTCCCCTCTCTTTCATTAGGTTTCAGACCTCTTAACATGGGCTAAATAATTTCTCACTATTCCTTTTTCCTCTCCTTTATCATTCATATTTTGTTCAACAAAACATCTCTTTCATGACTAAACCTGTTTTGGAGGCTGCTTCTTGAAAAACCTGAGTTAACACAGGTAGTACCATGAGTGGTCCAAGGAAAATGGGGCTTAGGGACAGGTTCACTTATTCCCAGTAAGTAAAAAGGACACCATCCGGGAAGGTTTGTGGGTATGGCTAGTGTCTGGCAAAGGTGGTGGTCAAATTGCTGAAGAATTCACTGGATGTAACCTGGGAAAATGTCCTAGTATAGGGGAAGCCCACGCAGGTGCAAAGATTCAGGCATTTTAAAAATATGGAGGCAACAGTTCCTACAAAGATGTCAGAAATGGCTTGTTATTGCTATATTGAATCAACTTTTTGCAAGGGATGATGAGAAACTAAGGGATGTTAGCAAGCAGTGAAGGGCTACGTGTGAGAGCCAGAGATTCTCCTTGGGAGTTTACAGAATGCTTTGTCTCCAACAGTGAAACGGTGAACCCAGCTCAGGACTTGATATTCATATTCCTAGACCTCCAGAGATGTCAAATTTTAGTCAAGGCAGGTCCTTTAAGCTGAGTTCAAGGCTCTGGTTGGGAAACCTCAGGCCTCTGAAGTACGTGGTAGAGACATCTGTATAAGTGCCTCTGAGGCTGCTGGTGCTGAAGAACCACCTGAACCATCAGAGCTTGCAGAGGAGGCTCTGCTCTTCCCAGTAAGAGGTAAGATAGCAGCTGTGCTAGGAGATGCTGTAGAGGTTTCTTCCCTTCAAGGTAACAAGTGCATCCTTTAGGAACTGTGCCAATATCCTCCCCTGGCTGCCAGGCTGGTAACTAGCATCAAATTCCAACACCCTCCAGGTGAGGACATGCTCAAGGGAGGAAAGAGAATACACCAAAGGAGGTGTGAGCATTAGTTAGTAAAAGAAGCAGAAGGAGTAAATCTGGGATTGAATTTTGAGCATGTCCAATCAATGGATTGAGATGTAAAATAGGTGGTCAAGAATTCATTCACTTGGGGCACTCTTATTTGGGGGGCGGGGCGCAGGATTTAACACCCTGGTCTTACCCTAGGTATGAGGCAAACTTGCTCCTAGGGTGGTTCTTATAGACCTAAAGATCCTATGCCCTATGCTGAGCAAAGTGGAAATACCGAAGTTTTATTGGCAGATGGGAGAGAAGTAAATAAAGAGCTGAAGGAATAGCTACATTATGCGATGCCAGAAGACCCAACAGGGGATTTTGTTCCATAGGACACAGTGTTCATCAAGACCATTGGTCAGTGGTCGGCAAACTCATTAGTCAACAGAGCCAAATATCAACAGTACAACGATTGAAATTTCTTTTGAGAGCCAAACTTTTTAAACTTAAACTATATAGGTAGCTACATTGGTATTAACTTTATTAGGGTACTCCTAAGGCTTAGGAAGAGCCACACTCAAGGGGCCAAAGAGCTGCATGTGGCTCACGAGCCGCAGTTTGCCGACCACGGCTTGGGACTTTACTCGGGAGAGAGACACCAGCATGACCAAGTAGTTTAGTGGTAACTGTCTTCTGCATGTTGGGGATAGTGCTAGGAGAGGCAGTCAGAGCTGGGTTCATCAATATCCACGAGGATAACTCTTCTCTCCCAGTGTTAGGGGCAAGGTGGCCATGCTTAGCTGCCAGAACTCAAGAGACTGCAATTAATGTAAGAACTGAAAAAGTCAAACAGACAACCAGGAAGGCTTGACTCAAAGGCAGTCATGGAGGTGTTTAAAGAGCAAGTGGTCTCTGGGGCAACTAAAAGGGCAGGCGAAAGGGATGCTGAGCACATACAGAAAGAAAAAAGGCAACACAAGGTTAAGAGTGGACACTCCCAAGAAAATAACACAGCACCTTGCTTGCTCAGTTCGAGAATCAATGGGACTTATAAACCACATAATAGTCTTTTAAACAGGCAGGTGAAGCAACAGCTTAGAGATATTACTCTGAAAAAATTGGATGCTATCTTTAAATGATGATTTGGGATGCGACTCATGAATTAAAATCAGAGGCCTCTATGCATTTCATGCCCAAGACAACTTGTACTTGGCAGACAAATTTGTCTTTACCAAATATAAAAAACAATAATGTTGTAGTTAGTATATCCATATTTTCACATGTGTAGTCTTTATATTAATTTATTACTCCTTGTATAATCAATGCACTTAATATATACTTTTTTTATACAAGGAAGAGCTTTGCTATACAAAACTAACCAGAATTAATCATTATCATCTGGGAGGTTGTTAGAGATTTGGAATCTCAGTTCCTCCCAGACCTTCTGAATCAGAATCTGCATTTTAACAAGGCTCCCAGCTGATTCTTATGCTTATTAAAGTCTAGCAAAGAACAAATTGAGAGTCATTATTCTTTATTCTAGAACTGGTTTTACCTTATGTTTTATGTTGAAAATCATACTTCAAACTCCTGGAGGCTTTGGTATAATATATTCAGAAAAAAACCAAAAGTTTAGAGAAGAACAATGATTAGTATGTCATGTCACATATATGCACAAAACTCCATGTACTTGGGAACAGAAATGCACTGAAAAATTCTGGTGAAAACAAAGGCAAAGAGAAAATAACTGGCATGATCATATTAGAAATAACAAAACGGAATCTGAGGTAAGACATAGCAATGGTGGACATTTGAACTTGGTAGACAATGTCTGGATGATTCAGTGTAAAAGCAGGATGGCTAATATATCTTTTACTTTAATTGATGACTTAATGTTGATTTTACCACTGAGAAGGAAGAATAACTGACAAGACGTTTTACTACTATTGTCCTATTCTACCATCATGGAAAAACCAGTTGATGAATTGGAAATAATAGGACATTGGAGAATTATGGTTAGCTGTTTCAGTGTCTGTGATAAGGCGGGAAATCTAGGCATAATTAGACTGACAGGCTAGATTATGGGAACTAAATTTCAAAAAAATGAAATAATGTGGGATATGACCCCTTACCAGCCGTGGGCAAACTACGGCCCGCGGGCCGGATCCGGCCCGTTTGAAATGAATAAAACTAAAAAAGAACAAGACCGTACCCTTTTATGTAATGATGTTTACTTTGAATTTATATTAGTTCACACAAACACTCCATCCATGCTTTTGTTCCGGCCCTCCGGTCCAGTTTAAGAACCCATTGTGGCCCTGGAGTCAAAAAGTTTGCCCACCCCTGGGTGAGACTCTAAAAGAACAGCGGTTAAAGAAGAGGCATTAAAAAAATTGTCAGTTATAATTACAATGAAGAAAGAAGAGAGCTGTAATAGCCATTGGAACCATTGGCACTGACCAGTAAGCTTTACAAGGATGTAAAAAGACAGAGATGAGGAGACATAAAGAATAAACATATGGCTCAATTATGTCAAAATAATAACAACAAAGTTCAAATAAAGATAGACCACACATGTAGATTATTATGTGAAGATTGTGGTGTAATCTTAATAGGCATAAGTAAAAAATAAAAGCTGAATTACTCAACTCTTACTTTGCTTCTTTCTTTTTATTTGTATTATAATTATTTGGCACATCTTAGTTAGTTAGTCTTCCTTACTAACTCCAGGAGAGAAGTTTAGTTTGATTCATTTTGATATTACCAGAATATAGTGTAAACTCATTAAATTAAAGTAGAAATTTCTGAAATTAAAGTAAAAAATCATTTAACTGTTGAATGAATAAAGAGAATAGTCAATATTAGCAATAGAGAATTGCAGCAACTGCTATTATAAAAGGACAGTTATCTCTTACAACTATAATATATATTTAAAAGTATTATTATAATGACTAAATAATATTTTTACAATTTTATAACATTCAAAATTAGGTGAAAAGGACATCTACTGAGCTCAGAGAAGAGAGACAGTAAGTACAGAACCCTGGATTTGATTAAATGGATACAAGTGATTAAAAACATGAATAAAACTCCAGTTTTCCATTTTTCTATACATTTTGCTTACATTTGAATAGATATTACTTAAACACAGTTAAAATATTAGAATTTACAAAGGTGCATAACTAAGTCTGTTCTTGTGAAATTCCATGGTAATGATTATATTTAGTTTTGAGTTTTCACAATTGTATATGTTAACAATATATTGTTTACTTTTGCTTATTAGTGTGATGCAAGTAAAATTCCTACCCTACTCTCTTCAATAGCTAACTATTTCTATTTGTTCCTTATGTAACCTTCTATCACTTCTCTATTTCTACACAAATACAAATCTACCTTTCTATTCCTCTTCTCCTTCTCCCCCCATTTTTTATACAAATGGAAACATAGTATACACAATCTCTTCCAACTTCACTGTGCTTTGGTAATCTTTCCACATGCAGACATACATAATTAAAGAGACATCTTCTTCTTTTCTGTTTTCATTTTTTATTATGGAAACTTTCAAAACATATAAAAGTAGAAAGAATAGTATAATTAAATTCAGAAATAATTATTAATATTCTCCCACTCCTGCTTCATCTGTTCCTAATTTCTATTTTTTTCTTGAAGTTTTTTTAAAATCATATTTTATTTCATCAATGAATACTTTGGTATATATCTCTAATAGATAAGTGTTTATTTGTATAACCACAATGCCACCATCACACCCAGCTAAATTAATAACTCACTTATAATCTAAAATTCAGATCATGTTCAAGTCCTCCCATCTTTGCTCAAAATTAATTTTTATAATTGGTTTATTTGAATTCCTATTTAAACAAGCCTACATGTTGCATTTGGTTGATATGTCGCTTAAGTCTCCTTTAATCTATAACATTTCTCCTTCTTTTTCCCTGGACTTTTTTTTTTTTTTTAATCTAAGAATCATTTTGTCTTACAGAATTTCCCACATTCACATTTAGCTGTTTCCAAATTAAGATTTGATTGAATGTGTCCTCCTGGTATTTAACATGGTCCTCTTCCCACTCTGCTTCTTATAAAGGGGTAGTTAGAACTAGAGGCTTCATTAGAGTTAGGTGCTTTATTAGATTCAGGTGTAATTATTTATAAGCATCCTTCATAAGTGATTCCATCTTCTTCCTGATGCATCTCAGCAGGATGCGCACATCATGAGGTAGTTACACTTGGAGTGATTAATCAGTGGAATCAGGTAGTAGCAGCCTGGTTCATTCAGTAAATTCCCCTTCAACACGCCCCTGATGCCTTAGGAAGCCATAGGTGATTATTGCCTAGATCCATTATTTCATAAGGAGTTGCAAAGTGATGATTTTCATAATCCTGTAATCCCTCTAGCTTTAATTTGCTATAATTCTTTGATAAAGAGTGTTTCCTCACCAACTTTTCGTTGTGAAATACATACAGAAAACACAGGATATTTATCATTTTTTTAAAATAATGAATTGGTGTTCCAGCATCCTGCAAGAGTGACTGATGGGATATTTTTTTGTCATTTTGAATTCATGAATTTTTATATATTTAAATTTGATGTAATGATATCTGAATCAAAGTTTTAATTGCCCTGTATGTCATCATTCAACTACATGGCCTTTTAAAAAAAAACCAAAAACGGATGCATATCATTCTATTGTATGGATACACCATAATATATTTAAGTAGTCCTGTACTGATGGGCATCTAGGTTATTTCTGACCTAGATATAGACAGAGCGCTTCCTGAGAATACTACCTTTTGGTGGGTATCTCTACCTTCTCAAAACAAAACTTGGTTCACAGAGACTTGTGTCACCATACTAACTCATCCCCACATTCCTGCACTAGTTTCAAAAAATAAAAATAAAATGTAGAACTTATGCTAACTGTGCCTCACAGTTCCCTTTCAGGAGTATCTCAGACGCACTGCTGCTGGCTCCCTCCCCACTCTCCATGACTTCATTTCTTCCCACGGGACTCCTGCTCAGGCTTGGCTGAGTTGGGCAGTTTTTACATGTACTTTAGAAGCTGCAATTATGCGTTTTTCCCACTTTTATCAAAAGTGAAAATTAAAAGCTCTATTTTTTTTCATGTTGCATTTGGATGATTTCCAAAAAAACCCAGAAAGTATTGGCTAATAGACATTTTATTCCAGAAGCCTATCAATTGCCATTATTAACCTCTTTGAGAAACTGAGAAAGGAGGATAAAGAGAAAAAGAACATAAAGAAGCACAGGGGTGGGCAGAAGTGGGTTAAATTACCATCATTATCTAAAAGCCAGCATCGTCTAAATCATAAGTAAGGATACAAAATAATAACCATGATATAAGAAGACAAATAATTCAAATATACAACACTATAATTAATAAATAAATAATACAAGAATAAACTATGTGTTTTGCATACTCACAACTGTAAACCTATATTTGCCCACCCATGGTTGTCTGTCACAAATTCAAAAGAGCCTGCGATTCGGCCTATTTAGAAACTGTTAACTTCACCTGTCATAGTGTCATGCATGGTCCCAGCACACAAGAGTTGCCTAAGTCAGAGACAAAAGATTTTCTTACTCACAGTGGAAAGCTTATCCAGATGTGTGTTTGTGTCAGTTTCCCAAACTGCATTTCCAACGGGGGTGATTCCGATGGGCCTAGATGAATATCAGTGCACTCAGCATGTAATGTTACATGAGAAGAACACTGAGTCTAAGAAATGCACCAATTTATAACATCAGCAAGCAAGCCAGCTCTTTGTCTGATAATCATTTACTTTATCCTAAAAGTTGCTTGCTGTAAATACAATCTTATGAAGTAACTTGAGTAAGGAGAAGTTAGGACCTTACATTCTTATATATTCACCCTTAGCAAGGTGTGTAGGAGCAGGAAAGATCCAAGAAGTGTTTCCCCAAAATGTCATTTTGATATTCAAAATATGGAAGAAGAAAATTCTACTAAATGTCCAAAAATTCATTAACAATGTCATTCCTAGATAGAATTAGATATTGTATTATTAAACTACAAGGGGCCCGGTGCACGAAATTCGTGCACTGGGTGTGGGGGCGGGGGAGAGTGTCCCTCAGCCCAGCCTGCCTCCTCTCACATACTGGGAGCCCTCAGGCGTTGACCCCCATCACCCTCCAATTACAGGATCGGCCCCTTGCCCAGGCCTGATGCCTCTGACAGAGATTTCAGGCCTGGGCAGGGGACCCTCTTTTTCCCCCATCACTGGTTCTGCCCCCAGCCCAGGCCTGATGCCTCTGGCCCAGGCGTCAGGTCTGGGCAGGGGACCCCCAGACCCCTCCAATTGCTGGCTCTGCCCCTTGCCCAGGCCTGATGCCTTGGCCAGAGGCGTAGACCCCCATCACCCTCCTATCACCTGATCGGCCCCTTGCCCAGGCCTGACGCCTCCGCCAGAGGTGTCAGGCTTGGACAGGGGACCCCCATCTCCCCCCGGTCACTGGCTCTGATCCCCGCCCAGGCCTGAGGCCTCTGGCCCAGGAATCATGCCTAGGCAGGGGACCCCCATCTCCCTCTGATCGCTTGCTCCACCCCCCGCCCAAGCCTGACGCCTCTGACCCAGGCTTCAGGCCTGGGCAAGGGGACCATCATATCCCTCCAATCCCCGGCTCCGTCCCCCGCCCAGGCCTGATGCCTCGGCCAGAGGAGTTGACCCTCATCACCCTCCGATCACCAATCACCGGATCGGCCCCTTGACTAGGCCTGAGGCCTCCGGCAGAGGTGTCAGGCCTGGGCAGGGGACCCCCAGCTCCCCGCGATCTCCCGCTCTGCCCCTGCCCAGGCCTAACGCCTCTGGCCGAAGCATTAGGCCTGTGCAGGGGACCCCCAGCTCCCCGCGGTTGCAGGCTCCGCCCCTGCCCAGGCCGAACACCTCTGGCCTAGGTGTCCGGCCCGGGCAGCGGGGACCGCAGTGGCAGCGGCCCCGCGATCATGGGCTCCGCTTTAGGCCCAGGCAAGGGACCCCTAGCTCCCAGGACTGCCAGCTTCGACCGTGCCCAGCTCCCATCGCTGGCTCCACCCCTACTTCCTGCTATCACTGGCCAGGGCGGCAAAGGCGCCTGATTCTCCGATCATGGCTGGGGGGCAGGGCAAAGGCAGCCCCAGGGCTGCCTTTATCCTGCCCCCCAGCTCTTAGCTCCCCCCTGGGATTTCGATCACTGTCAGTGGCAGGGGGCTTCTTCCTGCTTTCCCTTTCGCCTCCCTGCATTGTGCCTACATATGCAAATTAACTGCCATCTTGTTGGCAGTTAACTGCCATCTTAGTTGGCAGTTAATTTGCATATAGCCCTGATTAGCCAATGAAAAGGGTAGCGCTGTACGCCAATTACCATTTTTCTCTTTTATTAGTGTAGATTAGAGGCCCAGTGCACAAAATTCGTGCATGAGTAGGGTCCCTATCAGCTGCTGGCTGCCGGCTGCCAGCCAGGGACTCCCTTCGTTCTGCACTGCCCCGGTGGTCAGCACACGTCATAGTGAGCGATTGAACTCCCGAGGGGACACTTTGCATATTAGGCATATATATATATGTTTTTTAAGCACCTGAAAAAAGATTACTGAAAATAAAAATGAGTTCACTAAGATAAGCCATATGGAGCTAAGAGTTTTCCTCTTAGAGTTTTATTATTTGCAGGAAGGACGAAAAAGTATGAAAGATTTAGGGAATAGGACATAATTCAGGATGGTTGGGGTATCTGTTACAAATGAATATTTTGGAGTAGCTGGGGAGTTCACTCCTCAAGAAAGTGACTTAGAATGGCATAGAAAAACAAGACTTTAAAAGAGTTTCTAAATGTAAATCTTTATTCTTGAGGCAATGGAAAGTTTTGGAGGTTTTAAGGTGATAAATAACAATTAAATTTGTATTTAAACTAATAACACCAATTGATGCTACAGTTAAAAGTTTGTAGAGCATTACAAGGAAAACAAAAATTCTTGTTATCTACTACTATGAGCATAGTCAACAACATAAGGCAGAGCCCATCATCATTCAGTATGTCCTATTCCCTTCATATTTCATACTTGTTCATCCTTCCATAAATCTGCACTTCTGCTATCTGTATGTGGAATACTTCTCACTGCCTCTCTCCACAAAATACTCAATGGATGAAATGTATTGTGTTCTTTGTCAGCCAAATGCCACCCCTACTTTGAAGTTTCATGACCACCCCCAAATGATTTCAGTAGCCTCCGTCCTTCTAAGTATCCCCTTTGCACATTTTAGTCATCTTTTTACAGAACTTATTTAATTCATCCTATTGTATGTAGGGTTTTTAATTTCTACCTTCTAGCTTAATGCTGAGAATTCTTTAAAAGAAGTATTCTCTTCCTCATGCTAAGTGAAATAAGCCAGTCAGAGAAAGACAAGTACCATAGATTTCACTCATATGTGGAATTTAATGAGCAAACTGAACTATCAAGCAAAATAGAGACAGACTCACAGAGAGAGAGAGCAGGCTGACAGCTCTGGTGGTGGCGATGGGTTTGTGGGGGGGAGGGGGGCGGAATTGAGCAAAAAAGAAAAAAAAAGAATTCATGAACATGGACAACAGTATGGTAATTGCAGGGAGGAGGAGGCTGGAAGAAGGTAAAAGAGGGCATAAAGGGGATAAATGGTGATAAAAAATGAAATTAATAAAAGTAAAAAATATATATAAAAGAAAAAAGGTGTTCTCTTTTCCCCCCCTCATTTCTTTCTATCTATGCCAGTTCTACACAAGTGTTTATTGACTGAATAAATGACTCTTTTGTATGCAATGTTCACCTGAAACTAATGAATATTACTTTTTTTAAAAAATTGTCAAATTATATCTGTATTTTCTTTTCTTTCTAATATAGACATTTTATTTTTCTCTTAGTACCTGTACTTAAAACTATTTGTTTATTTTATGAATTACTCAATAGGAGAAACATAAGAAATAATGGTTTTGAAAAATATGGCAATAGACTAGTGACTTTTCTTTTTCAAGTGTTATAAGCCATGAGCATCTGACAATCCAAGCATCAAATGGGATGCACCATATGTATTGAAATACATTAATGCCACACTGACTGCATTTGACTAAAGAGCTGTTTACCAGACAAAGATAACATCATGTTTTGTTTTACTGATAAAATTCCATTAATTAATTTTTCATTCATTCAACAAATATTTAGTGAAAATTTATGTGCAAGAAACTAGACCTGATGCTCTGGAAAATATTTCTTACTCTCAAAGAATTTAAATTCTAGGAGGTGAGATAAGGCATGAATATGAATAAACCAAATATTGATAAATGACCTGAAGTAATATTGAAATACAATCAGAGTTTAAAGTAAGGAAAGATAATTCCCTTTTAGAAATAGAGGAGAAACTTTTATTATACCTTAAGACAGTGATTTTCAACCATTGTGCAGCAAGAATTCTTAAGACATGCAGTACCTGACTATTTCATCAGGAGCACTGAGCTCTTTTTCCTTAGATTGTTAAAAAAAACACACAAATGACAACAGCCAGCACAATAGCCGTCTGGTGTGAATGAATCAAAATCATTCCAATTTTTTTTTCAGACTGGCAAAAAAAAACCCATAATATATTTTTGCTGTGCTATAGGATTTAGTAATTAGTTTATGTGTGCCATAAGATAAAAAAGGTTGAAAATCACTGCATTAAGACATTAATAATCTCTTGATATGTGATAATAAAAAATTACAAACCTTTTAACATTTAAATATTTGTTCTTTTTTCATTCTTGGAGAAGAAAAGTGCAAACATCTTAAAAACTTATCATAATACATTTAGGCATTCTTAAATTACAGTAAAAACAACATTATGACTCATATCATGATGACAATAACTGTATAATAGATGTTGAGTTGGAGTCTAATTGATTTGTCGAATGATGGAGTATAAAAACTATATTTTTATCAGATTTTTTTCAGGCTTATGACTGACCCTCTCTCTAATTGGGACTATTCAGTTATTTTTATTTTGATGTTTTAGATAACTGATATCTAATAAAAATCCCTTACAAATTGTCATATAGTCATCCAACTATATTTGGACTACATTCAACCTGAAACAAGCCATGTAAACTAGGAAATCCTTTGATAATTATTTGTATTGCTCTCTAAGAGATAATGTCATTTTGAAGAGAATTAGAATATTACTTTAGTGTGCAAGTTAAGTAATAATTTTTCAACTAATATTTTATTCTAAGTAAAAATACAATATTTCAAACAAAATAGTCGGAATTAAATAATAATTTTTACTATGGCTGACATAAAATGTAAAATGAATAAAATTAGAACATCAACTTAAGTGTTGCATAACATTTTAGAAATATCAAAAAGAATGGACACGTTCTCCATTGATCTCTCATTTATGATTCTTTTAGCTATTATTACATTTGAGAAATTATGAAGTTTCCAGGAGAAGATAATTATCACAAATAATAAATCAAAGCTGAGTAAGCACATATATATCTGAAAGACAAAAGATATATTTCCATACTAGGGGTACTTAGAAAATCCTAGGTTTGGAAGGATTCATATAAACAGTTAAATAACAACAGGCTATATATTTTTTAAATATTTTTTAAACATTTAAAAAAATTTTCAATTAAACTTGACACACTATGTTATATTAGTTTCAGGTATACAACATAATGATGAGACATCTATGTAATTTATAAAGTGATCACCTAAAACTCGTAGTACACCATACATAGTTATGACAATATTATTGACCATATTTTCTATGCTAGTCACAGACTACTTTGAAAAAGAAAAGTTTATATTAATAGAGATATCATTGATAGTAATAATTAGGTAATCACTGGGTGATGGTGTTTTTTCCAATAGCATATTTTCTCTAGTTTTATAATTTATTTTATACAAATGATAATTTTATGTTCAGAGCTTAAGATTTACTGTGAATACAAACTTGATAAGAAAAGAGGTATTGGGAATATTATTTATTATAGATATCACTGAGTCAAATAACATAACTAGTTATTAAATATAATCCCTAAACCTTAGCCCAGGGTTTTTATTCTAGCTATTAACTTCTTTTTTTTTCTCAAGAAATACCTTTATATATAGATCTATGTTATATATTCAATAAGATATTTTTCTATATTCTTCTTCAAAAATAACCAATTCCATTTCTTATCTGATAATAAATTATTATACATTTATACTAATTAGTATACATCTTTCTTGCTTTCCAAATTTTATTCTTTTTATAATATGATATATTTAAAATCATTTTTATCATTTCACATTATGTTATCTTTACTTAACTATCAGTTTAACTATGTTCTGAAGTTAGAAGGTAAGTCCATGCTTAATATAAGTTTCAGTACTGGCACCAGTTCATTATGTCAATCTCCTGCTAGGCTAGTGTATTTCCTTAAGTGGTTTCTTCATGAAGTATGCAGAGTTATGTAGTTTTTAGATAGGTTTGTACTTTAAAATGTATTTTTGCTGTCTTCCAGGAATGATAACTTGGCAGAGTAACAAAATTTTGGATCTCAAGCTTTTCACTCCAAAGCTTTATAGTTTTCCATCTTCATATTTGGCCAACTTGATTTAAACCCTCCCCCCCCCCCCGCCCCCCAGTATCCCTGTTTTTTATCCCTGTTTTTTATCCCTGTGTGGATGCTACTGAGACCTTGTGGTTTGGGAGCTCTGTAACTTCCAACATTCTTCTTAATTGGGAAAAATGCACCTTTGATGGGTCTTAGTCGGAGATAAGCCTCCATCTCTCCATCTGGGGATGCACATCCAGATCTCTTTCACTTCTCTTTGTAAGGGAGAACCGCTGCTTATTTTTCAAGACTAATTCTGCAGCATTTTACAAGCTGTATAAACTACACGAGAGCCTCCAAATCCCTACCCTTTTTCTTCTCTCAGCCAGAGAGAGTTTGTTCCATAAAATTAGGAGGCTGACACACCAATAATTTGTTCCTTTTCCTTTTATTTTATTATTTTAATCCTCACCCAATAATATTTTTCCATTGATTTTTTTAGAGAGAGTGGAAGAGAGAGGGAAAGACAGAGAAATATCGATATGAGAGAAACGCATTGATTGGTTGCCTCCTGCATGCGCCTGGGCTGGGGAGGAGCCTGGAACTGAGATAAGTGCCCTTGGAGGGAATCAAACCCAGGACCCTTGGTCCGCAGGCTGACACTCTATCCACTGAGCCAAACTGGCTAGGGCCCTTTTCCTTTTTATATATGGGGTGGCAAAAGTAGTGTTACAGTTGTATGTATGGAAAAGAATACAATAATCAATAAAAATACAAGACTAAACTCTATTATGTGCACTCACAAGTGTAAATCTAGTTTTGCCTTACCCTGCATATTTCTGTGTTGAATATATATGTATATATAAATTTCCTTTTCATATATATTTCTGTGTTAGATTATCTATCCACCATCTATTTATTTTTGTTTTTTGATACCTTATCCTGTGAGGAGATTTGTAAAAGTATAGCTATAATACAGAAATCGGGCCAGCCCCACTCCTCTTTTGTTTAAACTGGTTCTTTTAGTATTTAAGACTCATGGACACTTGATAATTCTGAGATCAGGTTTTCAAAATGTAGTATGCACTAGGCGGGTCATGAGTAATCCTTAGGAGCACCTTTATCTTTGCAGTTTCCTCTTTAGGCGAAGCCATCTCCAAAGTGCCACATTTTTCATGTTTGGAAAATAAGTTTTCCATATTTTGTCCAATATAGCCAGAGTCAAAGCAACAAATAACTTCAGTGCTTCAGGATGCTCACCGAGAGAGCAGCTGCTTGGTCTTGACCTACACAAAGTCCCGGGCCCACGGGCAGATGTGATAGGGAGACAATAAAACGTGGGCTGCCCAGGAGTCCTGTTTATGCCTACTATCCTTGTCGATGTTAACAGCACCCACTTTTACTCTCAACAGTTCCCAGCTTTAGACAATCCAGTAGGTACAGGGCCTGCACAGTGTCCAAGTCCGCTTTCAGAAGGCAGTCAATTAACAATATTGCCAAAGGTGAGCAATTCATTGCAACAGCGTTCCTGTGGAGCTTCTGCCATCATGGCAGCCAGCAACCCCCCCCCCATTGCCACAGATACTGTCCTCAGTATAGAGTTCTGCAATCAGTATTACTTTCTGGACAACTGGAACTTTTTAATTAATCACTACATTGAATTTTCAAAAATTATCACCTTTCAGGGATAAAAATCCATCAAAAACCACTATAAGGGCCTCTAGATTTTTGTTCGTGGTGTATTCTGGTTCCTGACTCTGCTGTTGTCCCATGACTCAAAAGATATACTGTTAAGAAAATGATTTAAATTGAGATTTTTTTCCAGCTGACCTCATCAACCACCTCCCACCACAACTCTAGGTATTGATACTTCAAGTTCAGTGTTGTTCAAGGAGTGCATGATTTTACTGATTTTTTTTTCTGATGTAACAGTGGTCTAATGGGTGATTTATAAATTGACCATGACTTTCTATAATCTAGTGTAATTTACAGTGCGTCAAAAAGAAATCCCAGAAACTTGTGGATAATTTTATGGCCATCTTCTCTAATTTAAGGAGAAGATTGAAATTTTCCCCTATATATACCTATTTTGGATTAGTTCTATTGTAATTGTGAAGGTGGGGGAGATAGGAGAAACTTGCGTTTTGAAAGCAATGTGTTTGCCTACCACATTAACTTTAAGGTATTTTAAATTTCTAAAATTTATAATCAAACTAGAGGCCCGGTGCACAACAATTTATGCACTCAGGGGGATCCCTCAGCCTGGCCCCCTTGAAGTCCAGGAGCCCTCGGGGGATGTCTGACTGATAGCTCACCCTGCTTCCCTCAGGGAGTGGGCCTAAGCCACAGTCTGGCCACCTTCTGCAGGACGTAAGCAGCAGGCCGATCGGGGTATGGTGCCGGCTGGCGAGCAGCCGGCCCTGCCCCCCAATCGCCCCTCCTATGCCGCCTGTCACCACCACCCCCCAATCACTGTCCCCTTCCTCTGCCCACTGGCACCTGCCTTGGCTGGCCTGGCCCCGCCCACTCATTGGCCCTGCCCCCACCAACCCGTTTTTTCACCTTTTGGTTGGTTTGCATATTAGGCTTTTATTATATAGGACTAGAGGCCTGGTGCACAAAAATTTGTGCACTGGGGGGGGGGTGTCCCTCAGCCCGGCCTGCACCCATTCGCAGTCCAGGACCCCTTGGGGGATGTCCACCTGTCGACTTAGGCCCATTCCCTGGGGGATCAGGCCTAAGCCTGCAGTCAGACATCCTTCTGGAAGCCAGGAAGCCCTCAGAGGATGTCCAACTAAAGGCTTAGGCCCCCAAGGGATCAGGTCTAAACCGTTAGTTGGACATTCTTAGTGCTGCCACGGAGGTGGGAGAGGCTCTTGCCACCACCACTGCGCTGGTCAGTCATGAGCCAGCTTCTGGCTGAGTGGCACTCCCCATATGGAAGTGCACTGACCACCAGGGGGCAGCTCCTGCATTGAGTTTCTGCCCCCTGGTGGCCAGTGCGCATCATAGCAACCGGTCATTCTGCCGTTCAGTCAATGTGCATATTAGCTTTTTATTATTATTATATAGGATGTCCCTCTTTCCCCCCTTTTGCCCCCTCTACCCAGCTCTTGCCCCCCACTTCTCTCTGGCCATCACCATACTGTTGTCTGTGTCCATGGGTTGTGCATATATTTTCTTTGGCTAATCCCTTCTTTAAATTCACTTCTTTAAATTTGTATTTTCTATTTAAAGTGCTTATAACTGCACTATTATATATTTTCTATTATATCATTTAGAATTAAGATATCTTTTAATTGAACCCTTGTAAATTTTAGCACAATTTAATAAATTATGCTAGAATCAATTAGGAGATTTTTCATGTAATGCATACACATTTCAATTAATATTTTATTAATTTTTAAATATTTTAATTTGAAAGAATCTCATACATGTAAAAAAAACCTATAAAATACTACAGCATATTATATGTACCCTTCACCCAATTTTTTAGGTGTTAATAATTTAAACATAAAAATTATACAACTAACAAAATTTGGAATATATTTTTCTTATAATCTCTTTAATGTTACTAAATCCATTTACTTTGTTTTTGTTAATCTTCACCAAAGGATATTTTTCCATTGAATTTTAGAGAGAGTGAAGGGAAAGGGAGAGACACATTGATTGGTTGCCTCCTGCACATGCTTTGATAGGGACTGGGGATCAAGCCAGCAACTGAGGTACATGCCCTTGACTGGAATCAAACCTGGGACCCTTCAGTCCATGGGCTAATGCTCTATCCACTGAGCAAAACAGGCTGCAGCTTAATTCATTTACTTTTAATTTATGTGTCCTTATATTTAAAGTGGGTTTTGTTTCCTGGGGCAGCAAGGCACGGCTGGCTTCTAGGGGCTTCTGGGGCGGGGCTGCCTTGCCACCCAAGGACCCGCCGATTGGGTCCCGGGGCGGCAAGGTGGGGCCGGCTCCTGGGGGCTTCTGGGGTGGCAAGGCGGGGACGGCTCCTGGGGCTTCTGGGGCGGGGCTGCCTGGGCCTGCCCTGGATGGCAGCGAGCTAGCGGCTCACGTTGCCCCGCTCTGCCTGCAGTTTGCAAATTAGCCGCCATATTTGTTGGCAGTTAATTTGCATATCATGCTGATTAGCCAATGGGAGGCATAGCAAAGGTACGGCCAATTACCATGTTTGTCTATTATTAGATAGGATATTTTAAACACTTTTCTGTGTCTTCTTCCAATTCTAAAGAGCATATAACATTGTCTGACCAAGCAAACATTGCACTTAGGTGGATTCAAATATATTTAGGGTAGGTATTATAAATCTGCTAAGTCCAGAGTTGAGTTAAATAATCCATAGATATATACTTTGAGTTTATAATAAAAAATAACCATGCTTTAATATTTTGGGTGTGTATGTATACATTTATTTATATCATGACATCAGTTAAAAATTAATATTTCACTTAACATCTGCAATAGATGCCCATTTTCTCAAAAAATTATTGAAAGGTAAAAAAAAATTTTAATTATCAAATATAATAAAAAATTAGATATTTATTTTTAAGTTTGTTTTTGAAATTAGCTATGAAGATAATTTAAGTTTGAGTTAATTCTAGAGGATAGAGTTCAGAGTAACATGCATTTGATGTATTTGACAAAGAAATTTTAAGGAAAGCATGAAGCCACTTATGAACTTCTTAATGAAATATATTTTATCTCTTCCTTTTTCTCAAGTTGAAACTCTTTTATGTGACCTACAGAAATCAACGTCCAAACGAAAGTGTCTCCCAGTAATCTTCAGTCAACTGAACTACATACAGAAATTTATTTTGTGCAAAGTCAGAGGATACATTTTCTGCAAAAGTGACCTCAAAATGTCATTTTTGAGTAATTTATATTTATGGAGCAACAAATACTGGAAAAGAAATGAGTAGTTAAATGGAACCCATTCCCTATGCAAATGACACTTTGAACCAGATTTTCTTAGCAACTAACCTACTTCCTGATTTAAACTTCTTTGTGTGTGTGTGTGTGTGTGTGTGTGTGTAGCTTTTTTAAGCTGCATGAGTTATTAATTTACTCTCAAGAAACAAGTTGGGACCTGAAAAATTTCACATAATTATAAGCTGAGAATCTTTAAGTAAAACAAACAAACAATGCATATAAGATGCAAGGCTCAGTTCAAAGAATTATGATGGCATAAGGTTAAGAATGTGGTAAAGAATAAAAGGCATTTAGAAAAACCAGAAATTATTCAAAAGTTATGTGAAAATACCTTTTCATGTTCTTGAAATATATCAGGATTAAATGTGCTCTGGTTATCCCCAAAGATGTAGAGATGACTCTATATTTAGGTTAAGTGGACCTCCTCCTTCCTAGCATAAGCAAGGGAAAGCAAACAAACTTACCTTCATTCATTTTTCTGTCATATCTAGGTATTTCATTTTTATATATTATTTAAGGCTTCTCTATTTAAATGTAAATGTCATCTAGAAAGGACAAATATTACTCCATATTGAAGTGATTTAGTATTTTTGAAATGGGAGCAGGTAAGGTTAATTTACTGGAAGAAATGGAGATGGGAGTGGTCAGATTTGATAAGTTCCTAAATTTGAGAGCTGAGTTTGTGTGTGTGTGCGCACATACCTTCTTGTAAACTGGTATGTATATGTATATGGAACCTTCCTGAGAATTGGGGTGGTGGTGAAAAGGAGTGCCAAACTGAGAACAATGCATCATTTTGGTTTAGGCTAACTATAATTTTACCTAATTACATTAGATAACTAGAATTCTAAAATACACTAAAAAATAGTCTAAGAAGAAATTTTAGAATTTTGCTTAGGTTGACAAATTTCATGAGCTTGAAATTCAGGCTTGTTTTACTCTTTTCTGAATTGAATCATTTTATTTTGAGTTGTTTTTATAGAGCAGAATAGATTTTATTTTTTCCAGCCATATTGAGGTACAATTGACAAAATTTGCATACATTTAAGGTGTGTAATATAACTTTGATATACGTATACACTGTGAAATGGTTAGCACAATCAAGCTAATTAACACAGCCATCATCTTACAGTAACCAATTGTCCTCTTTTCTCCCAGGACATTCACTCATTCATTCATAATTCCTGCAAATCTACTATGTACCAGGCACTCTTCTAAGGACTAGGAATATCAAAATATTAAGACTCTGCCCTGGAATAAGACTCAAGGAGCTTACAATTTACTGAGGGAGTTTGAAACATGAAGCAATTATAAATCACTGTGACTGGTCCCTTGATCATATTATTCAAAGGGAATACAGGAGAGAGAAGAGGAGGGGAGATATCAAAGAGAAGAGATATCAAGGAGAATTAATGAAGGTGACGAATTGAAAAGTAAAGGACGATACAACTTGTCTGGTGAAAACACAGGGAAGCAAACATCAGGACACTAAGCATAGGTTCTGAGATAGAGGCATTTGATTGCTTGGCATGAGGACTAATGTTGACTATTTTCAAGGAAACAGCCAAGGGAAGGGATTTCCCTAAATTTTCAATATGCTACAAATTTCATACCAGGCTAAAAGATTGGTAGTAATATGCTACACCAGCTAAGAAATTTATGCTTGAAAATCCCTTTCACAACAAAACTGCCCTATGGGAATTGTTTTTATTTCTTCTTCTATCTCCGGGGAAACTGAGTGTCTCTTTAATTTTATAGTTGATTCAAAAGCGACCTTTTGTCAATCTCTTTAAGGTTTATAGCAATAGAAGACAGATATTATCAGAAATCTGATAGATGTTGTGACAAATTTTACAGTAAAAGGTTCTTATTGATCATGCATCTTTATAGCTACATCACAACTATCAACCCTAATTGATCTGCCCAAGAGTTCCTGAGAGTAAAGCCAGCCACGCAGAGAGGCAGCACTTGTGGTAAGGCATCACTTAGCGAGAGGAGGTCACTAATGTTTTTTTTTACATAAATATTAAACAAAATTTAACCACACAACAAGCCATACACCCAAATAGCAGATGGTCACGTCTACCATTGGAATACACTAGCTATTTTCTAGAACCAATAAGTTCTAGGAAGCTAAAAAAAATGTTTAAACGTTAAAAGTATGAAAGTTGAAGTTATATGTTAAAAGTTAATTTTAAAAAATCAACGCACTCATTTTTCTCATTCTTAACTTACACTTTTTAATATTTACAGACTTAGAGAAAACATGCAACTCTAGTACAAATTTTCTATAAACTCTTCAATCAGTGTCCCCGAATGACAGCATCGTTTACATAACCATGGTATAAAGATTAAAATAAAAAAAATTAACACTGACACAGTAGTAGTAACCAATCTACAGCTCTTACTCAAAATTTAACAGTTTCCCAGTAATGATCTGTTTCTGGTCCAGGATCCAATCTAGGATCCCACATTGTACTTTATTGTCACACCTCTGTTGTCTCTTTCAACCTGCGACAGTTCCTGTCTTTCCTTATCTTTAGGGCCTTGACACTTTTGAAGAGCACTGGCAGTTATTTTGTAAAATGCACCCAAACTGGGTTTGTCTGATGTTTTCTGTTATTAGATTGGATTTATATATATATTTGGCAAGAATACGACAGAGGTGATGCTGTGTCCCTTTCGGTGAATCATAGCAGGAAGCACATGATGTTCATGTGTGTTCTTACTGCTGATGCAAAGTTATTCTTTCTTCCCTTTGTAATTAAAGACTAGATTGTGGGAAAATGCTTTGAGACTAAGTAAATCTAGTATTTCTCATCATACTTTTGCTCACTAACGTAAGAATTTATCAATGTTTCTTGCATGCCAAAATTGCTATGGAATTTGCCTAATGGTTGCTTTCTACTTCTTCCATATAGTCTATTGTATGGAAGACTATATTCCTACCCATTTTATGTATTCAATCCTTCATTTATATTAATATAGACCAGTGATGGCGAACCTTTTGAGCTCGGTGTGACAGCATTTTGAAAAACCCTAACTTAACTCTGGTGCTGTGTCACATATAGAAATTTTTTGATACTTGCAACCATAGTAAAACAAAGATTTATATTTTTGATATTTATTTTATATATTTAAATGCCATTTAACAAAGAAAAATCAACCAAAAAAAATGAGTTCGCTTGTCATAGGTTCACCATCGCTGATATAGACTCATGCATAGATATTCACTTTATTCTATTGGCTATAATCTGTTACTATTGTTACTTATTTTGTTGTTCAAGTTATCTTATATTGGACATTGGAAACGCCTTCAAATAGGGCCCAACATCCTCATCACTTTTTGAACACTTCCTTACTTTCTAACACATCAAAATGTTCCAGGTACATCTTGCGTTATCCTCTCCCAAAACCTGGAACCAAACAGTCCTACAAGAAGCCCTGGTTCCTCTAATTAGAAAATGGGTTTTAGAAATCAAGACCTAGATGTTAGTTAAATGCATACTTTAAAAATATTTTATAGATTAAATATTTTTTTCTTTTAAATACTAGTATATTTGTATTGATTTCAGAGGGGAAGGGAGAGGGAGAGAGAGAGAGAAACATCAATGATGGGAGAATCATTAATTGGCTTCCTCTTGCACTCCCCCTACTGGAGATTGAAACCACAACCTGGGCATGTGCCTTGACAGGGGATCAAACCATGACCTCCAGGTCCTAAATAGACCCCTTACGAAAGAGGACATACAGAAGGCCAAGAAACAAATTTAAAATGTTCAAAGTCACTAATCATCTGAGAGATGCAAATCAAAACGACAATGAGGTACCATCTCATACCTGTCAGAATGGCTATCATCAACAAATCAACAAACGACAAGTGCTGGAGAGGATATGGAGAAAAGGGAACCCTCTTGCACTGCTGGTGGGAATGCAGACTGGTGCAGCCACTGTGGAAGACAGTATGGAGTTTCCTCAAAAAGTTAAAAATGGAACTCCCATTTGACCCAGTAATCCCACTTCTAGGAATATATCCCAAGAAACCAGAAATACTATTCAGAAAGGACATGTGCACCCCTATGCTCACAGCAGCACAATTTACCCCAGCTAGGATTTGGAAACAGCCTAAATGCCCTTCAGCCGGTGAGTGGATTAGAAAACTGCGGTACATCTACACAATGGAATACTACGCTGCTGTCAAAAAGAAGGAACTCTTAGCATTTGTTAACAGCATGGATGGAACTAGAGAACATTATGATAAGCAAAATAAGCCAGTCATAGAAATATAAGTATCACATAATCTCACTCAGAGAGAATATAATGAACAACATAAACTGATGAACTTAAATAGATCCAGAGACATAGAAGCATCGAACAGACCATCCAACCTCAGGTGGAAGGGTGGGGAGTGGGTGTGAAGGAGAGTAAGTTGGGAGAGAAGTGGTGGGGTGGGGGAAGAGATCAACCAAAGGGCTTGTATGCATGCATATAAGCATAACCCATGGACACAATCACTAGGGGGGTGAGGGCATATGCCAGGGGGGTGGGGGTGGGAATGAGCCGGGAGAGGTCAGTGGGGGAGAATGGAATCATATGTAATACTTTAAACAGTAAAGAATTTTAAATAAATAAATAAATAAATATTCTTCCAGAATGGAAAAAAATAATAATAAATAAATAAATAAATAAATAAATCAGAGAATTCCCCAATATGAGAGACTTTGTAAAGATTCATAAATAAGTGAAATCTCTCTTTCTAAAGATTTTGGGGGATAATTTCTAATATAATATTCCTTATTTATTTTCCTCTAACAAGGAGATAATTTATAACCATAAAATGTCCCCTTGCAGCCTTCTGATGAAGCTGGAAGGCAGATTACAGTATGATAATGAATGGGCGTTGAGTTTAGAGGACCATATTGGATAATACTTTAATAAGATTGGCCATGCAGGAAAGTGGAGAAACAAAGTGATAGATGGAAAGAAACATGTGATTTTAAGGACTGTGTTTGTTATTTTCTTTTTGGAAGAGATATGACAATATTGAAATATTCACAAAAGGAATTGGTATAGATAGAGAATTGGGAATTACACATACAATTAGAAACATGTACAAAATATATGAGACAATCAATGCTAGGCATTCTACAACATATGGCAAAACTCTCCACTATTTGTGAGAAGGAAGTTCATGAGAAGAGTCCCGTGTCTAACCTGGCTCTTTGTCTTAGAAAAAAAATGTACCAGGTTCTCCAGAGAAGACAGAATTTGGAGTGAATGAAATCAAGTTCATGGAGATAGTACACACTTTAGGATTTCCACAGGCAAGTCACAAAGTCAAAAGCACAGAAATGAAAATATCTTAGTTTAAAGTTTAATTTATGGAAAGGATTTTTAATACGAACAAAAGTTTATGTGTATAATAGGCCTAGGGCGATTCATATTTTCTTATTCTTTTGAACGAGTTTTAGTAAGAAATTTGTCATCAATATTATCAAATTTATTGGTAAAAGATTTCCTGTGATATACTGTTATTATATTTTCAATATTGTTGGAACTGTGATAATATCTATTCTGTCATTCTTGGTCTTTTGAATGCTCCCCTCTTTTCTTGATCAGTCCCCTTAAAGTGCCATCAACTTTAGTAATATTTTCAAAACAATACTTTTGCTTTTTGTTTTCTTTGTGTGATTTCTCTTTCATTGACATCTGTTCTAGCTTTAGAATTTCCCACTTTTGTTTTATTTTGTTAATCCCTTTCTAACTTTTTGGGGTGGAATATTTCATAATTAATTTTAAATGTTTCTTTTCTAATATATAAATTTAAAGCTATAAAACTTCCTCTAAAAACTATATCTTCTATATCTCACAATTTTTCAGAATATGTTTCCATTTTCATTCTGTTTGAAATAATTTCTATTTTCTCTTGTGATTTCTTCTTTCATACATCTGTAATTCAGAGGTATGTGGTTTAATTTCAAAATGCTTGGCATTGTGTTGGAATTCCACTTTTGCATTGTTTTCCAACTCAAATCAGCTGGGGTCACAGACTATATTCTAGTAGATTTCATGTTTGAAATTTATTTAGATTTACATTTTGCCTCACTATATGGTATACCTTGGATAACATACCATATGCACTCCACAGGAGTGCTTATACCGTACTTGTTTTATGTATTGTTCCACAAATGTCAATTAGGTTGTTCGGCAGTGTTGTTTAATCTTCTAATATTTTTTCTAGCATTTTAAAAATCAATTTCTGAGAAAAAAAATCTGTTAAAATCTGCTATGTGGATCTATTTTTTCCTTTAATCCTGTTGGTCTTTGCTTCATGTAGTTTGAAGCTCTTTTGTTAGATACATATATATTCATAACGATTTATGTCTCATTTATGTATTGATCTTTTATCATTATGAAATTATACTTTTGATCTCTGGAAGTGAGAGGAGTTAGAAACAGAATTAGGCAGACAGAGCAAAGGGTGAAAGGAAGGAGGGATAATGGATGCGACCATTGGAGCCAGCTAAAACTGTTACAGGATTCCAGGGCAGGAGAAATAGGGAAACTGAGACAGGAAAGTTAAAACAAGATCCAACAATGTGGGCAATTAGCAGCTAGCTTGTAACTAAGGAACCATTATCTTCCCCAGCCAAGGACACAGAGCAAATGGTTAAAAAAAACAAAACTTCCCTAATGAGAAACTGCAGAAAGGGACGGGGAAGGGGAACTAAAAGAAGGGCAGTTTTATTCCCTAAGCCAGTGGTTCTCAACCTTCTGGCCCTTTAAATACAGTTCTTCATGTTGTGACCCAACCATAAAATTATTTTCGTTGCTACTTCATAACTGTAATGTTGCTACTGTTATGGATCGTAATGTAAATATCTGATAGGCAGGATGGTCTTAGGCGACCCCTGTGAAAGGGTCGTTTGACCGCCAAAGGGGCCGCGATTCACAGGTTGAGAACCTCTGCAAGAAGCCAGCAATCTCCATGCCTGGCAAAATAAAGTTGCCAGGTGCTTTTCATGAATTCTGGGAAAGCCACAACAAAGTAAAAAAAGGGACTTTGAGAATTAATCTGTATTAAAATAGTCAGCAGAAGAATTTTGAAGCTATAGACATAGAACACCTTGGACCCCCACCCAACTCGCTCTTTACATTAGCTGAGAGCCCATCTGTGCTTCATAAGCTGAACATACAGGTTTGCTTGCCTTGATTTTTTTTTTCAATAAAGAGCATGCTTTAATTGCTTTAATAAATTGGCTTTTCACAGTGCAGTTAAGGTCTCTTATATTAATTCATTTATATGAGAAAACAAGGGTCAAGATTGGGGACAGCACTCTCCCACTGGCTCTCCAATAACACCTGATGTTGGTGAGAGATGCCTATAACAGAAGCACTTCTTGCCGAGAAGTCTTGTCTGATAATATAATTATACCAGCTTTCTTGTATCTAATGTTTGTATGGTGAATCTTTTTAACACTTTATCAATCTATTTTTTAATGTAAATTCAATTGGACAATATATGTTGGAATTTATTTTTTTTATCTATTTTGATTCACTGACTTTGGAATGTTTATTCCATTTACATTTGATGTTATTATTGATGTTTGGATTTAGGTGTATCATATTTGCAATGTTTTGATATTTGCCTGAACTGGTCCTCTGTTCTTCCTATCCTGCTTTCTCTTGATATAATCAATGAAAGGTAGTATGTTTTAATTCATTTTAGCTTTTCCTCTTGAATTATTACTTTCTACGTAATAGGAGTGCTACCGTTAATAATATTTATCCTTATCACAGTCTCTTTAGACTTAATATTATACCACTTCATGTAAAATGCAGGAAGCCTGAACAGCATAACTACATATATATGTATTTAAATATATATATATATATATATATATATATATATATATATATATAACCCTACAATATGAGTTCTTATTTTTGCTTAGTTTATTATCTTTTAAAGAAAATAAAATAAAAATATGAAATGATGGTGTCCTATATTTCATCCACACATTCTCATTTCTGGTTGTCTTTTTTCCTTACTCTTGAGCAGAGTATACTGAAGGTTTGCCTTCATTATTTGTTGTAGTATGAACTCTAATCTCTGAATCCTCAAGCCAATAAGGTTTGCTTGCATCTAGCCAACTTGCATTGAGCAGACTGAGTGATCTCAGGGGAAAACCCATATCAAGGCACATTGTACTCAGCACATAGGCCTTTTTCCAGTGGAAAAATACCTTCCAGGTTTTGCCTACATTTGCTTGCTCTAGTGATCCTTTACATAGTTGTCTTTTGTAATTTACTTTAAGTCATAGTTTTATCTCTGTTAGGTTCCTCTGTTCTGAGGCTCTGCCATTACTGACACTAGGTCCCTTTATTTGCTCAATTTTAAATTTCAGTTTTATAATATTATAGGCTTCTCTAGTATAAATCACCATCAGGAATAAATATATCCACAACTTAATGGGAAATTAATGGAATCATCCATCTGTATATAGAAATACATTTTCAAGAGTATTTGTTGAGAAAACATGTAGCTATGTGATTCATTTTTGGTTAAATGTCCATGGATTATAGGACACATAATTTTATTTCTCTTAGTTTTTGTTTCTTCTCTGTAAAATAAGGGATTTACCAAATGACTTCATGTCTAACAATCTAAATATCAGGTTAAGCAAATAGTGGGATTTTCACATTTATTTTCTAATCCATCTCTATTATAAAAACCCCTTGGCCGTGATGCTGTAACGCAGAACGACCAAACAACCGGTCACTAGGAGGCACAGTAAGGCGCGGGCGGGTGGGCGGGGACTCGACTCTGGGTCCCCAGTTCCGCCAGCCAGCCCAGCAGGAGTCAGTCTGGGTCCCGTGCTCCACCCAGCACAGCGGGAGTCAGTCTGGGTCTCGCGCAATATTGCGCACTGGGCCTCTAGTATGGAAAATAAAGTAGGCACTGCATTATTGGGCAGAGATTTGTCTTCAATGACACAAATAACCTAAAGCACTATAATGGAAACTTCTAGAATCCAGGTTCTGTTTCGTTTTCTCAGGTGGGAATTGAGATTCTACAGTGCTCTCAAGTGCCCTGTGATACTGAAACTCCTGGGATATGGAACACGCTTGGTGAGAACCTCCAGTAGCAGAGTTTGCTACCCCCAAATATGCCTCTTTGGGAAATTAATTTGTTAATCTGATTAGTTTTCAAATCCAGAAAGCTAAAAGAACTTAAGATAGAAAATTCTTCCAGGAAGGAGCTTGCACCGTAGATAAATACAGTTTAACCCCAACTAGGAGGACTAGACAGGGAGGAATCTAGAAAGACTCTTTTGGTCAATGTCTTCCCTGTGTCCCACTGTCTCTAGATGCCCCAGCAGACATTTGTTTACTAAACATTAATCCTTTTCATCACTCTATGAGTTGCTTATGTCTCTTTGAAGTCTCAGACCCCCCACCTCCTCTCCTTAGTCCAGGATGAGTTATATACCGGATTTTGTCTTTGGAATTTTCATGCTTATGTGAATTCCTCATGTGTACCTTTTAAAGCTTGATTCCCCCCCCCCCCCCTGTTAATCTGCCTTATGTCATTATAATTATTTGACTAGCCAGAAGAATCAAGAAGGAGAGGGGGAAATTTCTCCTTTCCCATAGATTTTGAATCTGGTAGCCAGACAGGCCTGGGTTTGGCACCCTGATCTGTGACTTTGTAGCTGCATGATTTTTGGTAAATAACCATGGTCAGTGATTTTAGTTAATATCTTGGCCAAATATCTGGGAAGTGGGAATGATTAGTTATACCACCTGACAAAACTGTTGCCACACTTACATATTTAATGTTTTTAAGGCGCTTGGAACAAGGCCTAAAGTTAAAAGATAATAACTGAAGTTCTAATTACTTGAACGGAAAATCTTGTTATGCTTAGAAAAAAATACATTTTCTGAAATCTTCTAATAAAGGAACATAAAATTTCCACATAACCAGTTACTTTTGACTTAATTCTTCTTTCTTATAATGCTATATTTCCTGACACATTTATAATAACTTCTACCTTTAAAAAAATTTTATTTGCTAAAATATATTAAACTTGTACAAAAGGATAATAGCCAATGAAATGTAAATGGTGTGATATGAAGTAATAATTCAAGCCAGACTGACTTATCCCTTTAACCAGTTAATTGCCACGCATCCAAAATGGAAACCATCCCCACAAGCCACAATATTTTGAATTTAATTTAAAAAATCAATTTGCAATGGATATTATAAAAATAAATATATTACTCACAATTTGGGTGTTCTTGAATATTTTCAGCTGAAAATTCTCACAAAAAATGATTTCAAAATTGGTCAGGGCTGCCCCTTAGGGGAAACATTTTTTTTTTTTATAGATGTGCATGGAGTGTAGGGGAGGTCTGCCGCTTGCGTCTACAGATGCTTATGGTGTACAGTGGGTTAAAGAATTTGCTAGAAAATGCTAGGCTAAAATAAAATTATGCCAAAACTTTTTGAAACATGAAATGTACTTATAAAATTCAAATTATATCAGATAAGTGATGGTAAATTTAGAAAGCATTATTAAAAT
Source organism: Myotis daubentonii (assembly GCF_963259705.1). Lineage (NCBI taxonomy): Eukaryota > Metazoa > Chordata > Mammalia > Chiroptera > Vespertilionidae > Myotis > Myotis daubentonii. Next base: position 50,319,010 of record NC_081846.1, read on the forward strand.
ATCTGGAACGTTAAATTTTTAATTATAAAAATTACCACTCTTCTTTTGACAAGTCCCCATTTAACCAGGAATTTATCCCTCCCCTTTATTCAGCTACACCTGAAGTCTGAATGACAACATAGTGGAATAAAGATTAAAACAGTCCCCTGGAGGCAGCTGTTCCTATGCTTCCCACACCCAATGAGGTTGCCAGAATTGTATCTGGGAAAACTTCTTCTTACTGTATAACTTATGTTCTCTGTCAGGGAATAACTGTTTTCTAATCATTGAATAATGTTTTGAAATGCCTTCATTTTATTACAATCTATAAGTATATTTTTTATTCAAAGAAATATTTTATGGGTGGGGGTTGTGGAATATGAAGCATGTTTTAGTACACACTCTCCAGTGTCCATAATCTACTTTGTCCCTCTTCTTTCCTAATAGAATGTTTTCCCCCAGGAGAGCTGGGAAGGTGATCCAATAACAGGTATAGATCCTGATTAGTTTAAGCCAGTTAGTAGCTGGTAGCTGCTTTTCTGTTGATGATATTGAACTGCTGATTATTTATATGCATATGAAGGTTATTCTGCCTGCCATGTAATACTAAGAAAATAGTTGTATGAGGCATTTTGAGAAGCTGTAACAAAACACCATAGACTGGTTGGCTTAAACAGCAAACATGTATTTCTCATAGTCTGTAGGCTGAAAAGTACAAGATCAAGATGCTGGCAAATTCAGTGTCTGATGAGAACCTTCTTCCTGGTTCCTTGCTGTGTCCTCATGTGGCAGAGATACACAGGCTCTGATTCTTCCTCTTGCAAAAGGAAGAGGTCCGTTCTCATGAGCTCATCAAAACCTATTTACCTCTTAAAGGCCCCACTTCTACATAACATCACATTGGGAAGTAGAGTTTTGACATATGAATTTTTGGAGAACACATTCAGTTCATAACAAGTGTTCTTTATGTTCCATTTACATTATGTATTTTTCTGTTCCTTGTATTTGAAAGCAGCATGCAAGTGTTCCACTAATTGTCGGCACTACTTTGTATAAAAGCAATGCCCTTCCCCCAGGATGTTAACTCCTTTTCCAATACCATGTATGTATGCGACGTTGTTCAAATATCCTCCCTCAGAGTTTGATCATTAAAATAGTTTTCTAAGGATAAATATGAGGTACTGACAACATATTTCTCATTAGCTTTTCTGCCATGGTTCTACATTCAGTCTTGTAGGTCCGTGTCTGGTGTTGCAGAAGGACCTAGAGAAGCCGCTGCAAAATGGCCGCTTTGGTAAAAAGTCGTGATATCAATATAATGTGGTGCCTTTAAAGAGAACTGATTATGTCTAGTAAGTAAAACATTTTTTATTACCTCAGAAATCACAAACTTATGGAAGAGAGTGGCTGAGCAGGGAGTTCAAAATATCAGAAGTAATTAATCCATGTTTTGCTCTAATGAACCAAAATATTTAAGTTTTTTTTAAAAAAATATATTTCTTTATTGATTTCAGAGAGGAAGGGAGAAGGAGAGAGGAAGATAGAAACTTCAATGATGAGAGAGAATCATTGACCGGCTGCCTCCTGCACACCCGCTACTGGGAAACGAGCCTGCAACCCAGGCATGTGCCCCTGGCCGGAATAGAACCTGCGACCCTTCAGTCCGCAGGCTGACGCTCCATCCACTGAGCCAAGCCGGCTAGGGCCAAAATATTAAAGTTTTAAAAATCTTCCCAAATTAATATCATCAGAACCAAATAAATTACTTAAATTTACACACTTTACTTTTCCTCTCTTCAGCTACCTCCTAGAAGCAATTGGGTTTTTTATATTAGTTTTTATTTAGTCAACCAACACTTAGTGAGCTCCTGTAATGACTGAATCAGGCAGTGTATTAGGTTCTACAACAGAAGGAGCCAAATCAGACACAGTTCCTGCCCTGATGTTGCATATATTCCAGGAAAAGAGAGAGAACAAGTGAACTGTAAAATAATTAAAGTAAAATTATAATTGCCTTAAATGCTAAGAGGGAGAGATTTGCTATTAAGAGAGTATGTGATGTAGGAAAATAATAGACATACTATCCTTAATGTTCCTCTTAGTTCATTGCTCATTCAGGCTACTGAATTTTTTCAATAGCCATTGCATAGTCTCAACATTTATATTAAATGATCTATCTTCCCTTAAAAATATGGATGACACCTTACCATATACTTGGTATATGTATTTGGTTCTGTTTCTAGACTTTGTATTTGTTTTCATTTCTCTATGTATAAACTGTTTTCATTATAGTCTTGTAATAATTTATTGGTATGTATAATTACATATTTATTTTAAAATATGAACTTTTGAATTAGTTTTATGTGCTATCAAAGAACATATATTGTTGATTTTTTTATTGGGATCACTAGATTTAAATGCCCATTAGAAGAACTGACATCTCCTAAAGTTAAATATTTTATGATCACATGTCTTTTATTTGTGTCTTCTATGAATTTCTCAAGTACATATCCATTCATTCAGAATGTAACCATTGTGTTCTCCTTTAAGTTAAAAAAAATAGCCCTTGCCGGTTTGGTTCAGTGGATAGAGCTTTGGCCTGTGGACCGAAGGGTCCTGGGTTCAATTCTGGACGAGGGTTTGTACCTTGGTTGCAGGCCTGAGCCCTGGTCAGGACTCATGCAGGAAGCAACCAATCAATGTGTTTCTCTCACATCAATATTTCTCTCTGTCTTTCCCTCTATCTTCCACTCTCTCTAAAAATTAATGGAAAAATATCCTCGGATGAGGATTAAAAAAAAAAATCTAGATGTGAGAGCGGTTCACCACATGAATTGGGGAACTGACAAGAGAATCAGATACTAAGTCTAGCCTGTTATGTTATTATTCTATTGATTATCAACATTCAAGGGAACTGAACTGGGGAAAAAAATGTAAGACAACAATAATAAAACCCAAAATGTAACAAGAAATTTTCTTGCCAAGGACTCACATCATTTAAGACATATGCAGCAATCAGGTAAAATTATAGTGATTTCCATACTTAGGCAAGAAGTAAAGGTTTTATAAATGCTATGCTATAACACTAAAAGGCAAGTCCAATTGTTTTAGAGTATTCATGTCTCCCTCATCAAGACCATTTCAGATCCTAAAGACTGTTATCAAGGAGTAAGGGTGAAAAATGTTAAGCCTGAAGTACATACAGAAGCAAATTATTTTAAGTAAAATACAGACGTTTTTCAAAATTGAAGTTTCTGAAATCTGCCATTTGCAGGGACCTCATAATATTCAGGTTCATGTTGCTCATGAACATTTCACATTATGTAAGCCGATGGCGTGCCTTTCAGGTACCTAGAACCAAAGTGAAAAGCAAAAAGGATCCAAATGCTAACAGTTCATGAAACTGACCTATAGATTTTTTCATTGTCTCTGCTTTTAATTTGCTGTCTTAAATGTGTACAAATGTTTCTTGTAAAGGTTTTTAAGGGGACAAGGGGAGTTGCTGCTTATTTAAACAATTTTAATGAGGGGCTAACCTTTTACATTTAACATTTGTTCCCTTCATTTGCTTCCTGGCAGCACTTCATACTTTTTTTTTTTTTTCCTCCCAGAGGACATAGCGTAATGAACATACACAAGAGTATTTAAATGAATGGTTTTAATGAATTCTTTGAACAGCTTCTTTAAAAAGCAAGCATGAAATTGCTTTCCCAGTTGGGATGCTTTAAAATATTTTTAGAAAATTCATAGATAAAGCTTTTAAAATTCTAACCATTTTTAAAGGAATAATGATTAAAAAGAAGTTTTTTTATTGCATGCAATGTGATTTATTTTCACACACATTGCAAAAGATGTTACAAATCCCAGCAGGATTGTTGAATTATTTTAATGGATCATCGCATTTCATATTAATAAGCAGTTGTTTACCACATTTAAAAGCTGCAGCTATTATATACAACTCGCACGAAAGGAAAGGTATCCTCTGTAACTGGTGAACACTGACTACAGAGAAATAAATTTACATTATATAGGAAACATTGCGCTGCCCCCCAGCCCCTATGAATTCCTGCACAAGGTGTCATAGGCTTGAAGTTGGGTAGAACTGAGCCCATCTCCTTGCTACTGTGATTGTTTCAGAAGTTGATATATATTAATTTGTTCTCATCAAAATGATGTTTAAGACTTCTGTTCTATGATTTTATTCACTTCCTGGATGGGAATTTGGAAAAGTGTAGGCCTAGGAACTTCTGGAAACCATTATGTCACCATAGGCCTAAGGATAAAGTGGAGCAGGGTGTAGCTGTGAGAATTGCAGAGAAGAACCAAAACTTGATAAAACTCTTCCCAACATTTGCCTTGGCCTTGGGCTTTTCTGTAATGCGAGGAAATAAATTCTCTTTATTGTTTAAGCGCCTTTGGAACCAAGAATATGGAATCAAAGGTTGCCATGAACCTTCTCTGGCAAATATCATTGCCCTAATTTTGAAACTATTTAGCCTTTTGAAAGCATAAATTGTTTCATTGCCTTTGTTAGATTCAAATAAACTATTCATTTAGCTCAGACCCTTAAAGCTGTCATTTTAAATATTAAGCCACCTTGTTAACAACTCACAGTAGGATGTTGATCAGTCTTGTAAATAGTATTATTACAACACCTTGTGTGCTTTGTTTCTGTCAAAAATATTCATACATGCTATATTATACAGCTGTTGTAGAAAAAAATAGAAAATATTAATCACATTTTGTAACTTTAAGAGTTAACTGTCTAGCATGATGTTTCACATATTTTTTAAAACAGGGAACATCTAGTTGACCACTTGACCAGTTGACCATTTGACTGGTTGCTATGACATGCACTGACCACCAGGGGGCAGATGCTCAATGCAGGAGTTGCCCCCTGGTGGTCAGTGAGCTCCCACAGCGGGAGCGCCAGATATTGGGCTCACAGCTGATGAGTGGAGCTGCTGCGGCGTAGGCCTCTCCTGCCTCCGCAGCAGTGCTACCAAGCAGCAAGCAGCAGTGGAAGCAGCGCAGCAGGGGCTGGGATGAGTGGACCAGTGCAGCGCCTGGGCTCAGGCCCTTTCCCTGCCACCCGCCACTTCACACACTACTGCATCCCTCAGGGGACGTCTGGTGTAGGCCAGGCTGAGGGACCCCACAGGTGCATGAATCGGTGCACCGGGCCTTTAGTTCAATATAAAGGAACACTGTGGCAATAGACCAGCTTTGTGATATTATCTCTTAGGTAAAAAAATGTTTACAACAAATGATTTATAAGTTTCCAGCCAGCTTTAATATCCTATGATTCTATGACAAATGAAACATTAGAGCAGTGGTCCTCAAACTTTTTAAACAGGGGGCCAGTTCACTGTCCCTCAGACCGTTGGAGGGCCGGACTATAGTTTTAAAAAAAACCATGAACAAATTCCTATGCACACTGCACATACCTTGTTTTGAAGTAAAAAAACAAAACGGGAACAAATACAATATTTGTATTTGCATGTGGCCCACGGGCCGTAGTTTGAGTACCCCTGCATTAGAGGTTGCAGGGGAAGGTGGCTGTGGCATGCACACATGGAGATCTTTGGGAAAGCCGGAATCCTTGTCCTTTATAAATAAACTCATTGATTTTTGTTTCTTTAAGTTCTTAAAGGACATCTTTTCTGTCTGTTCTCTGCATGGTTTTTGTCAAGATACGTTGATAATATTTAAATTTTCCATGATCAGATATTCTTCATTAAGTTTTACTACATACCCAATTATAAACATAAAAGAACATCAATTTGATTATAAAGATTTAAAAACTTGAAATGTGAAGTTTCAGAACTAGAAAGTTTTCCTCATGTTGGGAAGCTCTTAACGCTTATCTGCACATCACTGAGGCTCTTTCAGAATTCTGTTGTTGGTGAAGGACTCATTAGTGCCTAAGAAGCTCATTCCACTTTCATACAGTTCTATAAACTTGGTCTTCAGATATTCCTTGAAGTTCTAGAAAGTCATCTGTAGCTAAATATATTCTTTTGGAGAACTCTGCTATACTTAATTAGATTGTGCTTATTTCTGTCAGATTTTATTAAAACACATACTCATTTCTATAGATGTATAATGGTTTATGACAAAATAAGTATTTCAATGGTATTCAATGACTTCAAAAATGCCACTGTTATATTTTAGGGTCACATAAATAAAATTATTTTAAATGTATGATTATATAGTTATGTGGGGCATGATTGAAATGGTAAAACTATTCTTATTGGAAATGAAATGTTCTACTAATTGCAGTTACAATCATCATAACAGTATGTAATATAGTGGACAACTGCATGTTTACTAGTATACTAGTACATGGTTATGCATGAGCGTAAGGCATTTGTTCTTCTTGCATAAAGGGGTCCCTTTACCATGTATTCCTTCACATCAGTCGCCTGATCATGAAGCCCAACGTGCTAGAGAAAGTGGTATGCTCTGCATACCAACATCCTATCTAATAAAAGGGTAATATGCAAATGGACCGAACAGTGGAACAACAGGTTGCTATGACACACACTGACCACCAGGGGGCAAGCGCTCAACACAGGAGCTGCTCCCACTTGGTCAGTGCACTCCCACAGGGGGAGTGCCACTCAGCCAGAAGCCAGGCTCATGGTTGGCGAGCGTAGTGGCAGTGGCAGGAGCCTCTCCCGCCTCCATGGCAGCACTAAGGATGTCCGACTGCTGGCTTAGGTCCGCTTCCTGGGACATCCCCCAAGGGCTCCCAGACTACAAGAGGACACAGGCAGGGCTGAGGGAGCCCCCCTGCCCAAGTGCATGAATGTTATGCACTGGGCCTCTAGTTATATATATGTTTGGAGAAAGAGAGAGGGGGAGAGGAAGATAAGTGATTTTAGTGATATTGGTGATGCTAGTCAGGAGGTGTGTTAGTTGTCCACCAAATATTACTGATGCTGCCTTCTAAGCACATGTTATAATTGCCCGTTATGATTGGATTGGGCCACGTGATTAGTTCTGTTTACTGAGTTGTAAGTGTAAGTGACAAGCATCACCTTTGTGTTGCAATTACTGATGCCTTGTATAGAATTGTTCTTGTTCTTTCCCTCAGGTGGTCAATTGGCAATGTCCAGGGTCATTATTCTGCTGACAGACCATGTATCTCAATGACTGCAATGAACAGAACATCCCTAGGTATTTTATACATTTGTCTGTTTCTGTGGCATAATTAAATCTAATCTGAGTGATTTAAGTGGGCAAGATGTAGAGCAGAGTGAGGTCATGATGGCTGCCTCACAAACATCTTACTTCAAAATATTGTCCAATGTTCTGAAATGTATATGGTGTTGATATTTTCTAGAAATCCTAACTTAACTACACATATAAGCACAGCTAAGTCAGAGGTCACCAAAAGATTCACTCTGTCCAATTAGCTAATGAAGATGGACATATGAGCAGAAGGCTGATAGTTCTAGAGCCACAGGTATGCAGCCACTTGGATGGACAAATGGTAAAAGGAGATCATCACCAAACTTATTTTCAACTGACTTATAATGCCTGACCATCCCTTGTAAAACTTTCTCTCCACCCTTGCCGGGAGCCAGTCCATCCTTGCTGTTTCAAGGGACCTGGCATATATGGCATACGGTTCTTAATATGTTTGCTCACCTTCTTGGCGCTGTGTTTTAACCAAGGTCACCTCTCTGAGAAAGGTTGAATCCCCAGGTAGGGATTTTCCCCTGAAGTTAGGGAGGGAATAAAACCCCTCAACTAAGTGCCAGGTGGGTAATTAATCACTTTAACTATGAACAATCATGCTTAAGCTACATAATCTTTACTCCCTGGAATGGAGATAAGAAACGCCCTAACCTTTGTAATAGAGATTGATAGGATTGAATCAACTGGTATAAATACAGATGTAACAAGACAGCAACACACACAACTTAGGAGTCAGAATTCAGAAGACAGAACCTACACAGAACCTACAGACAGAAGAACTTTGCTGTAGAGAGCATGGCAAAAGATCCTGGACTGAACCTGACTACAGAAATATGGCAAGAGAACCTGACTAGAACCTTGTGACCGAACCTGGCTAGAGATCTCAGACAGAACCTGGCTGGAGAACCTAGCGAGGGAACATGGCCACAGAACCTCACTGGAGATCCGAAGCAGAACCTCTCTGGAGATCCAGACCAGAACTTGGCTGGAGATCCTGGCTAGAGATCCTGGCTAGGCTGCTGATCAACTGAACACTGTCTCCGTGTCCTTCCTTCTTCGCCGACTCCGTCTACGCCTTTGGGAACCCCTGGACCTGCTGGGGTTGGACCCCGGCACACCCTATGTCTTTATTCTTCATTGCCACTTTTTATTGCCTTCATTAACACTCATGACTACCTATTTAAAATTATCTTAGTTATTTACTTGTCTTAGTCTACCTTTCCCTGAACATATAACTCTGTAGGAGTGATAGACTCGTCCTCTATGAATCTCCAGTAGCTTGAATGAATAAATGAGTGAATGAGAGGATGAATAAAAAAATTTTTCAAATTGAAATATAAATAACTGAAGCTATTTAGTGCTAGTTTAGAACTTTGTTGCTTATAAGTTACTCAACATATTTTATTTATTCTTTATACATTTTTATTTCTGAGTGGTTAGCACTGTATTAGGATATTAAGATGTGAGAAAGAAAATTGGCCTACACTGATTGTGAGACAAAAATTTGGGAGTTCTTCTAATTTATAACACCTTCTAGAAAGTAACAAATATTCCAGATAAATTTTTAAGCAACATTTAGTAGAATTTAATGAGCTTAAGAATTCCATTTGGGGAGTTAGAGTAACACCCACATCCCATAAATTACTGATCTTGGATCATCCCTGTGACAATTTAATAAACTTAAACAAGGCATTCTTTATTATGTCACCTTTTTCATCTTGTCTGAGAAAAATCTTTCGATTGCTTTTTCCTAGATTATTTTTAGCTTTAGAAGCAAGTTTGAAATAAATTTTGAACATATGATTATAATCAATTGCAAGCAAAATTTCCTGTTATAGATGTATGAGGCATTTATTTCTGTCTCTCCGAATAATAAAGTGAATTTGCCTTCAACGTATCCTATAGTGATAAACTCTTAACAGTCTACAAACTTTTGTGTGAACCAGACATACAGCCTTTGTCGTTTTGCTTATGCTCTTCCTTAGATTTATTCCCTAGATGATTTTTTCATCCCATTTTTGCACACTTAGAACATCTTTAATGTTATGAGCACAGTCCAAGATTATCTCTTCCCCAAATCTCCTTTGAATTCTCTAGGAATATTTGACTTTCAACAATGGAAAATCAGGCTCGTTTGATAGCTTTTGGAAATATGTGGGTATTTTTACTTTTTAAGTTGTTATAAGACTGGTGGGTGACAGGAGCAAGGGATTCTGCCCAAGATGCTGATAGCATCACCTTTGAGACAACTAAAAAATGATCTCATTTTCTTTTAAATTCCTATTTCCCTCCATTGACCCCTTTGAAGGTCCAGTCACCCTTCAGGTGCATATTACAATCCTTTCACTATATTATAGATTCCTTGACTGATGCTGGATTTATGCTAGAGTCATCCTTATCTTCCCTACCAAGCAAGTGTTCAATGTATGGAGTTTTTTTTTCTAAGTAAATTATTATATATATTTAACGTGTTCCATTAGCCATAGCACATTTAAATTTATTAGCTAACCCAGAAAATAGTAAAGCTAATGGTAGAAATTTCAGGTAGGCTGAATTAGAGTTCTGTTCCATAGGAGAAAAGTAGAGAAGATATTTTTAGGGAAATGGGCAGTAAAGATGACCCTCTGGTGCAATTATACATAAAGAAATCTCTAGGTAGCTGTAATGTCCTTTTCCCAGGCCCTTTCTTTTTATACTTGGACAGTAAACTTTTCATACCTATTCCTTACAAAAATAGGAAAAAAGGAAGCATATTTGATCAAGATTATTATTGCCTTCTCTTCCTGCATATAACCCACTTCATTTCTTTGTTTTCTAAATAGATACAAAATAAATAATGAACTATATCAGCTGTTTGAAGGTTAATTCAGCTGTCAGATTTGAAGTCATTCTTATTTGTTTTTTTCCCCTTTTTTAAGTAACTAATATTGCAAACTCAGAGTGACTAAGGCAATTTAAAGCAACCCCATGACCCTGAAATATATTGGACGTCAATTTTGAAGTCTCAAATAAATATTCTGAGGCTTTAGTTTGATGCTATTCTGATGAATTCAGATGAGGCATGTTTCAATGCTCTCTGACATAGCTCCTTTAGATGCTGGGCAGGTCAGTTTCTGTCCAAGAGGAGAAACAAGCTCTAAATGGTAATTAATACAAAATGACTCAATCATTGTTGATAATGGCTCTGATCCTGTAACCCAGAAGGGAGGGTTAATGCTGCTCTCTGCAAAATATTCTCTTCTTAGCTACAAGTAAATCCATGGAAAACCACACAGAGTCCCAGAGTGGGGAGGGTGCATTGGCACTTCACATTAACAGCACTCTTCACATTCATGTTATGCTAATTAATCAAGTATAGCAACCTGATGCAAGGATGGTACTTAAACTGAATTATCTATCTAATGGCAATCATGTGTTTCAAACAGCACAAGTCAGCGTCCTCCCAATGAGCTTAGTCCATGCCTGGAGAAAAGAAAAGTCAGGAATGGTTGCAATATGCTAGTAAGAGCTTCAAAGTAGAAGGTTTGTTTGGTGTGTGTGTGTGGGGGGGGGGGGCACAACCCTATTCTAGTCTCTCTAACAAAGTCCTTAAAAAACAAAAACTCCTGACTTGACTTTCACTACCAAGTACTTTGTAAATATTAATTATGCTCATGTCTGCTTACATTGAGGTAAAATATATTAATCCCAATTCTCTGATTCATATGTGTACAAAAAACTACCTTCGTTCCAAAGGAAGTTAAAACATCTTACCCCAAATAACACATACTGTATTTCATCTGAGACTCATAAGAATGCTGGAAGTGAATCCTTGTACATTTGGCCTCTCAATAGTGGTACAGATTCAGACATTCCTTCCCGGAATTCCTTTCATTTGTGAGAATGGGTGTTATGATCATCAAAGCAGGGGGTGCAGAAGTGGTCCCACCTGATCTTGGGGGAAGACCTAGGTTCCTTATTTTTGAAACATTCACGAGTCCTTTTCATACGTATAACTGTTCTAACTAAATGGACATATTCATATATTTGATCTTTTCTTCCTTCCCTCCCCTCTTTTTCTCACCCTATAGGCCCTAGATAGGATGGATTTTATTGTTGGCATTTTCTTTTCCACTCATTTTTTTTTTCATTTCTTTTCTCTAATCATTCAATGAACCCTTTTCACCAACTGCTGAACACTCCAAAGTTTTTATTTTCTTAGTAAAAAAATAAATAAAAAACACCCACTTTTAGCCCAGCATTCTCCAATGAATAGATATTCTGCAAAACAAAATGGATTTTCTTGTTAATAACCTCATTTTTTAAACAGTAAGTTTAGCTACACTGAAACATCTCAAATTACAGACCATGCGACAGGAAACTGGCAGGGCGAAAATAAATGAAGCACTACTATAACTGTGATTTTAAATTAGTTTTAATTTACTCAATTATGCTTTCCTATTTTCCTGAACCTCAACTGCAATTCATCTCCATTTCCTTAAAGCGATGGTGTTGATCAGTTCCACTAGGTCAGCTTTGTGCTTAATAGAGCTTGTTTGGAATCACAAGGATGTTGCTGGGATTATATCCTCTCAAATAGAAGATGTTTAACCTTGGAGCCCCATTTTCTCTAGTGCAATAATTTGTGGGCGAACTATCAAAAGAACAATAAGGGTGTCAAAGTCCAACCTCAAGGACTGAGCAGCAGGGAAATGAGCCCTCCTACACTGACATTTCAGAGCAGTCAGGAGGATTTCTATATCCAAAAGCAAATCTAATCACCGTAATAGAGTCTGTAAAAACTCTGCCAGCATTTCTCCACAACTGGTTGCCTATGCACTGTTTTCCTCACTTTTCCATTTTCTATCCAGAGTGAAGGAAACATTTCATCACCTTCCCTTTCCTCTGCATTTCCAAAACCAGACACATACTGTAAGTACACAGCTTCTGAGAAGCAATTAGAGTTAATGGGATTAAAAATCTAATCACACACTGCTCTTGGCTGGTAAAGCCCCGCATTGCAAATGCACAAAAATGAGTTATTACACTAGTCCATGGAAGGTCTCCATAGCCCTTGTTTTATCTGGCTCTCTCTACGGGCAACTTCTCATGATTTGATCAGATAAATGGCTCAGATTTATTTCTTACAACAGGGACATTTGCACTTTCTTGCTTTTAAATTGTTTTTGATATATGTTAAAGACGAAAGCAAGAAAAGAAACAGGGAAACAACGAGATAAAACTACATTAAAAATAGATTCTCCTGAATCCAGAGGGATGGCAATCACCACAGAGACTCCTCATTTTCTTTCAGGAATGTTTCTATCTTAGGAAGCTGGAAGATACAGAGATGTCCTTGCCAAAGCATTATGGGAAGTGGGGGCATCACTGTATAAGAAGGAGAAGGCTGTCCTGGAGTCCACCTGACCCTCTGTGACAAAGAGGGATTGGAATAGATGTCCATGAAAATCCCCTTTGCCATTGAAATTTCATGAGCATATGATGGGAATGACAGGCTGGTACAGTCATGGTACAGATAATTTACTTTTTAAGATACCAGGACAAGAAGATACTCATTGTACATTGAAAGAGAAAGACAGGGAAAGAAGCAATGCCACCATAGAAAGATGGATGGCATACTTTTGATGCTCTTTTGTCTAATAAAATAAAACTCAATAATAATAATGATATAATTGAGCACTTCCAATTCTATGGCACTGCTGTATTTTCTACGTATTGTATTTTCATTACTCTCACAACCCTCTGAGGCAGCCCTATTATTAATCTTTTTTTTCCACAGAGAGATGCTAAGGCATAAGGTGGTTTAGTAATTCAACAAGGTCACCCATGCAGTGCTGAGGCCAAGACTAGAATGTAGGCAATATTGCTTCAAACTCCAGCTGTTGACTACTGTGCATAAATGAAAATATTTTCTTGACAATCACCAGTCTGATTGTGTTCACATGGAAAAACTCTTAAATGCCCTTCAGTAAATAGCTCAAAATCTATTCACAATGAAAAATAAAGCCTGTCCTCACTTTCTCTTTCTATTAAATCCAACTGCTTTCCCTGTGCAATTGAGTCAGCCCAATTATTGATATATATATATATATATATATATATATATATATATATATATATATATATATTACAACTTCTCAAGCATTTTTAATGTCCACCTGCCACCACTGTATGGCATGCCTCTAGTCACCATACCCACTATCATCTGGTCTTGTCTGTTGGTGAATTTCTGGTGAATGCCCAGGCAGCACACTGAAATTCATCATTCTTTAAATCTAAGAAAAACACAACTAGCAGAGTTTCTCATATTTCAAGGGCAAATATTATCAACTCTTAGACACAAGATCACTTATTATATTGGATTCTTAAGATTTTCTCTCTTCATTAGTTTGTAATTATATTCAACTATCATCAACACACAGCAAGTAGCCAGAAATCACATTAAGAGAAGGATTTAAGATAACAGAAGGCATTCCTGACACATTTTAAAAAGGAAATCAGCTCTATATAATGCAGAATATTTTTTTCTGTGGAATAATATCTTAGATGGGGTTAGGTTATAAAGTCAATGATTAATGTGAATATCAGCTAGTCAAGGAAACTATCCCAGAAGAGATCCTAAATCAAACATGTGTGCTTGTCTATACGGTTTTGTTTTAAACTGAGTTGACTCTTAATAGGGTCTCTACATGCTTAGTGTTCCCTCCATGCAGGAATAGATCACAGTTTCCTCAGCTGAGCATAAGATATAACATGTGGCTTACATTTAGGGGCCATATTGTGTAAAAGATCCCCACCCCTCCCTTGGAAACTGTGTATAGTTAAATGTGTATACACAAAATGTGCATTTTATGTAGCATCCATAAAATTCAAAGAAACTAATATAATTATTACTTTTAAGCCCTAAGTTAATCTATGTACTGACTCATAAATGTAAATTAATGTATATTTGCCTAGAAAAATAGTATAAAATATTTCCAAATTCTAGCAAATAAAAAACAACCAAAAATGAATAAAATGATATTTTTATTTTGAATATTGACGTTTGAAGAAAATTGTTTTAATGAAAGGTGGAAGGAAAGGTAGCTATGAATTTTGGGAGGGGCATTTTCCTTCATCTTTTTCCCTGGTAGAATTTAATTTTAATAAATAATGACTCTTCTAAATTAACAATTTTAAAAAGAACATAAAATTTTAATATTCTTGGACCATTAATTAAGGAAATTATCCAAATATGTGGAAACTCAAGAATAAATAAGGGGGCTCTGACTGGTTTGGCTCAGTGGATAGAGCATAGGCCTGCAGACTGAATGGTCCCAGGTTCGATTCCGACCAAGGGCATGTACCTTGGGTGTGGGCACATCCCCCGTAGGGGGTGTGAAGGAGGCAGCTGATCAGTGTTTCTCTCTCATCGATATTTCTAACTCTCTATCCCTATCCCTTCCTCTCTGTAAAAAAATCATTAAAAATATTTTTTTTTAAAAAAAAGAATAAATAAGGGGCACACAACAAAATAAAAATAGCTGTTATTAATGATACCTACCTGTGATGGAATATATACAATATTCCAACACGGAAGATATTCTTAACAGTGGGTAACATGTATAAAATGCTTATCTTATATAATAAAAGGGTAATATGCAAATTGACCGAACGGCAGAATGACTGGTTGCTATGATGCGCACTGACCACCAGGGGGCAGATGCTCAATGCAGGAGCTGCCCCCAGCCCGCAAGCTCTGATTGCCCTGCGGGCCAACCTCTCATTTCCTTCCCCAGCAGGCAGGCTCCAATCACCCGATGGCAAACGGGGAACCTGGGGTGGGTGGTGGCAAGTGTGAGCAGAACCTGGCCATGGCCCCCACCCCACTGGTCACTCCACACACAGAAGGCGACTGGTGGCAGGGGATGAGGCTGGCAAGTGGGCAGGAATGGTCAACCTCTCGGTCCCTTCCCCCGGCTGGCAGGCTCCAATCGCCCAATGGCGAATGGCGAACCAGGGGTGGGTGGCAGTGGGGGGCAGGGCTGGTTGCTGGGGAAGATGGCCATGATTGCAGGCCAGACCTAGGGACCATACCCATGCACGAATTTCATGCGCTGGTCCTCTAATGATATAATAAAGTGAAATTTTAAAATATTTAATGTGTAACATATTGTTAGTTATCTATTCAATATCCATTCTAATCTTCTTTTCTTAATTAATGGAACTCTAATTTCTAAAGAGTAAAATAATTAACATTTGCTAGACTGCCTTGCAGCCAGAGCTGGTCATGTGACACATTCCTGGCCATTGAGATGTAAGTGGAAGTCAATGGGAGGATCTTCTAGGGTAGCTCTTTTACAAAAGGACATTATCTGTTTTTATATATTACTAGAGGCCTGGTGCACGAATTTGTGCATGGGTGGGATCCAGCCAGCCCACCCCGATGAGGGCCGATGGGGGCCCATGGTGGCTGGGCCAGCTGGGGGGTGGGCTGCAGGAGGTCAGCCAGCCCTGCCCCCAATGGAGGGGGCCGATCGGGGTGGGGGGAATGATTGGGGGCAGGGTCGGCCGGGGGGAGGGGACATGGGAGGTTGGGGGTGCTGATCAGTTGGCCAGTGCAGTGAGCGTCATAGTGACCAGTCATTCTATCATTCCAGTCATTTGGCTTTTATACATATAGATACCATTGGTCATTCCTCTTCTTCCTGCCTAATACTCCACTGTTATGGTACACATAGAGCAGCCATCTTGAAACCATGAGACAATCTATGAGAATAAAAGCTACCTAGTAAGGACATATGACTGTAAAGAGAAGGAGCCAGGGTACCTGACAACTATCTACTCTGTAATTCTTTATGTGAAGAAAACTATACAGCTAATATGTTTAAATCACTCTTTTTCAGAATTTGTTACTTAGATCTGAATGCAACCTACAACCAATATAACAAATTATATGAAACAATGATTGCAAACAGTCACATTCATACACAATGCAGGCAGACCTAGCTTTGCACAGCCTCACTATGAATATATTTCAGTCACTGTAATTTAGTTAAATCACAACAGTTCTCCAAAATCACAGATCTAATTTCAGTCACTATAGAATATTAGCAGTGAGTTATGCCATTAAGTAAAAACTCCATTTCTAGCTGTTCAGTTTACAAATTACTACACAAAAAAACAGATGCTCATTTTGATCAATGATCAATCAGATCACTTCAAAAGTCTGTTGGTGATTGGTCAGTACCCATCTGTTGTTCATTTTACACACTGACAGCAAGTTGTATGACAGTTGTCTTCCAATGATAAATCCACTGGACACTTTTCAAAAATAGACAATGAAACGAGGGACTTGGGCAACAAAGATGGAAGTGCAGGACAGATATGGAGAGGGATAATGCTGGAAGTAAATTATGTAAATAAGTAACAAATGCCGGCAGCCATTTGAGAGACTCTATATGTGGCAGAGGAACTTAGTGAAGAGAAATTTACTGGCATAAATGAGGAAAGTGGTCATGATGAAAAGGATAAAGATGTCTCAGAGGAAACAATGCTAGCAAACAAACAAACAAACAAACAAACAAAAAACCAAAACCAAAATAAAAATCTTCATATTAAATAAATGCTCAGAAATATTTCACAATATTAATCATGTAAAGTATAAAATACTGAAAATTGATTCAGACTTGGAAAGAAAAATAATATTTTACCAAGGCATAGAAAAGATGATTATTTCATATCACAAGTTACATGGATGAGAGAAGGCAATCACTGTTCAAATCACTCTTGGTTTGTAAAACTACGTAGATTTATTTATTATTTTTTTATTGATTTCAGAGAGGATGGGAGAGGGAGAGATAGAAACATCAATGATGAGAGAATCATTGATTGGCTGCCTCCTGTATGCCCCCTACTGGTGATAGAGCCTGCAACCTGGGCATGTACCCTTGGCCGGAATAGAACTCGGAATTCTTCAGTCCACAGGTGGATGTTCTATTTACTGAGCCAAACCAGGTAGGACTAAAAATAGGTAGCTTTATGAAGGCACATTTTACAATCAATTTGTACCCTCATTTTTAGGGTATAATTCATTGATTTTGTTTTTTGGTAAATTTACCAAGCTGTGCAACCATAACCATTCAGAATTTCAAGAATATTTCCTTCATTTCAATAAAATCTTTCATGTTGCTTCACTGCTAATCCTGTTCCCCTCAACTTCTACCTTAGGCAACCAATAATCTACTCTTTATCTCAGTAGAGTTTCTTTTTCTGGACATTTTATGTAAATGTAATCATATAGTATGTCATCTCTTTTGTTTGCCTTCTTTCACTTAGCATAATGGTTTTAAGGTTTATCCACTCTATAGCTTGTATCATTCTTTTTTACTCCTGAATAATATCTGATTGTGTGGATGTATCACACACATTTGTCTATCCATTGACTAGTTGATCAACATTAGCTTGTG
The DNA here is from genome assembly GCF_963259705.1 of Myotis daubentonii. Classification (NCBI taxonomy): domain Eukaryota; kingdom Metazoa; phylum Chordata; class Mammalia; order Chiroptera; family Vespertilionidae; genus Myotis; species Myotis daubentonii. The sequence goes on from NC_081846.1 coordinate 50,336,643, forward strand.
TCCTATTTTTGGCTCTTATGAATAATACCATTAAGAACATTTGTGGTCTGAGCCGGTTCGCTAAGTGGTTAGAGCATCAGCCCACAGACTGAAGGGTCATGGGTTCCATTCCAGTCAAAAGCATGTACCAATTGATGTACATTTTTGTTTTTCGCTCTGTTTCTCTCCCCTTCCCTTCCACTCTCACTAAAAATCAATAGAAAAAATAGTCTTGGGTGAGGCTTAATAACAAAAAAAGAACATTTGTGTATTTTGATAAAAAATATTTGAAAAACATATTTGTTTATAAAGAAATAAACACTTTAATTCTCAATATTTTAATGTTTGAAATTACAGTTTACTGATACATTTTATTAATTTTTAATTTCCATATATATTTATAACAGTAGGAGAGTTTTTAATATTTTGACAAAAAATTTTATAGATTGTGGGACATTTGTAATTTTACCCATTGACCATAAAGATCACTTTGTATGGTTTAGCTTGCATGGTCCTGTTTTATAGTCTCAATAGAGGCCCGGTGCACAAAATTCATGCATGGCGGGGGGGGGGGGGTGTGCAGCCCTTCAGCCCCGCTTGCATCCTCTAACAATCCGGGACCACTGGCTCCTAATCGCTTTCCTACCAGTCTGCTTGATTGTCCCTAACCACTCTGCTTGCCTGCCTCATCGCCCCTAACTGCCTCTGCCTGCCTGCCTGATCTCCCCTAACCACTCACCTGCCTGCCTAATTGCCCCTAACCACTCTGCCTGCCTGATCGCCCCAACTGCTCACCTGCCTGCCTGATCACCCCTAACTGCCTCTGCCTGCCTGCCTCATTGCCCCTGATATTACACTTTTATTATTATAGATCAGGGGTGGGAAAACTTTTTGACTCAAGGGCCACAATGGGTTCTTAAACTGGACCGGAGGGCCGGAACAAAAGCATGGATGGAGTGTTTGTGTGAACTAATATAAATTCAAAGTAAACATCTTTACATAAAAGGGTACGGTCTTTTTTTTTTTTGTTTTATTCATTTCAAACGGGCCAGACCTGGCCCGTGGGCCGTAGTTTGCCCACGTCTGTTATAGATAATAGCCTTGCTCCAAGTTGTAAGGACCTGCTTGTCATAGAGATAGAAAAGTTTTAATTTTCAGTCTTGATTATGGCAATTAACTAACACAGATGGCCACCAAAAAGGTGACTTACCAAAGGGTGTATAGCAAATGGTGCTGTTAAGTCCTCTTCCATGAAAACGTGCATGTTGTGCACTGTATCTGCCTGGGTACATGAAAAGAGTGAAGTTTCTGCCTGTCTTTGCAATCATATGAGTGAATTGTGTGAGACCCCAGCCCAGTTTGGTTTGGTGCTCACAGAATAATAGAGCTCTTTTTGTTTTTTTCTTTGCTCCATTGGTGGAGACTTCCTAGAAGTTGCAGGATATCTTTCTTTTAATTTTTCCTCAACACTGACATATCTCTCACTGTTGCTTTCCCTCCATCCCCCACCCGCAACAGTAACTTGCTCCAGGCTCACTTCGCTCCAGTGTCTAAGACAGGGGTTCTCAACCTTTGGGTTGCGACCCCTTTGGGGGTTGAACAACCCTTTCACAAGGGTCGCCTAGACCATTGGAAAACAAATATATAATTACATATTGATTTTGTGATTAATCACTATGCTTTATGTTCAATTTGTAACAATGAAAATACATCCTGCATATCAGATACTTACATTACGATTCGTAATAGTAACAAAATTACAGTTATGAAGTAGCAACGAAAATAATTTTATGGTTGGGGGTCACCACAACAGGAGGAACTGTATTAAACGGTCACAGCATTAGGAAGGTTGAGAACCTCTGGTCTAAGAGATCACACAATGTGTCCACCACCAGAACCACGATTCCCAGCATTCCTTGTGCTCCCCATGCTCTTGGCTTCCGCTTCCGGCCTGAGGCCTCTCCCTTCCCCTCCCTCCGCATGGCCAGGATGCTGGGCTTTCCTGGTGCCACTATGGGTGCCGCCATCTTTGTCTCAGAGTGACAGTTAATTTACATATTACTCTTTTATTAGGTAGGATACTATGGTGCAAAGTGAGGTCTGCCTGTAAACACACACACACACACACACGCACACGCACACACGCACACACACACACATACACACACACATACGCACGCACGCACGTGCTTTATAAACCCATCACCCTAATGGTTTGTCTTTGATAAAATGAAGGTAAGCTAAGAGGGGACAGACTGATTTAATAGTCACTTTGTAAGAATTAGAACAGAGGAATGAAGGAAGGAAAGTGAATGGATGTTAAGGAGATTATAAGAATGCCATAAGAATGTCCTGTAGTAGATCCAAACTGTGCGTGAATAAGGGTCTTTTGAGGAGGTGATGCACCAGAAGCAATGATCCTGAATCCTCACCCTCAGAACTTATATTGGTTTCAGAGCTTTAATTTGATCAAGTCCCAAAATTTTGGCATGTTTATGTAGCTGATAACATTGTAGGAATCCTATATCTCAAGAGAAGGTTTAGATTCATCCTGATGTGGTATCAAATTTTTCTCTGAAGAGGCAATAGTGTTAGGCTTGGTTCTTCAAGTGGAAAGCTGCATTTACCATTAAGAGCATGTAATACATGCTACATTTGCAAGACAAGACAGGAACTTTGCAGTATGAGATAGAGGTTCCATAGCTGGTTCCAGAAGCAGCAGAATATTTTAAGGAACAAAAAAGTTAGTTCCTTTAAAATCAAGTAGGTGTTGCTTGACATATCGCTATCAAAATCTGAAATAATAACTATTTATAAAAATACTTAATTTTAAAATAGAATTATACATTATCATATACTTGAAGTACCCATAATGAAATTGGGTACTTTCTTAATCATTTGTTTTACTATAATCTATATTGGCCATGAAGATAGTTGACAGTACACAATTATAGTCCGTTATAACATTGGTTGAAACACTGCTACTGTCTAAAATTCCAGTTTTATTTGAAATGAGCCTCCTAGAGCCAAAGTCAGGGATAGTCTGAATAAGAAAAATACAGAGTAAAGTTGAACATATAAATTATTCTTATACATTTTAAAACATGATGAACTGATCAAAATTGCTATATTCAGACACTAAACCTTTGGAAGACTAATACCAATTCATTATTTCAGGATTCATGTGGGAATATTAATATTAATCACCAAAGATAATTGGTGTTCACGGTGATAAAAACATATTCTCTGGATGTGGAGAGGTGTGAAATATGTATAATTCTAGACATGCTTGTCCTAATTGCAAAAATCCCAGAAGAATGGCTTTTCTCATGTCTCCGCAGGGTGTTTCTTAAATCTATTACTTTAGGAAGTCTAATACTGGCATGTGAAAACCTCAGAAGTTCAGATATCGCCTAAATTAAAATGTGTTATGATTTGAATGTTGTTCATTTTAAACTAAGTGAACTTTAATAGTGTAAAAAAGGTTTGGTACAGAAGATAAGAGGATAAAAAGAGAAGGGATTGGCAGAGAATGAAGATTTTGTAAATGGTTTAGTGTTTTTTAAAAACAGTGAAATATAAACTGCAAATGATACTTAACTATTTCTTAAAATTAGGTCTTTATAAAAATTAGGTCTGAATTCTACCTATTTGACATTGTGGGTCTCAGTTCAGAAATAGCCGTGGTTCAAAATGTCATTTACCCAAGTCAGAAAAAACAATCAAAAAATTGGAAAATTTAATCTATCAAATCAGCCCGAAAATACCAAAAACATGTCTAAATGTTATGTTCTAGAGAACATCATCAAAATTTTTTTGTATCTTTTTTTTATTAAATCTTTATTGTTCAGATTACTACATTTGTTCCTCTTTTTTCCCCCCATAACTCCCCTCCTCCCAGTTCCAGCCCCACCCTCCGCCCTCACTCCCCACCCACTGTCCTCATCCATAGGTGCACAATTTTTGTCCAGTCTCTTCCCACATCCCCCACACCCCTTTCCCCCTCCAAGAATAGTCAGTCCATTCCCTTTCTATGTCCCTGATTCTATTATAATCACCAGTTCATTCTGTTCATAAGATTATTTATTCACTTGATTCTTAGATTCACCTGTTGATAGATGCATATTTGTTGTTCATAATTTGTATCTTTACCTTTTTCTTCTTCTTCCTCTTCTTAAAGGATACCTTTCAGCATTTCATATAATACTGGTTTGGTGGTGATGAACTTCTTTAGCTTTTCCTTATCTGTGAAGCTCTTTATCTGACCTTCAATTCTGAATGATAGCTTTGCTGGGTAAAGTAATCTTGGTTGTAGGTTCTTGGTGTTCATCACTTTGAATATTTCTTGCCACTCCCTTCTGGCGTGCAAAGTTTCTGTTGAGAAATCAGCTGACAGTCATATGGGTATTCCCTTGTAGGTAACTGAGTTTCTTTCTCTTGCTGCTTTTAAGATTCTCTCTTTGTCTTTTGCTCTTGGCATTTTAATTATGATGTGTCTTGGTGTGGTCCTCTTTGGATTCCTTTTGTTTGGGGTTCTCTGCGCTTCCTGGACTTGTAAGTCTATTTCTTTCACCAGGTGGGGGAAGTTTTCTGTCATTATTTCTTCAAATAGGTTTTCAATATCTTGCTCTCTCTCATCTTCTGGAACCCCTATAATTCGGATGTTGGTATGCTTGAAGCTGTCCCAGAGGCTCCTTACAGTATCTTCGTATTTTTGGATTCTTTTTTCATTTTGCTTTTCCGGTTGGGTGTTTTTTGCTTCTTCGTATTTCAAATCTTTGACTTGATTCTTGTGCTCCTCTGGTCTGTTGTTTGGGAGTCTGTATAATATTCTTTATTTCAGTCAGCATATGCCTAATTTCTAGTTGGTCCTTTATCACAACATCAAGGGTCTCATTAGATTTCTTGAGGATCTCACTATATTTATTGGCAGTCTCACCAGCCTTTTCGAGGGCCTTACTAAATTTATCGGGGGCTTCTAGATAGTTCTTGAGAGACCTTAAAAGTGTGGTTTTGAGCTCTATATCCAGCATTTTGCCTTCCTCCATTTCTGTCCTGTTTCTTTGTCTCCGCATTTTTTATGCTTTCTTGGTGCACCCCCTAGTGGTCTTTGTGAACCGTCTTGTTGTAGGTAAGCCTTGATTGTTGTAGGTAACACTGGGGGGGGATTTGACCTCCACGCCAACTGGCTGTGAGAATCAGCTGTGTCTGCAATGGGAGAACTTCTGTCCTCTAGGGAGGTGCTAATCTAGCCTTTGCCTGAGGCTAACCAGCAAATGCCTTTGTGCAGGGGTTGGGCAGTGCGGGTCCCAGGGGATCAACAGGTCAGGCCGAGCGAGCAGTTATGGCTGCTCTCAGTCCCGTCCCCAGAGTCTCTGCCTCTCAGTGTCCCAGCAACCGCTGCAAGTACCTCAGAGAGAAAGCTGCCTTCGAGTTCCAACCAATGCCAGACAGTCCTGCTTCTCCCGTTTGAGTCTGGGTCCCCAGAGACTCGCCCGGAACTGGAGCTCAGAGCCTGAGACTCCCTCCCAATTGAAAACGACAACCGCACCCTCAGCCGCCAGCCCGCTCCGCACCCACCTCGGCACCTTAGTATTTTACTTCTGTACTGCGCCTCCTCTGAGTCTCGGTGTGCTTTTCTCTTTCCTTCTAGTTGTAGAATTTCCCCTCAGCCAGCTTTCCTGTGGTTCTGGGTGATGTCCGTTCCATCTTTTAGTTGTATTTTTGAAGTGGTTGTGCAAGGCAGCATTCTCCAGTGTTTACCTATGCCGCCATCTTGGTTTCCATCACCATTTTTGTTTCTATGGCAGACATAGTTTCATAAGACTACTTTTCTAGATAGAAGTCCCCTCCTACATCCCTCTCTCTACGAACTGGCAGAAAGACTCAGGACCCCTGTGGCTTGGAACATTCTGAGGGCCCAGGTATGAAAGTAGTAGAGACATGGTCTCTTATTGCTTTAAGGCCCAAGGCCTGAGAATCATGGCCTGGGATGATTCAGCTGCAGCAGAATCCCAGCTATGATAGCTTCCAAATATACAGCTGAAGTGAGACTCTTTTACAAGTGAAAATCATGATTAATGATGTCAATAACAATGGCATGCTTTACATCTTTTCTTTTTTTAATCCTCCCAGAAGGATATTTTTTTTCCATTATTTTTAGAGAGAGTGGGAGAGAATAGGGGGGAAGAGAGAAAGAGAGAGAGAAATATTGGTTGCCTCCCACTGGCCCTCCAACCAGGGCTGAGCAACTGAGCAAATCGAACCCACTACCCTTCATTCCCTGGGCTGACACTCTGACCACTGAACCAAACCCACCAAGCTTACAACATTTTTGTCTGTTTGTTTGTTTTTCATTTAATCCTCACAGTTATCTGAGTGGGTAGAAAGCTTTAACTCCATTTTATATATAATAATAACTAAACTTTATTATGTTCTGTTCTATTTTGCCTGTATATAAAACTGCCATTCTCGAAGGAGAAAGACATTCTCCTTAGCAAGAGGCCAAGTCTATTTCCCTTTCCCTCATGAGACTTACATTGATTGACTGCATGCAGCAAAGAAACACAGCTGTGCCATTTCAGGTTTAGTCCTTACAATATCTGGATGTTTCTGCTTTCACTCTCTTGAAATGCAGCCATCATGCTGTTTGGAAATCCAGGATATTTTGTAAGAGAGAGAGAGGTCATGTGGAAAAGTAATGCAGGATTAGACATTGCATGAAGGAGAGGCAATATGGAGAAATGTCTGGCAAGCCATTTGACTGTCAGTAACAACGCTCTAGAACCAGTGGTTCTCAACCTTCCTAATGCCGTGACCCTTTACTATAGTTCCTCCTGTTGTGGTGACCCCCAACCATAAAATTATTTTCGTTGCTACTTCATAACTGTAATGTTGCTACTGTTATGAATCATAATGTAAATATCTGATATGCAGGATGGTCTTAGGCGACCCCTGTGAAAGGGTCGTTCGACCGCCAAAGGGGTCGCGACCCACAGGTTGAGAACTGCTGGACTCTAGATTGTAAAGGAGGGCATCTGGAACCTTCCAGCCCAGCCCATGCACTAGCTGAATTAAGCTGCATCTGAGACCCCAGGTGACCCATGTGGAGAAGAACCTAAAGATAGTGAAAAATGCTAACTTGCTGTTTTAAGCCATTAAATTTTGGGGTTGTTTGTTACACAGCAACAGAAAACTGATAAAGTTTTTTGTATTGACTCATTTAATCCACACACCTCAACGGGGCAGGTCATATTATTGATAAGGAAACTGAAGTACACAGAGGCTAAGTGAAGTTCTTAGTCACACTAGTAAGTGGTGGAGCATGAGTATAAGCATGACCTTATGATCACGTCTGCCTCTCAGATGGGAACACTGAGGCTCAGGGAAAGTGAGGTGGCTTAGAGTCAGATCAGATTGCAAGTCTATGCATTCCAAAGCCTGTGCTTTTTTGTGCTGTGACTACTGGTTCATTCAGTTTAGCTGAAGCTTAGAATTCATGGGTAAACGTCATAGAAGATGAGAGTAGGAAGGCAGGTTGGAGCTACATTGTGAAAGGCCCATACATCATACCTTTTAACCTCTGGTCCAGTGATTCTGATACCTTAGTCAGTAATGGAATTTGGATCAATCCATGACAAATGACAAACAAAATAAAAAAGTATAATATATCAGTACATGACATGTTCAGATTGCCAATTCGTTTTTCCTCTTGAAAAGACTCTGCTTTCACTTGCAATAATAACCTTTTTAAACTTAAAAAATACACTTTATTTCACAAAATAATGGAGAGAACAGAGTTATAATTGTTTTCTTACTGTTACTATTTAGTAAAATAATATAGATACTAGGTTAATTGATATAAACAAGAGTTAAGTTCCGATGGCCTATTTTTTGTCACAAAAACATCACCAAACTTCTAAATAAAGACACAAAATACTTCTAATATTAAATGTCAAAGTACATGTGAGATATACATTTAAGTAAGATTAATAAAGACACATAAGATAATAATTTTCCAACCCACTTATTTCTTTTTGGGGTCTCAGGTAGCAGAGCCTCTCTCAGCAGCTCAGGGTGCAAGGCAGGATGCCCTTCCATTGTAGGACACACACACACACACACACACACACACACACACACACACACACACTCACACTCACACTCCCTCAGACTGGGATGGATGATTTAGACCTGCCAGCTTTTGGATGTGGGAGGAAACTGGGGTCCCTGGAGAAAACTCACATAGACACGGGGAGAAGTGCATAACCCCACGCTACATGTGTGGCCCCAACAGAATCAATTTTTTTCTCATAAATGTTATAACAAAATGACTTTGAACAAAATGAAGTTATGGGAGGACTTGCTATACCTATATATATAAATCACTAAGTGACCAGCCGACTGGTAGCTATGACATGCACTGACCACTAGGGGGCAGACACTCAATGCATGAGCTGCTGAACTGCGGAGACTTGGCAGCTGAGGTTCTTGGGTGAAGTACCCAGAACCAGAGAGGCGGGAGCCCAATTCCGAGGTGCATCACCCAAGAAGTGCCCTCTTGCAACCTAGGACCCTTGGGGAATGTTGGAGATCTGGTTTCGGCCAGATCCTGGCAGGCCAGGCCAAGGGACCCCGCCCCGGGCCTCTAGTATATATATATGAATCTAGGAGCAACTACAGACTAGGACCTCTGAAAGTTAATACATTTTTTCAAAAGAATTAAGTTTAATCATGACATTGTAAATTCTCAAATAAATGGGTATTTGTGTTTAAAATAGTTCGTGTAGTAGTAATAGTAGTATTAATAACTAATTATTTTTAGTTGTCTTTGAACCACCACTCTTTCCTTTATTGTCATATCCCTGTTTATTCTTGCCTCCTTAGAGAGTGTTTGGGACCAAAGAAAGAAGAGACGAAAAAACAAAACAAAAACCTAAGCATAATTTTCAGCTCTTCCTAGCATTCCTGGTTGTACCAAGAGTGATGTTGAAAGCCTATTTCGTGCTGTGAATGTATACAATGATTGCTCATTCATTGATCAAATGATTGAATGACCTTTTAGAAAGGGAGTTTTGTATTATCTATGCATTTTAATAATCACTGATATCCCTGATCTTGAAAATGATTGAACAGCTTTCACAATATAAAATAGGAAGAAGCAATATTACTGTTCTAAAAATACCTTAGGATATTATTCCAAACTGAACTAAACAAAAATAACAGAAGCAACAAGCTTTCATTTTGGCACTCAGTTTTAATTTATGAAATTCGATGATAGGCAGTAATTTACAGAAATTGCTTGTAGTATAAAACATGCTTTTTTCATCTTCAAATCAGTTGAAAAATATTTTAGTACAACTTGGATTTTATTTTACCATAGCTCCTTGCAACTATGCTTTCACTAATTAAGGCTTTTAATAGTTAGGGTTTAATTCAGCCTTCAACCTATTTTCTGTTTGTTTTATAATCTGTGAACTGTCAAAAGTAACAACTCTACTCTCATTTTCCCTTGTATAAAAGTCAGAAACCACTCCCAAGACCTCACCGCAATTAAATACACAAACGGAGAGGCAGATATTATAATGAGAAGCAAATTACTTTTTGCCTCAGTGACAACAAGTACTTGAGATCCTATGAAGAATCTTCAAATAGCAAAACAACCAGGGAGGGCACTTCAGTTGCTGCATAAACAAATACTACATGCAGATATTCTAATCAAGAACATTCCCAACTGCTAGCATTTGGTTTGCATTTCCAATTTAAATTATTCAGCATGCAGTAATATCTTGGAATTTTAAGGGACTGCTATCTATCACATTTGTAAAACTATTTGTATATAATTAATGATAATGTGTACAGATGACATATCATTTTATGTCCAAATGTGAAGTCTGCTGTTCAGTTTTTACTCCTTAAAAGACAGCAAGATGGGAAAGGTGAGTAAAATTAAAAAGGAAAAAGCGTGCATTTGAGATGGAGTTATTTAGATTTTTAAAGTACACACTTCAGATGAAGTAATTTTCTACTCTTAAGGTCAATAAAGAAACTACAGAAAATACCATAGTTATAAACACAATGCATGGCATGTTTTTATATGAAATTCAACATATTTTATATTATGTTAGAGTATTTTTTTCTGGAACCAATCTCATATAATCCTTGATTGATGAACTAGCCCTGGAGGCATAAATATGCTTATCCTAATTGTAGTGATATTAAATTAATCCCACTTCTGATAGACAACCTGACATGAACACAATTATTTACAGATTTAACCAACTGGAAACGTGGTTTAAAAAATTCAGTAGCATTACATGCAATGTGGTATTGGCACAGAGAAATAAAAACAAGGTAATGAGAGAATGTCTAGAAACAAGTGAGAGACAAAACAAAGCAAAATCTCCAAAGTTGTAATTGGTAAAGCCCCACCTTGTGGCAGCAACGAAAAAGACCAAAGTGAAGTCAGCCATGAGTTATCAACCTTGTGGGGCTATTTGCCAAATGCAAGGCTCTTCTAATGCCTATAACATCTTACAAGGTAAATTTCATTATCATTGTCCTCATTTTAAAAATTAACCGAAGGACTTGTATAACCAATGAACACAAGACACTGGGGGGGAGGGGAGGCCAGGGGAAGGTCAAGGGCGGCGGGGAGACATATGTAATACTCTTTGTAATACTTTAAGCAATGAAACAAATTAAAAAAAATAACAAATGAAGGCACAGAGAATTTAACTGAGGACACAAAGCTAGTAGGAGACAGCATATGAACGAAATCAGTTTGCTCTAGAGCCCACACTCCCAAGTCACTCTATTATTCTGTAAAATACTCATTTAGTTCAAAATTGGAAATGAAGCAAATGATAAATCTTTAAATTTTTAATATCATGCTAGAGCACTTGCTAATAAACCCATTTCACTCTCCTGTAGAATGTAATTCTATTTTGCCAACAAGGGCCCAGCTGTTCCACATGCACGTACAGTACCAGGTTAATCTGCAGTTAAAACAAACAAAACTGATTACACATGACTTTTGAGGTAGAGGACTGGTAAAAAAGACATAGCCCCAAAAGTTATCATTTTATTCTCTAGTAGAACACAACCAGTTTTGTATTTAATTTAACAATTTTACATTGGCATTTCCTTACTGAAAACACAAGACTGTGGTTATCAAATACTCTTGGAACCATCTATCTTGCCTTTTTGCTGGTTTCCTAATTAATTAACTGAATCTTTGACATGTGGCCACTATCCATTTTTATGTTTTTTTAATTTTTTTTTACTGCTTTCTCTTGGCCGATTAGTACGGAAAAGCTGGAAAAAAGAGGTGTAGTACTAAAAGTGTACAGATAACGGAGTTAGAGAAACCTGGGAACAAGCATGCATACAAGCATATCTGTAACCCCTCTGAGCCACAGTATTATTCTCTATAAAACAAGGATAACAATTCTTAGCACATCAGGCCTGGTAAAAGGATTATAAAAACTAACATTCCTGAGATCACTAAACTGGGCTTGACACATCCCCTCTAAAATCCTTATCTCCTGTCCTCTCATCCTTTAAATGCTGAGATAGTCAATGTTCTGCCAACATGCAATGGACTTTCGAACAGCACACTTAGGTAAGTGTCCAGGTGGAGGCAGATTTGAAAAAAACTAAAAATAACAGAAAGGTCACCAAATGAACAACACAAATGTCAAAATTGAATAGTGTGGAAGAATATGAAAAGAAATTCTCCTTTTTCTTTCTTTTTGAAAATAAGATTCTGTTTTCAAGTGTTATGAAGAAATTTGAGACCTAGGGAGTAGAACTCTGTATTTGAGAAAATACTTGGATAAATGATTTTGTATCTCAAAATTTTCTTCCAAAGGGCTCCTTAAAAGATTGGTTTTTAATCACTGTGTGTCCAACACTTTTTGACTTTGATGAAAGCAAATCATTTCTTCCTATGGAAAATTAATCTCTATCAGATTAAGAACCCTCTGTTTTAAAGGAATTATAAAATAAGAGGTCATAATCAAGGCCCAAAAGAAGAAATACTTTAGATGTCACCTACTTTATAGTTAAAATTAATGTGATATTGGCATTTGAGATTTTACTTTAAAATATAGATTCCATTGTCTATATCTGTCTATTTCTAAATTTTTTCGATGAAAATTATAAAAGATTTGAAATGGACCCATGAAAACAAGGTATCCAGCAAACCTTCCAATGTTAGCAGATTCCATGGGGGTGCCTGGCCTGTCATTGTATTTGAGCGACTTCACAACTCTGTACATTTTAGATGATAGCACTGAAATATTTTCTCATTTCCTTCAATGGAATTGTATTCAATGGAATCTGGTTATTGCCCCTTGAATATTTACCAATTCCTATCTATTCATAAATTAATTTAAGCACTTTTTATCTATCAACACATGATACTTTGAAGTCTTCTTTGAACTGGTTATAATATCTTAGTGATTACCTCACCAATTAATGACTGAAATAAAATATTTGGCACATTTTCCTCTTTTTAAAGTTTGTATGAGTATCATGATTTTACTATTTAAAGTAAAGTATCCATTATCTATCAATCTATCTCCATAAATATTTAGGAGTTTGTATATTTATAAGATCTCCCCAAATCTTTGGGTAACATGTTGGAAAGTAGACCATGCTGCATATCTGGCTATATTCATAACTGCATTCAGAAGTAGATGCCTAAGTCAGAATAGGAGCTATCCAGGCCACAAAAAAACCCCCTCTGCAACGGAGTAATAAAATAAAGCATCACAATAAAAGGAAAAGGAGATTTTCCTTGTCCTTGTCCTTGGCAAAGGACAAGCAAATGGATGGTTACCGGCCTAAGGACAAAATGTTCTTATCAAATAACATATCCAACAACTAAAGATTAGTCATTTTCAATATTAGGTTTTACTTCAGCAATGCCGATCATTTATAAGTCTGAGTTTAACCACAATAATCAGGATACACCATTTTTAGTTCTAGACCTTTCATTTAAAATACATAAATATATTTAACTAGAGGCCCGGTGCACAAAAATTTGTGCACTCGGGGGGGAGGGGAGGGTCCCTCAGCCCAGCCTGTGCCCTCTCGCAGTCTGGGACCCCTCGGGATATAACGACCTGCTGGCTTAGGCCTGCTTCCAGGTGGCAGAGGGCAGGCCCAATCCCTAGGTGCAGCCCCTGGTCGGGCTCAGAACAGGGCCGATTGGGGAGTTGGGACGCCGCCCCCTGTCATGCACAGAGCAGGGTGATCGGGAGGTTGTGATGCCACCCTCAGTCACTCTCAGGGTAGGGCCGATTGGGGGGTTGGGGCACCGCCCCCTGTCACACTCAAGGCAGGGTCAATGGGAGGTTGCGGCGCCACCCCCTGTCATGCACAGAGCAGGGCCAATCAGGGGGTTGGGGCGCCGCACCCTGTCATACACAGAGCCTCAGGGCAATCAGGGGGTTGGGGAACTCCCCCCTATCAGGCACAGAGCAGGGCTGATCAGGGGGTTGGGGCGCCTTCCCCTGTCACGAACAGAGCAGAGTGGATAGGGAGGTTGTGGCCCCGCTCCCTGTCACACACAGAGCCGCAGGGAGATCAGGGGGTTTGGGCGCTGCCCCCTGTCATGCTGATCCCGGTGCCGGGAGGCCTCATGGCTCTGCTGATCCCGGTGCTGGGAGGCATATTACCCTTTTACTAAATAGGGTAGAGGCCTGGTACATGGGTGGGTGCAGGCTGGTTTGCCCTGAAGGATGTCCTGGATCAGGGTGGGGGTCCCCACTGGGGTGCCTGGCCAGCCTGGGTGAGGGGATGATGGCTGTTTGCAGCTGGTCACACACCCTTCAGGGTGGGGGTCCCCACTGGGGTGCCTGGCCAGTCTGGGTGAGGGGCTGAGGGCTGTTTTCAGGCTGGGGGTGACTGAAGCTCCCAACCACTCCTTTTTTTCTTTTTTCTTTTTTTTATTCTGGGCCAGCTTTAGCTTTGAGGCTTGGCTCCTGCTCTTAGGCCTCTGCTGTTGAAAGTAGGTTTCTGACCTTTGCTTACAATGTTGCAATCCTGCTGGCTGAAGCCCGGCGGACTAAAGCAGGTTTCTGGGGTTTTGTTTAGCTTCTATATTTGTTACATAGTTGCTTAGAGTTGCAGCTCAGAGGCCTGCAGTGGCATGTGGGGAACGTTGGAGTCCTCAGTCACTGAAGCAAGCAAGCCTCATGTTAGTTTCAAGCTGCCTGGCTGCCGGCCGCCATTTTGGCTGGCAGTTAATTTGCATATTGCCCTGATTAGCCAATGGGAAGGGTAGAGGTCATACGCTAATTACCATGTTTCTCTTTTATTAGATAGGATAGCTAGAAACTATAATAATCATTTGTATAACTCTGTTAGTAAAGACAGGATGAAGACTTTCTCATTGTGAGAACTTTGGCAGAAAACTCAGAAAGGATCATCAAAGCTTAAATAGCTCCATTTGTTTTGAGGTGACATGGACCAAGGTGGCAAATGAAACTCATATGATGGTCACAGCATTCTCTTTTCTCAGATCCCTTTGGGTGCTCTGGTCCCCCAAGAGTTACATTGGAGCAGTGCCATCTTAAACCCTCCAAGGATCTAGATCCACATACTTCTGGAGAACTGAGTCCTCTTCATACCAAATCTATTAAAATCCATTTGTATATGAGTTGAGTTAGATTACAGTTATATTTCCAATATGCTAATTTTATAAAATTTTAATTAGATATTCATATATATATATATATATATATATATATATATTTTTTTTTTTTTAAGGGTTTTTTTTGAACCACTTTTTTTCCCCCCAAGCTCTCAGAACTTTCTCCATGGGTCTTGAAAAGCTTAGATCCTAAACCAAATCCTAGAATAATTGGTAATTTTTAAAATGTCCTATTATAAACTTTAAAATCCATGTAAGACAGTCCTATTTCTAAGCTTTCTTAGAATGACAACATTCACTGAGTCAAAACAGAGCAAAACCTCTTCACTTTTGCAGGTGGGAACGACAGGGAAATGTGGAGCTGTTTGTTTTTGTCTGTCCAGCAGGCTTCCCAATACTCCTTCCTCAGGGACTTTACTCCAAGCTATAGAAGTGGGCAGGTGACCAAGATCCAGTCTTTTACTGCTTGGGGTCAGTAACCCACGTCTGCTAGGAGACAGGGCCTTTGCTCGATTGAAAAGCCAATCTAATTGTAAGAGAGCATGGTCCGCAGGGAGAGAAGCAGAACCAGGAACAGTTGTTGAAATGAACTCCGAGAGTCCTGAGGTCAAGTCTTGAGTTGCAGCTCCCATAGCTCCTTGTGGAGCTACCTCCAGTACCAGCAGCACTTGACGCACTTTAGCCTGATGATTCAATACATGGTCTCTGCAGCCATGTTGCCTGCATAGAAACCCCAGCTCTGCCGCTTATGAACCATGAACCGGTTGTGCCCCATTCACATGACCTAATGTCGCCTTGGCTTGATTTCTTGAAAACGAAAAGCAGGAAGATGATGCTAACAGTACTAAAACCTAGATCATAGGGAATTTTGTGAAGATAAAATGAGTTAAAACACTTGGAACCGTGCCTAGCATATATTGAATGATATGTGTTAATATATTTCTTTTATCACAACTACATGAACAAATACACTTTGTTTTTCTTAAGCTAGTTTTGGTTAGGCTTCTGTAATTGCAATTGACATGACCTCTTGCTCCCTCTTCTATGACATCAATATTAATTCCCACTACCTCTCCTGAAAGGCATCTGTTTCTGAGAAGGAATGCAACCTAGTGACCATCCCAGATTTCATAATTGTTAGAAGCCCAGACAGGAAGTATTGTATTTTTAGATTCCCAGATGGCCACCTCACATGGACTCCTCCCAGGTAACTTTCTGGGCAGGAAGTACAATTATTTGCTTTGAGAACAGACCGAATGCATAACAAACCGTAACTGTTCCTTCTTTTTTAAAGAAAATATTGACAAATGACAGTTTTTAAAATTACATCAACTTTGAAAAAATAGACAATCGTACACATTAATTTAAACTAAAAGAGAAAATAAAAATGCATTAAAATCAGTAACTGAAAGAGCCCCATAAAGAAAGATTACAGTAAAATGTGGTTTAAAAATCAGTAAGTTTCATGGCAACCTGAAATGTACCAATTATTCGTTTTTTGGTTGGAAAAAAATCAGAGTCAAAATGAAAAGGCTGCCACCATCTATATTTCACTTCTCATTATTTGCCATTTTACTCAATTTGAGGCATCAGGAAATTTAGTGCGTGAGAATTCCTGCTGAGGGATATTTCTAGAGTGGAAATAATTGAACTGGACGTGAAATCAAAGCCACTGTGGAGCAGGAGTCCTTACTCCAGAGGAAAACCATCTTGATAGAAAAGTCCCTGCTAAAGGTCACGTCAATGCCCCAGCTCGTCTCTTGGAGTAGCAGCTGGATAAAAGACAAAAGAAGAAAAAGACTCAAATGAAAGACTTCCAAAAATTCTAAATTTTGCTTCCATGTAGGATTTATATGGTCCTGATTGGCCTGATGAGGGCCAGTCATATGCCTACCACTAGCCAGTCACTATGACATAGGACAACCATGCTCTTTTTGACCAGCCTGAGCCATCTACCTGTTCTACTTAACATGAACTGAAGTAAAAGGGTATCGTTTGCCATAAGAAATCAAGTGTATAGAAGGGAAAGTAGTTACATGATTAGCCAAACCTCCAAAAGCTCAGTTTACACAACGGAATACTATGCTGCGATAACAAAAGAAGAAACTCTTACCATTTGCAACGGCATGGATGGACCTGGAGAGTATTATGCTGATTGAAATAAGCCAGTCAGAGAAAGTTAAGTATCACATTATCTCACTGATATGTGGAATCTAATGAACAAAATAAACTGATAAACAAAATAGGTCCAGAGACGTAGAGCCATGGACAGAGTGATGAATTTCAGGGAGAAAGATTAACTGGGGAATTTATATGCATTATCTGCATAGCCCAGGAACACAGACAACAGTGTGGTGAAGGCTTGGGAGGGGTGGGTATGGGAAGACAGGGGTCAATGGGGGCGAAACACACCACAAAAAGGGGACATCTGTAATACTTTCAACAATAAAGATAAATTTTAAAAAACAAATGTATCTAACACCAAAAAGAAAGAATCAATATATTGCCTGATCCTAGGAAAGCAGTGATATTGCCAAATAGGCTCTATAACGGAGACCAAAAAAAATCTGATCAGAACAAGGACAGAGTGAAGAGAAAGCAGAACCATTTTATGACAGTCTTTAAAAAGTGTTTCACATTGAATGCTTTGGCTGTCTTTTAAATTTTTTACGTATTGAGTTATATTTATGAATTATGTATCTTCTGAATTATATATCTTTAGCTTTTAAAATAAATTAAGAGAAAATGATACAAATATATCTAAATTATATTATTAGTCTCAAGGGAAAGACCTGTAGTTGGTAAGTTTTTGTTACTTTTCTCAGGTGAATCCTGGAAGAAAACATATTTTTAGTTTGAATAACAAAAGGAACAAAGTTTCTTATAGAATATTTCAATTAGAATAGCTATTTCTTTTAATTTAATGGTATTGAATTCAAATTTAAGGAAAGCATGATTTAATTTCATGATGTTTTCCGTAGATATCATTCCTGATGAGTCATCTGTATTTTGATATTTTCATTACTAACACAAGAGATGTCATTTGAGAATTTCAATTTAATTGGTAATATTTTGATGATGTTAATTATTTTTAACACTTATGCAATTTGGTTAATGCTGCAGAGCCTAACATTCAAACTAGTCCCTCTTAAAGGAATTTATTTTGCATTTTAAAAATACCTAACACTGGTGTAGCTTTTCTAATACAAGTAAAAAACTGAACTTTTCAATGAAAATATAATATTTTTCTTTTAGATTTTAAGTGCATTTATTTACTTTTTAAATTTTTAGTGAATTTATTGGGGTGACATTGATAATAAAATGATATAGGTTTCTGGTGCATAATTCTATAATACATCATCTGTATATTGTATTGTGTGTTTACCACCCAAAGTTGTCTCCTTCTAACACCATTTATTACCCTTTTATATTTTGAAAGTAATGATTTAATAATGTCCTGCTTCCTTTTAGGATTTGTTTATCAGTACCAGTTTATGAAATATGTATAACAAAATGGTCTTTAAATAATACATAAAATTTGATGCATGTGGCTAGACTGTACAATATTTTTATGGAAAGAGCATAATGAACACTCTTGAACTTGATAGCTTACTTGAGTTTTGGTTCTACTACTTATTAGGGTATGTGTCCTTGGATGGACCATAGTTCTAAAGGACTTCATTTTGCTTACAACTAAGATGAAAAGAATAATATTGGGCAATTCTTTTGTGTGTCTTTTAAAGTTATTCATAAAAATAAAACCTGTTAATATCTGTGAACATAGACTGTATTTTTTAAAAGGCTATACAAATTTAAGACAATTTTGTAGCTGGAGTCTTTGCATAACCCCTAATGTTTTCTTTGTTCTTGAATTCCTAAATGCCCACAGGGTCTATGGGTTTTTAAAGCCTGAACTTAGGGCAGGTTCTTGTAGAACAGAATATGAAGAGGGCTTTCTGGCAGGTTTGGAGTCTTGGCTAGAGCATGGGTGCTTGTGAAGTTTTGTAGCAATGTTGGTCCCCCATTTGCTGACATAGTTACAGCAAGCTGAGGGTGGTAGTGCCTCCGGACAATTGAGAGAATAAATGTATTTTTATGTAGAAGATAACTTGTTGTCTTACCAATGTACCACAACACTTCAGTGTGGGTCAGGCGCAGGAATAAACTTTTCAAGCAATAGCGCTGGAGCAAATGGATATCCATATTGGAAAACAAACGTCTTGACTTCTACTACATACCATGCACAAACATTAAGTCAAATTGAACCATGGATCTAAAGGTGAAAATAATAAAGCTTATAGAGTAAAACATAGGAATATTAGAATATTGAGATAGACAAATATTTCTGAAACAGAACAGTAGGGGAAGAATTCATAGATTAGATTTCATTAAAATAAAGCACATCTGATGAGCAAAAAAAATATCATTAAGAATGAAAACATGCAAGACACAAACAGGGAGATGGTAATCTGACAAATGGTTTCTATCTAGCATATATGAAAAAAAACCTACAAATCAAGAAAAACACACAAAAAAATTTAAAATGATGGGAAGAAGATCTGAACTGAAAATACACAAAAATAAAAAATTACTATGGCCTGTAAACTTTGTCAAGGTGGTCAACATCATTAGTCACCAGGGAAATGCTAATAAAAATCATAATTAAAGCACTACACATCCACTAGAATTGCTATTATTAAAAATATGAAAAACATAAATAATGGCAAGGATACTGAATAACTAGAACTCTCATACATTGATAGTGGAAATGTAAATTAGTTCAATCACTTCAAAAAATGATTTGGCTGAATCTACTAAAGCTAAACATAAGCCAGCAATTGTGCCAATATTTCCATTCCTATCCAAGAGAAATAATGCATATGTCTACCAAAAATCATTAAAATATTCATAGCACTTTTATTGAAAACTTAGTCAAAAATGAAAACAACTTAAATCTACACAAATAGGAGGATAGATAACCAAATTGCAGAATGCTTACACAACAAATACAACTCAGCAATAAAAACACACAAACTACCATTATACACAGCAACACGAACGCAGCACAGAAAAATTATATGGATGCAAAAAAGCCAGATACAAAAGAATGCATACCATATGATTTCATGTACATAAAGTTAACTAATATATGGTGGAAGTCAGAATAGCTACTGACTCTGGGGAGGGTCTATTACTGACTGCTACAGAGAATGAGAAAAGCTCTTGCGGTAAAATCTTGGGCTAAGTGAAGTTTAAATGGGTGAATGGAAACATATACTTTTAAAAGTAAACCAAGCTATACCTGAAATGTGTACACTTTACTGCACGCAAATTAACCACATCAAAATATGAGGCACACCCAGGGCAAAAGCTTGTCCATCCACATCTGCCCCCAGATCTCACTGCATTACACTCACAAGTACCAGGGCCTTTGTTTAATCTTAATATTAGTATTTAATATTATTTGATCTATACTAGTTCTATTTCTTGTTTGAAATCTTCTTTTACTATATGACAGTTTCTGAATTTTCAGTTTCACTGGCTTTATGACATGATACTGTGATTACCTTTCCCTCCCTTTCAAAGAAACACCAAATTGTATTTTGATCCTGGCTGCCCCTTCTACCCAAATCTATTCTGGCTTCTAGAATTAGCAATATCTTATTCATTATTTCTACTTAACAACTAAGGAAACTGAAGTCTAAAATCTTAGGAAACCAGTACAAAGTAATATAGCTAACTACCCTCAAAATGTATATACTAATATGCACAACTCCTTCTCACTTCTCTTTCCAACTGGAAAGTTCTGTGATAATACAATTGTGTTTATAAAATATGTAGCAGAAGAAAAGAGAGCAGCAATAGTATAAGAAAAGCAGAACAGCTTCTAGTGCAATTTTGGGGGGTAATTATTTTAGAGATAAGAAATCTGGCATTTAGAAGTTAAAATGGATTACTAACATCATCAGTAAATTATATTAATGTCAGTCAAAAATGTAGTTCATGTTCCTAATTCAAATAGATCATTCCAAACAACAAAACAATATACACAAAATTATTTTCATGCAATTAAATTTCTTTGTTTAAAAATAATTTCAATATTGACATATGTCAATTATTAAACTATTCATTCAACAATTTATAGTTCACTGACTATGTCTTCCATGAACTTATTGAAGTATAAGCTATAAATAAAAATCCAATATGTGTGCAGTTGCCTTCCATTCTCAGTAGTAGATATAATACAACATTAGCAATTATGACCAAAACAGAAAAACATATTCTGTGATCAGAACAGTGAGGGAACCCTAACTGGTTTGGCTCAGTGGATAGAGCATCAGCCTGCGGACTAAAGGGTCCCAGGTTCGATTCCGGTCAAGGGCATGTACCTTGGTTGTGGGCACATCCCCAGTGGGGGGTATGCAGGAGGCGCCTGACTGATACTTCTCTCTCATCAATGTTTCTGACTCTTTATTCCTCTCCCTTCCTCTCTGTAAAAAAAATCAATAAAATATATTTTTTAAAAAAGAACAGTGAGGGAGGAAGGGAATCTAGCCAGCTAATCAGCAGATTTAAGACTGGTGGTATATGGTGTTTGATATTACAGTCAGATTGCCCGACTTGAAATATCCCTTATGAGAAATTGACAAATGCCATTAGGCATAAAATTTAAAATAATGAAGGCACCTTATGTTATACGTAATCTAGATATTACCCATATTGCTAATGTCCCACCAGCACTGGAAACTTTCCATTAGTAATACACACAAAAATAGGATCTGATACAATAGCTCTAAAACTATGTTCTGAAGAATGGCAATGATCTTGGGCTAACTTCTCTCACAGTGATATCACCATCTCTGGGAGTGGCTTCACATTAAAGAAGATTGATCCCTGGTAGCCATGCTCTTATATGACCCTTCTCCTAGCCACACTTGATTAAGTCCTGTCACAGATATTAAATCAAAATCAGACCAGTCAATATTTTCTAAATTTTAAAATGGAACTGTGAGTCAGTATTTCCTGGTGAAAGGTGTGGTAAAATGTCAAGTGAAGGAGGTTGTATTTCCCTACCATAGTGTTCATGATGAACAGAATAGATGTCATATCCCCCAGCATGTGGTAGGAAATGGCTCACACTGATAAATAACTGAATTGAATTATTGGGAAGGGAATGTATATGCGGAGGGAGGGAGAAGAAATGAGAGAAAAGAAGACCCCACAGAGTTCAGTGATCTATTTAGAGTAGTTCATGATGTTCAATTGCATACTTTCCCAACCTATTAGCTAATGATTTAACCCTTCTCTGAACAACCAATTTGCTTAGGTTTTTGAATTGGTTTGCTATTACCTGCAACTTAATTCAAGAGCATCTTCCTGTTATTAAATGTAAGTCAAGAGAATGCTACTTGAAAAAAAGAAAGCCATTTAAGTTAAAGCTCTGTGAGACAGTGGGGAAAAGAAGAAAGGTAACAGAAAGAGGAAATGGAGATTTGTGTTCCCATTTTCCTCCATCTAGGATAAAGCCTATGGGTGAGTGAGGGAAAAACTTAAGAGCAGAGGGCCCTTTTCTGCTCCATATTTAAGCATTTGGAGAAGACTTTCTGTGTAGTGCATTGAGCACCAACTTGGTACATATCAAATTAGTTAGGAAGTAGAACAGTGTGACCAGAGACAGAAAGGCTTTAGCTGTCATTCTTAAACTGCCCTTAGTTCCAGCCAGTCCTGGAGAAGGGTAAATAACTATGAGACAAGTGAACCCAAGATCATTGCCATTATTTGAAAGGCATGGAACTTGCCATGGACCTACTATAATGAGAAAAACAACCCTGTCATAGAAACTGGGGCTCTGGCCACAGAGCCTGTAATGGTAGATAGGGATAGGCTCAGTAGAATCTGAGGGGAATAAGGACTCAAAAAGAGAGATACGTCCATTGCTTCCCTTAGGTATTATTTTAGCCAAAGGATGGGCTGTGAAGTAACCAAACATAGACTATGGTATCAGAATCCAGCAGGGCACCCTGTAATCAGGGCATATGGGCTGTTTTTCTGGAAAACAGAGGAGCAAGCATGGTAAGTTGTTCCTCTGCCCCTAATATAGACATACTCTTAAAAAATAAGTCAAGAAGGAAATTGGAAGATTATAAAATAAGAACCCAGAGAGGCTGAATTTTATTCTCAAGGGAGAGCTATTGCTTACATTATCAGAGCAGTAGAGGTTCTAACAAATAGGTCTAAAATTAAATTTTCCTCTCCTCTCTCTACTTCTTTTCCTAATGACCAGTAGAGAAGAACATGCTATGAAGATTACATCAGTTATAGACAATCAAAGGATATATATTTTTCTATGTATATCTGAATGTAGTGGGGCCAGACATCGTCTTGTTGTTTTGTCCCTAACTAATTTCATGTTTTGTGACAAGCCCCACATGCTCTTTAGCAGGGTTTAATTTAAAAAATAGTCTATTATGACAATCCAATGAACCCTTTTGTGTAATGCTTCGTTTCTTTTGGATAAAATGATTAGTCTCTTTTGGCCTCCTCTTCCATTAGTCTCTTCCACTTTGATGGTATTAATACTACAGAGAAGGATATGTCTTACAAAGTTTCCAATCAGAATAGAATTGTTAGGGCCCTAGCCAGTATTGCTCAGTGGATAGAGCATTGGCCTGCAGATTGAAGGGTCCTGGGTTTGATTCTGGTCAAGGGCATATACCCAGGTTGTGGGTTTGATCCCCAGTGGGGGGCATGCAGGAGGCAGCTGTGCAATGATTCTATCTCATCATTGATGTTTCTATCTCCCTCTCCCTCCCCCTCTCCCTTTTGCTCTGAAATCAATAAAAATATATTTTAAAAAATAGAATTCTTAGGCACAGCATGCCCTGGGCACTCTTGCCAATAGGTCTTAAAATTGGAAAAGGGGAGTAGAAGAAGGGGTCACAGTGATGCTATGTGAGAAGAACTCAACCCACTATTGCTAGCTTTAAAGATGGAGAAAGGGCCATGAGCAAAGGTATCTGGGCTACCTCTAGAGGCTGGAAAAGAAAAAGAAACAGACTCTCCCTTAGAGCCTCATTATAAAGTGTTGAACTCCCAACATTTTGTGTTTATCTGAATGAGACTCATGTAAGGCTTCTGAGCTCTAGACCTGTAAGCTAATACATTCATGTTGTTTGAGCAACTGAGTTTGAGGTAATTTATTATACCACCAATAGGAAACTAATACCATGAGTTAAATCGATAAACCTAAGGTAATGCTCATCTACCCCTCTACTTTTTTTGCCCATGTTGTTTCTACACTGATCATTTCTTTAATTAGTCAGTGTAAGCCCTAGATTTGAAATCCACACCAGTAAAAAGGAACACAATGACTAAAATATTAGTTTTCCTATTTGAAAATAACTCCAGAAAAACAGTATTGAGTAGAAAAAACATTTCAAACTAATGGAAACATGAGTCTTTTAAAACTGTATTCTCAACACAATGAGCCGTGCTCATCTTTGCCTCCCTTTTCCAGGAACAACTGAGACTTGACTCTAAAATAAACAATGTTCTCAGGGTTTGCACTATCGTTGACTATGTTATGACTGGTGCACTGTGCCTGCTGGGTCAGTAGACAGCTGTTGTTTTATTTATTTGTAGGCTCCCGCACTACATTTTATGCCTGAAAAATATTATGCAGGGCTGATGTTTCCTTTGCTCTATAGTCTGCCCACAGAGTAAATTCTTAGACAATGAGACTGTATTTCTTTGGCAGGAAGTAAACATTCAAGATAGCTCATGTCAGGAAAAAATTCTGCGCAAAGCTTGAACAGTAAAATGATGCCACCTGAAAATGCGACTCTGTCCTGTTAAACACAACACTAGTGTTAATGTGGATCTGAAGACAAACGGTGGCCACTGAGGAGGAGGACTTTATTACGCAAAACAGACCCATCTGGCTATTTGTTATCAGAGCAAGAGATTGCTAGAGTTGGCCTCTTGTCCTTTTGAATGCCCCAATAAAATAGACACTAGTGCTTGAAGATTCTCTTAAACAGCAACGATGAAATGACAGGTGACAACAGATTGAAATGATAGCTATTTTAAATCAAGACAGATGGCTTTCTACATTTTAGGAGGGAATAGATGTATAGATTATTGTTCTGGCCAGATTTCAACAATCATAGATTACATAAAGTTGTAATACTGATGTGAGACGGGTAGACAGGAAAACATTTCACAAAGAAATTTGAGAATTGTGTTTCAACATACAACGAGCAAATATATATCTTGCCCCCCGCCCCCGCAACTATTTGGTATCATAGAAGAGTGCTTTGAAAAATCAAGTAAGCTCAGGTACTTCGAATATTATATATGTAATTGTCAAAGACATAGGATTGCTATGGATTTAGTTATTCAATGAACTAGATTGCATGTTGCCCTATGCTTATCATCCTGCTGGGCAATGGGGACACCAGGATGAATTCTGACATAGCCTTTCCCCATGAGAACAGTGGGAAGGAAGCAGACATATACATAGATATTTTTTAGTGTGAATATTCAAATATGCATTTATTTAAAGATGGTCAGTCGCAGCAAATGTGTTGAGTTGATTATGGCATTCGGAGAAACTATTAGATTAAATAAGAAATTTAACTTACACTATAGACTAAAAAGTAATATAAATTTAGTGTCCTTTTGGATCGCAGCTCCCAAATCATGCTTAGCAATGATCAAGATAATATACCTGAATACACGTCCATTCATTCAGTAATTATAGGATCTTGAAGAATTTGTGATCTAAAAAGCTTGAAATTCTAAATCAGGGACTGAATTATATGGCTCAATAAAAACTGCATAAATCTTTTATACTAAGTATCAAATGCCTAATGTTGAGCTCTTCCTCAGATGTTTCAGAGAACAATGCCAAATTGTAGGCTGACAGATGTCTAACTTCAGATTTGAAAAGATTTTTGATAAATATAGCTACTATTATTTTAAAAGTATAGCCTGTAATCCTTTTAATACAGAGAAAAAAACCTGTTGGCACAAAGTATTGGGAATGGGAAAGAGGAGAGAAAAGCTTATATGTTTTTAAAGTTGTAGCAATTTTTAATATTAAACAACAGACAAAAGATTCATTTTCTGATCAAGAACAAAATATTAACTCTCTTGTCTTTGCATTCAGATTAAAAAAAATCAACATTTAAATATTAGCTATATGGAACCCTCAATATTTTTTTCTAATTTAAATGGTTCATTTTAATTTTGCAGCTATATTATTGTCCCATCATTCTTTTTAAAAATATGTTTTTATTGATTTTTTTTATAGAGAGTGAGGAAGGAGAGGAAAAGACAGAGAGAATCATGAATGTGAGAGAGAAACCTTGGTTGGCTGCTTCCTGTACGCACAAAAGTGGGGACTGAACCGGACACTTGGTCATGTGCCCTTCCTGGGAATTGAACCAGCAACCTTTGAGTGCATGGACAACACTCAACCAACTGAGCCACACTGGCCCTGGCAATTCTCCCATCATTCTTAAACTTGACATCATAAACCACAATTAAGAGAAAAAGTGACCCACAGCTTCAATGCAATGCCTATCAAAATTCCAATGGCATTTTCCACAGAAATAGAAAACAATCCCAAAATTTGTATGAAAACACAAAATATCCCAAATAGCTAAAGTAATCTTGAGGAAGAATAAAACTGAAGACATAACACTTCTTGATTTTAACTATATTGCAATGTTATAGTAATCAAATTAGTATGACACTGGCATAAAAGAAGACACATAAATCAATGGTACATATTAGAGAGCCCAGATATCATCTAAGTTATATACAGTCAATTGATTTTTGTCAATGAACCTAGAATATATAATAGGGAAAGAACAGTTTCTTCAATAAATGGTGTTAGGAAAATAAGATTGCTACATGCAAAACAATGAAACTAGGCCCCTCTCTTACACCATACAAAAAAATTAATGGATTAAAGAATGTAAAACCTGAAACCATAAAACTCCTTGAAGAAAACCTAGGGAGTAAACACCTTGAGATTGGCCTTGGCAATGAGTTTTTGATTTTGACATCATAAGTAAAGGCAACAAAAACAAAAATAAACAAGTGCGACTACATGAAAAAAAAAAAAGCTTCTTCCAACAAAATGAAATGTCAACCTATGGAATGAGAGAAAATATCTGATAAAAAGTTAATATCCTACAATAAACTCATACAACTCAGTAGCAAAAAGCAAATAACAAAATTAAAAATGGACAAAGGACCTAAATAGACATTTTTTCAAAGAAGACATACATATGGACAACAGGTACGTGAAAAGTTGTTTAATATCACTAATCATTAAAGAATTGCAAATCAAAATTACAAGATTTATTCACACATATTAGAATGGCTATCTATACTAATAAAAGGGTAATGTGCTAATTAGGGTGGACATCTTTCAGACAAAGCCACAGCAGCTGCGAGGCCCAGGGCTCAGGCAGCCATGGGCTCAGGCAGCCTTGAGCCCCAGTGGCTGCAAGGCCTGGAGCTCAGGCCTCCCAGCTGCCGCGGCCGGCAGTGGCAGCAGCAGCAGGGTGATGGGGGCGGTGCCTTACCCTGATCAGCCTGGTCACCTTCTGTGAGGGAGGCCAGACTATGGCTCCTATGGGGAGCAGGCCTAAGCCGTCAGTAGGACATCCCCTGAGGGCTTCCAGACTGTGAGAGGGGGTAGGCCGGGCTGAGGGACCCCCCTCCCCAGTGCACGAATTTTCATACACCAGGCCTCTAGTATAAAAAAGAGAAAACAAATGTTGGAGAGGATGTAGAGAAAAGAAAACCCCTGTACACTGTTGGTGGGAATGTAAATTAGTACAGCTACTATGGAAAACATTATGGAAGTTCCTCAAGAAATTAAAAACGGAACTACCATATGATCCAACTCCTATGTATATACCATAGGAAATGAAACCATTATCTTGAAGAGGTATCTGTACTCCCATGTCTATGTCAGCATTATCATAATAGCCAAGGTATGGAAACAATCTATCCATCAATGGTGAATGAATCAAGCAAATGTGAAATATACATGTGAGATTATCCTATATAATAATATGCTAATTAGACTGGATGGCAGATCAACCTTCTGGAACAACCTTTTAGGACAACCAGTGGGCAGGGCCATGGGGCCACAAGGCAGCCGGGACCACACGGCAGCCGGGCTGCCAGGGCTGAGTCCCTTGCACAAATTTCATGCAAGAGTAGGGCTTCCTTCCCCTGGCTGCCGGTGCCTGCTTCCCTCTGGCACCTGGGACCCTGGCTTTCCTCGCAGCCTTGGCTTCGTACAGAAGGTCGTCCAAAAGGACGTCTGGTTTAATTAGCATATTACACTTTTATTATTATAGATGTGTGTGTGTGTATGTGTGTGTGTGTGTGTGTGTGTGTGTGTGTGTGTGTGTGTGAGAAAATGTGATATATGTGATGGAAAACTATTCAGCTTTAAATAAGAAGTAAATCCTGTCATTTATCACAACATAGATGAATCTGGAGGGTATTATGCTAAGTGAAATAAGCCAAAGACAAATGCTGTATGGTATAACTTATGTGTATAATCTAAAAAAAGTCAAACTCAGAAATAAACAGTAGAAATGTAGTTGCCAGGGGCTGAGGGATATAGAAAGTAGGAAGAGACCAGTAAAAGGGAACAAACTTTTCTTTATAAACTCGAAACTTGCTACCAGAGTAGAACTTAAGTGTTATAAATAGTGTGTGTGTGTGTGTGTGTGTGTGTGTGTGTAGGGAGCAGGGTACGTATATGAAATGATGACTGTGTTAATTAACTGGATGAGGGTAATCCTTTCACAATGTAAATACATCAAACCATCACATTTTATACTTTAAATAGCTTACAATTTTATTTTTCAAGTGTGCCTCAATAAAACCTGGGAAAAAGTGTCATAGAACTGTATGCTGAGAGACAGAGTTGGGTATGTGTGGGTGGGTTCGAGAAAGATTATGTGCCATTATTTGGCATTCTACAAAAGAGGGTTCCAGCCCCGGTCAGCATTGCTCAGTAGTTGGAGCATCTGACCACAAACCTAGGGGTCTCAGGTTTGATTCTGGTGAAGGGCACACACTTGGGTTGCAGGTTCCCCCGCTCTGAATTGGGCCCATTCAGGAGGCAACCAATTGATGTGGCTCTCTCACATCGATGTTTCTCTCTTTCACCTCTTTCCTCCTACCCTCTCCCTCCCACTCTCTCTAAAATCAATGGGAAAAATATCCTCCAGTGAGGATTAACAATAACAACAACAAAAGAGGGTTCTAGCAGTGGAAGCACTTAGAAAGCCTCTTCTCTTTCAACTCTGGTCCTTAAACTGCGCGTAATGACAGAGGGGATCATATTCACGGGAGGAAGAGGCTGTGTGCAAGCATAATCAGTGAAAAAATTAGTATACATGTGTCTCTGACTAGAGTTATAATTGAAGACATTTTCTTTAAAAGAGAGCAGTAAAAAGACAAAAATGACACATTTGGCATCTATTTATGCAAATAAGGCTGTTGGAAGTCCTTAGGTTGAAGCCTAGCCAGGAAAAGCAAAGCCTCAAAGGGACATAGTCTGTCGGCACCGCAGGGTGCTAACGGTTCTGAAGAGCCGGAACTGCCCGCAGAAACGTAGTGCAAATCCTGGACGCGGCCCACCCTTGTCAAATAGTCTACCGTCCTAACCCAAGTGCTGATTGTACCACTTGGAAAAGAACAGTCAATGACACTGTCCCTGTCTTAGTTGCTGGCACTCTGGAGTGGGTCTACTAATGTATTCCTGATATATCTACTCCCCCTCCCGCCCCCAAATAAAGCATAAAAGCCCCAAACAAAGATTTTTTAAACATCTGCAAAAGAAGATACTCTCATATATGGGGCTGACCTCGCCATTTGGGTTCCTTAGTTAATTTCCTACCTTCTGTTTTGGTTTGGTTTGTGTCTTGCCTTAGTCTGAACCTGCTGAGTCATACCTTTCCCTTGTCATGTATAGGGAAATATGTCATGTTTGACCCTCACACTTTCGAAGGCAGTCAGGATATCTCAATCTCACCTCCTACTGCTGGCCTGTGTCCTGAGCCTCAAGGTTAGACATGGCCTGTCATTCCTACAGCGACAAAGAGAGAACGTTTTGTGTTGTTTACCCTTTGGGACAGCCTGGATCGACCTGGAAAATATTATGCGAAGTGAATGAAATAAGCCAAACTGAGAAAGACAGATATCACATGATCTCATTTATTTGTGGAATCTAATGAACGGACCAACAAAATAAGACCTGAAGGGTGGAGGTATAGAACAGACTGACATACCTCGATATGGGGTTGGGGGATGAGAAGAGATAAAATAACTTACATACGTATGTATATAGCCAGGGACATGGGCAATAGGGTAGTGAAGATGGGGGAGGTGGGTAGGGACTGGGAGGAGCTGGGGGGGGGTGGGCGGGAAGGAGAGTTCAATCAAAAATGTGAATATTCTAGGAAACACATTTTACTCATTGTGAGGATTAACCTTCTAAGAAAGAGAGCTATCTGACAATAGAACTGCTTTGGGAAAGCATGAACTCCTTGAAACTGGAAGTATTGACAGGGAAGCTGGGCTGCCATCTGTCTGGAATATAATATGGATTTCAACCTTGGCAAGGAGTTTGACTCAATGTCATCTGAGGGCAAATTCTCTCCTTTAAGATCCTTATCATTCTCTGCAGTCATTTTAATTGTCATATATTTATGGAAACTGGATTGCGTCTCGGTTTTATGATTATCTATTCTGAAACTGCGTTTGCTACTTTAAAAGCAGTATAACCGCATGCTGGGAGAAGACTTATTTGGAATGTTTACACTGAAATTGAAGTCATTTCTTTGGAAGAATTTATAGTTTTTAATTTCTACACTTGGAAAAGCATCTCTCAGTAGAAAATAATGAATGGAAAATATCTCATTAAATATATTCTATTGTGGCATCTCTGAGCAATATGCCAAAAACTCCAGGGAGGACTCTGGCAAAATACATTGCTATGGGGAAGGTGTTTATCGTAAACTGATTTTTACTTTGCAGTTACTTTTACCTTTCAAACATGAAAAATCATTTAGTATAGATTTATTTTTGTTTATACAGCATCTGTACTCTAGCTACCACTTCTAAGTTATTATTAGTGACATTACAAGAAAATAGGACCTGCGCTTCTTAGCAATGAATCCTCCCTTCATTTCCACTCCCTCATTCTCTTTGAAATTATAGAAACGTCACGCACATTGTTTTTTCTTTTAACAGCAAAGAAACTCAGATGCCGAACAGCCTTAGGGACAAAAACCTTGTTTTTATTCACTGATGAAGAATAAGAAAGAAAATATGATGATTCATTACAACTATGTTTATGAACATTTCACTGAGTATTAGAAATCATTTCACTTAGGTATACAGGGTGGGGCAAAATATGTTTACAGATGTTTGTATGGAAAATAACACAATCACTAATAAATAATAATATAAGAATAAAACCGTGTAAACATGTATTATAGAATTATACACTTGAAACCTATATAATTTTATTAACCAATGTCACCGCAATAAATTCAATTTTAAAGAAAGAAGAGACTCTGTGTTTCTCAGATTCACTACTTTTGCTCCACCCTATAATGCTATAGACCCTTGGTTAACTTTCTTCAAAAAAATAAAAATAAAATAAACTGGTTTTCTAGTTGGCCTATTTTTAATGTTCTTTATGTATATGTACGTGTGGGGGATAGTATATTATTTATTATTTATTCTGAGTCCTGCATATCTGGCTGAGTTTACTTTCTCTTCTTTTATGTGGAAATCTTCAAATATTATGAAAAAGGGAAATCTGTAAGTTTGCATAAGATAAAGCTTTTGCTAGCCAAAATTATCTTTCAAGCTATGGTATTATATACATTAAAGAAAAGTAAACCTCACTCTCTGAGAGCCTTATCTGCTCACCCCTCCATCTTTGATACAGAGCTTTAAGGAGATATAGAATACATTTTCATATAGTTCTCTATGGCTTACATGTTTCATAATTTTAAAAAGAGTAGGTAATAATCATTACTTAATTTCTAGAGTAGGAAAAGCAGACCAAACAATATCTCAGTAAGTTATTAAGGAACTTCTTGAGGGCCGTGGTGGTGGGTTGGTTGTAGGTCGGCAACTCACGTGGTAGACTCTACCAAGAGAGTCTGTGCAACACACAGATGGAAGCTCTTTCTGAAATTGGCTGCATAACCAGACCATAGCTGAATAAGGCACTGGGGAAATTGGAATACATATGAATCATGAAGGCAGTCTATCCTTTTGGGAGGCTGGGAGGCAGAGCTTGATGTCAAAGTAACATTAGACTTCAGACATAAAAAGGCAACAAAAGGAGCAATAATTCCTTCAGGTCTATTTTGCACAATTTCACCAGGGTCATCATAAAGCATGCAGAGTGGAAAGACAGAGTGTGTAACCCAGAGAAGCTGGCACACAGCCACCAAAAAGATTGCTTATACTGGCTTGACCATATGCAAGAGATAAATTATATCAGGTTATCAAACACCTGCTGTCAAATGAGCAGAAGTAGTGCAACTATAGGCAATGCAGCCTGAAGAATTGCTAAAGTTACCTTAAAGCTGAGTCCTAAGGATGGAATGCTAAAACACAGGACCTGGAAAGCAGACAGGGAAGATCCAGCTCAT
Source organism: Myotis daubentonii (assembly GCF_963259705.1). Lineage (NCBI taxonomy): Eukaryota > Metazoa > Chordata > Mammalia > Chiroptera > Vespertilionidae > Myotis > Myotis daubentonii. The sequence continues at coordinate 50,369,001 of NC_081846.1, forward strand.
TTTAACAAGGGTCTTCCATTCACCCATTTCCAAGGTACTTAAAGCACATTCCCCACATCTTAGCACCCTGTCAAAGACAACGGAGGGAAAGAGAAAGAGAAGGTGTGTTTCTGCCCTATAATCCAGGTGATATTCAAGAAGAATAATTAAATAATTTTAACTCAAACCAGGACACTTTTGTGAGTGGAAAGGATACCATTAATAATTATTCTGGGTTTGCCTTGGCTGGGTGGTTCAATTGGTTAAAGCGATATCCCATACACCAAAAAAAAAGGACAGGTTTGATTCCAGGACACATACCTCGGTTGTGGATTCAATCTCTGGTCATGGAGCATATGGGAGGCAACAGTTTGATGTTTCTCTTTCAAATTGATGTTTCTCTCTCCCTTCCTCTCTCTCTTCAAAAATAAACATACCCTCAAGTAAGGATTAAAATAATTATTCTGGGGCAACACGTGTAAAGCAGGACTATATCTACAAAACAGGGCGATTGCCATATGGGTGACATATAAATCGGATATGCATAATCCGTGCTTAAATAATAAAACATCTGGGGAATTATATATTTGAAATAATAGAGCAAAAAAATAAATAAATAAAACAGGACTAAAAGAACATATTGTCCAAATAAGCTTATGCCCCTAAATTAGAAAAACTCAAGAGTAGTGAAAAATTAAACAAGTTACTTTAGCACCAACTGGCACAGCTAGACATAATCCATAGGAAGGAAACATGAAACCACTGTACACTTATAAGAATGGCCAAAAGTCAAAACACCAGGGACTCCAAATGCTGAAGAGTATGTGGAGGCACGAGAACGCTCATTCATGGCTTGTGGGAATGCAAAATGGGACAAACACTTTGGAAGACAGTTTGCTAGTGTCTTAAAAAGTTAAACATATTTTTTTTTTTACCATATAATCCAGCAATTATGCTTCTTAGTATATGCCCAAATGGATTGAAAACTTATGTCCACATGAAATCCTATGCACAAATGTTTACAGCAGCTTTGTTCATAACTGAAAAAAACCACAAGCAAACTACCAAGATGTCCTTCAGTAGCTAAATGGGTAAGCAAACTGTGGTGCATTCATACTATGGAATATTATCTACACTAATAAAAGAGAAAAATGGTAATTGGCGTACGACGATACCCTTTTCATTGGTTAATCAGGGCTATATGCAAATTAACTGCCAACTAAGATTGGCAGTTAACTGCCAACAAGATAGCGGTTAATTTGCATACGTAGGCACAATGCAGGGAGGTGAAAGGGAAAGCAGGAAGAAGCCCCCTGCCACTGACAGTGATCGGAAACCCAGCCGGGAGCTAAGAGCTGGGGGGCAGGGCAAAGGCGGCCCTGGGGCCGCCTTTGCCCTGCCCCCCAGCCATGATTGGAGAATCAGGTGCCTTTTCCGCCCTGGCCAGTTATAGCAGGAAGTAGGGGTGGAGCCAGCGATGGGAGCTGGGCACGGTCGAAGCTGGCAGTCCCAGGAGCTAGGGGTCCCTTGCCTGGGCCTAAAGCGAAGCCCATGATCGTGGGGCCGCTGCAGCTGCGGGTCCCCGCTGCCCAGGCCGACGCCTCAGTCAGAGGCATCCTGCAGGAGCAGGGGCGGAGCCCATGCGATCTCGGCGCCCCCCGCTGCCACTGCAGGTCCCCGCTGCTCGGGCCAGATGCCTAGGCCAGAGGCGTCAGGCCTGGGCAAGGGGCCGATCCTGCGATTGGAGGGTGATGGGGGTCAACGCCTGAGGGCTCCCAGTATGTGAGAGGGGGCAGGCTGGGCTGAGGGACACTCGCCACCCCCCCACACACCCAGTGCACGAATTTCGTGCACCGGGCCCCTAGTTCAGCAATAAAAAGAAATGAGCTAGCAAGTAACAAAAAGACATGTATATTACTAAGTGAAAAAAAGCCAATCTGAAAAGGCTACATGCTGTATGATTCCAACTATATGACATTCTGGAAAAGGCAAAACTCAAAAATATCAGTGGTTGCCAGGGGCCCAAGGGAGAGGGAGGAGGGATGCAAAGGCAGAACATAGAGAGGATTTTTAGGGCAATGAACCAATTCTGTATGATACTATAATGATGGATACATGTAACTATACATTTATTAAAACCCATAGAACATACAACACAAAGACTGAACCCTAATGTAGACTATGAGCCATAATTAAAAATAATGTGTCAATAATGGCTCATCAACTCTGACAGATGTACCACACTATGCAAGATGTTAATAATAGGAGACACTGGGGGTTAGAGGGAGAGGGCATGTGAGAACTATGTACTTTCCAACCACATTTTTTCTAAATCTGAAACTGCTCTATAAGGAAATCTATTAATTTTAGAAAGGGGATATCAAGTTTTGAAATATTACCATGCATGATAGTTGGAGGAAACCAAAGAACCTGCCTCCAGGCCTCACGGGTCCCAAGGCAGCACGACTGGACAGGTGTATTCACGGTATCAAGAGCTGGAAGGAAGAAAGTAGTTTTTGCCCCATTGATTTTTAGGGAGAGAAAGGGAGGGTGGAGGCGGGGGAGAAAAAGAGAGAAACATCTATGTGAGGGAGACACATGGATTGGTTGCCTCCTGGGTTGGGGAATGGTAGGTGCCCTTGACCGGGAATTGAACCCTGCAGCTCGCTGGTGTGCTGGCTGACACTTTAACCACTAAGCCATGCTGGCCAGGAGAAAGTAGATTTTATAAAAGTTTTACTAAATAAAATATCCAACCATGCCTGCTTGAGAAACTTCTTTGGGGACTTATAGAGGCTACAGTTAGTCCCAATAACATGCTTGGCATTTATGGCATATAAGTAAGTTACTGTAACTAGATTCATGTTGCATTGCCTTCTCCATCTCTTGGCATTGCTGTTTGGACAGGTTCCAAAATACAGTGTATCTCTGCATTCAGAGGCAAAATAAAAAAGAGGAAGTTATAGAAAATCCACCTGAAGAGTTATTATTAAGTGAAAAGGCAGAGATTTAGACTGGAATAAATCAGAAAAACTGTAGATCACCTGGAACCCACTAGAGCACAATACCCCATAAAACTTTCTGTGATGATGGAAATGTTTTATATCCATGCTGTCAAATATAGTGCCCACTAGCCACAGGGAGTTTGACATATGGCTAGTGTGACTAAGGAAACAAATTTTTAATTTAATTTTAATGAAGCTGTATGTGGCTACTTACTCCATAATTGACAATGCAGCACTATAAAATAGAATGCATGCACCTGATATATGCAAGTATCTGATATGGTACACAAAGTCCACAGCTGTGGCAGCTAGAGGAGCTGTGGCTGTATCGCTACAGAGAGGACTCAGTCATGGCACACAGGGTATTGTTACTGAAAATGTATGGGCTTTGTGCAAGAAGTTGATTTACTTGGAGGGTGAGCTCAGATCTGTGCATTGTGAGGTACCTGACAAAAACCCAGTGGAAGTTTTTTTTTTTTTTTTTAAATCTAGGTAAAAGTTTTTAGTTGAAAATTTGGGGACACAACTTAGGTAAAGGGGTAAAATTTGAGATAAATAGGTTTGAATGGTCTACATAGAGTCAAAATTGAAATTTAAAAGACTGAATGTGAATGACTGACTGTCCACAATAAGAAATTCAGAGAATTAAAAAGATGCACCCAGAACAGAAAAAGCAGACTACTTTCCTATTTATTAAATTTTAACCTATTATTTGTGGTCTTAACCTTCTATTTATCTCCTTCCTCTCTGGTTGCCCTTTTCAGCAGCTCTTAGGTTTCCTAAAATTAGATGTTTTCTCTAGGTTTTGGTTTTATCAATTAGAGAATTAACCCTGTCTTTTAATAAGTATTAAACTTCATTTTCTTTTTTTTCCCCACACAAATCTCTCTTTTTTCTTTTCCTTTAAATATCTCTAAATATCTTTCTTCAGGTCAGGTTACACTAAATTCATTTCTGCTTCCACTCCCAGTCCCTGAAAAAAGATAGAAATACATATAACGTTTATTCTTCCTACCAAAAAGCCATTGCTGATTGCTTTCACTTCTTTATAAAGCTCCTTGTGTGCTTGAAAGTTATTTTGTACAAAGTTACTTGTGTATTAGGCTGGGAAATTTCAGCTCACTTTAAACTCCACAAGCCAGCTAGGTAATACAAAATCTAGCTTCTTCAGCATTTAAAAATAAGACCATTGGACTCAGGCTGTATGGAATAGACTACTCTTTCAACCACTTCTTCACAGAGGTAGGATATAACACATAGGGTAGCTATGCTTTCACAGAGAAAAAATATATGTAAAGTGCTTAGTTTATCTTGGCACACAATATCTATCTATATAAAGGCTAATATGCTAAGTGTCCATCCGAACGGTCGCTATGACATGCACTGAACACCAGGAGGGGATGTGAAGTGAACTGGCCATTCGGCACTACAAACCTCGCACTGACAAACCAACACTCGGCTTCCCCGAAGTGGGACACAGGCCCCGCCACCACCCTGGAGCAACAGCCCACCAAATCCAGCCAACGCTACCGAGACCACATGACGCAAAATGCGGCCCATAGCACAGCCCAACCCAGAAACGGTCGCTGTGGGCATCAGGTAATGATGTCACGTAGCAACACCCGGCTTCCTCTCCCTAGTGACTAGCCTCCTTGGAGTTTCTTCAGCCCAGAAACAAGACTTGCTTTATAGCCAGGTGCAAACATTTTACACTTTAACCAAATGCCTGTGAAGCGTTTTCCCGTGCCTCATCTCATTTGATCCTCACAGAAGTCCTGGAGTGGGTAGATAGAAGACTCGATGGAATCCTATTTTCTTTTCATTAGCCAGAAAATGGAGATTTAGAAAGTTTAGAAACTTGACCCGACTGAAAAGTAAGAAATTGTGGATCTTGAGAATGACTTCAGGTTTTCTCAAACACTGCTGCAGTTAAATATTTTACCCTTTGTTCTCCCTGCATGATCTACAATAATAACCTGGTTTGTGTTGATATTTACTGCTGTGTTTCTGACAATTACCTGAAAGAGAAGGTGGGGTGCTTCACTGGGCTGGAAAAAGTTTAGCTGAATGAGAAAGCAGGTCTAATTAAGCAAGTTTATTGTATATATATAAAAGGCTAAGTTGACTCATGCATATGCAATACATATAAAGCTCTCGCTGGTGCCAATAGCACATGTGTGTTTAGATCTGTCATTGTCGATTGTGAATTTGGTTGACACTTCTATTATAGAGAAAGGGTGAGTAGCGATACTAAAATATTTCTTCTAATTAATTTCCTTTCAATGTGCACAAATCCATGCACTGAGCCACTAGTATGTTCAATAACTTTTTAATTAGGTTATATGTATTTAGAATATATATTTTATTTACATTATGTTTTATTAAAAGTAAAATGACATCATTATTTTATGTACCTCTAAGAAAGGGGGAAAATCCTGACAAACTATGAAATACCATTGACTATAAGAAGTATGCCAATTTCAAAGATGTTCACATGTTAAAAGACATGTATCTCAGATTCAAGGATATTCGGCAACATTTGTGGCACTGAACAAGTAAAAGTTATGATGATTTCCATGACTGACTGGGATCCATTCATACCAGAAACACAGCTGTGAGATCGTGTATGAAAGTGGACAGCATGGGTCCAGAGAGCATCAGAGTAGTATTTTTAATACTGTGGGCTCTGAATAAATCCCTGCTCTATTATTTACCAATGGTGTGCCCTTGGAGAAGTTTACCTTCTGCACCCTGTAGCTGTAACATGGGAATCATGATAATTCTTACTCTTAAGAGGCTGTATTCAGTGGCAGCAATGTCCATGAAGCCCTCAGTAGAATGCCTGACAAATATCCGTGCTCAACAATTTCTACTTGCAGGCCCTTTGCAGCAGCACAGTGCTATAGCTGTAAGCCAAACAGCACCCCAGAACCCCAGATCTCAGTGAAAACACAATTGCTGGTTCTGGATGAGTAAGTCTTAGAGATACTGACACATGTGCCTCAACTTCTCAATTTTACTTTTAGATATGAATTTTACATATATATCCTATACTAATAAAAGAGAAAAATGGTAATTGGCGTACAACCGATACCTTTTTCATTGGCTAATCAGCAAGATATGCAAATTAACTGTCAGCCAAGATGGCGGCTGGCAGCCAGGCAGCTGAGAATAGGAGGCTTGGTTGCCCCAGCGATGGAGAAAGTCAAGGATCCCCGCAGCTGCGGGGCTCTGAGCTCCTGAAGCAACAACTCCAAAAGATACAATGTTTCAGTTATAGAAGCTAAAAGATGGCGGTTAATTTGCATACTCAGGCTCCAAGCAGAGCGAAGCCAAACAGCCCTGAAGCAGCAGGGCAGAGAGGCCTCAGGGCCTGGGATCAGCAGAGTCGAGAGGCCTCCCGGCCCCGGTGATCAGCGGAGTCCAGAGGCCTCCCGGCCCCTGCGATCAGCGGAGTCCAGAGGCCTCCTGGCCCGGTGATCAGCCGAGAGGCCTCCCAGCCCCGGTGATCAGCGGAGTCCAGAGGCCCCGCGATCAGCGGAGCTGAGAGGCCTCCCGGCCCCAGTGATCAGCGGATCCGAGAGGCCTCCCGGCCCCGTGATCAGCGGAGCCGAGAGGCCTCCCGGCCCCTGCGATCAGCGGAGTCCAGAGGCCTCCTGGCCCGGTGATCAGCCGAGAGGCCTCCCAGCCCTGGTGATCAGCGGAGTCCAGAGGCCCCGCGATCAGCGGAGCTGAGAGGCCTCCCGGCCCCGGTGATCAGCGGATCCGAGAGGCCTCCCGGCCCCGTGATCAGCGGAGACGGAGGCCCCGCGATCAGCGGAGCAGAGAGGCCTCCCGGCCCCAGTGATCAGCGGAGCCAAGAGGCCTCCCGGCCCCGGTGATCAGCGGATCCGAGAGGCCTCCTGGCCCCGTGATCAGCAGAGACGGAGGCCCCGCGATCAGCGGAGCAGAGAGGCCTCCCGCCCCGGTGATCAGCGGAGCCGAGAGGCCTCCGGGCCAGGGATCAGGGGAGCCGAGAGGCGTCCTGGCCCTGGGATCAGCGGAGCAGCGAGGCTTCCCAGCAGCGGGATCAGTGTGACAGGGTGCGGAGCCCCAACCCTCTGATCGGCCCTGCTCTGTGCATGACAGGAGTGGCGCTGCAACCTCCCTATGGACCCTGCCTTGAGTGTGACAGGGGGTGGTGCCCCAACCCCCCAATCGGCCCTACCCTGAGCATGACTGAGGGTGGCATCGCAACCTCCCAATCCGCCCTGCTCTGTGCATGACAGGAGGCGGGGCCCCAACTCCCCAATGGGCCCTGCTCTGAGCCCGACCAGGGGTTACACCTAGGATTAGGCCTGCCCTCTGCCACCCGGGAGCAGGCCTAAACCAGCAGGTCCTTATCTCCTGATGGGTCCCAGACTGTGAGAGGGCACAGGCCAGGCTGAGGGACCTCCTCTCCCAACCCCGAGTGCACAAATTTTTGTGCACCGGGCCTCTAGTATATATATAATTTATCTTTATTGCTGAAAGTATGACATATGTCTCCCTTTTTTCCCCATTGACCCTCTCCACACCACACCTGCCCACCTCCAAGCCTTCACCACAGTATGGGTTATGCATATTCTATATAATAAAAGGGTAATATGCAAATTGACCCCAATGGCAGAACAACCAGGAATGACCGGTCGCTATGATGCACATTGACCACCAGCAGGCAGACATTCAATGCAGGAGCTGCCTCCTGGTGGTCAGTGTGCTCCCACAGGGGGAGCTCCACTCAGCCACAAGCTGGGCTGATGGCTGCGAGCACAACGGTGGTGACAGGAGCCTCTCCTGCCTCCTCCTTAGCGCTAAGGATGTCTGACTGACAGCTTAGGCCCGCTCCCTGTGGGCTCCCACGCTGCCAGAGGGATATCTGACTGCCAGCTTAGGCCTGATTCCCGCAGGCCAGGCTGAGGGACCCCCCCTCCCGAGTGCATGAATTTTGGGCCACCAAGCCTCTAGTATGCTCATAAATTCTTTGGTTAATCTCTCCCTACCCACCCCCTGACCCCTGCCTTCCCTCTGAGATTCCTAGTCTGTTCTATGCTTCTATGTGTCTGGACCTATTTTGTTCATCAGTTTATTTTTTTCTTTAGATTTCATATATGAGATATTTTTAAAAGCCTACATATTAGTGTGTGTGTGTGAGAGAGAGAGAGAGAAAGAGAGAGAGAGAGAGAGAAAGAGAGAGAGAGAGAGAAATTTGTCTGTGGAACTTCTGGTTTTGATTGTTGTTGTTTCATAGCTTGAATTTCCTGTCCTATGAGAATTTCAAACATATTTCAAACAAAGAAAAAATTGCCCCTAACAAGTAAAAATAAAGTGAAATAGATTAGATTTTAAAATATTAAATCATTATAGTCAGAAATTCAAATATTTTATATCATTTTTATTAATAAAATTATGATTTTAAGGTTGAAATATGAACATTTTGATTAATTTAATGTATACTCCTGACATACTTCCATGCGTGGGGGTGGGAAAGAGAACTGTGTGCATTATGATACATTACTATGCTTAAGAGCAATTTGTCTCGCAGCATCCAGTAAATGACTTACACTGACATAAAGCAAGTTAGTATACTATTAAGTATCATAAATCATCATATTTTGTAGTTGGTATAGATGTGAAACATTAATGGAGCTTGAATTTGTTTCAGGTGTTTGGAACTCATTGCATTCATTATGCACTACACATTAAACAGACAAAGAAATATATTTCCAAGTAAGGAAATGTATTAACTATTTGTTTTCCATGCAAAATATAGTGAGTGCTAAACAAATGCTGAAATAAGAATACAGTTTGGTGTCTAAAACATTGGTTCATGTCCAGAAAGAGGGTACCAAGACTGCTGCACCTACTGTTATAGCCACACCCATTCTGAATTATCAGGGCCTGCACAGCACTCCATACTGAATATTTTAAAATTTTCAACCCTGACAAAAGATGCTAGACTTTTAAGTTAGGATAAAGGACTGTTTGAATTTTTTATTTAAATAGCTACTTCATTAGAAAAGGTTTTACTGTATCAACCATGGGGCTTGGTCTGCAGTGAGAAAGACCAGACAGGAGCAGAGGACCAACCTCAAAACAGAAGGAAAAACTGTAGGAGCAATTGGGAAATCCATCAAAAGACAATGTATCGTATCCCACCCACAAGAGGGTGAGCATTTTGGAGGGCTGGCAATGTATTATAGAGATTGAGGCTGCTGTGAAATCAGTGATACTAACTTTGATCATTTAGCTAAGTTGGTTTCTTCCAGGTTTCTCCACAGTAAATGGAAGTTTATCTGTGTGGGAGTTATTGAAGGAATTCCTATGTTGACTTCTCTCAAGATGGCCTTTGGTTTGCTGGGGAACTTTTGGTGATTGAAACATCATCTCCATGGCCCTTGGTTAGTCAAAGGCCCTGAATAGAGACCAAAGTTCTTCAAAATCATCCTTTTCAATGTCATTTACCAATTTTTAAAAAATTATCCCCTTTAGCGGATCTGGGTGGTGAGAGGATTCTCCTAGAGAACCTGGTAGAGTATGAAAATCAGCAATGAGAGGGAAGGGAAGGGGAAAAAGAGTGGTGTATGAAACTCATTGGACGAATTTGGTCAGTAAGAAGAAATGTGGGATAAACATCTATGGAATGATTAAAAGAAAGCGGGTTCACAACAGAGGCAGCAGAGCTGGTCAGGATTCTTATAATACAATGATGGAAACCCTCCCTAGTCTTCCAAGTAAACTGTTAAAGAATGCCAATACATGAATTGACAGCAGTTTTCCCAGCTGAAGATTGAGTCAGTATTGCTTAACATCTCTCTGTGGCTATTGGCACTACATTTTTAACAACGTCATATTGTGAGTACATATATTACCCTGAGACACTAATGAGACGAGATGGCAGTTTCCTCTTAAAGTCTCTAAAGCCATGCAAATGTGCGCAGTTGGGAATTTTAGCATCAGATCACAGAGCTATTTCCTCCCTCACCCGCCACTGCCCCCCCACCCCCCTAAATAACATAAAACACTGGACAGGAGACAGTAAAATAACAAACATACAAACGAATGAAATGAACAACCGAAGAATACTAACAGTTGAAAAACAACAACAAATTACTCCACTGAGAAAAACTTGCATAAAATGAAACAAAACATTATGGCCCATCCTTATGGTGTATTTGAGTCTACGTTTAATTGTTCTGTCAGTGTGTGTGTGTGTGTGTGTGTGTGTAAAAATACGATAAACACTTTTATACTCTGTTTACACCTCTTTTGAATTTAGATTTTCAGTCCCCAAATGCCAGTGACTTTTTATATTAATTGGAAAGGACAATGAAGGTGGCAAGTATCTCTCTCTCTAGGTTTTAATAAAGCTTTGAAAAGTATAATTTAACAAATTATTTTCTGTTGGAAAGTTTCATTAGCATTTGCTCCACGGAATAGTCAATAAGATTCCCCGTAAGTGGGGCCTTTGCAAAAGACTAAGGCAGTGGTTCTCAACCTTCTGGCCCTTTAAATACAGTTCCTCATGTTGTGACCCAACCATAAAATTATTTTTGTTGCTACTTCATAACTGTCATGTTGCTACTGTTATGAATCGTAATGTAAATATCTGACATCAGGATGGTCTTAGGCGACCTCTGTGAAAGGGTCGTTCGACCCCCAAAGGGGTCGTGACCCACAGGTTGAGAACCGCTGGACTAAGGTGTTGTTAGACATGAAATAAGAATTTATTTGCTGAAAGTGCCTTTCCATTTTTAGAAACCATCCTGTAAGCCTCTGCCTTTATAGGTAAGAAAACAGAAGGCCATTGAGATTAAATATTTCCCCAAGGATATGTACTCAATTACAGAAATGATATCAGAGAAGACAGAATAAGAAATATTCATTTGGTGCTATGTTGGTACTATTTCTTAAGCTTCACTTAGTGCTACCTCTTAAATACCACTTCTCCGTCAGGGGTTATATAATTTTTATGTGCACAAAAAATCCTGCGCGGTATTAATATCCTCATTTTATATACGTAAAAATTAAGGATTAATGAGGTGAAATAACTCATTCAAATTTATGCAATGAGGAAGTAGCTGACCCAAGGTTTCCAATTGACCCTTAGTCATCAAATATTATGCTATTATAAAATGAAAATTATGATTCTATGTAATATGTCCTATGACACAAAAATGTGGTGATCTTTCTCAGTAAACTTCAACTCTACAAATCACTACTTGCCTATTTTTAAGCAAAGAAAAAATAATTTATTTCTTCAAAAATCTTTTAAAGTCTTCACATAGGAAAAAATATTTATATTTTTGAGAGTTTGGTGATTATAATAGCCTCTGTCCTGTTAAATGGTTTTATAAAATAAATCACGCTGGACAAATTAGCTCAGGAACATTGTTGAGAGGAGGGAGATGGGGGAGTCTGAATGCTGTGACAGAGAAGTGGTGGTTCCTGCTCTGAGATGAGAAATAAGTTAATCCCCAAGTCCCCACATGCCTGGGTTTTAAGGAGCAAACATAATGTCAAGCATCTAATGAAGTGATTTTGTTGAGGAAGCCAAACTGCAAGCCAGGATTCACCTGTGCTTTTAACAACCTGATTTTATGCAGAACTAAAAAGTAGGCAATGACAATTTGGTCATTAAATAAAAAACCAGAGGCTTTGATTATTGGAGGAAATGAAAATAACGTATTCTGGCAACTATACCATATGTGATTACTTACATGCTGTTTCATCATTGATACACATACATTTCCATAGCCCCCAGCCCTGTATAGGCATACTCTTCAAGTCAACAATTACGCAAGAGATGGAATCAATGCATTCTGAGGCAGCATGACTAGGATGTGATATCGAGCTGCCTTTATTTGATCAAGTTCAGCTCATGTTTGAATGGTCTTTGTCAACCTATGGCCTGAGTAATGATAGAAACAGTCTCTGTTGGGGCATTAGGTAAATTCAACCTGACTGCCTAAGTGGTGGGGGTGTGGGGGAAAGATTATAACTGGAAGTCATTAAGTATTCTACTGTGAAGATCAGATAAGTTACCATTTGGAGACATGACTGGAATAAAGGCAAAATTAATTAATTGAACCAAGAAACCCATCATTTACACTGGGATCATAGTAAAGGCTGAAGGGATACTTTGAGGGCACTTCGCAGTGGCCTCACTATTCAAGCTCTATAGATAGCAATTGGGAGCTTAAAAGAAGAAGAAATTCACACTGTCTTGTTCTGTTTGAATATTTTTGTATGATTTTTGCAAGTAAACATTATCACATTACTCTATCATAATGAAGTTTTGATAACAGAAAGAAGAAAAGGATCTATAAAAACAGGGTCATGTTATTTATAATTACTATGCTTTGGTGTGAAATATATAATTTTGAATTAAGTTGAGCTAGGATTCCTTTCACATGCCTAATAATACAAAAAAATGATTAATTGGAAGGAAGAAATTTATGTCTTCATAGGCTTCTTATTTTTTCTTTCCCTTTTTTTCTGCTTGTTCTAGAAGTCATAAGGAATTCATAAAGAGAGTTGTGCAAACTTTCCTAATATCTATTTATGTAAAATGGCTCTAAAAAATCAAGGGTCTCTGCTGTTCACGAGACATTTCTAAATTCACAATCCATGTTTCATTTATGTAGGGAAATGCCAACTTACTATACCTTAGAACCAAGTATAGTAAGTTCCATTTTTGTAAACCAACTGGTGGTTTTCATATATCTGCTTCTTTCCATAATTACTTTAATGGGCACCAGATCCCAAGATCACATGTAATACCAATAGTAGTAATTTCTCCTTTTCACTAGAAACCCTTATTAATGTCTCATTTTCTTACGATTACATTTAAGCAGCTACACATGCTCCAGGTGAGAATAGGTTATGTTACAGAATTTATAAGGATGAATTTTTCTACCTTTGACTATTTCTTTTGTCAATTATCACTGGTAAATATCCAAACTTGTTACACTAAGTCAACAGAGATTTAAAGGAAACTGTTCTGTGACTTTACTTAATTTGTTCAGATAGAAAGAAATAAAACTATAAATATATATGTTAAGTGTACCCCAACCCCTAGCATCCAGCTAAAAGATATTATAAAGTTATACACAAAAAGAACTGAACCTATGGCATGAAAAGGAGGGGGGAAATTATCAAATTAAGGATTGGCAAGTGGTTGCATTTTTGAGAAATCCCTTAGTTTCAGTAAAAACTATAAATATAACTTCATATCCTATTTTCTCATTAAACCAAATCAAGTTATTTGATATACAAAAATGGCCTCATTGTAACTACAATATATGTCCCAATAGGAAAACTGAAAGCAAGTATTAGCAAAATAATTTATTTGGAACAATTTTCTATTTCTGTGAAGCCTTCTATGAAGGCTAATTATCCATTAGTATGAGTAGGACTGTACCTTTCTAATAACTGTCACCAGGTAAAACATTAACAGAACATGGAGTTTGCTTCCCAGTGGAAAACCTGAGATCATTTATTAATTATTTATGAAATTCAAATATAATCTCTTATGGAGGGAGTCTAATGAAGGTGATAAATTCAAGCAGTTTCAGTTTAAACAGTGGTTGCTTTTAATTGACAACAGAAGTATAAATGTGGCCTCCACTAACGATGCTGCTAATCCTGCTTTCTGCATTTCATTAAATCACCCCTTTAGCTAATAGACATATTTTATACGAGACATTAAAGTTCACCATAATCACTGAGGCGTGATCGTCATGTACTGCAAAAGATTCCAGACTCTCTGTGTAGTGGTTTAAATATATGATCAATAATCCTCACAGGATCCCTGTAAAGTAGCAGATTAAGACATTTGTATTCACAAGGTTAAGTGTCATGCAGCTAGCAAAGTAAATGGCAGGTTTTAGGATTAAAAACTAGGTCACTGTGGTTCTGAAGTCTTCACTTGTTCCATTTCACCATCATTACTGATAAATTCTCACTGAGCTCTGGCTACGTGCAGCACCATTTGTTTGCTATTTGCCGTACGAAGAGTGGTAAGAAACTGTCCTTGCCTCTAAGGAACTTACAACCTAGTTGTGCAAACAAGGCACATACACAAAGAAACATCAGCAGATGAGGACCTATCTATCAGAGCTGTTTTGTGGGGGTGAAGGAGGTCGAGTCCCCATTGGAAAAGACCACAGAGGAAATTAATAATAGAGGCTGCCACATTTCACACCATATTATGCGGTTGCTTCAGGACATCTGTCTAGAGTACAGGTGAGGGGGAAAAAATACACACTTAGAAATAAATGGCAGGCTAGACAAGCTGTCTAGCTTGTCAACTGTAAACTTTGACTCTTAATCCGCGGCTCCTTACCTTTCTGCCATGCTCAGCTGGTCCGGCTGGTCTGTTTCCACTCCTCGGAGCCTCGAACACACTCCTCAGCTCGTCAAGGGCGATGGAGAAGCGCTCTATCCTGCGCCGACCACTCACGGAATCCTCCTTCAGCACTTGGGGCCGGCTGCATCCCCTGACATTGTCACTCTCATCCTCAGGGCCCTTCTCTTCAGGCTCTGAGCTCAATAGCTCTTCTGCATTGCCCGGCAGACTGTGGGCATCTGCAGGCCCAGGTGCTGACACGACCTCTCTCTCAGGTTCAAGCACTTTGCTTTCTCGAGGCTGGAAGAGCTTGCAACGACTGCCCCCAGGACAACACTCACTTCTCTGGTAATCACTGGATTCCCATTTCTGTCTCAGGAGGTTCAGGGAGCCTTTCTGCATCGGAAACATGGGTGGCTCCAGGTTGTCCTGAAACATCAAAAGTCCTTTCATCAGTAATACGCTCAGGTGTGTGAGCCATTTTCAAAACATTGTGTAGAAATGTGTGCCTCCGTGTAGAAATGCAGCTTTGCTATATCGTTTCTGGCTCTTGACTTGACCCTACAACGTTAGGTCAGTCCAGAAGGAGATGACGGGGAGGACTGCTTTGTACTCCCATAGTGTTGGAGGAGGTCAGTGAGAGACCGTGACCACTGGTTGCCCTTCAAGCTGGACCTGAGCCATCAGAGGCTGCTCACTCCCTCCCCTGCGCTTGGAATGTATGTTCTGCTCACCGTGTGCACTGGGAGCCATTTCAAGGAAGTGACCTTAAGAGAGTAATGTGCTGTTGAGACCTTTCGGACTGTATACATGACTGAATCCCATTATGAGCTCTGAGCTCTGTACAAACATCTACCTGGCAAGCAGGTGCCGAGAAATATTTGTTTTGTGGCCACCCAAGACAAGTCTTGTGTGTAAGTTCTCTTGCTTACTGAAACCACCAGCTACCAATCTGGAGTGGTCTGCCTCTTTCTGTATATCTCTCATTTTAATCCCAATAGTACCACAACGAGTTCGTTGCTACTATTATTACTATTTTATAGGTAAGGGGATTGAGAAGTCATTTGCCCAGGGATCTGAATGACAGAGCCTGGATTTAAAAAACCTCTGTGTATCTCTACAATCTGCTCACTTATCTGCTGGAGAGTAATGTCCCTTTTGCACTTTAAGTGTCCAATTCACTTCTCGTTGTGAAAACTGATTAGAATTTTACCTTTTGTGAATTTTGAGGTTAGCAGGAAAAAGTCAAATGGCAAAAGGTACTATGAACAGAAACACATACACACAACACACATATCATTGACAGCAAATCATACACTAGCATGAAATTTTGCTGCAGAAAGGGCTACTTTCTGTTCTAACCCAGAAATTATACACAGTAAATTTGGGGATTTAAAAATAAATTTTGTTCTTGAGAGATGATGCATTTTCCTGGAAAAGTATCCACCCAGTGAGTACAGTAAATAATGCCACTTAGATTAAGACCTGGAAGTTTCTCAAAGGTCACCTAACACAGTATCTCCAGACTTCTGTGCAAACCACAGGGTGTGCTATGACAAACAATTTCTGCACGGGAGTCAGTGCACATATAACATTAATATATATAAAAGAAGCAAACTGTTGTTGTTTTTTAAACAATACTTTCCCTTACTATGTGAAATGTCTGGTGATATTTTCTACTCTGATATGCTTTAGTTTTTTTAAAAAAGTGTTTGCTATCCACTAAGTTGATTTAATGGTCTACTAATGGTTCATGAACTGCTGGCTAACTCTATACTTACAGCAGGAGTTCAATCACAGGTTGGATTTTACTAACTGTGTGACCTTGTAAAAGCTTCATTGGTAAAAGCCATATATATATATCATGGCTTTATTTTGAGAAATACATTAGATAATGCATATAAAACTTCATATGTATTAGAGCTCACCTCCCCTAAGAGCTGTTAATTGCACTCCCAGCCCCATTGCTGACTAAAGCAACATCATTTTAATCACTCAAATATTTATGCTACACATGAGTCTCATATAGGAGTGCTTAGGAGAAGAAAGAGGTTGTTTTAAGCCACAAATTCAGGCTTAACAAACTGAAATATTTGGCTTTAATAACATTGCTAATTAATAAGTTTGGATTAGTCACTTACTATAGAGTGTCTCAATAATACAGTAAAACCAAACGACTCCTAAATATCTGTTTGGGAAACTGATCAGCATATGTTGAGAATTTAACCAGCATATGCTGGAAATGTCTGTGTCTCATGAGTAAATGGACTTTGGAAAAGATCTTATTAACAAGGAAATGATTGAGACATTTTCACAGCTGGTAATAATGACCTAATAAGGTTATTTAATGAATATTTTTTTTCTGAGTCAACTTTGCATAGCTAGGAATGAAAAGCTAAGAGGCAGAAAAATTGGCAAGTGGAAGAGGAAAATCATTTTTCTGCTATAGAGAAGGAGATCCTAATATTTAAACTTATTTGGAACTTCTGGTTCTAGATAAAGGTGGAATAAACATAAAGTTCTTGATATATATATATATATATATATATATATATATATATATATATATATATAGAGAGAGAGAGAGAGAGAGAGAGAGAGAGAGAGAGAGACTTCAAAAGGTAGAGGGAAAGCAGACTGCTTATGGACTTTGGACTTGAGTAACAATATGGCAGTAAATTCAGAACTTGTTGTTGGAAGAGCCAATAACGCACAGACTCCAATGGGAACAAAGAAAATTCCCCAAGAAAAGCCTGCTTTCTTTAATTAAAGAAGTGGGAAAGGGGCAACTTAGCAAGACAGAAGTTCTTAGACCATAAATGCCATTCCCCAGGCAAATATTAAAATATACCCATGATATGTGTGGGTTTTTCCCCACATCAACCAGTTCTCCAACTCTCTGGACCAACTAGTTGTCCCATAATTCAATTTAATTATGCCACTAACAACTTGGCATTAGCATAGATTTCACAGTTCCACAAGATTGTCCCCCACCCCTGCAAAAGACAGTCACAAATCCTAAATTGTGAGGAATACTTCTAGCCAAATGGCTATAAATTAGGGGTTCCCATGATTCCCCTACTCAGTTTTGATAATTTTCTGGAATGACTCACAGTACTGAGGAAGGCATGTTATTTACAATTACCTGTTTATTATAAAGGATGCAATTAAGGACAGCCAAATGGAAGAGATGCAGAGGGCAAAGGGTGAGGAAGGGGAGGTAGCAGAGCTCCCATGCCCTCGTCAGGTGTGCCACCCTCTCAGCTCCTTGATGGAGTCACCAAACCAGAAGCTCTCCAAACCCCATCTTCTAGGGAGTTTTACAGAAGGTCCATTAGATAGGTTTTATTGATCAAATCACTGACAATGGGTGATTAACTCAATCTACAGCCCCTCTCCCTTCCTGGGAGATCAGAGAGTAGATTAAAAGTCCAAACCCTCTAATTCTGCTTTGGTCTTTCTGGTGATCAACCCCCATGATGAAGCTGTCTAGGACCCCCAGACACCAATCATACCACTAGCAAACAAAAGACTCTTATCACTCCAGAGATCTCAAGAAGTGTTAGACATTTCTCCCCTTCCTCGCTTGCACTCAGGACACCTAGTTGGCAGCTAGAACTGTTACCGTCAGTCATCCCCTGCTGGCGAGGCATCTCTTTGAATCAGTGATGTCACTGGAAGCCACGTGGTGAGCAGAGCTGAGGGGTGGGCGGGATTCTCCCCTTCACAGGCAGCCAGGGCGGTTATCACTGACTCCCATCTCCACCAAACCGTAATAAAAGCACCTTTCCAGGGAGTGAAAGAAGGCTACTTGGGGAAAGCAGGCTTGCACCCCCATTAGGCAATAGTAGGACAACTTACTCTACCTTCAGAAACAGAGTTAAGATCCAAAGTTCATAACAAATTGCACAAACACAATTGAAAATCAGTCACACCAAGAGCCAGGAAAACCTAACTTGAAAGAGAAAAGCAATGAACAGAAACCAACCCTGAGATGACTCAGACATTTGGGATTACCTGACAAGAATTTTAAAGGAGTCATCATAAAATTGCTTCAATGAGCAATTACAGACATGATTACAATTTTTTTTAAAATGGAAAACGCTTAGCAAACCGAAGATATAAAGAAGAACCAAAGGAAATTTTTAGAATTTAGATATCAACAGCAACAAAAAACCTCACTGGATGGCATCAGCAGAATGAAAAGAACAAAAGAAAAGGACAAATAAACTTGAAGATAAAATTAGAGAAATTGCCCAATATAAACAATAGAGGATATGCAGAGAAAAAAATAAAGGAAGAGAACCTCAGGAACCAGTGAAATGATAACAAAAGATCTAACATTTATGCCATTGGACTCCCAGAGGAAGAGGAGAAAGATATTAGTACCGAAAAAGCATTCCAAGAAATTGTGGCTGAATATTTCCCAAATTTGGCAAAAGTCATAAACCTATCTGATAAAAAAAAAAAAAAAAAGCTGAGATAACTCTCAAGATACATCAAAATAGAATTTCAGAACACAAAATTTTAAAAAACTCTTGAAGGCAGTTAGAAAGAAATGAAACCTATCTGTAGAGGAAAAACAATTTGAATGACAGTAGATATCTCATCAGAAACCATGGAGGCCAGGAGGAAGTGACACAATATTTTTCAGGTGCTAAAAGAAAATGACAGCCAAACCCCAAATGTTATTTCTACCAGAATTATCTTTCAGAAATGAAATAAAAATAATGACATTCTCAAAGAAAAACTAAGAAAACTCTTGGCTATCAAAATTACCCTAAAAGAATGAGGGAGCCCTTGAAATACAAAGGAAATTACAAAAAAGAAATCTTAGAACATCAGGAATGAAGAGCAAAAGACAGAGCAAAATCATGTATAAATGCACTAGACTTTCTCCTCCTGAATTTTTAAAATTATGGTTGATGTTTGAAGCAAAAAGTGTAACATTGTCTAATATATGGTTCCCAATATATGTAGAAGAGTTACTTAAGATGGTTATATTATAATCTAGGGAGGGTAGAAGGATAAAGCAGGTAGTTTCTACACTTCACTCAAATGTGCTGACACCAACAAGCTGTGATAAATTATGTACGTGATACCTAGAGAAACCACTAAAAAAATTCACATGAGATATGTTAAAAAAACACTACAGATAAACCAAAATGGACTCAAATAAATATTCAAGTAACTCACAGAAGGCATGGGAAAGGAAAGAGCGAAATTAAAAATAGAGGGGAAAAATAAAACCAAAATAACTGGCCTATACAGTAATGTACTGCATAATGACAGTTTGGTCAAGGACAGATACCACATTGATGGTGGTCCTGTAGATCATAACGGAGCTGAAAAATTCCTGTTGCCTAATGATAGCAATGTCGTAGTGCAACACATTACTCACATGTTTGTGGTTATGTTGATGTAAACCTACTGTGCTACCAATCACATAAAAGTATAGCACGTACAATTATGAACAGTACATAATAATAATAACTATGTCACTGGTTTATGTATTTACTATGTACTATAATTTTTATCATTATTTTAAAGGGTATTCTTCCTATTTATAAAAAATTTTCCATAAAAATGTATGCTTTGTTTCGCCAGCAGCAGCCTCATACATCTCTTGATTGCATCATTTTCTCTTTTGCTTGATTGAATCTTGTGCTGTTCTGTGAGGTAACATGCTGTACAGGCATGTAGCCTGTGGGTAATATGCTATCCTATATAGCCTAGGTTATGCCAGGCCATACCATCTAGGTTTGTGTGAGTACACTCTATGATATTCACACTGCTACAACATTGCCTATCAACATATTTCTCAGAATGTATCCTGTCAGTAAGCAGTGCATGACTGTAATACCAATTATTACATGAAATGTAAATGACCTGAAAACAATGAAAAGACAGATTTCAGAGTAGATAAAAACCATTACCTAACAGACATATGAAAGGGTTTAATGCTGAATGAATAAAGACCAAAAAGGGGTAGAACAAGGGAGATCTATGAGTGATGAAAAAATTCTGTGTCACAATTTCTATTGTTATGGAGAAATAACTACCATAAAACTGTAAAAATGTCCATGTGATAAAATGGCACACGACTACATACATATTTATATATCAATGTCAATTTCCTGGTTTTAATGATGAAATATATTATGTATATGTAACTATTGAAGGAAACTAGATAAAGGGTACATAAGATTTCTCTGCACTATGTTTGAAACCTCCTCCAAATCTACAATTCTTTCAAAATAAAATGTTAAAAACCAAACAAGTGATTTGGTAGTGACTCCTCCAGGTATTTCACAGGGAGGGGAGGGTGAGAAATATAGAGAGTAGGGCCAGCATTCACACTGTGTAGTGACATAAGGTGATATGGCACACTGCTACATAGGCCACATTAGAAATTATATGAGACATTGTCAGTTTATTGCCTCTCAACTCCAAGTGCATCCTTCAAAGATGGTCCACGATAAACAACAGAATCCCTTTAAGATGTCTCCTTTAAAGTGAGCACAATGTTTAGCTTTCTCAGTAGGGGGAACTGGAGGATCACTGCAGGAGAGAGAGGCTTCCTGAAATGACCTGTGTGGGCAGGGTGTCCCGGGGTTATGGATGTGAGAACACACAGTGGAGCCTGCCCACCACAGTCACTGAATGCCACCTCTCTATGACCTCATAGCTTTGCCTGGGGATAATCTTTCCACAGATCTTTCAACATGGAAACAAATCCAGTAGCTGCCTATGGCCTGGAGGGTCACGCAGGGAGCAGTTATTAATTCTGCAGGCCGGCCTCTGAGCAGCCTGCATGCAACCCGCCTCTGGCCCAGGGGACAAACACTGATCTGCTGCTCCCTCTGCCAGCCGCTGCACAGCCATGTGCTCTAAAGGCCTCTTGCCGGGACAGGTGCTCTGAGTCTCATTGCATGGCTCTGTCACCAGCTGCTCATCACCTCTCACCCTGCGCCCCAGAGGATGGCCTATCACTTGCCTGGAAACTCCAAACTGGCTCCAGCCTGGCCAAACCAGCAGGCTTCTCTGCACACCTCCTCCAAGGAGGCCTGTACCCTTTGCAGGGTTGTCCTCCCTTGGCGACTCTCCCTCAGCCCCAGGAGACCAGGCAGTGTTTCCTTATACATTATGATTGTTTATGTTGATAATTATGATTATTGTTGTTGTTAATTCTTTATATTAAACTTCTCCTGTTTAACTTACTGTGTGGTTTCTATTTCCTGATTGGACCCAGACTGTGGTAATACTTTTAAATATTACTCTCTAATTCCAACAGTAAGTCACGCTGACACATGTTTTCAGTACAGTCATGAGGATGTATGCCATTGTTCCCCTTATTATCAACTGTCCTGGGTGTGGCATGCGGTTGGGGACAAGTCTTATTCTATGCATCCCCGTCAGGGAATGACAGCCCACATGGCAGAGAACAGCATTTCTTTGAATGTCCTGTTAGCGAGGACATGGGTCTCAAGGTCTGGGCAGTTCTAAATGTTGCTTCTCCCTCATGCTAAAATGTTGCACAGTGTTTTTGCAGATGCAGCCTTAAACAGGATAAACTGACAGGAAGTCGGCCAGATAAATGCGGCCAAGAAGCGCACATGTAATTGACCCAATAGCGCACATAAGCAATGGCTAAGGCTCCCTCCCGCAGACAGAGCTTTGGATATGAAGCCCCTGTCTCCTTTACTTGCTGTATGTAGGTAAATAAAACCACCTGCAACAACCACATCTGGTTTTTGAATAGAGCACTGCAAGCGGCAAGCCCCTGAGTTCAGTCACAGCCCTACTAAACTCTAGTCTTCTAAGGTGTTCTTCGGTAAACACTATAGCAAGAATTATCTAAGCAAGTTTAAGAAAGGTAAGACGCATCCCATTCTGAGAGAACTACAACGCGCACTTCCATTTAGAAGGCTTTGGAAAGTCTTTTAGACAATAAAAAAGCCCAGGTAATTCAGCATTGCTCTAAAACTTATTTAATGAGAAGACTCTTTTATCAGACAGTTCTCATAGCATCCTCCGGTGTTCTCTTCCATCAGAGTCATTTTGGTAAATATTGACACAAAGCAAGCATCACTAATTATAAAATGCAAGCCTCAGATTCCATCTTAGTCAATATATAGCAATATAAATGAATAATGCATCTCACTCATGACATTGGACAGTGTTTAAGAAATGGAAACGTTTGTGTATAAAATGAGTAGACTTTCCCAGCACTCAGGGAATTGCATAATGTCAGAATCTGGATATGTACGAACTGAGGAAGGTAACTGTATGTTTTATAATGACAAGTGTCATTTAATTGAAAAACCATCTGAGCTGAAATGAAGACCCAAGGTGCTCTCCCTGTGACCATGCTGCAAGGTTGACAAATGGCTTGAGCATCCCCCTTTTCATACTCAGCAAAACAGATTCCAGTAGGTGTTACTTCTGTTTTCATATCCAGAAGCCTGCTGCTGGGTGTGGTGGGACCTGCCTGCCATCTCATGTGCCACCCAGGTGAGCAATGCTCAAGAACAACTTGGGTTCAGGAATTTTGGACTTTGGTTTCTTTATCAAGTGTGTGCCTTCACTAAGTTAAGTATCACTACGTTGGGTCATTCAGAAAAATGTCCATAGGAGCTATAGGATTAACAGATGACCTAAACAAAAAAAGTATCAGTGTATAACATAACTCATCATGGCATTTCCATAGAAATGCCTGCTATTTTGCACTGTCGTATATGACACTGGGTCTTACCTAAGTAAATGAACTCTGCATTTTTCCTTGTTTAGGGGAAGGTTTTGGTCATTTAAGAGATTTTCAACCATGATTTCCTTCCACCCTCCTCACTTTTCTAGGATTTAATCTCTGTCCTTACTGTTGCATGTATAACTGTTTTCTCTCCTCCGACAGGCCCTTTGCAAATGCTGTTCCTTCTGTTTCAGTACCCTTCCCTCTCCTGCTCCCCTGGTATCTCCTAAATGTGCTTCCAGTCTCAACTTAAGGCATGAATTCCTCAGAGAATCATTCCTGATTTATCAAAGAAATTATAGATCATCCTATCTAATAATAGAGAAACATGGTAATTAACCATAACTTCGCTACCCTTCCCATTGGCTAATCAGCGAGATATGCAATTAACTGTCAGCCAAGATGGCAGCCGGCAGCCAGGCAGCTGAAGCGAACATGAACATGAGGCTTCCTTACTCCAGTGATGGAGGAAGTCAACGTTCCCCGCCTGCCGCAGCTCAGCTCTGAGCTCCGGATGAAACAATGTTGCAATTATATAACCTAAACAAACCCCAGAAACCTGCTTTCAGCCAGCGCAGCCTCAGAGCTTAGAGCGGCCAGTGATGGCAACAGAGTTTCAATTATAGAATCTAAACAAACCCAGGTACCTGCTTTCAGCCGGCAACGGCCTCAGAGCTGGAGCCTGCTCTCAGCTCCAGTGACAGCTATAGAAGGTAAATTAATCCCAGAATAAAAAAAGAAAAAAGGAGAAGCTGGGAGCTTCAGTCACCCACCAGCCTGAAAACAGCCCTCAGCCCCTCACCTAGACTGGCCAGGCACCCCAGTGGGGACCCCCACCCTGAAGGGTGTGTGACCAGCTGCAAACAGCCATCATCCCATCATCCAGGCTGGCCAGGCACCCCAGTGGGGACCCCGACCCTGAAGGGGGTGTGACCAGCTGCAAACAGCCATCATCCCCTCATTGAGGCTGGCCAGGCACCCAAGCGGGACCCCCACCCTGAAGGGGGTGTGACCAGCTGCAAACAGCCATCATCCCATCATCCAAGCTGGCCAGGCACCCAAGCAGGACCCCCACCCTGATCCGGGACACCCTTCAGGGCAAACCAGCCAGCCCCCACCCGTGCACTAGGCCTCTATCCTATATAGTAAACGGGTAATATGGAAACTGACCCTAACAGCAGAAGGACTGGGAATGACTGGTCACTATGACACACTGACCACCAGGGGGCAGATGCTCAATGCAGAAGCTGCCCTCTGGTGGTCAGTGCGCTCTCACATGGGAGGAGCTCTGCTCAGCCACAAGCCAGGCTGATGGCTGCCAGTACAGCGATGGTGGTGGGAGCCTCTCCTGCCTCCTCAGCAGCGCTAAGGATGTCCAACTGCAGCTTAGGACTGCTCCCCGCTGGCAAGTGGACATCCCCTGAGGGCTGCCGGGCTGCCAGAGGGATGTCTGATTGCCATCTTAGGCCCAATCCCCCAGGGAGCGGGCCTAAGCCAGCTGGTGGTCATCCCCTGAGGGGTCCCAGACTGCGAGAGGGCACAGGCCAGGCTGAGGGACCCCCCCATACTCCTCCCCCCAGTGCACAAATTTTTGTGCACCGGGCCTCTAGTTATTTAATAAGCCTCCATAGTGATTTTAAGGAATGTGAACTGAAGTCCATACCTTAAGAAACACTAATAATCTGCCAAGACCTAATATACACATAGAAGCTGACATTCACACGAGGACTCTGAAGACTTGTAGCTTATGCTGCTGCCAGATGATCTGCTATCTTGTGTGAAGCAGTATCAGGTGTGTGGAGGGAGGACTTTGAAGCAAGAAAAGTCTTATCTCAAACTAAGTTTTCAATGTATTAAAAACTGGACTGTTACAAAAGTGTCCTTATATATTGTGGCCTCTATAACTGTAAGAATTGTTTCCTGCCTCTATTATCATAACATTAAAATTATTTCTAACAAGAATAATAATATAAGGTTTGTGACTCATTTCATTCAACAACAAGAACGTTGATTTTGCCTGTCAAACACACCAATCTGCTAAAAGAAAAATTAAGTCTGAGTAACTCTTGGTGAGAAGAAAAATTACCAAATGCTTTCCCGTTCCACTGAAATTCCCTGAAGTCAAATTTTAAACAAGCTTTGTAAATAGTCTCATATGGTTGATTTACTAAGACTTCTTGTAAATCATAACTCATACTTCTTGTAAGACATGCTTTGAATTTTGCATACTTTTCTAAGAAAAGTGTTTCAAGTTTAAAGCAGAACTATTTATCAACTTGAAACACATTTTCAAATCTAGGAAATACATGATTATTACAGGATGATCATAAGTGAAAAGTTTTAAGCAGCCTGATACATGGCAAGAGTGACAAAAGTGATGATGCTTTTAACCTATATTTGCACAGAGGAAGATTTACCCTAAAGAAAAATTTAATTGAAGATCATTCTTTATATGCAAATGTTCCTGACAGCATTTTGAGTTATCTAAAAAAAAAAATCCTAAAGTTCAAAGCAAGAGGAATATTTTAATAAATTATAGGCTAGCCATAAATAAAATTAGGTAGTCATCTAAACTGGTAAATATAAAAAAATAGAAATATTGAAATAACTTTACAGTATAACATTAAGCAAAGAAATACACAGAAGTGAATGTATTTCATTATTTTAAAATACATATATATGCTCAAAAACTGAAAGCATTTTAAAAGATGAAAATAACTGGTATTGGGAGTTGATGCAATTGGCTTTTCCCCTTAAACGGCATTAGTTTTTAGCATTAATCTTTAATAGCCTTAGTTTAAACTGTCTATCTCCTAACATGGGAGGGGAAAAAAAAGCCTTTTAAACCAATTATGAATTTTTCTGGACTATTCTAAAAATTTCCCACCCACCCTTTACTCTAATATTTTTAGCATCAAATTCCAATATTCTCAGTTTTCACTAAGCAGAGAATTATCACTGAAGGTAACTTAAACCCAAGAGTCAGTTTACTGCAGTCATCTCTGTTTTAAATTACAGCACTACCAAACCCTCCCCAGAATCCGCATGCGATCCCTCCTTCCTCCCTCTGGTGGTTTCATATAAATATCTATTTGCATTGCTTCTATGAAATGACACCTGGGCCTGACTGCAAATGATGCCATTCCCAGTGCTCGAAAGTCCTGGCACTCTTTGTTAAGTAACCAGCCAAAGGTTGTTTCAGAACAGAATACAAACTCAGCTCCAGAAACTTGAGGAGCCTCCGCAAAATATTTCCTGTGGGGACCTGCCTGGAGAGCCTTTGCCAGATGCAGGCAGGTGGAGTTCTTCAGGGGGCTGTTTACTCCTGGTTCCCCCTATTCAATCCTTTCTTTGGAAGTTCAGAAAACACAGCAGGCAGCTTCGGGCCCGGATTCCATGACAAAGCTGCTTCGTGCAATAATTTCAGTAATAAGTCCATTTACCTTTTGGGGGGAAAAGCACCACATGCCTGCTTCCATTTTCATTATTTCTACTGATTACCACATGTTGTCTCTTTCCCTCTGAATCATTGCATTTCAGAGATCAGAACATTTCCTGAAGCCCTTTCAACAGAACTATAATATACTTTTTTTCAGATATAATTTAGCAATTTTCATACCAACTAATGTTAGGAAACTTTGTTGTTAATCCAAATGAAAACTCTATCAATTGAAGAATAAAAAAAGACATCAGCATGGAATAATATGTATCGTAGAATAGACATTTTTTTTAGGTTTGGTGTCTCATCATCAGTAACAATAACTATATGCCTGGAAGTGAAAAAGTTTGCAGTATAATGCTAGCCTCCTTAAAACAGTAGCTAATGATCCCAACAAAATGACAGAACATAAGAAGATTGTGAGGCATATCGGAATCAGCAAGCTGCAGTTTCAAGCTACAAAACAAAAGGGTTTCCAAGAACCTGCCAAATTACTGTTGTCACGGAGCCAGGTTCTCTGCCTAGGAAATCCTCAGCCTTGCAACTGTTGAAAGCGAGCTAAGATTAGGAAACTATGTTCAACTGGCACCCTCCAAAAAAGGTAAGAATCCAAACTATTAGGTTCATTACATTACAGTTAGTGCAACCTACGTTATTTTTCTAATTTGGTTATAAACTAAATATCAGTATTTTTGTTGTGATTCAAAATATTCTCATTCAACATTCCCCTCCTCCCCCGCTCCCAACCCCCTGCCAGAGGAAAAAATCCTAAAGGCAATAAATAGAAATGTTTGTCCAAAAAAGTTAATTGATCTTTTTGGGGAGGGAAATTTTAATTAGCTTTGGCTGACAGTTACTGAACATCTACCTGAGAAGAATGTTGAAAGAAATGAGTTAAGAGTTTCAAAGAAATGGCATTTTCCATATTAAAAAAAAAACAAACCTAACTGACTCTTAATATTAGATGCCACCAATTCCATTAATTTTTCTTGCCATTCTAACTTCATCAAAACAGATTTTCAATTAGTTTTCCTTCTGAAAATTTACCTGAAATTAGTACATTACTTAATTTGCCACTAATAAGATGCATGCATAATTCATATACATGAAGAAAAATAGAAGAGTAATGCATTTATTTATTGTTCTTTCTTATATCTCCTCATTCACATTTATTAAGTGAGCTGGCAAGGCACCTTGCTAAGACAAGATATTAAAAGAATTTTATGAAGTTGTATATTTGGAATAAGCTTATCTTACCGCCATGTCCTTTTCTGTCAAGTTCCTGTTCTGTGACTCGTGACTCGGCTACCACAGTTACATCGCCATTAAAGGAAAACACACACTTAACAGTTCTTTATCTCGCTGATCTCATCTAACTAATGAACATCAAGCATGATGGACACACGTCGCTAGATAGCGGTCACAAGACACCAAATCTCTCATAGCTCTGGGAGCTACATTATTTAGTAAGCCATGGAAGAGAGAGGTGCACTCTGGGCCATAACCCCGACTTGTGCTGGGTGCTCAGCTTACAAGTTTACCAGGTAAAGGCTGATTGAAGCAGCTTTTGTTTCCAAATTCTATAGAACAAAAACTCATTCTCAAAGCATCCTAGGAAACTGTCTGCAGGATGTGGATAATTAGTATTTAATAAAAGAAGATATTCATTAAATGTTTTATGGATTATTTCACACAGGCTGGGTCCCAGACAATACCTGTTACTTAGCCCAAAGCTGATGTTCTGTCCCATAGGAAGCTTCTGCCACTCTCTCATACAGAATGTATCTGTAGGAAAACAACTATCCAACATGTGTTCTTGTAAGGTTTAAAATATGAATATCAATGTTACTGGGGAAAAAACCCCCACAAAGTTTTAGAATAACTGTGAGAAGCTGCCAGTGGATGGGAAATGATAAGTCCTGCCTTCATGAGTTTGCAGTCCTGTCAAATGCACTGCTTACCTTTAGGCAACAACATCACCTGAGATGTTAACACTGCAGATATTAAAACCCCAATTAAGGAGTTCCAAATTCAATATGTTTGGAATGTGGCCTTTTTAAAAGAATTGATTTTATAGAGTGGAAGGGGGGGGGGAACATCAATTTGTTCCACTTGTTTATGTAGTATTTGGTTGATTCTTGTATGTACCCCGACGGGAGATTGAACCTGCAACCTTGGGCTGTTGGGGCAATGCTCTAACCAACTGAGCTACCCGGCCAGGGCTGGGAATCTGCTTTATTGCAAGGCACCCACCACAAGTCATCCTGCTGCTTGAATCCCATGGACCCTAAATTTAAAAAACACTTTTCTACATCAACAGAAATATCAGTGAACTGAAGAAGATACAATAGCATTCATTAATTCAAAAAATGTTGGTGATAACTTACTATGGGGAAGGTACTATGCTAAGTACTTATAAAGCATTTATAAAACAACATATAAAAACAGAAAACAGCAAGTGTTAGTGAGGGTATAGAAAAACCAAAACCCTTGTACATTGCTCAAGGTTATGCAAAATGGTGCAGTTGCTCTGGAAGACAGTATGGTGGTTCCTCAAAAAATTAAATGTACAATAACCATGTGATCCTAGCAACCCCACTTCAGGGCATATACCTGAAAGCAGTGAAAGCAGGAACTCAAACAGATATGTGTCCACCTTTGTTCAGACCAGCATATTCACAATAGTCAAAAGGTGGACATAAACCAGATGTTCACCAAAGAATAAATAGATAAACAAAATGTAGTATATACATACAATGAAAGATTATTTAGTCTTAAAAATGAAGGCAACTCAGGCTCATGCTATTACAGGAATAAACTAAAGAAGTCAGTCACAGAATGACAAATACTGTACTATTCCACTTGAACAAGGTATCTGTAACAGTAAAAAGTATAGAGACAGCCCTAACCGGTTTGGCTCAGTGGATAGAGTGTCAACCTGCGGATTGAAGGGTCCCAGGTTCGATTCCGGTCAAGACATGTACCTTGGTTGCGGGCACATCTCCAGTGGAGGGTGTGCAGGAGGCAGCTGATCAATGTTTCTCTCATTGATGTTTCTAATTCTCTATCCCTCTCCCTTTCTCTCTATAAAAATCAATAAAATATATTTTTAAAAAGTATAGAGACAGAATATTGAATAGTGATTTCCAGGAGCTAAAGGAAGAGATATAGTTTAATGGGTACAGAGTTTCAATTTGGAAGTTTGGGATGAGGAAACATTCTGGTGATAGATGGTGGTGGCGACTGCACGCCAATGTGAATGTACTTAATGCCACTGAACCATACACTTGAAAATGGTTGAAATAGTTTTATGTTACATGCATATTTCAACACAATGAAAAAATTCAGAGAAACATATCATTGGAAAGTCTTGCAAACAGGTATCAGGAAGTGTAGAAAGTACTCTGGTAAATGATTATTGTGATGAAATAAATTAAAATGGGATGGCTGTTGATAATTTTTATGCTGATATTGAAAGCAAAGAGACCCAATCGCCAGTGCTTCCACCCTCTATGCATCTCCCCACCCCCCACCCCCAACCCAAGCACACCGAAATCAAGGGGAAATTGGAACTCAGTAACCCATTATGTAATATGGATATCAGCTCACCTAAACCTGAAGATAGATTCAGATATTACTAAGATTCTGAAATTAAGGAGACAAATGAACAACAAAAACATCAAATTTTCACCTTCGTATTCAGTAGGTGAATGCAGTGAAGACTGAGAGCAGTGCAGTAAGGATGGATGTGATGATAAGGACATGGCCATGCTGCTTATAGTGTAGCGAAGAACACAGAACCGGGACTCCATTCACGGAGATTGTTGCCCTGGATTTTTTTTATTCAGCCACCACATGGCCTTGAACTTCAGTTTCCTCAGGGATAAAATGGGATTTGTAAGCCCCTGACCTAAGACAGCTGCACAGGTCCCTTCTTAGAGGGAATATATGAAACCTTGAAAGTGTTTCACAGTATCAGAGAGTCTGTTCATGTGGTCCCAGAAATAACATTCAACAGAAACGTTTCTTTCGAGTATAACACTAACACCGATCAAAATATATTTAAAACTTTCCCCAAAGGTCATCAATTCATTTTGAATTTACAAAAATTGAATTAATTTTGAATTTTTGGTGAGACAGATCATCTGCTAAGAGGATTTGATTTTCAGAAATAAAATCAACCTAAGTCAAAAGATTAAAATAGAATTAGATGCTTAAATTATGCTCTTAGACAATTCCCAGAAATCCTGAGATGCTGGCCACCTGTGCGGAGTGGGAAATGTGCCCCTAAAGATATTCTGGCAAGTCACATGGTCGCTCAGGGCCTTGCTCTCTTTGCACATTCCTGGATGCCATGGTGATAGCAGACATTTCTAAAGGCTTCACTTTCACATTATTAGGAACCCCGCAGCCTGAGAGGTGAGTCCCAACACTCTAGGTCCCACTTAGGGGAACGGATTCAGGTGATGAGGGTCCACGGGCAGCTTGCCTGGGGGAAGTCCTGACGCTGCTCAGGGTGAGGCGGGTGAGTCCTCGCAGACAAGATGCACTTGTTGGGAAAGTGCATGTAACCTGTTCCTGTGGGCAAAGCTGCCCACCGTGGTTTCGTCCAGAATTCAATGACAAGTACAGAGTCCTCTGTTCTGTCCAAGGGCTCCAGGCTCTTGTCCATTCACGACAACGTTTGGAGGAAAGTCATTCCCCAGACTTGTTCTGATTAGAACAGGGTCCTCGGAACACCTTTATTCCCATGCAAACCCACTTCCTATGGCAAAACCCAGCCTTTGGTGCTGGGTCAGGACTGGTTTCAGCAAAATTATCCCAGAGACTTGGAAACACTGGTTTTTCTCCCCCAAAATGACTCCCTCTATCTAGAAATGTATCAGTTTTTCTTTAAAAGTTTTTAAAAATATAAATGGGACAATTCACCTTGAATTCTCTATAGACACAGCTCTTAGCCCAGAAGAAAGGAGTTTTAGCAAATAAGCCCTTAATGTTTGGCTGGACAAACAGAAAGACCTTTTTCAAATATATTTTGTTAGAACCTCTTTCAGCCCTTTTGAGGTTTGCTAACTTAGAACTGTAAGGTAGAGAGTCCACTTTTGTACTAAGTATCCTGAGCTCTCATCTTCCTACATGGGTTTTACCAGACTTGTTGTTTGAAGAGGAACACAGGCAATTTTCAGAGGTTGGGGCGGGGGGGGGGGGGGCGGTTCTTGGATTATCTTTATTTATAAGAGAAAAGCAGACAGTTTGTTATGTTAAGAGTGTGGTTGTCTTCAGCCACTCTTTCTGGCCTGCAATCCAAACCTTAGCAAACAACTAAGCCCTATTTTACTAAATAAGAAAATCCAACCACGTTTGTTTGAGAAACTTCTTTGGGGACTTATAGAGACTCAATTAGTCCCAATAACACCCTTGGCATTTATGATCAATAACTCAGTTACTGTAACTAGATTCATGTTGCATTGCCGTCTCCATCCCTTGGCATTGCTGTTTGGACAGGTTCCAACAATACAGTGTATCTCTGCATTCAGAGGTAAAATAAAAAAGAATCTCTCGTGCATGTATTTTTTTCCAAAGCCCACATTTAAAGCCCCACCCTCAACTTAGAAGCAATGCTTTTAACCATTTTCTGCTTAAGGTGTATATACATGAGGTAATTTAAAGAAATCATATTACGATTAAATAATGTTTGGACAACGATGTACTTCTTAACATTTAGGAATCCATTAATATTTTATGTGACTACAAATCACAGAAATTCCTGCCAGGGCTTAAACAGAAAACCACACCGTGATAGTCTCATGCATTCATGAATTCAGAAGCAGTCAGTCTTTCTTTATCAGTCTGAGCATGTGGCTTTCATCCTCAAAGTTACAAGAAAGCTGCCACACCCCTGAAAAGGCATTTATGTTCTAAGAAAAAAGAAGGGGCCCATGCTTTCTCTTGGTGAGACTATTTTCTGTTCGTTTCTGCCCCAGGAACTCCTGACTGCCTCTCAGTGGCCAAAATTATACCAGGTAGCCAGTGCTATCTGCAATGGAGTCTGGGAGATCAACTATTATTAAAATTGTTAGCAGTACTTTTGTAAATACTCACCTGAAGATATGTTTTTATTGATTTTGAGAGAGAGAGAGAGAGAGAGAGAGAGAGAGAGAGAGAGAGAGAAGAAATGATTGGTTGTCTCTTATAAGCATCCACACTTGGGATCTACCCAAAACCTAGGTATGTGCCCTGACCAGGAATCGAACCCAAAACCTTTCGGTTGGTGGGACAACACTCCAAACACACACACACACACACACACACACACACACACACACACACACAAAACAAAAACAAAAACAAAACAAAACAAAACAAAAAACAACAACAAAAACTGAGCCACCCAGCCAGGGCTACAATTGTTAGCAGTATTTAAGGGAAGTGACTAGAACCCAAAGAGTTCATTAAAATATTAGTTATCTTGTAAAAACTATACAAGACCCAGTTTTTGAGATTATTTTATGTATTTTAAACTATATACTATTTCAATAGAGTTTATTAAAAGTTTCAGAGAGTACAATCACAGATTCTAATTAACCATCTGATTTTATCTGGTCTTTCTAATAGATAGTATTCCAGGCTGGAGGTTTTCATATATAATTGTTACAGTGGTATATTATTCAGGACAATGTTGCCTTTTTTTTGGATAAATGAGTCCAATGGTAGAAATACATTTTAGTGTATTATCTTAAACTTACATGTTTAACCAATGAATTTTCTTACATAAAAGGACTATAAGTCATACAAAGAGCTGCAGAGTTTAACCAGTCTTCAAATTATAAGTTCCATAAGTCTTATTTGAAAGTTTAAAATGTAGGACAGTTATAATATGACAGTTGGAAAAAGCACAGGTGTGATACAAAGATTCTATAGTAAAACTAATTTTATAAACTAATAACATTCTAATCTTCGAGTTCTGGTGACTTATATCATTTTTACAGGAGCTTGCCAAAGTCAATAAATAACAATTAACACAACATCTTTTGATTTAAAAGGGACTTAGTGATTCAGCTATATAGAAAGACTAAATGCAATGCTTATCTCAGAGTGTTTCTTATTCCCGCCCTGGTAAGATTTAACAAAAAAAAATTAAAAGATAACCGTAAAAAATTATAGACCTGTCATCATCACTACTTAGTTGGAAACTTACTGAAACATATTATCAAAAAAATAAATTTGCAAGCACTAGAAAATCATGGGGTACTGGGTAAAATCTGCTTGTGAAAAACAAATCCTGTCAAATCAACTTAATTTCCTCCTAGGACATTGTGACAAGAACAATAGAAGCAGAGAACTTGATAGACAAAATATAGTATATCCTGACTTTGCTCAAGATTTAGTGGCAGTTCCTCATAATATAGAGGAAAAAATACAGCTTGGTTGTAATTTATCTTTATTCAGAACTCTAATTAATGACTGCTTAATATATCTGAAAATGACAGGCAACTGGAATACTGGACAAGTATGGAGACTGGATAGATCTAAAGTGATAAAGTTCAAGACCAAATTGTGACAGGACCAATTTGAATAACATTCTTTTTTTTTTTTAAAGAAAGTATTGGTAGAATTAAAACCAAGTAGGAATCACCATCATTTTGCTGATTTTTTCTAAATTGTCATCATACCTATAAATAGATAGATGATAGGTAGATAGATAGATAGATAGATAGATAGATAGATAGATAGGTGTCATACTATCTATTGCAAGGACCATGCCCCTCCCTCCTGCCTTCATTTATATCTTCTATCCATGAGAAGGGTTTGATGTGTTCCTCCCATCTCC
Source organism: Myotis daubentonii (assembly GCF_963259705.1). Taxonomy (NCBI): domain Eukaryota; kingdom Metazoa; phylum Chordata; class Mammalia; order Chiroptera; family Vespertilionidae; genus Myotis; species Myotis daubentonii. The sequence goes on from NC_081846.1 coordinate 50,403,372, forward strand.
GATGACACGGGACATATTACACAATTAAAACAGTATGCTCAAACCAGAGAAAGAGTCCTATGTTTGTGAAACATTAGTAATTCCTAAGCAGAAAGTCAGAAATCTGAGTGTGTTTTAAAATATTACACTACTGGGCAAAAGAAAATTATTAATTTTAGAATGATTTTGGATAAATTCCCATTCTAAAGTGAATTTTGAGGAGTCGTATTAGCAGATATTTGGAAATGGTGTTGAAGACTGTATTTCAGTACATTATCATCCCAGCCTAGAGATTTTAAGCTTGTAAGAGTGGGAGACAGATAAACACAGCAAAATTTGAAATAACGCACACTAGACTGGTGCAATAAAGATGTTCCCTAGACCAGGACTTGAGTAATTTTCATCTTATATTCTTACTCTGACTAGTTGTAGTAGCCAGGCTTACTCTTAAGTGTGATATATTCAGTAAGTAAACCAAAAGTGCACTGACTATTCAGTTGTGGGAGTGGAAGACTTTCCCCTCTTTCCATAAAGAGAAAGACAGCAAGTTTATATTAGATCCTAACTAAAGTACTTATATTTGTGTACAGTAAACCCAGAGGATATATTCATTCTTAAAGATCCACTTATTCATTCTCAACTAGGCACTGGTGTCTTCATTAGGACTTTAATTAAAGCCTTTTCCTACGTGTCCTTACGTATATCTGAGCTATGTAAAGCTACCTGGTTGCTGAAGTCCAGGTGTAGAGTGAGCACCCAAAAGCCTTCAGGGAATTGTGTTATAAGGAGGTTTATTTCTGTTCGGTTGTGCTAATTCATCTAATCTAAAGGATCATTTGATGCCCAGATTTCTACAATACATCCATGCATGGGCCCTCCAGACTGGGCTGGAACTTTTTTTTTTAATACTCATTTTTATTTATTAATTCATTCACTTGACACACACTAGCTGAGATCAAATACGTGTTGAAAAAAGCCAACATACTGTCTTTGTTCAGGATCTTACAGTCTGGTGCGAGTTTCCAATGAATTGATTTCTGACTTAATTCACTGTTGAAAGTAAGCGCTCTGGCAGCAGAGCTAGAGACGTACAGAGCAGGACATTTACATTAGCTCTGATTGTAAGAATTATTTCTTGCATTAACCTCAACTATCCCTATCTAAGCCTTGTGGCCATACATAACAAGTCTAATTCTTCTCCCACATGAAAAACATTTAAATATTTGAAGAAAATTCTAATAGGTCCCCTATATTATCTTCTTCTAATGCAAGCAAACCATCCTCAAATGTACCTTACCAAAAATGGTCTTACTTCTTCAAAAATCTCAGCTCTAATCTATCCATCACCTACAATCTGAATTAATCAAGCATTCTCACAGCCCTTTATAGATAAGTCACTTATCCTCCCTATAGTAGAATAATAAAGTTAATATTTTAATCCATTTGTGGTCTCCTGCACATTTTGCAAAGGATGAAAATCAATAGATTTTTACTAAACAAAGGGAAAAACTCTTTTAATGTCTGGCATACAAATATTATCAAATATCAGAGACTTTTTGAGAGTATATTGCAATTAAAATGACTAGCACAGGTTATTGGAGAAACATGACATATTGAAATCTTAGGGATTCCTTTTTTGCTAATGCCAGGTTTTTACTAGAGTTATTTTCTGACTAACTGTAGATTGTAATGTTGACAGGTAATATTTGAAAGACTTGACAATTCACATCGGATGGACATGACCGTCCATAGTATTGAAGCAGGGTTCTGGAAGCATTGACTACATATTGGGAAGACCTGGAAGTGTTCCTGAGGGCCAGAGGCTACTTACAAATAATTTTTAAAAGTTTACAATATTATTACAATATTTTTAAAAATCAATAATAATAGGCAATAACAGTACATAGTGGCGAAATAACAGCCTTTGAAGCACAGACTTTTCAAATTATTTGTTTAATAGAAGCCCTGTAATCACACACTTTTATTGTCCTGGCCATAAGAGAGATGTCCTGTTCAAGTTCACCCAATCAGTCACTGAGACAGTTGTGATGCTGACCAAGGACAGCCTTAACGTTTCCCTCAGCTTGACTAAACTTTAGGCAGATTTCTTACGGACTCTAGGACCCCGAGCTCCCCTTTTAGAGCATTTACTTTGGAAAACTTGAAATTGTAAATTCTTCCTCTGACCTTTGGACAAGTAAATCTTCTCTCAGCTTCTTTCCAATGTTACAATGCAGGAATGTATGTTTCTCAAGGAACCAGGAGCTCTGCCTTTGACATGTAACCATTAAGGAAGATAGAGGATAGGAGGGAAATTCAATAATCACCAATTAGTAAACACAGGTAGCCTAATCACATGACCTTCCTCCCCACTAACGTCTTCCAGAAGTTTTCAACTAGCTCATGCCAGGCCTCAAACTCTTCCACCTTTGTTTCAGTGGCATTTAGACAAATCTCCTCCCACTACTGCAATAGTCTTGAATCATATTTTTCTTGATTATTTACCAATACAATATTTCTGTGACAGAACCTATATCTTCAGATTTTTTATCAGTTTCTATGATGCTTTACTCTTTCCTCTTGGTAACTGGAGTTACCACATAAACAACAGGTAAAAGAAAGAAAGCCACCACTTTCATGGCCCACTAATAATATAAATCATACTCCATGGAAACTCCTTTTTAAATTGTAGAGAATTGATGTAAAACTTTAGTGTACCTAGGAATTTCCCAGGGTGTTTTTTAATGAAGATTTCCAAGTTCTATTAATAGAGATTATGATTCAATAACACTGAGGAATGGCAATTAATATGTTTTTTAATATGCATAAAATGACCCCTGTCTTACAGATTCTGCTTAGCTTGTAAGCTTGATAAAGGAAAGGGTTATTTTTATCTTGTTCACCATTCTATCCTCAGCATGAGCTAGCATTTCATAAACGCTTGTTGAAAGGACAATGATTTTGCTTTAACATATTCCAATAAATATGATTTTCTTTCATGGAAATCTGGTGCTTAGGACCAGCATTTTATAAATAATCTGCTTCACAAATTTGTAAATGCTTCAAGAAATTAGTTGTTATTGGGGGGGGGGGGCGATAATAAGTGCCCTCATCATATAAGTATCTTATGTTTCAATTACAATTTGCAAATGAGTTTCTCTCACTTTTTTTATTGGATTCTCACAGTAATCCTTTAAAGGAAACATGATCCCCCCATTTTGCAGACGAGAACATTGTGTTTCAGAGAACATTAGGTATTTTGAATTATAATACATATAATAAATGACAGAGAAAAATAGAACACATTTCTTTTGGCATAAAGTCACAAAGAAAGTTTGGCAAAGAACTATTTTTATATTATGCATTATGTTATTTTAAATGATCTATGAATATTTAAAAATATATTCCAGATGGCTTATTAATAGCAAATATTTTACATCTTTTTTATGGTCTGCAAAAGGCATGATATTTTATTTTCCTTTTGAGACAGTAAATGAGTCAGTCACAATTTCATGGATGCCATCACAAGACACAAGACTCCTGGGTCAGACACAAAGAACTTTACTAGCCATGGCACAGCATGAGCATTAGCACATCCACATCCGTTCTCCTTGCCCACAAGAACAATGTGGATCAGCCTCAATGGACACCTGCACACAGCAGGTTGCATTACAGGAGAACTCAGAGCTTTGAGAACCCAAATATTTTATAGTGGATAGTAAGCTTAATTTTTAAATGAATGTTATAAATTTAAAATGCTTTTGAAAAAAAGTTTTGCCTAAATAAAATAAATTTACTTAGTGTGTTTTTCTAAGCTTTCCTATACTCTAAGGGCATGAGCAACTCCCACCTTCTTAAATTTTATTGGTATTTCCTTATTTTTTTAAATCAAACACCAAAGAGAAAAATAGACAAAAAATAACTTTCCATTGTCCTGTGCACTGTGAAAAAGTTAAAAGGCTTAAAATACCCCAACAACACATTGTTAAATCCACCTGATGCTGCAGGTTGAGTAAAGTGAAGGAACCTACTTTCTAATTAAGATGCTAAAACATTTTTGGAAACTCTCAAGTTCCACTTTATTACTCCTTTTGGTTTTTGTAGACCCACTAGAGATTTTTCCCTCTATGAATATATTTAACAATGCCATTTTCTAATAACTATCTCATTGTGTTGACAAAATTTAAGTTTGGACACTTAAATTTGATCCATAAAGCAGTTCCATATTATGGTGTGGGAAAGAATATTGGGAGTTCATATGACACTTTGATTGTTAACTCTTGTTTGAGAGAACAAATATATTTTTGCGATTCCAACATGAACATTTTGTGGAAGGCTTGGATATCATTTCTCTCCACTTCTGAATGTAGCTACATTATTTTTAAAATATTTTTTGTATAATTATCAAGGATATTACACCTAACATTGTTGAAATAAGTGTTAAGATAGGCATCAAGAAAAACATGAAAGTTGTACAGAAGTGGGCAAAAGTAGGTTTACAGTGTGAGTATGCAAAAACAGTTTATTCTTCTATTATGTATGTTGTAATTATTGTATTATTTATTTGTATTATAACAATAAAACTACTTTTGCTAATGTCTGTGTATGAAGGGGGTAAATTTCTCCCAAATTATAGCCAAATATGGTCTTCTCAGCATCTTAGTCATATCCTATCTAATAAAAGACAAAGCTGCTAATTAACAATACCTTCGCTATGCCCATCAGCCAATAAGAGTGATATGCAAATTAACCACCAACAAAGATGGAGGCTGATTTGCATACTGCAGGCAGGGCGGGCCAGCAGGAGCTGCCATCTGGGCCTCCATGTGCCACCTAAGCCTCGCCACCAGTCGGGACCCCATGGTGATCTGCAAGCGGAAAAGTGCAGCTGCAGGCAGCACCCAGCAGGGCCTGCTCCCCGGTCGCCATGGCGATCTGTGAGCAGGAAAGCACAGCCAGCAGGCAGCACCCAGGAGGGCCTGCTCCCGGGCTGCCGTGGCGATCCATGAGCAGGAAAGCACAGCCTGCAGGCAGCACCCCACCCTGGCCACAGCTCAAGGGGGAGAACAACACGCAGTGGAGGCCAGGAGCCTGAGAGATCAACACACACACACACACACACACACACACACACACACACACACACACACAGGGGGTGCCTGCTCCAAGGCTCCAATGCAGCTGGGGTCAGGCCCCCAGCGGACACACACACGCACACACACGCACACGCACACACACACACACACACACACACGGGGCAACTGCTCTGAGCCTACATAGTGTGGCTCGGGGCAGGCCCCAGCAGACACATACACACAGACACACACACACACGACGCCTGCTCCAAGCCTCTGCTGCCAGACTATGGCTGTCAGTAGGACATCCACTGAGGGCTCCCAGACTGAGGGGCAGGCTGGGTTGAGGGAACCCCACCCCCCAGTGCATGAATTTCGTGTACCAGGCCTCTAGTATAATATAGAATGAGATCTTATTTTATTAGTAATCTGCCTCCTTTTAATGTTCATTCTGCCAAAAAATATGCTACAGTCTGATTCCAAAAATATATTTTCATATCTTCCTTATCTTGACATTTCTAGTTAAGCTCATTGAAAAAGCAGTGTGGCACACTGACTGCAATTACTTATTGCCATTTTCTCCTTAGCACTCCATAATTTGGATTCTAGCCCTGCCATATTGCCAAATTAACTCACAAATTCAAAGTAATCTTTATGTAATAGTATTCTATAGATGCTTTGCAGTATCTATATTGAAGCTTACAGTCTTTGCTTTATTCTATTTATTTGCTTCTCTTAGAACTATGAGAACTGTTTTTTGGGTTTTTTTTATGAGTTTTTTTTTTTTTATTAAGACCTAATAGCTTTTAGAGGACTTTAACAAATACTTTTTCCAAGAAGACATACAAATGGACAACAGGTATATGAGAAGATACTCAACTTCATTAGCTATAAGGAAAATGCAAATCAAAATTACAATGAAATACCACCTTACACCTGTTAGAATGGCTATTCTTAATAAGACAAGAAATAAGGGTTAGGATGTGAAGAAAAAGAAACCCTGAGTTTGCAGCTCCGTGGAACTATAAAAGACACACTCAGGTGGCAGACTCAGTGAGCACCAAAGCCCCACTGAAGCAAGTCTAGCCCCAGAGGGGGGTCTCCAGCACAGAAGTTCTCCCACTGCAGACACAGCTGATTCTCACAGCCAATTGGCCTGGAGGTCAATTCTTCACAGTGATAACTACAACAATCAAGGCTTAACTACAACAAGACTGTGCACAAAGCCCACAAGGGGGTGCACCAAGAGTGTCTACCTCAGGTAATTGGGACACTTAGCACAGAAAGGCACTCTATCGACACAGCGAAGCATAAAAAATGCCAAGACAAAGAAACAGGACACAAACGACAGAATTGGAGGAAAGCAAACTGCTGGATATAGAGTTCAAAACCACACTTTTAAGGTCTTTAAAGAACTGTCTAGAAGCCGCCGATAAATTTAATAAGGCCCTCAAAATGATTGGTGAGACCGCCGATAAATGTGGTGAGATCTTCAAGAAGACTGGTGAGACCGCCGATAAATGTAGTGAGATCCTCAAGAAATCTAATGAGCCCCTCGATGTTGTGATAAAGAACCAACTAGAAATTAAGCATACACTGACTGAAATAAAGAACATTATACAGACTCCCAACAGCAGACCAGAGGAGCGCAAGAATCAAGTCAAAGATTTGAAATGCGAAGAAGCAAAAAACACCCAACGGGAAAAGCAAAATGAAAAAGAATCCAAAAATACGAAGATAGTGTAAGGAGCCTCTGGGAAAGCTTCAAGGCGTACCAACATCCGAATTATTGGGGTGCCAGAAGAAGAGAGAGAGCAAGATATTGAAAACCTATTTGAAGAAATAATGACAGAAAACTTCCCCTACCTGGTGAAAGAAATAGACTTACAAGTCCAGGAAGCGCAGAGAACCCCAAACAAAAGGAATCCAAATAGGACCACACCAAGACACATCATAATTAAAATGCCAAGAGCAAAAGACAAAGAGAGAACCTTAAAAGCATCAAGAGAAAGACAGTCAGTTACCTACAAGGGAGCACCCATATGACTGTCAGCTGATTTCTCAACAGAAACTTTGCAGGCCAGAAGAGAGTGGCAAGAAATATTCAAAGTGATGAATACCAAGAACCTACAACCAAGATTACTTTATCCAGCAAAGCTATCATTCAGAATTGAAGGTCAGATAAAGAGCTTCACAGATAAGAAAAAGCTAAAGGAGTTCATCACCACCAAACCAGTGTTATATGAAATGCTGAAAGATATCCTTTAAGAAGAGGAAGAAGAAGAAAAAGGTAAAGATACAAATTATGAACAACAAATACACATCTACCAACAAGTAAATCTAAAAAATCAAGTGAATAAATAATCTGATGAACAGTATGAACTGGTGATTGTAATAGAATCAGGGACATAGAAAGGGAATGAACTGACTATTCTTGGGGGCGGGGAGGGGTGTGGGGTCAGGGAAGAGATTGGACAATAATCATGCACCTATGGATGAGGACAGTGGGTGGGGAGTGAGGGCGGAGGGTGGGGTGGGAACTGGGTAAGGGGAGTTATGGTGGGAAAAAAGAGTAACTAATGTAATAATCTGAACAATAAAGATTTAATTAAAAAAAAAGAAACCCTCATACACGGTTGGTGAGAATGTAAACAGCTATGCACTATGGAAAACAGCATGGAGGTTCCTCAAAAAATTAAGAATAGAGTTATTGTATGACCCAACAACCCCAACTGGATTCTGGGTATTTACCTGAAAATTTTGAAATCATCTATAATAATCTATAATAAAAGCAAAATATGCTAATTAGACCGGACATCCTTGCAGACGACCTTCTGGACGAAGCTGGGGCTACTAGGGAAGCCTGGGTCCCGGGTGCCAGAGGGAAGCCGGTGCCCACAGCCTGGGGAAGGAATCCTACTTTTGCACAAATTTCATGCATCAGGCCTCTAGTTTATCCATAAAAATGTATCCACCCCTATGTTCATTGCAGCAGAATTCACAGTAGCCAAGATATGGAAACAACCTAAGTGTCCTTGGGTGGAGGACTGGATAAAGAAAATGTAATACATATATACAGAGAAACACTACTTAGTCATAAGAAATACTGCAGCTTATGACAACATAGATGGATCTTGAGAGTACCATGCTAAGCAAAATAGGTCAGATGGAAAAGGACAAGAACCACATGATTTCACTCATATATGAGATATAAAACAGAAAGCAACAAAAGCACAAAGAAAACAAAGAAACAGACTCAGACAGAGATAACAGTATGGTGGTTACCAGTTAAGGTCTTCTAAAAGCAATTAAGGGGGAGGATAAACAGGGTAAAGGGGATCAAATATATAATGATGGAGGGAGACTAAACTTTGGGAAGTGAATACACAATTCAATATACAGATGATGAATTACAGCATTGTACTCTTAAAACTCATATAATGTTATTAACCAATGTCACCCCAATAAATTTAATTTAAAAAAGGAAAAAAATACCTAATTGTTTTTGTGTGGTTTTTTTTAAAATATATTTTATTGAGTTTTTTTACAGAGAGGAAGGGAGAGGGATAGAGAGTTAGAAACATTGATGAGAGAGAAACATCGATCATCTGTCTCCTACACACCCCTTACTGGGGATGTGCCTGCAACCAAGGTACATGCCCTTGACCGAATTGAACCTGGGACCCTTCAGTCTGCAGGCCGACACTCTATCTATTCACTGAGCCAAACCGGTCAGGGCTGTTTTTATTTTGAAAATCATATTGAAGAATGATCCATTATTGCTAAGCATTTGAATTATTTACATGAATTACTGAGCAATCAATGTATCTATGCTTAAAATGGAAGCAATAACATATAGTCCTCATGTGAAGAACAGAATAGTAATTAGTGATTTCCTTGTGGCTTCTTTGCATTGGAAGGATTAACATCTAATTGGCATAGTTTTGTGATAGATCAGCATTTCAGAAAATTTTTGGCAATTTGCTCAAATTTACTTCTTTATTATATTCATACTGTAATCCTCACTCTGAAAAAACTTTTTAAAAAAATTTTCAAATACAATTTACATTAAATTTTATTAGCTTTAGGTGTACAGCATCGTGGTTAGACAATCATATACCTTACACAGTGGTCCCACTGAATATTTCAAGTATCCACCTGGCTACTTGAAATACATAGTTATTACAATACTAGAGGCCCAGAGTGCACAAAATCGTGCATGGTTAGGGTCCCTAGGTCTAGCCTGGCCTACAGCACATGGACTCTGCTGCCCTGCAACACTATGTGAAGCTCCCTGCCCCGGGATGCTCCGCGATGCTCATGGGACCTCGACTGCACTGCATGGCTCCCCGAGCCTTGCCACTGCTCCACAAGGCTCCTCCTGCCCACCATGCTCCGTGAAATTGCCCTCACCCCGCCACTGCTCCAGGACATAGGACTGACTTCCCCTGTGGGCAGCTGGGACCCAGGACAGCAGTTCAGCCAGCTCACCAGTCCCACTCACCAGAACCTGCTGTGGTGAGCGCAGCCTGGCGTTCAGTCATCCATTTGGTCATTTTGGATGTTACGGACCTTGGCTCTTTATATATATATACACATGTATGTATGTATGTGTGTGTGTGTGTGTGTGTGTATACAAAACAATATATATATATATATATATATATATATATATATATATATATATATATATATGTATTGTTGACTATATTCCCTGTACTGTAATTTTTATATACCTGGGACTATTCTGTAATTACCAATTTGTGCTTCTTAATCCCTTCAATTTTTCACATAGCCCCCCAAACTTCCCTCTCTAGCAAACATCAGTTTTTTCTTTGTTATCTATGAGTTTGTTTCTATTTTGTTTGTTTATTTTGTTCTTTAGATTTCACACATAAGTCAATCACATAATATTTGTCTTTCTCTAACTCATTTCACTTAGCATAATACCCTCTGGTCTACCCATACAGTCAAGAAAAGGTAACATTTCAGTTTTTATGGCTGAGGAATAGTCCATTGTATATATGTACCACAGATTTTTTTATCTACTTGTCTATTGATGTACAATTTGGTTGGTTCCATATCTTGGCTATTGTAAATAATGCTACACTGAACATGGGTGCATATAGTCTTTTGAATTACTGTCTTGGCTTTCTTTGGGTATATACCCAGAAGTGGGATCACTGGATCATAAGGCAGACTCATTTTTAATTTTTTGAGTTAACTCCATACTGCTTTCCCCAGAGGCTGCCCAATCTGCACTCCCACCAACAGTCAGAAGGGTTCCCTTTTCTCCATGTCCTTGCTAAAACTTGTTGTTTGTTTATTTTTTGATGATTGCCATTCTGACCTGTGAGAGGTGGTATCTTAGTGTGGTGAAAAATCTACTTTTGATTGGCTGTGGAGGAGGGTACAGGCTTTGCTTAAAATATTTTATAGAACAAATTTTCATTTTTTTAATCAGATATTTTCCCAGTATCTCAATGCATTGGGTATGGTCTGTCAATAAATACATGCTGAATGTGAGAAAATATAATTTTAGTAAAATATATGATAAAAGAGATTAATACCCACTACCCACAAATCACCCATCTTTCAAGAATGCTCACTCATCTTCTTTCTTATGTTCCTGGCATTTGCATATAAAATTACCATGCTTTGTAATCTGTCTAGGATATAGAGCAAATTTCAATATGAAATATATATGACTCAGTCTTATCCTAGGGAATTAATTTTGTGCCTCAGAGGCTCTCCCATCAGTGTTAAATTTATTACAGAATTTTGAACTTTTCAGGGTGTCTGGCCCAAAGCACATGGCACTGTGCCTTTTGAAGGTGAAATGGGAGAGTTGAAGGGTAATCTTTAGGTCAGGTACAATCGAACACTAACACTTTTTGCCGAAAGTCACCACATTTAATTTTTTTAATAAAATGAGTTATGCTCATCTGAATGTGTTATTTTTAAGTTAATCATGTCAAGAAAATAATTAAAAGAAAACAGAAATCTTAAGTTACAACATGTTCTATTTTCCAAAATAATATGAAGATATTTCCTTCTTTGCTTCTACTCACTTAAGTTACTCCCTTCCCAGTAACTGTATGTCATAACTTGCCAATTCATTAAGCTTCCCTAAATTTATGACCATCTGTTGTTCTGGTTTTGCTTGAGCAAAAAAATGCAAAAATGCATTAAACTACACGGTGTTTCATTTTGCACCTTACTCAAGACTGGCAGTTTCACAATTAAGATGAAATTGTTATTTCAATAGATGGGATGATGGTCACTAGAGCATCACTCCATCTTCTGTTGATTCTAGATGTGAAATTAACCTTACCAGGAGCCATCTGATTTGGCCAACCTTGGAGTGTCTGACGAAGTTGAGTCTGGCACTTTTTTCTTCCATTAAGTAGAAAGGACAGAAAACAAATAAAAGAAGACAACGGAAAGAGGAAATGAAGGAAACTGAATCTTTCATCACAGCCTATATAGGAATGCCTGAATTCTAAAATTAAGTCTGGCCCAAAATAAAACACAAAGATATTGAGAGAAGCAACACAGTTAACCTTAATAGTAGTCTCTACCTAAAGGTTTTCAGGCAAAATTCTTAAGTCCTTTGAACTCCCAAGACACATAAGACTCGGACCATGAAACCACAACATTTTTGAGTGAGTCATGCCGTGAAGTTTATTAGCATCAAAAGTAATGACTAACCCACCAGAGACCCTTGCTTAGAGAAGAAAATGCCAAACCATCAGGTAAGGAGTTCCTAAAATTAAAAAGTCCAATCTATTTGTAACCTAAATAGAAAGATTCATAAAGAGAAAATATACAGATTTAACCCATTTCTTAAGGCTCTCTCGGGTTTTTTGTTTAAGAAAACAGAAATACATGTTATTTTATTTCATTATATTTATCCTTTCTTTATAGATTCATTAATTTTCATTTCTTCAATATGTTCCGATCAGCCACAGTTTTAGTGGGAACCTCTTTAGAAGACTCCTGTGTCCTCTTGAAATCATTCTACTAATCAATGAAAGCTTACTTTCTTTTGGGCACACTAAGATATCCCAGACCTATCTTGTATTTTCCTTGACCCAGCCATGAAGTTTCCATTGCTCAAAAGCATCTGTGTCCTTTTATTTGAGAACTATATCTATAATAATAAAAGCATAATATGCTAATTAGAGAAAACGACCTTCCGGACTAAGCTGGGGCTGCGAGGGAAGCCCCGGTCCAGGGTTCCAGAGGGAAACCGGTGCAGGCAGCCTGGGGAAGGAAGGCCTCCTCTTGCAAGAATTTCATGCATCGGATCTCTATTTGGAAATAATAATCCATGAGCTTTGGCTGCATATTAGGTTTATGCTACTGAGGTAACAGTACTTCTAGAGCATTCCAATGTACAGAGGTACCAAATGAACACTTGTTTTTCTTTAAATGTGTGCTTTATATTGATATTTCCATTTAGTTCTAATATTATGGTGCTTCTATTTAATTTTCTTTAAGTGATCCAATAATTACCCTGGTTATTTTTAATTATAGTGAATATATTTCTGAGCAAATAAATATACTTAAGTATTCTTTGTATATAAATTAAAAATAACAATAAAGTAAAGGTTAATATTAAAAATGAAACTACTGATTTAAGTTCAAGGTTTCCTATATAGATCTTTCTACTTCCACTATAAATTTTAACAGGCATATGTATACAATTTACTTGGTTTTAGAGCCATTCATAACTCACCCTGCATGGCTACAGAAATACCTACTTGATATATGATTTGCTGCAGTTTATTTCATATTCAAGATGCTATCATTCCACCAGACGACAGTTCTATATTCTTCAACAGTGTCTTTTGCGGGTGTTGATATTTAGATAGTGGTAGAGAGCAGTGGAAATCAGCACTATCAGTCCACTTTATGAGATATGGGGGAAATTTTCAGCAATTTAATTTCCAAATCCCTGTATACTTTTTCATTTTTCACCATCTGGTTATCTTCCATGGTTAAATGCATGGTTATATGTGTAAATTCATATGCATGGCTACAGGCTGGGCAAAGCAATTCTGTCTTCTATGCTCAGTTTCAAAAAATATTAAAATCGACATGGCTTCATATTCAATTAAATTTTAACTTTACAAAATCCTGTTCTTATATATTATTTATCTTTCTCACTTGAATAAGCTTAGAGTCGCTTTCTTTTTATAAAAATAATGTTCCCCTTTCAACCTTAGTATATTTTGCTATGCTCTATCATATCAAGGCTTGCATATATTCCATTCGCAGTTAGTATTATCACTTAGAACCATATGATTCTTTATCTTGTCCAAGGGGCATTTTAAGGAAGATATCTGGTATTCTGGAATGCTATATTATTGCTAAGTTAGTACACATACAAAAATGTTGTGAAAAAATTATCTAAGATTCTCTCACAGCTCAAAATTCTGAATTTTGTTCTTTAAATCTTAAAAAAAAAAAAAAAACTCCACACTTTTAGGAAAAAAAATTGACAAACATTAAAATTACTAAATATTTTTTCCAACATCTAGCCTTAGGTACTAAGACTCTTGTTTCTTATACCTGTTCTATCATAAATACAAAAGCTATTTCCTTTATGAACTTGACATTATCTAAAAAGAAAGAATTATTGGTTTGCAAGTATGTAATTCTCAGTATTAGTAGTTACATATACATATTTTCAGAGTTGTTCTGCTGTTGTAGCTGGGAATACACACTGCAGTAAATTATTCAAGGAAAGTTTTTTCTTACCTCTTTACAATAAAATCAGTGCTTGCAATCAAGTATTCTATGCTTTATTTGTTTGCAAGTCCCATCCCAAATAATCATTTTTGAGTTGCTAAGACATCTGAAGACATTTCAAGATTCAATAAGCTTATATAGTGTGGTTTTTATGAATCATGGTACCAAGAGCTCCTTTCAAGGGAACAGATTTCTTATCTTGAATATAGTAGTTCTCTATCATGTAAAAACAGAATTGTTTATAGGTACACATATAGAAATTTTAGTGTTTACTCAGTATCTCTTGCTAGACTAGGATTCCTAATTTGAAGTATGTCTCTGCCTTCTTGTACAGTCTAGGTTTACTCTGAACATATAATTGTTTCATTTTTATCAATTTTCCATTACTCAAATATGTCATTAACAGCTAAACATTCTCCCGGTGTTCTATGTCCTTTATTTTTAGACAGCCCATCATAAAGCGCAGGCCTTTGGCGATGATCTCACAATTCTAGGCCAATCTAAGGGCTTCCTGAAACTTTCAGAAGCAGGAATTCCGGAAGCTTGCAGCAACCTGATACAAATATGGAGTTGGTAAGTCCAGGAGCAGACAAAGAGCAGGAACTCATCCATTTAGAAGATTATTGTCTCCTGATAGGAGGAGAGGCCAACACATCACTTCAGAAGCTCATACTCAGATATAGCAGTAATGAAGGATCAGGAAGGCTTCTTACACAAATATAATGTGCCAGTCCTCTCATTTTATTTCAACATCTGTTATATAGTTTGCAATGTCTTTGAGTGGTAATTATTCCCCTACATATGCCCTTAAGCCAGCTGGTTAGAATAGGTTTTTCTCAGGTCTCAGGATTTCTTAAATGTCATAGCATATCATGTTCCTTGGAACCAGCGAGAGAAAATGATAATTTGGAACCATCTTGGTTAAAAACTTTTACAGACTGAGAACCATAACTATCTGCTCCTTTCTGAATAGGAGTAGAATGCCCCTTTTGCTTTTGGAACAGAGAGATACTTACGTTAGATTGAGCTAAACTTGAGACGAAAACAAGGCACCTTCTATTTGCAGGGCAGCTTATAGGAAAGCGGAGCGACAGAGAAGCTAAGCAAAGATTCAGTGATGATTCCTAACTCCAGCAACTCCTTCTGAACGTAACTCTTTGGGGGCCATGGCCTATAGATGCCATTCCCAGACAGCGGAGGAGAGGCAAAAGGGAGGAACCTAAAGGTAAATATCAATACTTTACCCACATCTCGTCTTCATCTTGCTGATTCATCCCACCATTTTTGAGTTACATGGTAAGTTAATACTGAATTGTTATTGTTGTAGAAAATAAAACCACAGATTCAGAATTTAACACGAGAGTTTGTCATTACTTACTTTTTAAAATTTAATGCATAAAAAGCCGGATATATTCTCTATTGCTGCATAACAATATAACTACAAACTTAGCAATTTTAAACAACACACATTTATGATCTCCCAGTTTCTGTGGGCATAGGTTAGCTGAGCCCACTGCTCTTGGTTCCCACAAGGTGACAATAAATGTATCAGTCAGGGCTGCTGGTACCAAGTCTTTTGCTAGTTACTAGAGATAGAAATATAAAATTTGAGTATATAATATAAAATATAATGGGAAAGTTCATTCATGGATCGATTATTTCAATATAATACATTATTCAGGATATCGAAGAGCTAGGATGGAGCTGGTGATTGAATGTATGGTGCAAATTAAGGGGGCCAGTGAGGAAGGACACATGGGTTTTAACTTAAGCAATTGTGCAGCTTGTGTGCCATTCACTGATGTTGAATACACAGGCACAAGAGCTGTCAATAATTTGTCCATAAATATGCTTTTCTAAAGTAAGACACTCACATTTTATTAATATCCATATAGTCTGTTTTCTATTATGCCTTTACATATAAATACATTTTATAGGCATTGCAAATATCTCTATTACAGAAAGATCTCATTTCCTCTTGCTTATCCTTAATTAGTAATGTCATTCCCCTGATATGGCTGATTGAGCCAAGAGTAGCAACTCCAGAGGAACAACTCCATAAACTAATCTGAATTACTCAGATTCCCTTTTGAGAATTTGAACTAAGATATGTGGAAATCTAATAAGTTGCTAGCTGAAGTAATGGCAGATCATTAGTGTAAAGGTCCATGAACTCCTACAGCTGACTTCCCTGGAGCTTCATGTTTTCCAGCTTTACTGAAATTTAGTTCTTCTGTTTTCCTTCTAATTTTTAAAATATGCATTTTTACAATAGCTCTCTTCATCTTGAGCTGAGTTAAGTAGGTTTTTATTACCTCCTAACCATATTTCCTGCTTCAAATATTTTGAAGACTATTATGTCTATTGAAAATCAAGGAACACATCTTAGATTCCATTCCAGTATTATGGGGGGAGTTGTTTCTACCTGAACTTTAAAATAGAAAAGCTACCTAAATTAAGGAGCCATATTTGCTATACCTGATTTCTTCTTTTATGGATCTTTTGTTTATTACTTCCTGTATATCCACATATTTCCATTAACTATGTAAATCAGTATGTCTTAGTTGTATAACATATTGCAGAATCCTAAAGAATCGTAAGGTTTTTCTGTAGGCTCAGATCACCTAGAATAGGGCTTCAATTAATACCTGTTGCGTTTTAATTATTATGATTACTTTCATAGAGAAAAAAAGTGTCCCATTAAATGTGGAGGAAACCAAGTCTCTCAGAACATAAAGCAAGCATCATCATTCTAAGCAGTTATCACTCAAGGAAGTATGTGCTTGAATTATAAATATGGTATTTCAAATTATTATGAGGGGCACTGAAGAGGCCAAGAATATTCATTTTTTATCTTACCCTTTCCTCAGGGGTTATACAAAATTAAGGCTATTTTCTCTACCAAGTATGATGTATCTGTCACTTGAACTATAATGAAATTTTAGGAAATGCCCCAGAAAAGCCAGTCAATTACTTTACGTACCAAGTCTATACATTTTCATGTCTAATTAAGATAATAGAATCTGGAAATTGGTCATTTATAAAGTCATACATGTAATGATCCAAAATTTATTTTTTCCTATAAAATATAATTATTATTTCATTTAGGAAGCTACTAGGCACTGTGTAGAAACAGGTTTACTATGAAAGACAAGGCATAAAATCTGATTTCAAGGAGCTCACGATTCACTGTAAATTTATACATACATTTATAATAAATTTAAAATACAAATATAAAACAATCTATCGGTGAGTATTTTACTTACTTGTGCCAAGTCGCTAACTCTATTTCGTCTGGCATTTTTATGATGGACTATGGTGTGTCAGAACAAACAAATATGCCCACTCTCCCTTACAAATGCATTTTCTTGAGGCTTTTTTTGCATTTATGTTAATAACTAAGAAGACAATTGACTTAAATATAACATTTAAAAGTATACGTTGTAGAAAGTTGAAATTCATTGATAACTAATTTCATAATTAAGAATATGATTATCTCAGAGGTGAAAATAACACTTTCACTAAGGAAAAATGTGCAAAGAGAAGATGTGTGGGAAAGTGCTTTGGGAGTGTGTGAGACTGGATATGGCATTTTCCAGTGTGCTACCCCATCAGGTAATTTTGTTCAACTAAAGAGCAAGAGAGAGAAGTTGGATTATCAGATTAAGGAACTGATTCATCATATTAACAGCAAAGAGTTGCCCTTGAAAATCAGCTTGGGCGTGCAAGTTTACCAGAAATCAAAACCGCTCGTAAGCCTGATTTCAAATGGCATGACTCACATCAGAATTTCTCTATAGAGTCATAATTTTCTCCCAGTTTTGCATTGCTTGAGGTCACTTTAAAAATAGTTTGTTTTCTGATTATATTCAAATATTAAAAGATAGATAAGGAACACATTAAAGTTGCTTTCCCTCCCCTCCCCCCTCCATTATTCATAGTTTCAAGTGCCTTTGGATGCTCTTGAAAACTTTGCACTTTAGGTCAGCTCCCTGGCCGTTTACTTCTGAGCCAGATCTATCCGCCTCTTTCCCACTTATGAACAACTTCTAAAGGAGATACTGACAATATAATTTACAATCTCAGCTCCATCTAATTCCTTCAACCTGAAGTGTTTTCTTTATCTGAAACATTTCTTTTTTAATTAGTTGAATCATTAAACTACACCTGCTCTTCTGATCCTCTTCATCCAGCTTCAAAAGAAACCTACTTCATTCATATTTTTCAATTTTACACTGAAAAAACAAGAGTTCCCAATTTTAAATACATCTCTCCATTCATACATAAATAGTCTGCCTCCAGAAAGATTCTTTTTTATAATGTTAGAATTGACTTTTTCCTGCTTACTTTTTTCAGTCAATGAAGTTATTTTTACAGGGCAACTAGAAACACATTTGTTCAGAATATCTCCTAGATTTAAAAATCACAAGTTTGAAAACTCAAGCATAATGAAACTTCCCCCAGAAATCTTCCTTTTACAACATCATATTTAAAAGTTTTTACTTCGTTTTGCCGTGAATAAAATTATTTTTATAGGACAACTAAAAACACATTATTCAGGACATTTGCTCGAGTTAAAAATCGCAAATTTGAAAACTCCAGCCAAATGTCACCTGTCCAAAATGTCGGACACATTTTCAGTTGCTGAAGCACTACACTGGCCAAAAGAGTGAATTATTCCTAGAGCAGCAAAGAAAATATCAGAAATTGATATAACTTCACAACAGAAGAGCTAACATGTATAAAACTGTGTGACTATAAATATATATTGATTCCAAGGATCACTGCTCTTTTTTTTTTTTTCAAATCTTGCTTGCATGAGCTAGCATACTTGGATTAGCAACCTCTCTTTCTTCCTAGGAGATAGAAAATATAAATGATGTGATTGCCAATGTATCCCCAAGTAATCTTCACTATTTATAATAATTGATATGAGCTTACTGTGATTCTGTTCCAATTCTTTAATTCATAAAGAAACATACTGCTATTAATTACTGAAACCACATGCAGAATATAGATATATACTGTTTGCCAGTTTCATTTGTAGTTTGGTGGTTTGAAAATGCCGCTATTAAACCTAAGACTAGGTTTAAAACCAAGATAGAGAAAAACAAGGATCCTAATTGTTAGTCCGTCTAATGTTCCTAGTAGCTTGTGTGGTCTCTTTCTATGGTTGATGCTTCTACTTTAATTAGTTGAATCATCTAAACCACAACTGCTATCCTTCTCAACCTTATAAACGTATTTGCTTTCTGTTTAGTTAGTTTGTTAATATACTACACATTCTGATTCCTGCTATTTGTTTCTTTATATTAATCCAATGCCAGTTTTTCTCTTCCTCTAACATGCATGTTCTCTTCCTCTTTCAGATCACAATTATGAATATGGCAATTCCTCTCAAGTACAGAGATTGTTGCTATAGTTTTTCAGGCACTGTACTAGGAATCATGAATCGATTTGGTAATTATTTATTTAAGTTGTTTTGTCCATTGGTTCTTTTCTAACTTTTAAAATGGGAGAGATAGGCAATCTCGGGTTGAAAAACTGGTGAAGGTTTAGGGCAAATTCCATCCACAGACACTTGATATGTTTGTGTTCCTTGTTTATTTGTTCTCAATGTGAATTCACTGCTTAAAAAGAGAAATAGTTTTCTTTAGGTTATCACAGGACCTAACATACTCTGTTCTCTTACGTCAAGTTTAGTTCACACATTTACAGCCTGCCTGGCACCAGTAGGCATCTAAGTTTGCAATTCTGACCTAGAAGAAGTCTGAAGTTCCTTAGAGCCATAGGACAGTACTAAGTTGAAGAATTTTTTTTACAGTACATTCAATTCTATTACTGATTTGTTATTAAACATTAAACCATGAAACCTAGATATTAGGACATTAAATGTGGACAAACATTATAAGTTCCATTAGCCTACAGGAGAAGCAATGCATGCTCTCATTTAATTTGTGGAAAGTTGGATAGCAGAAACTCTGCAAATGAAATTAAGTGCTATGCCTCATTGAATGAGTTCAGAGCTCTCCAAGGGGAGATCTGAGTTCCAGTACATAGCAAATAACACGCAGTGTCTCTAATTTAGCTGTAATTTTGAAATGGTTAGTTGGCAAATGATACTGAGAAGAAGGATGTAAATACTCTAACCCTGCAGAGAGCTAAGAAGGATCCATGTCAATGAAGTATTCAAGGTTTTAAACTGAAATAAAAGATGCTAGATTTTTTTTGTTATTGTCCATTGATTGAATAATTTCCAATTTTCACACACATTCCCATATCCCCACCAAAGAAGCTGCATCTCAATTTTGGTGATATTCTTAACCAGACTTTCCTTTCCTCTCAACAGTTTCAATGATCATTTTTTACAACCACTTTAATCATTTTTTGATATATTCTACTCTATCATCACTTTGGCACATGTGCTGATTTCTGTGAATCATAAATCCTGGGACACAAGGAAGTACCTGCTACTTTCACTATCTTAAAATCTATCTTAAAGATGTACGCCGGTGAAAGGAAGGTTATGATGTAGAGGTTGCCAATGGAGCAAAGTGAAGGCAGCTCATAGCTCTGCAGGTGATAATTGTAGAACACTTCACACATCCTTCGGCATAATTATTCTCTCTCTAATGCAACCATTCTCTACAGCAGATGTTCAAACACTTCTATTTTGTATAGAGTTTTTGTTGAAACCACCTAAAATTTTTAAAAATATCTTGTTAGTCTAAAATGTAAGACATGGCAACTCTCTCAACCCCATAGCAGCCAATATTTTCTCATTTCTCCTCTTCTTTTATGAATTTGTCAAGAAATCACCTTGTCTTCATCCACCAGTCAGAGCTGGTGTATTGGATGGAGCACTAACCATGGAAACAGAAGATTTGAGATATATATATATATAATTGATTTCAGAGAGAGGAAGGGAAAGGGAGAAAGAGAAAGAAACATCAATGATGAAAGAGAGACACTGACTGGCTGCCTCCTGCACGCCCCCCACTGAGAAATAAGCCTGCAACCTGGGCGTGTGCCCTGACCAGGAATCAAACCATGACCTCCTGGTTCATAGATCTGTGCTCAACCACTGAGCCATGCTGGCTGGACCCGATTTTGAATCTTGACTCTGATACTTGATAACATCCCATTGTCTTAGAAAAGTCCTTTAACCTGAATGATTGCCCATTTTCACATCAGGTCAATGGGGATAAAATGAATTACCCCATCAAGTTGTTAGGATCACTAAATAAAATAACAAGTGTGAAGTAATTTATAAATGGTTGCTATGATAGATATTGATACTAATAATTTCTGCTAGAAATTAAATTAAGATTTAGCAAATGTTTAAGTGGCAATTGATTCCATCTTAATTGGACTCATTCGTATGTGCTCAAATGTCCTAATTAATTACATAAAGCAGTAAATAAAGTTAGTTATTGTGGTAGATTCAAATAACTACAAGATAAGCTGTCTAGACAGGCTTGTGATGAGACTATTTAAAGCTCATCTAGTGATTTCATTGTGTCTAGCTTCCAAAGAAATGGCTAATGGTCCTCAAGTACACTATTTAAACAAATTGAAGTTTGACAATATTGTGGTCTTTTCTGTATATAATTTTACAGTAAGCTTTTAAAAAATATTTATAAATAACATGTCAACAAAGTCAAATGATGTTACTCATTCAGCCCTCCTAGAAAATCCCTAACAGCATCATGTTTTTAGTTAAACTATAATTTGTATCTTGTGTAATATTCCATTTAGAATTCTTTGTTTTGTTTTGTTTTTGTTAATCCTCATCAGAGGATATTTTTCCATTGATCTCTAGAGAAAGTGGAAGCGAAAGAGGGAGTCAGGGGAGGGGGGGGGAGACACAAAGAGAAACATGGATGTGAGAGAAACAAACCAATTGGTTGCCTCCCACACATGCCCTGATGGGGACTGGGATAGAACCTGCAACCCAGGAACATGCCTTTGACCAGGAATCAAAACCACAATCCTTCAGTCCTTGGGCCAGTGCTCTAATCACTGAACAACACTGGCCAGGGCTCATTTAGAATTCTTTTCTACACTAAGTGACACAGAAGCCATGTGAATGCACACACACACACACACACACACACACAAATGGTGCACCTTACTCTAGTCATTCTGAAAAGTATAAATTACAACCATCTAATAAATATTTATTTATATAAAACTTAGATAAATTATAACAACCTACAATAGTTTAAAATTTAAATATTTCTCTGATTCCAAGAGTAGGCAACAGTTACCCTTTGACGCATAACAAGACACTTAATAATTAGTATTGGCCAACACTTTACTTTTTTTTCTAATCATCAAGTTATCCCTTTAAGATAAGTGTTTTCTCTGTCTTATAAAAAAAAAGAAATTAAAGTCTAGAGTATTTAAGTAACTTAGTGAAAATCACAATGCTAATAAGTACCAAATTCAAGAAGTGTTATCTTACACATGATTTAATGAGGTTTCCAAGACACACTTTGTGGGGCAAATTTTTCCTAACCACATCACCCTCACAGACCAGGTTGCAAGCCCTTATTATTTATCCTCTTATAACTCTGTACTTCTTCATTGCCTCATCAAAGTAGTAATTAATTGCTTGCCATTGTCTCCCTTTCTTGCTGTACTATACATTTCATGAGAGCAGAACTGCATACATCTTGCTGCTGCTGTATTTCAGCTTGTAGAAAAGTGCTTGTGTACTGTAAGTCCTCAATATATTTGCTAAATAAAAAAATTGAATAATTATGCAGCAAGTTTCTAATAAGTGGGCAGATATCCTACGATGTATCACACTTTTCACAGTTCAAATAATGCTAGGTTACAATTGTACAAACTGGACCTTGCAAAGAAGCATGTGTGTGATCACAATAAACCCTCAGTTTATGATTGCACTGTTTAGTTGTCACTAACATTTCATCTGAACTTCTTAGGAAATGATGACAGTTGTTATTTACTGCTTAGTATTTGTAGAACTGAGATGAATGCCTTTAATCAGCACATTATCATAGGAAATAGTTCTGTTAGGTC
This sequence comes from Myotis daubentonii, assembly GCF_963259705.1. Taxonomy (NCBI): domain Eukaryota; kingdom Metazoa; phylum Chordata; class Mammalia; order Chiroptera; family Vespertilionidae; genus Myotis; species Myotis daubentonii. Next base: position 50,426,231 of record NC_081846.1, read on the forward strand.
ATTCAAGCATGAGTAGCCAAATGTTATGTGCCATTATGATAATGTAATAATTACATTACCTAAATATATGTTATGCCTCTGGTGTGTCTGAAACTTTGCTCAACAGATCTCACTTAATCCAGCAAATGCCAGACTTTTATGATATGTTCTATTATTTCCTCCATTTTTCAGATAAAGACACTAGAGCTTTCAAAGGATATGAAAGTGATGGTGACTGGCAGGCTGATCTTTCAATGCAGGCAGCCTGCCTCTAGGGAAGGCTCCTAGCTAACACTGTACCATTATCAACTAGCATAAAATTCCATAGTGCTTTAGATTCTGCAAATTATTTCTCAAGGGTAATGTTAAAAGAAATAGATTGCTTCAAAAGAGAAAAATAATAATAATAAAATAAAGTAAGAAGAGTAAAATTTTCCCCTTAGTGTACAGAAAGAGACTGGGCTTATGCTGTCTTTTTCTACAAGGTAATGTGAATTATTTCAATGAATAACTTATACATTTTATGTCTTACTTCTAAAGGATCAGACAGTATTGCTGGTATCTTAGTGATATGCAATAAGGAATTACACTGAGAAATAGTGCTACAAAAAAGCTCCTTATGTTTTAAAATGTATCTTCTTTTTGAACTTCCCCTTGAGTGGTCGATTTCTTTTCTCCACAGAACTCTAAATGTAGCGGCAATGTGGTGGATTAATTATTCAGCTTCTCCAATTTCCCCATTTTTAGCATCTGGTGTTAGTGTAGTGCATGTGTTGCAGTTGATGAGTCAATATTAATGGATTATTGTTAATTAATGTCCATGGTTTACATTAGTGGTCACTTCCTGTATTGTACATTCTATAGGTTTTGACAAATGTATAATAACACACATCCACCATTACAATAATATTTTCACTGCCCTAAAAAATCCCCTATTCTCTACCTTTTCATCTCTTTTTAATGAATTCTTAAAAGAAAAATTGATAGAGAAATATTCCAGATAAAAAGATATGACATCGTCTCTCTGGAGGAGAAACAAAAGGTAAACAGGAAGATGACAGAGGTCAGAGAAACTGAATCAAAGTATTTCCAGTTGCCCTTCCTCACTAAATTGAAAAGAAAAAAAACTATTTATGTCTCTTTTTCCCTTTTCATAAGAGAATGCAAAAGTAAGGGTCAAATTACTGAACATATCATGCACACTATACTGAGTAGGCCAGACTCAAGCAAACAATTTGTTACTCCTTCTAAGTGCTATACTATCAGGCAAACTGAGACACAGAAAAGATTTTTAAATGAACAATCAACATTTTAAAAGCCTATTTTCACCAGAGTGTACCACTGAAATATACTATTATTTTACAAAAACATAAATTAGCTAAAATGATCTTTAATTATTCCATTGCTTGCTATTTCCTCTCTAAAATGCTAGCCTAGATAATTTTCAAAGGCTAGACTATGGGACCAAATAGAATCAGATTTGAGTGAGTTATGGCTTCATAGGATGTTGTGAGAGATACTGGAACAGCTTCTGTTCCTCTAATTATCTCCTCCCTTGGCTCATCACACTGTGCTCATACAATCTGAGAGGGGAATTGCTTGGAGTTAACTTGCAGATGTTTAGAGTAAGGTGCTTCTTTATGTGCACTTTAGTACCACTGTTAGTTTCATTGTTTCTTAGCTGAGGACACCGATAGAAGAGGAGAATGGAGAAGAGGGAAGAAAGCATCAAACAGCATAATTTTAGAACACTGGGAATGTTCAAGATCTCAGGTTGGCAGAAATGGCTTTATGGCAACCAAAAAGCAGTATAAAGATGTTAACTATGCAGGAAAAAGGTAAACAAGGTCTCCAGCAGAAGAAGAAGAAACCTAAAGGAAGATGACAAAGCAGTAAAACCACACCCTGCATCTGCCAGGGGACTGCAGAGATTCTGTCCCGGGTGAATGACTCATACTAGGTTCAGTTTGAATTTGCCAAGAAGGAAGACAAAAGAAGGTAAGATGGGAACATTTGTCAACAATCTTCCAATGCATGTGATCATTATTACTCATCTCTTTTCCACCCAACAATTTCTCTTTCCAAATGTATCACACATTTCCAGAAAAAGAAGAAAAAATATGAAGAGCTGATAGAGCAGGATATAATTAAAAGGTATGGATAGCAAAGATTGACCATGCCTTGCCCATAACCCTCAGATCTTTCCAGTTGATTGACAACTGTAAGGATCTGAATTTGTGCCAGGGTGTTGTTTTTTCATCCTGAAACGGCAAATATTAATACTCCTCTCTCTACTCCCTAACACTTTGCAACCAATGACTTCCTGGCTTCTTGGAAGGGATAATTTTGAGGCCAGTGTTTTGGATATTTCCCAGGATTTTCCCATGGACTGAAGCTCAGATAGCACACTATGACCTTCAGCTCAGGTGGCCCCATAGAGTAACTTTATGGACTGCCCTCCCTTCCCAGGGCCACTTCCATACCTGCCTCCTAATTAGTTTATTTTTCACTCAAATGCATGTCTCCAATTAGCTTATTGTTCATTCAAATGCATGTCTCCAATTCTGTTCCCAGGACAGAAGTCAGATAGTGAACAAGGAAGAAATGATTGTATTGCTAATATGTGGAGATGATTATAGGTTACCTTTGTTTTTCTTGATAAGATCCATTTATTAGGAGAAGCTTCTTCAAGAAACACAGAACCTAAACTTTAATTAGATTCAACAGACATTTAAGAAGTGGTTATTACTATATGGCAGATATTTTACTAGATCTATCAGCATGTTACTTTCTTCTTATAGTTGAGTTTCATTAACATCTAGCTATGATTTTTATCCATTCAATTTATAATCTTTGTTTCTCTAGGTTTCAACAGTCGTAAGAGAAATCACATCACAGCAGCCAATAGACTTTAGTTGTTATGCCCAGATTATTGGGTAGACTTCCAAATCTCTCTTTTGAAAATCCCTACACCAAAGCAAAAGTATCAGGAGAGGGGGTGCCTTCATTGGTTTTATAAATAGAGTCCTCTACTTTACCATGTAGCATCCATCATTTTATATCCCCCTGTACCCTAGCTTTGCTTCCTGAAACACCTACTTGAAACATCTGTTGTCTAGGTTACTGACTGGCTATGAAGGCACTTCAAGGTGCTTATTTCTGCTACCATGTATCAGTTAGCAATACTCGGATTGAAAGTAGTAGAATACGTGGCTTCATAGTGGCTGTAACAATAAAGGCATTGTTATACCTGATATGATGAAAAATTTGGAAGTCAGTGATTGCAGAATTGGTGTACTAGCTCAATGCTCTCTTCCATTTTATTTATTTTTTCTGCTCTGCCCAACTTAGTGTGTTGAAAATATTGCTTCTCATGGTTACAGAATGGCTGCCCGAAAACTTCATAGAACCACATTCTAAGTGGTAAGGAAAGGCAGGAGGCACTCAAACAAAGAGGAACTTCTCCTTATATTATTAAAGAGAAATTTTTTTGCATAAATCCAAGCAGAGTTCTCTTTATATCACATGGACTAGAACTGGATCACGTAGCCACAACAGACTACTTGCTAACAAAGAATATGATTGATTGAGGCCAATCCTGATGTGCGCCAATCCCAGCTTGGGCATAGTTCCAATAAAAAATACACAGGCGTGCTGCTGACAACTGCGGGGGGGGCGGGGGGGGGCTATAGATGTAACGAATGGTGCCTGCCATCCTGATGTCTGTTGCTACACAACAAAGCGCTTCTCTGCAGAAACCTTGAACTATTATCTTGGTTAATGAGAATTCCTGTCTCTTTACTTTTTAAAAAAACACTTTATTGAGGTCTGATTGACATACAAAATGCTGTACATATGTAATGTATACAATTTGATAAACTTGGAGATAAGTATACCAATATGAAACCATCAACACTCTATGCCATAAGCATATCCATTACCTGCAAAAGTTTCCTCCTGTCATTGTTGTTATTATTATTATTATATTATTATTATTATTATTATTATTATTATTATTATATTGTAGTAAGAACATGTAGAATATTTTAAAATATACAATACAAATTTGTAAGTATTAATTATAGGCACTATGCTATACAGTAGCTCTCTAGGACTTATTCATCTTGTATAACTAAAACTCTGTATCCTTTGACTAATACCTCCCATATCACTCTTCCCTAGCCCCTGGCAACTACCATTCTACTCTCTGCTTCTATGAGTTTTACTATTTTAGTTTCTTAATATAAGAGTATCATGTAGCATTTCCCATTTATGTTTGTGTTGCTCTTTTTATGCATTCTAAATCTGTGCAGTCTACAGTTTAGGCAGGGGCGGGCGGGGGGGGGGGGCTTCTATTATTCACAGTCTTCTTCCCTATTAAACAAAGGGAATTCCATGGTGATGGATTGAAGGATCAAGAATGATAAGCTTTGTGTATCAAAATGGAGACACCATTCCTGCACCAAGCCTGTTTGTCTGACTCCTTCTACACTTGGGATTTCTGTCTCACAACCCTCTCCATTCCAATGGGAAACAGGCCCCAGATGGCCTCATACTCCCCACAGAAACACCTGACGCCTAGTGTGAGTACAACCTGCACTCCTTATGAGCCCCTCATGTACAAATACACACTTAAATTCTACTGTTCTTCTTATGAGTTTTTCTTTTTTCTTTCAAGATTTTGAATCTACTCTTATAACCAGTTCTTATCAGGGTTTTGAAGAGCAAGTAGAAAGGAGTAAACCTTTTAGTCTCTGCTTTCCTTACATCAATTATCTTTAATTTTTCCTAAAATCCACGTTATTTTTTTCTAAGTGAAAGGTAGAAAAAAAAATAAGACAAAAACAATTCACAGGCTAAGTTTCACAAGTAAGCAAATGCAGCCTTTAAGCTCAGAAAGGCATAACTTATCCTGTACTAATATCATATTCAAGTGCATGGTCTTCTTATAATTTGTATTTATTTCTGTCCTAGATCCATTCTAATTGAGTAGATAAAAATGAAAAGGCTTTTCAAAATTATCTGCAAGGAGATTAAAACTCTATAAAATAACGTGTAATGACATCTTCCAGATTGACATGATTATTAGCTCTAGAAATATTTGCCAGTGGCCCATCTCTTGCTTCCCTGTAGTTGATCTAGAGTACACAGTTCTTTCCTTATTCCACACTGTCTTCCTCGACAATCACTTTTGCTCTTAGGACGTCAGAGCTATCTATATGCTGAAAACTACCAATTTTTTTTTAATCTCTAGCTTAGACGTCTCTTTTGAGTATTAACTGCATCTATGGCATCTTTATTTATCCTATCGTGACCTTAACACAGATCCAAAATTGAATACAACATCTTCTCTATCAAACTTACTCCTACTATTGTTATTTCTATTTTAGGTCATTAAACCAAAAACCACCCAATCTTTCAAGTCAAGAATCTTATCAATTACATTTGATTGCCTCTTTCCTTAACCTCTGACTTTTGGCCAATCAATAGTAGTCCTATCAATATTAACTCCTAATTATGTGTTGGTTCCATACCCTACCTTCAAAGTTTTACTCTAGTAAAAAGTCACCATCTCCTCTCACTTTGAAATTGTTATATCATTTTAAGATTAATATTTTATCTACCAATAAGATCTAATTTCATATCTGCCAACCTGTGTTCCATAATACAATCAGAGAGTATTCTAAGAAAATGATGTCCAGCTTGTTTAAAATTATCAATTCAACCCGTTACTCAATTTTTGGTATACTGACGAGGTCCTTTATTACTTGGCCCCTGACAATAGTTTACTCTTTTCTCACTTCACACCCTATTCTGATTCTCCAGAAACCCAAAATACTCAAATAGTTATGAGCCATCCATGACTTAGTTCCTTTTGCAGGTGTTTCGGCAATGAGACATTCTGTAATTTTTTCCTTTTTCTCTACCTTCACATACCCCTATCCTATAATGTCTACCATGAGACCTCTAATAAGACTGTATTTCCCTGATCCACTTAAGAAAAGTTCATCTCTTCTCATTTCCATCACTGTAATCAGTGCATCTCTCTATTACAGACCTTGCTTATATGAGTCTTCTTTCCTTTTAGCCTACATATTCCCTGGAACAAGGAACAATGTATTACTTACCTAGTGATGCTCAGGGCACTAGGCAAAGTTTAGCACAAGTGGGACCTCAATAAAATAGTTGTTGAATGGATGAATAAGTGAGGGTTTTAATTTTCCCCCCCGCCTACCTTTTATTTCCTGGTTTCATTCCCAATCATTAAGTATAAGTTTCTACCCCTCCCCAGTTTTAATATGCTTCGATTTTCATGCTTATTCCAAACAGATTTGGGGGAAAATTACCTTCAAAACAAACTTGTAATCTATTTCAGGAAGAAAAGAAGAACAGAAAGAAAAGACGAAAGGATAATGTGAATGGACAGAAACTTTCTTGGACCTCTCATATTGTGTTCTTTCCATTCCTATGAAGAAATTAAGCCCATGGGAAGAACAGTGACAGCATGGGTATTTTCCTCCCTCAAGTTCCTTATCCTGCTTTGTGTCCCTTCTTCTGGAGCCATATTCATTTCAAGTACACGTGACTCTTGGGCGTCGCCTTTCACCTGACCTCACTTTTCTGAGCACTTCACTACTGTCTATAAACTCTTCTATACTTTTATGAATCCCCAGATGTCTTTTTCTGCAGTGTTTACAGATGTTGCTTTATGCTAAAATAGATAACTTTCCAGGAAATGGAAGTTGTAAAATTGGGTTCATAAACTTGATTCCAAAATGATTATAATCTTTGTGTAAATGACACCCTTAAACATACTATGTCCCTGTAATGTATGAACTACTTGAATGTACAACAAATGAGAAAAAATGTAACTTGAAGGCTCTTTAGTAAACTGTTGAGGTTTGAGAACCTCATCCAGATCATTCTAGGCCTGACTGTGAGCCGCTTGAGTGTGCTGGGGATAACTGTGCTGATGAAGCCGAGATGACGGAGATGGAATAGTTTCTGAGGAAATCACCAAACCCCTTCTCCGGGAGCCACTAAACCAACCAATTTTGCTACTTGAAAAGGAAATTTCTCTCCTAAGTTTTTAAGGTTCAAAATCAGAAGTATATGAAAAAGGAGAGCTGAAAGGGAATACTTTTTATTAATAGAAAGGTGAATTCAAACTAACTGCCAAAATGAAAGGCATCGCAAGCAGTTCCAGAGAACCAGGATACAAAGTGGAAAAATAAAATCAGGAGGGACAAGATCAAGAACAACTGGGGTCAAGTTAGTCTGAATTTAGGCTAATTGCCTGTAAATAGTTTGGTGTCTACAGTTGCCAAGAGTATGTCAGTTGTGATATTATATGTGAATAAAACATTCACAGTCAAAAGCCAGAGACAAGATAAACAGGGATTTGCAATCTCTCATTCTTCATTTCTCTTTAGGCCTGGGTCATTTGTTAGCACATAGTGCAAAAATATAGCGGGGCATGGAAGAATAAGTCTCTGTTTGACCATAAGAAAATATAGATGCCTTTCTGCCCCGGCTCTTTAAAGTCGTTCTGAGAAACAAAATGCTAGGATAGTACCTGACAGAGCAATGGTTTACCAAGTTCATTCTTATAGTTGATTCAAAATGACCTCTACCCAATAATGTCATCCAGGTCCCACTGTTGGAGAGGAAAGTTTTAATAATTTTTAAATCCTCTAAAGTATTACGGAACTTTTTAGGAGGTCTTAGAAAGTTTTCCTTCTTGTGACCCCTGAACAGAAGACACCAAGCATTGCCATGTAAGCATTGAAGACTGTTTATAGAAAGAAAGCCATTCCACCCAGTGTCTGGAGCTGGAAACACATGAAGACCTTAAGTAAACTGATATCAAGTAGGGTTACATTTCCTATAAAAACAGTTTTGGGGCTTGGCAAATATTAGATAATAAAGCTTTTGAAGCAAGTTAAATCCTTTTACTTTGTGAATAAATGAATTTTATCTAATCTGTGGGCTAAATTTATAAACCATTTTAGCAATGAAACAAAGGGGAGTTCTTGGAATAATAGCACTAGGAGACAAGTGTAGGATTAGAATGAGCCAATGCCAGTTTGCCACCAGGGAATTAGCTCAGAAGAAATGCAATTTCATAGGATTTGTAGAAAACCTTTACCATCAGCAATCACACATCTACTGTGGGAGGAACTTGGTATTTCATATACTAGTAGTTGTGAGAGCTGCTGTGGAAGCAGAGTAAATTTATGGAGTTTTCCTTTAGAATGGAAAAAAGATAAAATGCAGATTTTAAAAAGTAATACAGGCAAACTATAGCATGGAATCTTAGAGTTGAAAGTATCAATTCATCCAGAAAATCATGTATAATTGGACATAAAACGGGACTGTTTTGAGCTACACCCGCCACTAGTGAGCTGTATAACTGCAGAAAAGTCTACTGACGGTTCTGTCCCTGCGTTCGTAGGAGGATGCTTTATATGATTGCTGCACTTCCTTTTTGTTCTATGATTTAGTGAAATGCTAAAGGATCTAATGAGAAACTTCAGTATTTCAAACTGCCTCTTACTTGTACATATATAAACCAGAGAAGCCTTGGTTGAGATAATATAATAGAGACAACATTCTATCACCATACTTTTTCAGTCTCACCCCTGAGATTGCATATAATCTAAACTAGAATGTACTTGAAAAATAACAGACTTGATACTCAGTGTTCAGCTGCCAACACGAGCTGCATATTGGTTGACAAGGTCATCTTATTTCTATTTTGAATGAGAAAACTTGACAGAATCATAAATCTATTAGAAGGTCAAGGAAAGGCTGAGAGCATTATTACTCTAAATATGGCTTATACTATGGCCACAATGATGCTATTTCTAATATAATGTTTATGTATACCCTAAAACATTTCTGAAAAGATCTATTCCAAACAATTTCCTTTGGGAATAGAGAGTAAGACAGAGAATATGGGTGATTTTCACATATTTTAACTATTTGAATTTTAAAAATTAGTAGGTAATATTTTTAGAGTTCCACATAAACAGCATAAAGATACATATTTAGTGAGTTGTGGCCCTTATATGTAGCCATAATTTATCAGTATTTGTAATAAACATGCTTGATCTGACCAAGAGACTATCAACGGATGTTTGTTGGCATCAATTAAATGCCAACAGGAATCCCCAATTTGGGGCACAGTAAAGGGGGAGACACTATTCTTTGCAAAAAAAACTCAACTGTGATCCAGTACAGCACAACTGTGATACAACACAACTGTGGAACAGCTGAATAGTGTTATAGCTCAATTATTAAACTAAAACAGCATGGCTGTGAGGTGGCTATTGGGCGAAGCAACTTGGCCTGGTGTTGTAGCTCTGCTCTAGTCTGCTCTGCCCAGATGGCTCTTCTTTGCACGCTCCACCAGGACACCTTTGGTGTTTCAGCTCCTGTCACGGAAATAGTTATTGGTGGAAAGAGAAAGTGTGCTCCACTTAGAAGTGAAACTAGCTTATATAGAGAGGAGTCTCCACTCCTGGTTCCTGATTGGTCAAACTCATGCAAACAAGGACTACAAATCCGCCTAGTTTGGTTGGTCCAAAAAGCACTGTCCTGACCAATCAACTCTGATTGCTCAGTGAATGCCGGGGTCCAACCCCAGCAGGTCCAGGGGTTCCCAAAGGCGTAGATGGAGTCGGCGAAGAAGGAATGACACGGAGACAGCATTCAGTTGATCAGCAGCCTAGCCAGGATCTCCAGCCAGGATCTCCAGCCAAGTTCTGGTCTGGATCTCCAGAGAGGTTCTGCTTCGGATCTCCAGCGAGGCTCTGCAGCCATGTTCCCTCGCTAGGTTCCCCAGCCAGGCTCTGTCCAGGTTCTCCAGCCAGGTTCTGTCACCAGGCTCCAGTCAGGCTCTCTTGCCAACCTCTGCAGTCAGGTTCAGTCCAGGATCCCCCGCCATGTTCTCTCCAGCGAAGTTCTTCTGTCTGTAGGTTCTGTGTAGGTTCTGTCTGTAGGTTCTCTCTTCTTAGTTCTGTCTCCTGAGTTCTGTCTCTCTCTGTCTGGTTACATCTGTATTTATACCAGTTGATTCAATCCTATCAATCTCTATTCCAAAGGTTAGGGAGTTTCTTATCTCCATTCCAGGGAGTAAAGATTATGTAGCTTAAGCATGATTGTTCGTAGTTAAAGTGATTAATTACCCGCCTGGCACTTAGTTGAGGGGTTTTATTCCCTCCCTAACTTCAGGGGAAAATCCCTACCTGGGGATTCAACCTTTTTCAGAGAGGAGACCTTGGTTAAAACACATAGTGCCAAGAAGGTGAGCAAACATATTAAGAACAGTATGCCATATATGCCAGGTCCCTTGAAACAGCAAGCATGGACTGGCTCCCAGCAAATTCCCCCTTTTTTATTTTTTAAAAGCAGGCATTAAAAAGAAAAACCCCAAATGCTCTCTTGTATCCATTTTAAGAGTAGGATTGGCGCTTTCCGCTATTACCTGAGTCCTGATCTATCACCCCAGGGAGAGCTTGCCAATCCTGCACTTTCCCGGGGTAGGAAGGCTGCAGTGGGGTTAAGGATAAGGCTCCTTGGGCCTACCTTCTCCCATGCCTCTACATTTACCTTTCCGGCACCTTTCCTTCCTCAGAAAAGCATGGACAGATTTCTTGTATAAAATGTTCCATCTGACTGGGAGTAACCTTAATTCCTCTGCTAGCAAGCATATGTGTTAAAAGATCAATACAGAGTCTTATTTCTTTAGACTCAGTATGGCACATCTTCTTAATCTAAAGATCAATACAGAGTCTTCTTTCTTTGGACTCAGTATGGCACATCTTCTCAATCTAAGTTCTGTATTATCCACCTTCTTACCCTACTTATCCTCTATAGGGGGGTCTGTAGCACCCTGGTGGAGTCCTATCCGTCCCGAGTGTGGGGGTTCTCAATGGGGGGGGGCTTACCTAGGGGAATCCTTTTCCAGGGGTTCCCAAAGGTGTGGACGGAGTCGGCGAAGACTATCCACCCTTTTCCTACGGTGGAGTCCTATCCGTCCCGAGGGTGGGGTGCTTACCTAGGGGTCCCTGTTCGGGCGCCATATGCCGGGGTCCAACCCCAGCAGGTCCAGGGGTCCCCAAAGGTGTGGACGGAGTTGGCGAAGAAGGAATGACACGGAGGCAGCCTTCAGGTGATCATCATAGCCGGGTTCTCTTGTCAGGGTCTCCAGGTAGGTTCAGTCACCAGGTTCTAGTCAGGTTCTCTTGCCAATTTCTGTAGTCAGGTTCAGTCCAGGATCTTTTGCCATGTTCTCTCCAGCGAAGTTCTTCTGTCTCCTGGTTCCGCGTAGGTTCTGTCTTCTGAGTTCTGTCTTCTGTCTCTAGAGAACGTTCTGTGTAGGTTCTGTGCCTAGGTTCTGAGTGCAGGTTCTGTGTTCTGAGTTCTGTCTCTCTTGGTCCTGTCTTCTAAGTCCTGTCTCCTAAGTTCTGTCTCTGAAGTTCTGTGTCTTTCTGTCTTGTTACATCTGTATTTATACCAGTTGATTCAATCCTATCAATCTCTATTACAAAGCTTAGGGCGTTTCTTATCTCCATTCCAGGGAGTAAAGATTATGTAGCTTAAGCATGATTGTTCATAGTTAAAGTGATTAATTACCCGCCTGGCACTTAGTTGAGGGGTTTTATTCCCTCCCTAACTTCAGGGGAAAACCCCTACCTGGGGATTCAACCTTTCTCGTAGAGGTGACCTTGGTTAAAACACAGCGCCAAGAAGGTGAGCAAACATATTAAGAACCGTATGCCATATATGCCAGGTCCCTTGAAACAGCAAGGATGGACGGGCTCCTGGCAAGTGAATATGCAAATGAGGATATAGCTGTGCCGTACTAATTAAACAGGAAGGTCTCAGTCCTATTGGTTCAAATATGATCCCAGGAACTCTTTTATAAGGATCAGCTCAGAGAGCAGGAGCACAAGGCAGGAGGTTTGCAGCTCAGTGCAGCACTTCCCTGAAGTAAGAGAGTATAAGAGGCCCCTGTTGAGAAATGACAACTATACTTTGTTTATAAATTTGAACTCTGTTAGCCAAGAGGAGTCCTTACCATGTACACTCATTCTTGGGGTCTATGAGATGCAAACAATAAAAAAGATGGGGCCCCTATTTTACTCGCACCTCATATTCTTGGTTACTTTTTAGAACAATTGCTAAGTATAGAGTGCTTGTTTAAGCTGGCCTTTTCTGATATAAGTTCTCCATCCCTTTAAGATTAAGAGGAAAAGATTTTAGGGAAGCTGTGAGTCCACATAGCAACTAACTTTCAAGACCATGTTGACAATACTCTCCGACGCTGTGTATTCCACCTCCACAGATTGATTTATTGTAGGACCTCATGAAATGTTTCCGTTACAAACTAGTAAACTCCACAGTTTCAAGAAGTAGCCTTCTCCATAACCAAAATGCACTGGTAGGCTATGCCTACCGGTGATATAGTATATTTTTCAAATCTTTTTTTTTTTTTTTACAGTAAGTCAGTAAACCTGATCTGACCCCACAAATGTGGATTCTAATACTAAAAGGAATGAGTCCACAATTGTCCTTTGGGTAATTTGGTGGAAGGACAATGCTCCTGCTTCAGTGACCTATCTGCAACAAAAAAAATTGAGGGTGAGAGGCACTATGGAATGAAAGAAAATTTGGAGTAGATTCATCATGGTTTATTCATTTTCTAAATATATTATGCCCAAAACAATGCTTTGGGAACGTTGATTGTCTAACAGACTGTGTTTAAAAGCATGTAGGACTCTATCTGGTTTGGCTCAGTGGATAGAGCATCGGCCTGCAGCCTGAAGGGTCCCAGGTTCGATTCTGGTCAAGGGCATGTACCTCGGTTGCGGGCACATCCCCAGTGGGGAGTGTGCAGGAGGCAGCTGATCAATGTTTCTCTCTCATCGATGTTTCTGACTCTATCCCTCTCCCTTCCTCCCTGTAAAAAATCAATAAAATATATTTTTTAAAAAAGCATGTAGGTACCTTAACAGAAAATAATGGAAAACAAAAGTAGTGAAAAGAAGACTTACACAACTGTACAAGTCCCCAAGCTTTGTTAGCATCATCTATCAAAATAAAACAGGTAGCTTCAGTTCGCTAAGAGAAATTGAGTGCTGCCTAGGTGCTTTATTCTATTTCTGTCCCTCTGTTGAAAAATATTAGGCTATTTGCAAACACTGTTTCATTTTGTTAATGCAAAACTGCACACATATGCATCCAGAGGAAGAGGAAATATTTCACTGTGGTGAGTGACAAACATTGCCTGAGTTAGTATGACAGCTAACACAAAGTAACAGCCGGCCCCACAGGGAACTGCGAAAATGACAAGTTGACTATGAGAAGCAACCAAGGGTGTCCATTTCCTATTTCTACTACATTCCCTTACGTGGCCCAATGCAAAGGGCCAATTACCCACGTGCTTTATGTGGGCTCTGTAGCTGCCCGAATTGGATGGTCCAGTTATCTGAGGGATTCTGAGGTCACAGCTGGCTAGGTTTAGATAGGAAAGGAAATGTGGAGTCATCAGGTCTTAAACAACAGTTCCATACAGAAACATTATAATACCCCTAACGTATTAACTTCCGATATCTCTAATTAGTGGGGCTACTGAGTTACAACACAAAACCGAATCTGCCATTTTTAACCCTAATATAAATGATGTGCTGTTATCAGAACGATTCCTCACAGAGTATTCGAGTACGTTTCCCTCTCTAATGCAACAGGTTTCAAATGACAGGACTTGCATTGTATTCCTACGGCATGATTCCACCGACACAGAGATCTCATTACCTCATCACAAAATGTTTTCTGATATCCAATTACTCTTTTTTTTTTTTAATGGCGCCAGGACTACCTTAAATATACCTGCTCTCCCGCTGGAGTTCAGGTCTCCCTGCAGCCAGGGTAATTTAAGAGCTACCTGATGGCCTCCTCTATGCCTTCTCCTCCTCCCTGACCTTCCCCTTCCCTCTACTCTGCTCAGGCTGCACTGACCAAGTCAGACAGACCTTGGTTTTCCTTGGCTCCTTGCTTGTTCTACTGCTCCTACTTGCTCCTTCTCCAAGCCTCTTTTCTCACTCCTTTTTGACATTGACATCAGGGTATCCGTCATCTCCTCTCCCCACTGCTTTTCAAGAGAGATGTGCTTTTCATGACGTTACTAACTGCATACATTCTCCACCATCTGTCAGGAATGGTGTAAACAAATTTCACTGCAGTTCTGTCCATCCCAGACTGTAGTTTTAAATTTTAATCTGTTGATCTTTCCATTTAAAATGTCTCTCAGAATATCAAGTTTGATCATAATAGTTCAGCTTTAAAATAAGTAAGGTTAGACATGAGAGATTAAAAGAAAATAAAGAAAAACACCAGAGTTTTCCATCTAGTTCTAGTTTTGCAGGAATATTTCTTATTTCTTTGTTGGAAAATCAAAAGGACATCCTATGTATTATCTTAAAAAAATTTACACAGAATTTTTTTTGTAGAACTCTAAGTCATTCTTTCTTATCTTTGATAGAATAGCTCTATTTGGACCTTCTATTTATGGAACTATAGAATGGATTCTCCTTGACACCTTTCTACTTTACATGCTCCCTATTTCTTCCAATGTATAATGATTTTTCCCACTAAGAAGCAACTTCATAAATGTGGATAGGTTCCCAGATTGGCTTAGAGAATGCTAAATTTGCCAGTGATTCAATGACTTAACTAGATTACTAATTGTATGATTTCAACTCTTTACTGTGGTTAGAACTCATAAATTGAAGGCCTAGACAGATCCCAGCTGTTCTTTTGGCACATGTATATTTAGCAATAATTTCCATTATTTCTCAGATCTCAGCAGGATTTAAAATTAATTATACATGTCTTCTTTTACAGTCAAAAAGCTGTAGCTGTCCAGCCTGCCACGCAGGCCCATGTCATTCCTGGCCACATACATCCGAGGGCTTCCCTCATGCTTTTAGCATAATGATCAATCACAGGATCTGTCTACTGGACAACATTTTTCATTGACGTTATCCTCATCTTTACCACTGGCTTAGACAGATGCTATTGAATTTCTACTCTCGACCTTTTAATATTTTTTCCATCCATTTCCTTACAGCAACCAGAAGGATATCAATGAAACATACATTCTTTCTCTCTCAAAACATCTAATAGTTTTTCCATTCAGGGAGGACAAAATGTAACATCATTTTACTGTGATCTATAAAGCCCTCAGGACTGACCTGCCGCACCATCCTCAGCTTGTATTACTCTCTCTTCACAGAACTGAAGCCTTGCTGCATTTCCCTTCTTTCTGACAACCTTACAAGCCTTTCCCTGAATCAGGGGCTTTTGAACCAGTTATTCTCTTTACCTGGGAGACATTTCTCCCATTCATTGCCTGGATAATTCCATCTCCACAAGACTTCCTCAAAGAATTTCTCTCTGATACCTTAATCGAAATTCCCTCCCCGTATTATAGTATCTCAGACCACACAGTTATTTTCTTTCCTATTATAATAATAGATCATTATTTACATATTTCTAATGGTTTATCTGTAAATGCATATGTGTTTTTATCCCTCTTTGTATTTTAGGGATCTGTGCACAGAAAGGTATGGTATATATTATCAAAATTAGTAAATGAAGAGCAAATTAATAGATAGATATGCTTCTCTCGCCCCTAAAAAGAGTGTTTATTTTAGTGCTATTTATCAAGCTCTGTTTTTGGCAATTCTGTCTGGTCCTCATCCAAAAGAGTGACTTTCATCTTTAAATAACATGCACCTATCACTTCCAATTTCCCACCTTGATTTGTGTCTTGAACCCATTTCCAAAGGACATCCCTTCTTAGCTTGTTACTTTGGACTTTCAAACCTATTTGAGACAAGGCTGTCACATGAACCACCCTTTTAAGTTCATGGCCTATTGAATTTTTCACAACTGCCTTTACCTTTGTCTAACCAAGATCCAGAGCCAGACATTCCTACTCAATACCAACTTTGGTCACCAGGTTATATTTTGAGTATATGATAGGATACTAAGACCAAGGTCTTTATCCCCCCAACTATTCCTTATATCTTTCAATCCTTTTATGTATGTCTTAATAATGTAGAAGTAAAACAACAACAACAACAACAACAACAAACATTTTAGCCCAACCAGCATGGCTTAGTGGTTGAGTGTGGACCTATGAATCAGGAGGTCACAGTTCAATTCCCCATCTGGGCACATGCCCGGGTTGCTGGCTCAATCCCCTATGTCGGGCCTGCAAGAGGCAGCCGATCAATGATTCTCTCTCATCATTGATGTTTCTATCTCTCTCTCCCTCTCCCTTTCTCTCTGAAATTAATAAAACTATATTTTAAAAAAAATTTTTTTGAACTTTTGTGTGTGTGTAATATCATGACGTTTTTAAAGATAAATAAGCATCCTACCCAGGCTTTCCACCTCTAAAAAGTATGGCAGCTATGCCACTCTGAAGCGATGATTACTCCCTCATATTTAAAACAGCTCCCTTCAGTGATCCAATCAGAATATCCAAATCGCCTACTGGAACTTCTACACAGAACACTAACATGAATAAGAACAAAATGTGAAAAACTACAATTTATCCAGTCTTCATGACAAAAATTAGCAATAATTAAATCTAGCAAATAAGTGGAGTTCAGAAGGTAGGCTATGCATTCTTAACATAATGCGAATTGGTATTCCCCCCTGAGGAGAGCTTTTGTTTTTAAAATCAATGACACGCATAATACCATGAATAGGCCATATAATCCAGATTTGAGTGAGTCAGCCACAAAACCAGAAAAAGCATCCATCTTGCTTAAAAATCACTGAGTCCTTTATTTTGAATTGACTTCAAGGCAGGAAATGTTATATTTTAATTTAAATGAATACTGAGAACCATCTGTTATAGAGGATTACGGTGACTCACTTGTCCAGATACCTGGCACATCAAGAGAAAGTTGAAATATAGATTCATTGACAATAATCCCACCATTCTAAATATTTTCTTAATTGTATATTATATTGTATTCTACATCTATTTCATTAAATTATTTCTTTCTTTAGATGCTTTCCCAGATAACCCTTTATAGCTTTCTTTGGTGTCTGTGTATTTTCTCAAGAAGCTATTATCTCATGAAAAGTTCATTCTTCCTATTTCCTTATATTGTTTATTCTTTATATTGCTTATTTCCTTATATTGCTTATTATACACAATGCATATAATATATACACATAACATTAAAATATAATTTACAAAAAAAATTTTGGAAGGCTGAAACCGGTTTGGCTCAGTGGATAGAGCGTCGGCCTGCAGACTGAATGGTCCCAGGTTCGATTCCAGTCAAGGGCATGTACCTGGGTTGCGGGCACATCCCCAGTGGGGGATGTGCAGGAGGCAGCTGATCGATGTTTCTCTCTCATCAATGTTTCTAGCTCTCTATCTCTCTCCCTTCCTCTCTGTAAAAAATCAATAAAATATATTTAAAAAAAATTTTGGAAGAATTTCCAATCTTTTACTCTTCCTTTTGTTGCTTTCTGTTTTGTTTTAAAAACTACATTAATATCTTCATGCAATATATTCCTTTCAGAAAGTTTAAAAATCAGAACTAGCTTTAAAATCTAGAATTACAGTAGACACTTAAAATAAATGACTTTAACTATGTTTATAACAACTAACTCCTGATTCTGAAGATGATATATATGAACAGGTCAATTGCTTGAAGCATGCATTTGAATTGGATATACTAAGGCCAGGGAGCAAAAGAAGGTCTCAGCTGGTAACTGACACCAGCAGATCTCATAGCATATCCATTTCAACAGGCCTTTGTTGCTTTATATTGGATGTTGCATATCCAGTGAACTCTTTTGAAGTAATAAGTCTGTGTCTCCCCAAGAGAAATAGTCCCTATGAGAAATTGGCTAGTAGGGCTCCTGTTGGAAATAAAGAGAAAGTAAGGAGCCCTAAAGTAGTATTTGCTCTGAATCAGAAAATAAAAATTTGAAGGAAGTTAAGATTATAATACTAAAGTTGTGGCTTTAAATGTATTCAATCTATTTAATTTTTCTTGAACAGTAACTCCATGCCAGGTACTGTTAAAATAAAAGATTGAATGCTGATCAAAAGGATGTGTATGCCAAGTAAGCCATCACAGGGAGCAGAGAGTCTAGCAATGAATTGTTTGATTAATCTGATATGTATTTTTGTATGTATATATGTATGTTTCTGTGTGTGTGTATATATATATATGTATATATATATATATGTGTATGTATATATATATATATATATATATGTATGAGGCCCGGTGCACGAAATCTGTGCACTCGGAGGGGGGGGGAGCTGTCCCTCAGCCTGGCCTGCGCCCTCTGCCAGTCCAGGAGCCCTCAGGGACTGTCCGACTGATGGCTTAGGCCTGCTCCCCAATGGGACTAATGTCAGTTGGACAACTTTAGTGCTGCTGCGGAGGCAAGAGAGGCTCCCGCCACCGCCACTGTGCTTGCCAGCTGAGCCCAGCTCAGGGCTTCTGGCTGAGCAGTGCTCCCGCTATGGGAGCGCACTGACCACCAGGGGGCAGCTCCTGCATTGAGGGTCTGCACCCTGACTGTCAGTGCGTGTCACAGTGAACAGTTGTTCCACTGTTTGGTCAATTTGCATATTAGCCTTTTATTATATAGGTTGTGTGTTTATATGTGTATGGGCATTTCCTTACTTCTATCACGCTAACATCTATATAATTTTTACTACATGGCATACACTTTCTAAAACTTGAAATTTTTAACTTATTTAACCATTCTTCAACTTCTTGAGGTAAGGTGTTTCATCATATTCATTTTACAGATGAAGAAAGTGAGCAGTGTGTTGAGCAAATTGCTCAAGATCACACAACTAATAAGGGGCAGAGCCAGGCTATAGATCTTAGTAGCCTGGCTTTAGCCATGAACTCTTTTCTCTAGGAAAAATGGGAGAAGTAAGAGAGTGAACTATTTCAGCAATGGCTCCAAATGGGGAGAGCAAAAGGTTTGGTCAAATTGGGGAAGATAATTAACTTTTTTCATAAAGAACTGTAAAAAAAAAAAAAAGTGATTCAATTGAATATTGCTTCACACATTTTTTTTTCCACTAAGAAACACAAGAAAAGGCAGTTGTTTTAAAACTGATTGCCTTTATGGTAAGTAAAGTTTTCTCTGAAAATTTTTAAGAACAAGTTTTCTTTCATAAGATGAAGTTACAGACTGAATCACTTTTGCTGACCATGTTATTGTAGAATCTTTTCCTCTTAAACTAAACAAGAATATGAAGGAGAGCATGTATAAGCTAGATCAGCGGTTCTCAACCTGTGGGTCACGACCCCTTTGGGGGTCGAACAACCCTTTCACAGGGGTCGCCCAAGACCATCAGAAAACACACATATAATTACATATTGTTTTTGTGATTAATCACTATGCTTTAATTATGTTCAATTTGTAACAATGAAAATACATCCTGCATATCAGATATTTACATTACGATTCATAACAGTAGCAAAATTATAGTTATGAAGTAGCAATGAAAATAATTTTATGGTTGGGGGTCACCACAATATGAGGAACTGTATTAAAGGGTCGCGGCATTAGAAAGGTTGAGAACCACTGAGCTAGATGATTCCTAAAGGACAGATAAAACAGTCTTATAATGGAAGAAAACGTCTTCATGAATATGACTTCCCAAGGAGGAGTCAATATGAAAGATTAGTGAGCAGGAGCTGATAGACTGTTGTACAGTCAATGATTAAGCCAGGCTGGCTCTACTATTTTATAAACCCTAGAGCGGGAAGAAGCAAGAATCTGAGCCTCTGAGGTATATGTTAATATCCAGTACAAAGTTTGAGTCGTGGTTCAACTTGCAGGGGTGGGGAACCTTTTTTCTGCTACGGGCCATTTGGATATTTATAACATTATTCGAGGGCCACACAAAATTATCCACTTAAAAATTAGCCTACTATATTTGGTCAAACATTTAATTAACTCACCCCTAATGCCTTCACAGGGCCAGATCAAATGATTCTGTGGGCTTTATATAGCCCATGGGCCGGACGTTTATACTTTATGGAGTTGAAGAACTTGTTTAAAAGAAGAAATATCTTCTTTCCCAGAAACTTGAATCATCATGAATAACATCCTAGACCTTGCATAAAGTCTGCTTTTTATGTATCTGAATATTTATTTTATATACCTTCCTCAAATATTGCTGTAGTTTTCATCTTTTCAGTAATGGTGTTATAAACAACTTCATAGTATATGAGACTGATTGTATGTTTACCTCCACCAGAAAAATCAGGACATAGACTTTAACACTGATGTCATCTCAGGCTGGAAAGTATAAAACCTTGATGTCTGTATGACACAAATATGAGAATAAGGGAGGGGGGAGTCAGAAATGGAAAATACTTCCATAAGAGCACTAAAGAAAAAGTACATATCTTCTTCAAATGACTTATTTCCACAGCAAACAAAGTGAAGCTTATTATGTTTCATAGACAACAGGTAGCAAATAGCTAAATTGATATGGAAAGGTTAATTGAAGAGATTTGCAACAATAACAGAACTCTCAATTACTGATTTATCTTTATCTCTCTGACAGGATCAGCCAGAATAACAGAAGCTATTCGACATCTTTTGAGAAGAAAATGTTACTAAAAATTTAAATTGAAATATAATGTGTGTCTATAAAATATACATATAATTGTGCAGCTCAATGAATTTTATTAGTGTAAGCACAACCATGTCGCGGGGTCCAGATTTAAAAATAGAAGGTTATCAAACCCAGGTGGGTATGGTTCAGTGGTTGAGCATGGACCTATGAACCAGGAGATCAAGTTTCAATTCCTGTCAGGGTACATGCCTGGGTTTCAGGCTCAATCCCCATGAGGGGGTGTGCAGGAGTCAGCCAATCAATAATTCTCTCTCATCAATGAGGTTTTTATTTATCTTTCTCCCTCTCCCTTCCTTTCTGAAATCAAATTTTTAAAAAGGTGTTCTTATCTTTGACTTAGCAATACCAAGCCTATTTATAACACAAGATAAAACAAAACATATATCTACAAAATGCACAAAAATGTTCATTGCAGTTTTACTCGGAAGAACCAAACACTGAAAACAACCAAAAATATCCATCAGTTGGAGAATAATTAAACACATTATTAAACTCAGCAAAATAATAATAATAACAATAATAATAGTGAACTACTGATACTTTACAACATGGATAAATCCCCAAAAACCCATTATGCTAAATATAAAAAGCATGAAGCAAAAGACTAGTGTGTAATTCTATTTATATGAAACTCTAAGAAAGGCAAAACACATATATAGTCACAGAAAGTAGAGCCGTGTTTGCCTGAGGCCAGGGCAGAGGGTAGGCATGGGGAAGGGGAGTTTTGGGGCTGATGGAGAGATGCATATGTTAATTTTGACTGTGATTACAAAGGCATATGCATTTATCTAAACGCATTAAACTGTGCACTTAAATGTGTATTTTATTGTATACAAAGTGAAACTCAATATAGTTGATTTTTAAAAAGTGGTTCTTGACCACAAGCAATATTGGAATTGGTATGATTCAACATGATGATTGACAGGCATTCAAGAAGTCCATAAACATGGTGCTAGTAGAAGCATTATGGGAATAAGAAGCAAATCTAGATCCAGAATAAGCATCTAGTAGGTTAGGGAAAGA